>NW_025764315.1:0-600000 GCF_021015755.1 Lentinula edodes
TGTAACTGGATCTCGAGGGTATAAGCTCCCGAGAAGGGATATGCCCGGGAGGGTAGGTCCCTGGGGGCTGGGCTTGAGGATGGATGTCCTCGAGTGGGGGAGGTGGTAACGGAGAAGCGGTACGTAGTTCAACGTGAGGGGTAGCTTCGATGTTACCTAGATCGAGGTCCCGAAGCTTACAAAGTAGCTAGGGAGCTCTGGGAGGTTTGGGGAAGGGTAGCTCACCAAAGCGTGTAGGCGTTGGGGAGCTTTAGTAATGTTCGAGGGAGCTCGGGGACTCACTCAGAAGGCTTAGACTTGAAGTGAAAGCGTATATTCGATCGTACAGGTGATCAGAGAGACAATAGACAAGAGTAAGGAGAAACAGAGGTAGTGAAACAGAGAGTAAAGAGAAATCTGTATGGTTAGCAGGTACAAAGGGACAGGGACTGGACCTATGCAAAAGGGTGTGTGTTCAAAATATACCAAGCTGGGGCTTGGGGACGTATCAGAGCTACTTAAATAGGTACAGGAAGTGAACAAGGGAACATCAGGGGCCATGAGGCGTGTAATCGAGATTAGTATCTTAATGGGGTAGGTGTAGGAGGGCTTCAAACGCGTGTCGGGGGAGGTTTTGGAGCTGTCTTGGGTAGGTACAGGCGTGGATCAATTCTTGGGGAGGTACGGGCGTGGACCGGTGCAGAGGGGTGAGAGTGTATGGCTGATACTGGGGCTGTCCTGGTCGTCACCATTAAGAGGGCTGTGGATAATGGTCGAGGCATGACAGAGGGGCACCACCTCTGCCTCCTCCTCCACCACCCTCAGGAGGATCGAGTGATAGTAATTCTGAAGGTTCCGATGAGGGGGAACACAATCAATCAAGTAGGAACGGTGGAAGGAGAGAGGAGGACAGAGGGGAGCTCCCCACTGGAGCGCCTGAGGCACCTCCAACACGTTATGACCCTGACCAACCCTGGTACTACAAAGGTTGGCACCGTAAGACAGCTTCCAAGAACCTCAACGAAGGACGGAATACGTGGGAGAGCAACAAAGAGAAAAATCGGATCACCATCGAGTCGAAGCTTGACGTTGGTAAGATTGAAAGTTTCGCAGGTGACGACCGTTCCGCATGGAAGACTTGGGTCCTCAGTTTGGCATACGTCCTACTATCTACGTGTCATGCCTTGCCTACAACCAGACCAGCCCCAGTACCCGCCACACGTTGTCACACACTCTATCCACCTCCTGCACCTCCCTTACACCTCCCCAAGTACCACCATGCACCCCCCTCCTGCACCTCTACACCTCCCTAAGTACCACCATATACCTACCCAAACGTCCTTCACTGACATGCTGCCATGCCCTGACCGCCACCAGACCTGTCCCAGCACCAACCAGAAGCTCCCATATGTCTTATCTAGCTCCATAAACCCCCAAGACAGCTCCTGTTACCCAAACGCCTGATGACTTCCCCGACACGCGTACATTCCCCGGCGCGCATACAGGACCCCCTACAGCAACTCCATTAAGTATCAATCTCGATTACCGCCTCATGTTCACTAGATCCCCTGATGTTCCCTTGTTCACTTCCTGTACCTATTTAAGTAGTTCCGCAACATCCCCAAGCCCCAGCTTGGTATATTTTGAACACACACCCTTTTGCATAGGTCCAGTCCCTGTCCCTTTGTACCTGCTAACCATACAGATTTCTCTTTACTCTCTGTTTCTCTACCTCTGTTGCTCTTTACTCTCGTCTACTGCCTCTCTGATTGTTTATACGATCAAATATACACTTTTACTTCAAGTCTAAGCCATCCGAGTGAGTCTCTGAGCTCCTGTCATAAAGTACGCAGCCCCTATCATTTTCCTTTTCTCACCGTCTCGACGCCTTTACTTGTACGATACATCATCCCATCACTGTCAAACCCCCATCGATTACTGATCCACCTGACCCATCTTCTCCTTCTACTGGCTTCCGCCTCCTTCCTTGTTCCTAAACTGTACAGTATTACATCGTTGTTTCTCGCAGACCGGATTATGTATATATAGCCAACCCTCCACAGCCTGGTCCCTTATCTTGACCTCTCTGTCATTATCTGGGACCAGGTATGTGCTTACTTATTATTACCTATGACTACGATACTCAATATATCTCTGTCATTATCTGGGACCAGCCTGCCGCCGTTCTGCTCAGTCGCTCCGCCTTGTTGCCTTGTCCAGTTGCTTCGCCTCGCCGTTCTGCTTAGTCGCTCCGCTTTCCCGCTCCGTTAGTCACTCCGCCTCTGCCGCTTCATGACAGCTCCCTCGAACATTACTAAAGCTCCCCAACGCCTAAACGCTTTGGTGAGCTACTCTTCCCCAGACCTCCCAGAGCTCCCTAGCTACTTCGTAAGCTTCGGGACCTCGATCTAAGTAACGTCGAAGCTACCCCTCACGTCAAACCACGTATCGCTTCTCCGTTACCACCTCCAACACTCGGGGACGTCCATCCACAAGCCCAGTCCCCAGGAACCTACCTTCCCGGGTGTATACCTTCTCGGGAGCTTACCACCTCGAGACCCATTTCCATCTACAACCTATTCAAACCCTATATTGACATTCTAGCAAGTACAACTCCTACTACGTGATATTACAAGGTTCCATACTTCTACCTAACCTCCCTATGCCTTAGGGGCCTCCCTGGACCTCCTAGGAACCCCCTCAAGGGTCACCATCTCTTCCTACCTCAAGAAAGGGGTAGCTCCTTGGTTGCCTCTACAGGTGGTTACCGGAAGGGAGGAACCTTGATCCTACGGCGAGTGGACTCGAGTGTTCACGAAGCTGG
This sequence comes from Lentinula edodes, assembly GCF_021015755.1. NCBI lineage: Eukaryota > Fungi > Basidiomycota > Agaricomycetes > Agaricales > Omphalotaceae > Lentinula > Lentinula edodes. The sequence goes on from NW_025764315.1 coordinate 2,804, forward strand.
ATGGAGCTGTACATGTGCAAGCGGAGAGTTTGAGGAACCTCCACGGTGAAAAAACACTGCAAGGATGGCTGAGTCGCTTCCCTGGGTTGGAGTTAGCACCCAAAGCTCCTTACAAATCCCCCTTGGGTAGGGAACGAGATCCAGCTGACGTCTGGACCTCCAATCCAAAGCCAGCTGGGACAGGGAGGTTCCAAAACAGGCCGAACTGGAAAGAGGGACGACAGAGAGCTTCGGCAGCTTGGGGGGATGAAGAGAACTGCGACGACAAAAATTGAGGGGACGAGGAAAACTGCTGCCACTGCAGAGATGGGGGAGAATGGACCGAAGCGGTCCTTCGGGCAGGAGTTACTGACACCGGGAGGAAATGGACTCCCGAAGAAAGAGTGGAAAAATGGAGAAGACAAAGACAGGAGCTCTGCATGCATTGTGGATGAAAGGAGCACTGGGCAAAGGACTGTCCTAACCCAGAGTCATTGGAACGGCCAGTGGAGGATCAGGGAAGCTCAGAGAGAGCTTCCAAAGCCGATTCAACTCGAGGAAGAGGTATGACCAACCAAGGGGGGGGCCGTAAGGACGATTCAACTCATCCTTTAGAACCAATTCGCGCTGGGATAGTGGTGGAAGAACGGGAAGGAATGGACAACCTCTGGAACATTCACATCCTAGACTCACCAAAGGAAGGTGAGCAAGAACTATCTGACAAAGTGGGAAATGGGAAGGGGGCTTCGAGGTAGATCAGGGCAAACTGCGAAGCCCCGCAACAACTTTTCCTACCACAATAAGAGCTGGACTGGCGGTGACACGCCTAAATTTTGGCTAGACGTCTATGCTGTGAATTGTGACATTTTCACCTATAGATTTGTATCAAGAGGACTGTAATTGAGACCCAGATTGACAGTCAAAGTCAATACTGAATCAGTCTAATAAGTTGAAGGGACCATATACCCATACTACCACAAGTTGGTTAGTTTACCCATCCCCGATACTACCTTCAGATGACAGTCTACCTGTTTGTCAAGCAGGATTATACCAGACTCGGACTACATCCGAAGGATGACTATTCACGTATGACATACCAAGGGTATTCTTATTGGACCTTACACTGGCAGGAGTTTGGAAGAACTTACTCAAGTGACCATGAACTGAGGATTGACTCGAAATGACTTTCTAGAACTCAGGAATTATCAAATACTCCTTCTAGAACGAGATCATGCATTAATCTAAAAGACTGCGATTTAGTCTAATAGACCAATCAAGTTGCATGGTTGAGGAAAATGACTAGAAGAACGATTGAAGTACTGCGAGGCTCCGAAGACATATCAAATGAATGTCAAAGAGTCCTGACGTAGAAAATATTGAAGAATGCAATTAAATGAATACTATGCGTAACTCCCTTGATAGAGTATAGGCACAATGGGTGTCTATTGAAAGAGAGAAGCAATTAGTTTAATCCAGATGAATCAGATTGATAGGATTAGAATCGAGGAGAGCTGATTTGCCTCCGGACGAGGTGACAAACGATCGAAGTAAGTGTTGAACAGCAATGACAGTTAAACACCATTCGAGTCATTCTCTAAAAACAATTAAATTAAATGAATATTGAAGTACCTACCTATGTTTGGAGGTATACTAGAATCTTGGAACCAATATGGACCAAATAAGGACATGTAGATTCAAATTAAATGGTATCTGACTGAGTGTAGAAGTTTCCTTGCGGTTCCGAACGTTTATTGTATTAAATTAATTGTATTGTGCGACTCTATATTCTGTATGTATAAATAGCGATCCAATGTATCTGGAATACAAGTGATTTTGGGACAACGTTGCAGTGCTAATCCGTAAAAAGGAAATACACACTCCCGCCAGACTGAAACCTCTTCGCTAGCAGCCATTCGGGCCCGGCACTTGTGAGTATAGGAACATTGTGTTCTGCTCCTTGTGACTGCGAGAAGTCTATCCAGTTGTTGGGTATTCTTTGAACTTAAGATCAGTCGTTGGTCTTAAGGGCAAATCACGCTGTGTGGTTGTGCCAGCACATAGTTCTAGCCCTCCGTAGGGGTCTGTGTGTTTCGGTTTTAATTTACTTTGATTCGAACCTCCAATTCTTGATATACCCAAATCAATACAAACCAAAGCACAAATCGTGCTGAATCTACCTTGATCAAAGGAATATATCGAATCCTTAGAATGATTCAAATTGATTGATCAAAGCTTCTTACTTAGCTCTCAAAGCTTTGCGGAACCTTTGCCAACGCTACCCCTTGCTATTAAATAAATTTGATAGCAGTGAACTCGCATATTGTGTATTAGATTGGTTGGTTGGAGTGCCCATTAGATTCCTTCCTTTCTCTTTCACACAAAAACGAGGCAAGCTCGTTATCTGGAGCCCACCGCGAGGGGTGGTTTTGAAGCTACAATTAGCTTGATAAATTAAATTGAACGTTTGTTTGGATTATATTCGATTATTTGGTAGAAGTGTGTTGATCTTTGTGATACCATTTCTGTGAACTGTCAACATTAGTTCATCAGGAAAACTGCGTACTTCGAAGAATTCGGAGAAAGCAGGAGTATTGACACCGGAAGAATATCGTAAAGCAGGAGTTGTATTTGGGAGATCTACGTTCGGCACGTCAGCTCGAACATCCCTATTAAATCCTACGAACGAATCCAGTCGTCCATCCTCTTCTCAAATACCGACAGAAGAATCACGTGGAAGTTCTGTTTCTAGAGGAACAGAATCATCTATATCTCGAGGAAGACTTACATCTTTGCCGAGGAATTTGAAGAAATCTAATCTCGATCTGAAAAGGAAGAGAAAAGAAATTAATCCGATTGATATTGAAGAAGATATAATTGAATTGATTGCTCCAGAGTCAATTTCAACATCTTCTACGTCGATTGAATCAACTAGATTGATAGATACGTTAACCCAGACTATCCCTCAAGCAAGTAATACGATTGAATCAGTCAAAATGACTACCAATAATTATGGAATGCCTGCGTTGTCAGCTGAAGCTAAGGCTGAGATTGATAAAGCCAGTGCGAAACTTCCAAGAAAATATAAGACAGCACCATTATTTGATATAACTGATCCAAGTCAAATGATACCATGGTTCGAAGCCACTGAAAGCATATTTGAACATGGAGGAATTACATCTGACGAGGCTAAAGTGAGATTAGCTTTAGAATGGACGTCTTATAAAACGAGACAAGCATTAAGAGTCTTTGATTCGGTGAAGAAACCGAATTGGGATCAATTTAAAAAGGATCTAAAGAATATGTTTCCGCAATCTGTAGGAGACGAAAGAGGATCTAGATTATTGCTTGAACAATTGGTCCATCAATTTAATCCAATTGATGCAGGTGAACAGGAGAAGATGAGAATCTTCAGGCTCCTCTTCGATGCTGAAATGAAAAAGCTGATGGACGAACCAAAAATGATCACAAATAGTGATGCAGTAAGATTGTTCTTGGCACCTATGACTCCCGAAGTAAGGAGAGGCGTGCTAGAAACAGTTGTGAAAGATGTATCTGTTACTTCTATGTCAGATAGACGAAAGGAAGACCCTTTCAAGATTGACGAAGTAATGAATGCGGCTGAAAAGTATATGATTGGGAGTTCTTTTGATAACTACTATCAAACACTTTCCATTGCTTCTTCAAGCCCACCAATTAATAACCCTAATTCATTTAGTAGGGGACACATTAATTTGCCGTTTGCTGCAGATGTTCCCAAGACAGATAGGAACTATCTTCAAGCATTGAAACCCAAAGTAGAAGACAAATTTAAAGATCTTCTGGGAATTAAATTAGAAAGTTTGATTCCAAGGGAATTGACGGAAGAACAACAGCAGATGGTTGCGTTGAATAAAGACCTCATGGAGGCAAACATGAAAGAAATTAGAGCTGTGAAGTCATTACAGTCGCACTTCAAAGAAGGAGCAGACATTATGACACAGTTAACAGCAGTAATGGCACAGATGGCCAAAGAAAATGCTAAAGGAATGATTAATTCGATACCACCGAGTGGTCCCTCGAATCAATCTAATAGATTTGAAAGAAATACGACACCGAGAAGTTCGAATGGAACTCAGTGGGCATGTTTCTTGTGCAAGTCGACAGATCATTTTATGAATGAATGTCCACACTTGCTGGAATTTACGAAAAGAGGTTGGATGATGCCTGAAGGAGGTGACTCGAAGCGTTACAAATTAAGAGACAACGCTGGAATGCCTCGAGACGATCCGAATATACCTCGATACAAGAAAATTGAACAAATGGCGAAAGACTTGGGATGGGATCGTGCTGAATCCTATTTTGCAAACATGGAAGATGACGAAGATGATAAAGTCATGGACCAGCAGATGAATCCTAACGTCAATCTAGCTGTTTGGATGACAAGAATAGAGGAACTATCAGATAGACTTGGGAATTTGGAAGCACACCGAGAAGATGATGTCCGTGTGTTCAACCAAGATAGTTCAAATGGAAAAAAATAAGTACTCCAATGAAGGAGCAGGATCGGTCCATGAGAACTTTAAGATCCAATGCTGTAGCTCCGGAGGAAAGTGAGAAAGCAAAACGAAATCAATTTAATGATAATACGAAAAGATTAGTATTTGATGGGGTGCATATACCCAAGAAACCAGGTTTAATACCAGGGAAATTGGTTGAAACGACCAATGGAAATCAGAAAACAGTGAGATTTGAGGCTCCAAAGTCCATAGATTGGCCTTTGAAGAAGCCTTCAGTCACGATTGAAGATGTTGATGAATCTGATGACGAGGATGCTATTAAATTAATTCCTTCGTCAAGACCAACGAATCAAATTAATAGCGAACATAGACCATATGATCATGTTCAACCTAGGACGTATCGTCCTATTCAAATTAATACACCTACGAAGGTACCAAGAGACCAGACGAATCAAATTGATAGTCATGGATATACTCCAGCCTATAAAATTAGAAATGAAGTCTCGAGACCAGGTGTAGAAGAAGATATAGCAAAGAAGATATTCGATGCTAAAGTTGATTTGAGTACAGAAGAATTAGCAGCTTTATCACCTGCTATCAGAAAGATTATTATGCGCAAGATACGCAATAGAAGAGTCCGTCCAAGGACTAAAAAGAATAACTATGTATCAACTTTATCCGAAGATGGAGAAACTGAAATTTTGGACGATCCATCTAGGGTACAGATGATTGATACATGCATTAGAATTGAAGATCTTTGGCAGGATCAGACGGATATGTTTGAAGTCCTGACTGAGAGTCGTAATGACATCCCTGTGGGATCTATAGTGCAGAAAGACATTGTGGAAAGTTTTCTACGAGACCTTTCCATTGATGATGAACGAAGGAACATTGCCATAGTTGCTAATCAAAGCGTGGCATATGAAGACCATAGTGATCATCCAGTGGTAGTAGCAAATCAATCAAATGGATTACGTGCTGTTACTCCTGAAATCAATAATAAAGATGAAGAGATTGAAAGTGTATTGGACCAAGGTTCACAAATTGTTGTGATAGATCGATTGATAGCTATAGGTCTAGGAATTACTTGGGATCCAGAATTCACGATCAGAATGCAAGATGCAAGTGGGAAATTAAACCAAACTCTTGGTTTAGCAAGAAATATTCCATTTAAATTTGGTGAAGTTACGGTGTACTTACAACTACACGTACAGAATAAAGCGCCATTTCAAGTGTTATTAGGGAGACCTTTTGACGTCTTGGTGGAAAGTGAAATTAAGACCTTTGGAAACGGAGATTCCGAGATAACAATCAGCAATCCAAACTCACACAAGAGGGTTACTGTAGGAACCTATCCTCGTGGCCAGAAAGGTCGAAACATTCAAATTAATACCTCACGATATAATGAACCAAAGAATGTTACACCTGATAATGAAAAATCGACAGGTGAAAATGATTCAAAGGGAAATTTTCATTCCTTGATGAGTTGAGTAGCAACCAAGGAGAGGATGAATGCGCTATAAGCTTCCACTTTGATGAAAAGCAAAACATCGTATTAGATGGATACAAACGATGTGAACAAGAAACGTTCTCTAAGAAAGAGCTTTCTGAAGCATATGTTCTTGCATCTAGAGAACATTTGAAGTCTCAAGATAATCAAGCTGAAGAAATAATTGATTGTTACCTTAATCAAAAGACGATTGGGGATAAACAAGTATTCTGTGTATGGAGAGATGGTGTTTTAGGCGAATTTGACGATCAATTGAATAATGACCAATTCAATTTAAATCCTATAAAGTCGTTCTTCCTCCAGAATGGAAGGATCAAGCCTAAATGTTAAGATCATGTACACCGTGTAACCGTGCCAAGGCCACAGGGTGTCTAAGTGCGGAAGACGAATGGGACAGTAGTGAAGTTATTAACAACACCGCCGTTACGCCGTTAGTCCCCGGAGAGTGAGAGTAGAGAGAGAGGAGCTAAGTAGCAGCCAGGTCGGAGCGGCGGTATCGCCGGTGACGAGGAGCGGACCAGAGAACGTTAAAGTCCTAAGGTCGAGGAGAACGTGCTTCGAGGCGTTGAGCCTGAAGACTTAGAGAAGAGTTAAGTTGAGAAGGGAGATCTAAGTTGATAATTAAACTGAGCAACTACAGTAGCGTACAGGCAGTATTTATATCTACGGATCGGCACAGCGGTGCGGAGCGCCAGACTAACTACTAGGAGCTATACGAGTAGTACCTGCAGGGTAGAGTAAAAGACAATAAGAAGGGACTAGAACGAAAGGGTATGTGTAGCGAGAAAGAACAATAAGAGTGAGATAACAATAAGGAGCAGATCTTCGGAATCCCGAACGGCGGAATGGAGGCCCGCGGCATGGACTTGACAGTATCCCCCTCTTAGGCTTGAGCCCTCGAAAGCCATTAATACCGGTAGTTGGTTAGTCACCAAGGAAAAAATTTTAAAGGCCGTCAGGATCGGGGATTTGGCCCTTCAGTCAGCAGGAAAATTTTCAAAAGCCGTTAGTACCGGGAATTGGCGTTAGTCATCAGTGAAAATTTTCGGTTCACCGTACACCCCGTACAACTCGAAGGAAAATTTTCGCTGGTCCGTGCGCAGTTTTTTGTCCTATAAAAGGCCCAGGGTTTTGCCGCTAAGGCCCTAACTTTTCCAAAAATCCTAAGTCCACCAGCATGTCGACCAGCCGCACCATTACCACTACAAGCAACAAATCTTCTACCGCCGGACCTTCGAGGTCGCGACCGGCTCCTCCTCCACCCATTGGCCTCACCGTTCCTAACGAGCCTGGAGAAGACAACGACGATGACGTGGAAGAAGACGACGACGAAGCTATCCGGCGGGCGGAGGAGAAGGTCCGCCGGATGAAGGCACGGAAAGCGGCGGCGGCGGCTAAGAAGAAGGCCGAGGAGGAGGCGGTCAGGAAAGCCGCAGAGGAAGCTCAGAGGAGGAAGGAAGCAGCAGCGCGAGAGTTGGAGGAACGCCGGCGGAAGATGGCGGAGGCGGCTACCGCCCGTAGTCGACGTGGGTCTTCGCCCGGAGAAAGTTCGGTTTCCCCACAACGGCCGGTGGTAGAAATTCGAAAGGACAAAGGCAAAGGCAAAAACAAGGCCCAGGTGAGTAACGAACCCTTAGACGTTAATCCCGTACTAATTTCCTTGTTTGTAGCCTGTTGGTGGGGACCCCGATGACGGCGGCGACGGGGACGACGATGACGATGACGAAGACGATAGAGCTCCCTGCGAACGATGCAGGAGCAAAAAGATCTCTTGCCAGATGCAGGCTGGTAAGAGGAGCTCTATCATTTGCAAACCCTGCCACGATGCAAAGGTACGATGCTCGTATTCCGGGCGGCCCTCGACGGTGAAGCGAGAGGGGGGAGGAAATCCGCTTGGCGAGCGGATAGCCGTCCTTGAGAGCCAGATGGCTCAGTTGCTCGCCGACAACCGTCAACTCCGAGACGGTCAGATCAAGGCGAATACATACCATCGCCACATGGTCCGGAAGTTGGAGTGGTTAGTGACGGATGCCAACAGGAGAAGGAAGACGCCCCCTGAATTGCCGGAGGCCGGGCCATCGGTACCTTCGAAGAAGAGAAGGAGGGTAGTAGACAGTGATGAGGAGGAAGAAAAGGAGATTGAAGGGGAGATGGAGAAGGAGGGGGAAGAAGTGGAGTTGGAGGGAGAAGAAGAGGAGAACGACGAACCGGCGCCGAAGAAGGCCCGGTCGGACAAAGGGAAGGAGAAGGAGAGGGAGAGGGCAGAGTAGGGTAGTTTCGGACATCGGACATCGGCCTTCCGGCCTTCTTCTTGTAATCTTCTTGTAACCCTGCCCGCTTTGTATAGTTTTGTTTTTTGGACTTGTGTATATAAAAAAATATGTTAACTCGATTTTGAAATCAGAAGGCGAATGGGCCGCGAAGCGGCGGAAGAATTAATTAGTTCGAAGTGTAAGTAGTTGTAAATGTAAATGAAATATAAGTGAAAAATACATTGAAGGGAAAGTAAGCAATTAAGAGAAAGAGATAAACACTCAATTTACTATCATCGTGTTTATCCTCTAAACGCACAAAGTAAACTTCGGCGGAGCACGGCGGAAACGGGGGAAAGGAAATAAAATGTTTTTGTGTGATCAGGGTCCAGGTTTCAAAGGGTATCGAGCGTGGAATGCGGGTACCAGTTCATCCGCATGTAATTCATCAGCAGCAACCCAGGAGAATTCATCGTCGGTACCTTCGTAACCGGCCCACCGAATATAATAACGTAGAGGACAACGCTTATACCTTCTGTCCAGCTTGGAGTCCAGGATTTCGGCCACGTTGTACTCCTCTTCACCATCAACTTCGATTGGAGGTGGAGGAGATTGAGTACGATTCGGGAATGGATTCGGCGTAACCGGCTCCAGCTGTGAGACGTGGAAAACCGGATGAATGCGGCGAAGGTAGTCTGGGAGCTTGAGCTCATAAGACAAAGTACCAGGTCGACTGATGACCTTGAAAGGACCAAGATATTTTTCTGAGAATTTTTCAGTAGGACGAGTAGAACGAATGTGCTTAGCAAGAACGAATACTTCGGAGCCGATCGGGAACTCCGGGTGCGAGATTCTCTTCCTGTCAGCTTGTTCCTTGTAACGAGACTGAGCTAAAAGGATTTCCTCTCGAAGGAAGACGTGGAGTTCATCAAGGTTGACGACGAAGTCTCTAGCTAGGTCAGACTTCATATCGACCTCGGGCCGAACGGTGATGTTTGGGTGGTATCCTTTGTTAGCGAAGAATGGAGTAATACCAGTGGAAGCATTGGGAGCGTTGTTATAGGCGAACTCGGCGATCGGGAGTAGAGGAGACCAGTCATCCTGTTGGTAGGAGCAATAGATCCTGATGTACTGCTCGAGAGTCTGGTTGACACGCTCAGTTTGCCCATCGGCTTCCGGATGGTATCCAGAGGTATAGTGAAGTTCCATGGAGAGCGCTTTACCGAGAGCCCGGAAGAACGCCGAAACAAATTCGGAACCACGATCGGAAGTAACATGATTAGGAACACCATGCTTAGAGAAGACGTGAATAACAAAAAGCTCAGCTAGTTGTTCGGAAGTAATGGTGTCGTGAGTTGGAATAAATATAGCCTGTTTGGAAGATCGATCCACGACGACGAGGATAGCGGTGTAACCATTCGACATTGGCAGTTGCTCAATGAAGTCCATGGAAATGGAATCCCATGGTCGGACCGGAACCGGTAAAGGTTTCAACAAGCCGTAAGGCCGGTGACGGCGGGGCTTATTGCGACCACAGATAGTGCAGGAGGTAACGTAGTCACGAACAAAGTCTCTGACCTTGGGCCAGGTGTATTGACGACGTACAGCTTCGAGAGTGCGGTTCTGGCCGAAATGGCCGGAGAGTGGATGATCATGGAAATAACGGAGAACTTGAAGGCGAAGATCGCCGTGATTTGGAACATAAATACGGTCGTCAAGGCGTAGTAGCTTGTCGCTACCTAAGCTCCAACATTCATTGGAAGGATCTTTTGCAAGTTCCAAACCAGCAACGGAGCTCGGATCGGCGGGAAGGGCGAGGATGATTGCTTGGTGTAGGGCTTCGATATCCATGATAATCGAGGCTCGTAAAACGGGGCCTTCCAGGAAGGTAGCTCGAAGAGACGCAGTGAGTTGTTCGTTAGTAAAGATAGGACGAAAGTTGTGAGGGTTCACTTGGGCGTAGCCGATATCCCCCTCTTTAGGGTAGACGTCCCAGCGTCTAGTTATCGAGTCGGGTTTCTCGCCGAGTTTCCCCGGTCGGAAGTGAATGACCATATTAAATTGATGTAAAAATTCTGACCATCGGACCTGTCGGCGTGTGAGAATCTTGGTAGTAGAGAAATACTCAAGATTTTTGTGATCGGTGACGACGTCCACCGGATCACCCGAACCTTCCAGATAATGACGCCAAGCTTTAAAGGCCTCGAAGATGGCCAGTAGCTCTTTGTCGTGGGTATCGTAGTTGAGTTCCGCCGCATGAAGCGTTCTGGAAAGGAAGGCTAGAGGATGAATTTCACCGTCAGCATATTGGATGGAAAGAATAGCCGCAATGGCGTAATCGGAAGCGTCAGTTTCCACAATAAGTGGGCGATTCGGCTCCCAATGGGCCAGTATCGGCGCAGAAGTAAAAGCAGTCTTGAGATTTTCGAAGGCCTCTTGACAGCTGCTGTCCCAGATCCAGGACGCGCCTTTTCGGGTAAGCCGAGTCATCGGCACAACGATATCACTATAATTATAAATAAAACGACGATAGAAGTTTGCAAAACCCAGGAAGGACTGGATGTCCTTAACCTTCCTCGGAACCGGCCACTCTAGAACGGTCTGAACTTTCTCCTTGGACATAGTCAATCCGTCGGGAGAAAGAATATAACCCAAATACTCAACAGTATCCATATTGAATTCGCACTTGTCGGGGTTGGCGTAAAGCCGATGTTTCCGTAACCGCCGAAGAACCTCCTTGACGTGTTCTCGGTGTTCTTCTGGCGTGTCAGAGTAGATTAGAATATCGTCAAGATAGACAATAACACAGACATCGAGCATGTCAGAGAAGATGTCATTAACAAACCGCTGGAAAGCCGCAGGGGCGTTCGTAAGGCCGAACGGCATGACCTTCCATTCGTAAGATCCGTAGCGGGTCCGAAAGGTGGTTTTCCATTCGTCACCTTCAGCGATTCTGACTAGATGATAAGCGTGAGCGAGATCCAATTTGGTGTATATTTTAGCTCTTTTCGGAGCGTCGAGAAGATCTGATATGAGTGGGAGTGGGTAACGATCCTTTTTGGTGATACGATTGAGTCCACGGAAATCGACGCAAAGGCGAAGTTTGCCGTCTTTCTTCGGGACAAAAAGGACCGGAGCGCCGTGAGGAGAGGATGATGGGGTGATGGCACCAGTAGCCAGCTGTTTGTCAATAAAGTCTTTAAGGGCAACTAGCTCCTTTTCAGACAAAGGGTAAATACGGCCGAGAGGCGGCGAAGCGCCTTCTTCTAAGTCAATCTTCAGGTCGTAAGGTCTATGTTCAGGAAGTGAATCTGCAGCAATCTCGTCGAAGACGTCTGCAAACTCTGCGTACTCTTCTGGAATAGAAGGATGGAGTGGAGGGACAGTAGGAGTGGTGGAAGAGCGGTCGGCGGCGCGGGCCGCGACATCTGAGTGGATAGCACGAAGTAAGATGGGTTCCATACCGGCGTCCTTGCAAGCCCTATTGAAGACTGCAGCACTGACAAGTGCAATGTCTACCTCGGGAGTTTCCAGCTGAGCAGCGAATTGAGAGACCGTAGGGTAAGAGTAGATGGGTTCAAAAGGGAATTTGGACGAAAGGGGCTTGGCCCGTGAAGTCCGAGAGCGGGAGCGAGAGCGAGAGCGAGGTGAGTCCCCAGGAGGGGTCTCCAGAATTGTCGGTGAAACCGACGGCGAAGGTTCCGGTAGCGGAACAGCGACCTTTGCATCAACAGTGTTGGTGGCAGAAGGCACAGACGTCTGTGGAGAATCAAAATGTGAAGTGTTACGGAACGTAATGTTTCGAGATGCCCAGTCAATCAACGGATTGTAGCGGGATAAGAAACTGTAACCTAATACTGCTTTACAGGATGAATCTAAATGTGTAACATAAAAGGGTAATAGAAGCAGCTCGCCGGAAGGGAACCGAACGGCGATATTCGCCATATCGGTAATGGGTTTAGAAGATAATGAACCATCAAAGAGACGAAGATTAACAGGAGAGATTTTGGTCGTAGGAATAGAGTTCTGAGAAACGTAACGAGTATCGATGAAAGAGTCAGTAGAACCAGAATCAACAAGAGTAGGAAATTTAAGAAGAGCAGAGATGGGTTCGGCCGGCGCGGCCGAATCGGATAAAGGAAATTCAGTAGTCAATGATATTACAAGAGATCGTTCAATGGAAGAAAGAGCGGACGCGTTGAGATATAACTCCCCAGGTGAGGTACGAACCTGATCAACGCAGCTCCCGTTTCGTACCGGGGAACAAGAGCTGCGGACTAGTTTTCCGAATCCTCTTTAACAACCTCAATGGTTGCTTCGGGGGTTTCTTCAACCTCGGCAGCACGGCCCTTCGATTCTCGGGCCTTTCGCTTGTTGCAGTCAGCAATCTGATGCTTACCACCGCAGAAGAGACAAAGGTTGTTCTTCATCCTTCTTTCCTTCTCAGAGGAAAGGACTTTCCCATCTGCACCAAGATGGTTGAAGGCGGGGCGCTGACCGCCGGATTGACCGGAGTTCGAAGAGTTCTGGGGCTTACCATTGTTGTTAGGCTTACCACCAGAGAAGGGTTTAGGCTTCGGCGTGAACGGCGCCGAAGAACCAGATGGCTGAGAGTTGTTTTGCTGGTTAGTAGAACCAGTCTTAAAGTCCGAGGAACCCTTCTTCGGGTTCCGAGCAACAAAAGGCTTACCAGCCTCACGCTTTCTAGTTTCCTCGCGTTTCCAATAACGATTGTCAATACGAAGAACTTCTTGACGATAATCGGCGAGCGTCGCCGGCTCGGGTAAACGCGCCATTTCGTCCTTGATGCGCTCAGCTAAGCCTCGTCCATAAGCCCATTTCAGGGCAGCAGAATCCCAGTTGGTACTAGCAGCCAGGGTGTTGAACCGGATGTTGTATTTCCGGATGTTCTCGGTTTCCTTCATCTTCAGATTACCGAGAGAATCTTCGGCCTCGCCTTGGGCGTCGTAAACGCCGAAATTATCCTGAAGCTCCTTTACAAGGGCTTTGAAGGAGGACGTCCAGGCCGGCAGCGAGTCGAGATCCGGATCGAGAATATCAGGGACAAACCATTCTTTGGCTGACCCACTGAGATAGGAAAGGGTGTAGTTCACCTTCCGTTGGTCGGTGAAGTACTTGGGACGGTCATTGAAGACCAGGGCGAGATTGACGAAGAACGTCTTGAGTTTTCGGGGATCCGAACCGTCGAAGACCTCTGGCTCCTTGACCTTGCTCTTGGATTCAGAGCTGTCAGAGGGACGGCCGAGAGCGGCGAGAACGGTACCAAGGGTCTCAATGGAACCCTTGAACCCCGAGAGGAGTTCCAACATAGCTCGTTGCTCGTTGGGGATGTCAGGAGAGATTGGGGAACGAGGTCCACCAGGTCCACCAGGACCGCCGGGACCGCCGGGACCACCAGGTCCACCAGGTCCACTGGGGTCACCAGGTTCACCACGCGGTAAACCGCCGGAATCGTCATCCAGATCGTCATGATTGTTGTCGGCGCCCGGATCGTCGGGGTCGACAGGAGGGTCTTGATCATCGTGATCACCGGTGTCCAAATCGAAGTGAGGAGGTGGGTCACGAGGAGATTCAGAAGCAGCTCGATGTTGGGGTTGTTTCCCCGTACGGCGGGCTATGGCTTGGAGGATTGGAGAGTCAATACGAGTAGTTGAACGGCCCCGAGCCGGAGCGACCACGGGGGGTTGTCCACGGCGAGGGGTCAGGACTTGGACAGGTTGTCCGTCCCCAGTGTACAGGGTGCTGTATTCGAATTGTTGTTCCTCTTCCATGGCTTCAGGAAGAGTCGACGTAGTTGGGACTGTAGCTGGACCGAAACCGCGATTACGGCGACGTGGTTGACCGATAGCAGAGATAGAGTCGGAGAATGGGGCAAATGATTGAGCTGTAGTGAAGAAAGTGTTTTCTTCGGAGTTAGCTCTAGATTGAGCTCGAGTTTTCGGAGGCATAAAAAATGATATGTCAGTACGACGTTAACGGATTGAGTTTAATTATACTGTTAAGATCATGTACACCGTGTAACCGTGCCAAGGCCACAGGGTGTCTAAGTGCGGAAGACGAATGGGACAGTAGTGAAGTTATTAACAACACCGCCGTTACGCCGTTAGTCCCCGGAGAGCGAGAGTAGAGAGAGAGGAGCTAAGTAGCAGCCAGGTCGGAGCGGCGGTATCGCCGGTGACGAGGAGCGGACCAGAGAACGTTAAAGTCCTAAGGTCGAGGAGAACGTGCTTCGAGGCGTTGAGCCTGAAGACTTAGAGAAGAGTTAAGTTGAGAAGGGAGATCTAAGTTGATAATTAAACTGAGCAACTACAGTAGCGTACAGGCAGTATTTATATCTACGGATCGGCGCAGCGGTGCGGAGCGCCAGACTAACTACTAGGAGCTATACGAGTAGTACCTGCAGGGTAGAGTAAAAGACAATAAGAAGGGACTAGAACGAAAGGGTATGTGTAGCGAGAAAGAACAATAAGAGTGAGATAACAATAAGGAGCAGATCTTCGGAATCCCGAACGGCGGAATGGAGGCCCGCGGCATGGACTTGACACTAAACCCGTATGAAACAAAGTTCAGAAGAGGCGATTTTTTGAACCTATACTACAAAAATTTAGTTTGGGGGAGAATTGCGATAAATCTGAATCCACAGAGACCACACAGAATCAATGTAATAACGAAAATACCTCTGAAACGATCAGAGATGATAATTGGAATAAACCTAAAAACTCTCAAAGAACTAGGAAGAGAATGGTTCGATATGAAGTACTCAAAAGAGGGACTGAATCATTCCAAAGATCTCAACCGAGTTTTGAGAAAGTAAGATATGAGTCGAGGCAACGAAAGAAAGGAAAGGCCCAGGGCTCGAAGGACAAGAAGGAGAATGTTCAGCCAGGCTTAGTGAATGAACCTCCAACAAATAAACTTGAAGAACGTATTAAATTGAATCAGCAGGATAGATCTCCTATCAATTTAATAGATGAAACGAATAAACAAGTGGTTAATGAAGCCATAGGAGTCGAGAAACCAATCAACTTGAATACAGAAGAAGTGTTTACGAAGTATAAACCAGTTGACAAGAAGGTTAACCCTATAAAGGCAATGTTACCAGATGAATTTAGAATTGAAAGACACATTCATGGTGATCCATTATTGGAACTACCTGAATTGTCGAAACATCCTAAACCGTTTGTTCCTACGGGAAGATATACGGAAGAAAGGAAAGAGATAATAGACAAGAATCATCCGGAAGGATTTTTGTGGGAACAAGAGAGAGATCTTATGCACGAAATGATGTGTAAACAGGAAGCAGGTTTTGCTTGGGAACCAAGTGAAGCTGGAACCTTTAAAAATGAATTCTTTCCACCTGTGAAAGTACCTGTAATTCCACATGAACCGTGGGTTGAGAGGAATATACCAATTCCGCCAGGCATCTTCAAGGATATGTATGGACCACATAGGTTAGTAAAACTACCTATGGGGTGGACGAATTCTGTACCTATATTTCACGACGACGTGACATATATTCTACGAGATGAAATACCACATGTAACAATTCCTTACATTGATGATGTACCTGTAAAAGGACCATCAACTCGATATGAATTACCAGAAGGAGGTTACGAAACTATTCCAGAGAATCCTGGAATTAGACGATTTGTTTGGGAACATTTCCAAAACATGAATAGAGTAATACAACAAATGAAATATGCAGGAGGAACCTTCAGTGGAACCAAAGCATTTCTTTGTTGTGAGGAAACAATTGTCGTAGGACATAGATGTACCTATGAAGGCAGTATGCCAGAAGAACATATTGCTCAAGTAGTCCTAGAATGGCCTTCATGTCGTGATAAGACTGAGGTTCGAGCATTCTTAGGAACTGCAAGTCAATTGAGAATGTTCATTGCGAACTTTGCAAAGAAAGCAGCTCCTTTGACTAAGTTGACGAGTAATGTTCCATTTGAATGGAATGAAAAATGTGACAAAGCAATGGACGAATTAAAGGATGGAATTCGAGAATGTCCAGCTTTGAGACCAATTAATTTTGATTGGGATATTTACTTAGCGGTGGATACCTCTTACAAAGCTGTGGGATGGTATATCTATCAAATTGATCCGTCTGAAAAGAAGAAGTTCTTCAATTACTTTGGATCAATGACTTTGAATGAACGCGAAGCACGATTCTCGCAATCTAAGAGAGAATTGTATGGCTTAAAATTAGCATTGGAAGCTAGTTATTATCATGTCTATGGATGTAGACATTTAACAGTTGAAACCGATGCAAGTTATATTAAAGGCATGTTAGACAATCCTAGTTGTGGTCCTAATGCAACCATAAACTGTTGGATTGAGCATGTAAGAAACTATCACTTTACATTAATCCATGTAAAAGGTGCAACCCATGGTCCTGATGGATTATCACAAATCACACCTGGTGGATGGCAAACAAAGCGTCCAGAAGTAAATCCAGAAGATTACGTCGATGAGGATGGTGGGGAACCAATTAATTTTATTATGGGAGATGGGGAAACGGAAGAGCCGTATCAATTTGATGACTTCAAAGATCAAATTGACCCTAGAAGTGGTTACTTATACGAAGCAGCTCAAGAAGCTGATGATATTGAATTAGATGTACAAGAAGCTCTAGATGAAGAGCGCAGCTACGAGATTCGTAGAACCCACATGTTAGAATCCAAAGACGCAACATGTGAAGTCTTCAGTAGGAATTTGTTCCCTACTTTTGACGAAGAATTTGTACAAAACAATCCGTACCCAGAAGCACATAGATCTTCTGAGGGTAATAGATTAGACGAATTAATTCCTTTGATTGGGAAGTACTTGTCGAACCCATCAGATGAATCCCTGGGTGAAATGTCAAAAGATGAACGGATTAAATTTATTAGAGTGATTAAGAAATTTCAAGTGGACGACCAAGGAAGGTTGTACCATAGGAATACTGATCAACCTGATCAACCACAATTAGTGGTGGAAAAAGAAAAGCATATGCACATGTTGAATAGTGCACATGATTGTTTATGACACAAAGGAGTCTTTGCAACGAATGATTTCTTGCAGAAACGATTCTGGTGGCCTGACATATACAAAGACGTGGAATGGTATGTGAGATCATGTAAAGAGTGTCAAAATAGACAGATGAAGCTGTTGAAAGCACCTCCTACTTTGATGCATACACCTTCATTGTTTCAGAAGGTACATGTCAATACAATGATAATGTCGATTCCATCTAATGGATGTAAATATATCATCCATGGAAGGGATTCACTGTCTTCGTGGTCGGAGGCCCGAGCAGTAAAACATGAGAATGCTAGAACTTTAGGAGAATGGTTCTTTGACGATATAATTTGTCGTTGGGGATGTCCTGAAGAAGTGGTGACTGATAATGCAGGTCAAATGAAAAACATGCTAGCTTGGTTAGAAGAGAAGTATGGAATTAAAGGAATAAGAATTTCCGCCTACAACTCTCAAGCTAATGGAAAGATTGAAAGAGCGCATTTGGACATATGCCAGGCTTTAATTAAAGCAACTGGTGGAGATGTATCTAAATGGTTCTACTTTTTGAAAATGATACTATGGGCGGATAGAGTAACACCGAGACGTGGTTTAGGTTGTTCTCCATATTTCCTGGTAACAGGAGCTGAACCGTTGCTTCCCTTTGATATAGTGGAATCAACTTGGTTGGTGAATCTACCTAATAGAATCTTAACTAGAGATGAATTAATTGGATACCGTGCTCAAGCTCTGTGGAAACATAACTCATTCATTGAGAAAGTACGACGTAGAGTAGATGCAAACAAAGTTGCAGAGCTACGAAGATTTGAACAGAAATATAGACATACAATTAAAGATTGGGATTTCAAACCAGGTCAATTGGTCCAGGTTAGAAATTCTGGAATTGAAAAGAGTTTGGATAGAAAGATGTATCCAAGATATAGAGGACCTATGGTCGTAATCAGACGAACTAAGGGTGGCTCTTATATCATTGCTGAAATGGATGGAACAGTACTCAAGGAGAAGGTCGGAGCCTTCAGAGTATTGCCGCATTTCACGTGAAATGAACCAATTGAATTGCCAAACAATATTCACGAGCTTATCGACTTAACTTCTGAGAAACGAATGAATATGAATAGAGGAAACCATGTAAAGACAGTGGGTCAACACGAACAACTATTTTTATAATATTTATGGGTTTTAAACGAATGCATCTAAATGATGATGTATCAATTTAAATGAAAATCAATTAGATGGATTGCAGACCTAGGCAGAGATGTGTCCTTTGTCTTCCATCATAGGAGTAACACCACGAGTGAATGGAGTAGTGGCTCGTTCGACGGTCTTAGGGACTGGAACAGCAATCTCTGTAGGAGTAACGACGGTGTCCTCAGAACCAGTGGTGGGAATACTCTGAGCAGTAGCAAAACTTGCGTCAGAAGCAGAAGAGTCTGAACTAGAATCTTGGCGACTTTTCAAGATGCTGCAGGCTTCGTCCGCAATTACCTTGGCAATACGTGCACGAGTTGCATAAGTCTTGACCAAGTTTGCGTTAAATTCGAATTCAGCTGCCTGAAAGTTGAGTGTAGCAGCAATGAATTTGGTACTTTGCGACTCAAGAGGAGCTGGCGGAGTATCGAGATTGGTAGATACGACTTGAGCAAGAGCATGATTGATATGCTTGCTATGGGTCACTAAAACATGAAATAAGAACTCATTTGAAATGGATTTGAATTAAATTGAATCACCTTTATCTTCAGCAAGGCACGACATACAGTTAGAAGTAACATGACTGTCAGCGTGGCAATGAACCTTGCTGAGACAAGGAGAAACATCGTTCACAGCAGACTTTTCATCCTTATTGGAACCTTTGTTGGAACCAGTGGTGGGATAGGGAGTGCTGCGACGATTCTACGACATAGAATGAGGCGTGGATACAGAACATGATATCATTTTAACTCACCTTGATAAAAGAGAGAGTAGGCTTCTGTTTGAAACTGCGTTCAGTTCCAGACACCAACTCGTCCTCGGAGGCTGAGTTCATCTGAACGAAATTGATAAATCAAATTAGTGAGATTGGATCTGAAGATTTACCTCGACATCAGAGTCGAAACAAACAGATCTAGGTTCACGTTTGATGTCACGAGAGGAAGCAAATCTTGTTGTTTTCTTCTTGGACTTCTTCACGAAATGAGAATTATCAGAACGAGTAGAAGCCTCGTGATCCGAATGAACAGAACGAGCACGATCAAGGAGACGATTCCTAACGAAAGTGTTCTGAAAGACTATTAATGTAAATGGTCCTGAATAAAATTGATACGTACACGAGCATCATTGGCAAAAGCCATGAACTTAAGATGTGGCTCGAAGTGAGAATCACTGACGATGTCAGGAAATAGTTTGTGTGTCATGCCTCGACCGTTAACCACAGCTCCCTTTCTCCCGTCTTCATGCCTGGTGACTACCAGGACAGCCCCAGTATCAGCCATACGCTCTCACAACCCGCACAGAACCACCTCCGTACCTCCCCAAAACATACCAGTTACCATCTTCAGATCCCTCGACACAAGTAACCCCTAAAACCTCCCCCGACACGCGTAAGAAGCCCTCCTACACCTACCCCATTAAGGTACTAATCTCGATTACATGCCTCATGGTCCCTGATGTTCCCTTGTTCACTTCCCATACCTATTTAAGTAGCTCCGTAACGTCCCAAGCCCCAGCTTGGTATATTTTGAACACACACCCTTTTTCATAGGTCCAGTCCCTGTCCCTTTGTACCTGCTAACCATACGGATTTCTCTTTACTCTCTGTTTCTCTACCTCTGTTTCTCTCTACTTCTGTCTATTGTCTCTCTGATCGTCCATACGATCGAATATACGCTTTCACTTCAAGTCTAAGCCTTCCGAGTGAGTCTCCTAGCTCCCTCGAACATTACTAAAGCTCCCCAACGCCTACCCGCTTGGTGAGTTACCCTTCCCCAAACCTCCCAGAGCTCCCTAGCTACTTCGTAAGCTTCGGGACCTCGATCTAGGTAACGTCGAAGCTACCCCTCACGTCGAACTACGTATTGCTTCTCCGTTACCACCTCCCACACTCGAGGACGACCATCCTCAAACCTAGTCCCCAGGGACCTACCCTCCCTGGCATATCCCTTCTCGGGAGCTTACACCCTCGAGACCCCGTTGCATAAACCACCTACTCGACTCTATATTGACGTTCTAGCGAGTACAACTCCTACTACGCAATATCGTACGGTCCCGCACTCGTCCTGAACCTCCCTGGACCTCCTAGGAACCCCTCAAGGGTCACCATCTCGTCGTTCCAGCTACTACTAGGTCATTCCCGTCCTCGGTCGCGGTTCTCGTAGCTCCCTTCGAGCTCCAGCCTGCTCCTAGCACGCTACAACATAAACCTCCACATACCAAAACCTACCCTAAGACCTATTTTGACCCAGGTCTTACATTATACCAAGCTCTCCTGTCACCGAACGGACTCGTCGCGACGAAATGTCGGCGACGTCAACAGAACGACCTTCTAGTTCCAAAACCGAATCGAAGAAACAAAAGAGCGCCTTATCTCGTGGAAACACGACACAAGCTCAAAAATCGAACCAGGCTGCTAGCTCCACTGTCATCACGGTGGCAGCTGGTCAACGCCTGATGTCCATCCCAGAACAGTCGTTCGGGGATGAAACCGCCAGTAACATCCGGACCCCAGAGGGACGTCAACCGGAGGTTCAGGGGCCCCCTCCAGTGGAACCTGGGATGGGACCACCACAACGGAGGTTTACCTCCATGGGTTACGCCCAACCTGCCAGTAGTCCCATGGGAGGTTTCGCATACTCCCCTACCTGGGGAACGAGAGGACCTCCCCCTGGACCGATACCGCAGCTAGACATGGAGTCAGCTTCGAACGCGGGTGGAAGAGTCAGCGGTCAAGTAGCCGCTATCGAAAGGATACAAGGGGGAAGTACCGACCCTCTCACAGTACGACAACAGGAGAAACTTCCAGAGAGGAGGGTATCCCCTGCCGTATCCGAACAATCTCGGGCGTCATCCCGGAGGTTACCAACACCTCCAGTACAGTCCCTTAACCTTCCTCCCCCGAGACGAGGAAGTTCACTCTCCAGTCTCCTGAAGAGCCCAGCTATGAATACGCCCAACTGGGAGCGTACACACGCAATACACCATAGCAGGACCAACTTCCCAGTACAACCCTTGTCCGAAATGACATTGCGTCTGGAAGACATCATTCGAATTCAGGAGTGTATCCCGGAGGATGTAGCTATGGTCCTAAGGGAGGTATTGGAGTCAATGGGGATCGAAATATTGGGAGACGGTCTCGAATTCTCAGACCTACGAGTACAGTTCCTAACAGTGGGAACTCAACTGGAGGTAGACCTCCCAGAGAAGGCCCAGCAGTGGCTGATGACCCCCGCGAACCGATCAGATTTTCTCTGGCTGTACAACGTCCTATTGGACCCAGAGAGGATGTTGGAACTGTTAGAGGCAGAGGCACGTTACGGGCGATCGTTCCGAAACTCGAGGGGAATACTTCCCCTCCTCCCTCATACCCATGGAAGGGAGAAGGAATTCTGTGGCGAAGCAGGGCTACGTATATTGTACCGAGCCTCTAACTACAGATCAGGAGCCGTACGGTTTGAACCTCCCCCTTCGAGGGTTAACATACCGAACTACCAGGCGATCCAAATACTTCGGAACGCAAACCTAGCGGAAGCAGCAGCTAAAATCGATGAGGAAAGTAACGAGGATGCTAACGCAATTGCTGCAAAAAATCGTAGACGCAGGAGATACACCACGGCTCACCTCCTGGCCCCAGTGGAGTCAATGCCTGATCAGGATAGTCCCGTCCGGGTCCGTAACGGACAGACGGTATACACGTACACGCCCATGAGGCATATGCACCAGCTTCTGGTGAGGAGTGAGGAGTCTGAAGCGATGTTGTGTTCGCAGGAGACCCGACATCGGACGCTACTAGCGGAATCAGACACTCTGATGCTGTCGGAGGAACTTTCTGGATCGAATCTAGAAAGAGCTTTGGAATTCCGTCGCAGACTGGTCGCGGATAATCGGGGAACCTCGTATATGGTTCAATGCGAACTCGAAAGCGTAGGGGAGTTCCCTCCGGAGCAATTTGACCAGAAAGGGCAGCTCCATGGATCTGATGGTCGTTTCCTGGCACAGAAACATTCATCGCCCAGGAATACCGAGGTTCCTGAACTCCTTAACCCCGGTAACACGGCCACGAGGAGCCCCCAGTTACGCTCTGGGACCTCCCCCAATGTACATGCCTTGGCTCAAAATGCGACTCCTCCCCCCAGAGTTAACCTGCAAACGAAACCTTTAACCCCAGTCTCGACGCAGCGATACCAGTTTGGTGAGGTGAGGATGGATGGCGCACAACATTCATCCCGGATCTCCGGACAAGATCTGACAGCTCGGTTGGCTCCCAACCCTGTACACGTTCCTCCAAGACTGAGCAATCCATCAGTCATTCCGTATCAAGGGTCGGTATCAATGCAATCTCAGGCAGTGGGAACGGAAAGTCAAAGGGGCCCGAACCAACGAAGAACGTTGGCAGTTCACGAAGAGGCGGTACCCCCGCAGGGAGCTCCTTTTGGAACTCCCTTTGTAACGGGAACTCAGATGAACCGACCTGGCATGGCTTTCGAGTCGGCACGCTCTCAGGAATCGGTAGCAATGATCCAACAACAGGCTCGGGTCATTGAGACGCTCCAGGAACAACTCCGTGAGGTAAAGAAAGGATTCACAGCGGGGGAAGTACCGACTGGAGGACCCCTTTCCAAAACAGGAAACACGGCGGGATTATCCGGGCGAGCACCTAGGGTAATGAGAGAATATACGAGGGGGGGTCCTTCTCCTGTAGTTCCCCAGCCAAGGAGCTGGCAAGCTATGGAACCAATATCCTTTAACCGAAACACTCCTACAGGAGCTAGGGATGGAAACCCCCAAGTAGAACAAGCAGGACAGATCCCGGATACTCCGAGTGTGGACGACGACGTATTCACGAGTGGGGAGCCCGAGTGCAAAGAGCTGAACTAGGGGAGTATGGGAGACCAGAAGGAGGAGCGTACGCGTTGGAAAACGAGGGAGGAGGCAAAGGCGGTTTTAACCCCCCTCCTAGAGTACCTCCCCCACATTTTTCTAGTCAATCGAGAGATCGAGAACGACCTCTGAGTCAAGGGGGACAGGGTCAAAGAGAACAGGGAGGAAGGAGCGGGGGAGGGGCACCACCTCCGCCTCCTCCTCCTCCACCACCTTCCGGGGGACCGGGTGATAGTAATTCGGAAGGTTCCAACGAGGGGGAACAGAACCAATCGAGTAGGAATGGTGGAAGGAGAGAGGAGGACAGAGGAGAGCTCCCCACTGGAGCTCCTGACGTACCTCCAACACGCTATGACCCGGACCAACCCTGGTACTACGATCCAAGACAAGGTTGGCACCGTAAGGCAGCTCCTAGACCTCCAACGAGGGACGAAGTACGTGGGAGAGCAACGAAGAAAAAAATCGGATTACCATTGAGTCGAAGCTCGACGTCGGTAAGATCGAAAGCTTCGCAGGTGACGACCGGTCGGCATGGAAGACGTGGGTCCTCAGTTTGGAAAGGATGTTTGGAGTACGACCTACCATCTATGCTTGGGAAAAGGACAAGTGCGCTTCCGCAGCTAGTCATCTCACTGGTGCAGCACTCTCTCACTTCGACACGTTGAATCGGCAACGACTGAGGGGGGAGTACACTTGTCTCGAAGACTGGACAGAATTCAAACGAGAGTTCGGTTCCAAATTCGGACCCATCGACGAGGCGGACGAGGCAAGGAGGAGGTTAGCCTGGATGAAGCAGATGCCGGAGGAAAGCTTTGCCAACTTCTTCATTCGCTTCAACGAATACGCTCCTCTGACCGGGTTTAACGACGAGGCTCTGGTAACATACCTCAAGAAAGGGGTAGCTCCTTGGTTACCCCTACAGGTTGTTACCGGAAGGGAGGAACCTCGATCCTACGACGAGTGGACCCGAGTGTTCACAAAGTTGGACGGAGCTGTACGTGCGCAAGCGGAGAGCTTGAGGAACCTCCACGGTGAAAAAGTGTTACAAGGATGGCTGAGTCGCTTCCCCGGGTTGGAACTAGCACCTGAAGCTCCTTACAAGTCCCCCTTGCGGAGGGAAAGAGAGCCAGCTAACGTCTGGACCTCCAATCCGAAACCAGCTGCGACAGGGAGGTTCCCAAACAGGTCCAACTGGAAAGAGGGACGACAAAGGGCGTCTGCAGCTTGGGGGGAAGGAGAAAGTTACGATAGCGAAAACCGAGAGGAGGACGAAGACTGCTGTCACTGCAGGGATGGAGGAGAATGGACTGAAGCGGTCCTCCGAGCAGGAGTTACCGACACTGGGAGGAAATGGACTCCTGAGGAAAGAGCAGAGAAGTGGAGGAGACGAAGGCAGGAGCTCTGCATGCGTTGTGGACGAAAGGAACACTGGGCAAAGGACTGCCCTAACCCAGAATCGTTAGAACGTCCAGTGGAGGATCAAGGAAGCTCAGAAAGAGCTTCCAAGGCCGATTCAACTCGAGGAAGAGGGACGGCCAACCAAGGGGGAGGTCGTAAGGACGATTCAACTCGTCCTTTAGAACGGATTCACGCCGGGATCGTGGTGGAAGAACGGGAAGGAATGGACGATCTATGGAACGTCCACATCTTAGACTCACCAAAGGAGGTGAGCAAGAACTGTTGGACGAAGTGGGAAATGGGCAGGGGGCTTCGAGGTAGATCAGGGCGAATTGCGAAGCCCCGCAACACCTTCGCCTACCACAATAAGAGCTGCACTCGCGGGGAGTCAGCCAGCTCGTCTCACATCCCGATCCTACAATTCCTTCATCATCCTTACACGCTTTCCGTTCTCCGACCTCGATGAAGACAAAGAATATGCCACACTAGTGGATAGTGGAGCAACTAGATGCTTCATAGACAAAACTGTCGCTATGCGACACCCAGAAAATTTGGTTGACCTAACAGACAGTATCCCTTTGGAGCTGTTCGACGGGAAACCTACCTCCGCAGGATTGATAACTCAGACCTACACTGACCAGATCAGTTTTGCGGATGGAACAATTCACAAGGTGGAGTTCCTAGTAACTCGATTACACCCCACGGCTCCAATTGTGCTGGGATTGCCGTGGCTACGCACGCACAACCCAGTAATTGACTGGAAGGAACTTTGTCTGACGTTCCAGGACCGAAACGTTCGAATCTCAGCAGCCCTTGCGTCGGAAATTGTCCAACCAGGTGCCGAGGGAGGTACTGAGGAGCTAGGGAGGGGGGTAAATAGCGAAGAAATACACGCAGGAACTCTCCAATCACCTCCTGAAGCTCCTCAACGACCTCCTGAAGCTCCACAACCACCTCCAGAAGCTTCTCAACAACCTCCAGAAGCTCCCCTTAGAGCTCCAAGGACGAGGGTGAAACTAGAGGAAGTAAAGGACGAAGAGTACGAAGCGAGTCAACCAGGTCCACACAAGTTATTCCCCTCGGACAAAGATCTAGGGCCAGACGACCCAATCCTTATGGGGATCAACGAATGGCTAGCATTCGCGAGCGAAAGTACGGAAGAAGAGGTGGAGGAAATCCTCGAGGCTGGGCGATCCGCTATGGAGAGAGTAACCCCGAAACCAACGAAGGATTCAGAGGAGGCATATCAAAAGTGGAAGAGTAGGGACACGGAACGGTCCTCCTCCTGGCCGGGAGCTAAGCCAAAAGTCCGGTGGAGGAAGAAAAGGAGGGAGCATGGACCTTATCCCGACCTCCCTACCTTAGACATCGAAAGCCTGAACATACCCAAGATTCCTTCAAGGTCAGGTCTGACTCCCAAGGGTTCAATAAGACGCAACAACTTCCGGAGAAAGCAGCTCATAGCGGGTACCCACGTGGTGGAACGAAAATTGGACCCAACCATACAAGGGAAACCCATCAGCTTAATAGGAGCTGCTGGGATGGATCGTCTACTGAGGGAGGGAACCCCAGCGTACTTCCTTCATATATCGCCTACGAAGGAGGAGTCCCCTACTGAAGAAATGCTCCGGGCAAGTGATAGCAGCGCCACAGAGGGAGTGCAGCAACCAAAGGATCCTGAGAGTGGGGACCCTAGTTCGGAACAAGGAGGGGTCGTCAAGGAGCTCGACAAAGAAGAATCGAAGCGTCAGGAGACGGAGGAGTTAAAGAAATCCATTCCCGTCCAATACCAGGACTACCTGGACGTGTTCTCACCTGGAGAAGCAAGGATGCTACCTCCTCACCGACCCTACGATATCAAAATCGAGACAGAAGGGGATGCGATACCTCCCATAGGGAAGCTCTACAACATGTCTGAGAAGGAGCTGAAATCCCTCAAGGAGTACATCGATGAGATGTTAGGCAAGGGGTTCATACGATCCTCCAGCTCCCCTGCGGGAGCTCCTGTCTTGTTTGCCAAGAAAAAGGATGGTACCCTGCGACTCTGCGTTGACTATCGAGCTCTGAACAAGATTACGAAGAAGAATAGGTACCCTCTACCCTGATAGGAACCTTAGTGGATCAACTACGGAAGGCGAAGATCTTCACAAAGATCGACCTCCGCGCAGGATACAACAACGTCAGGGTAGCCCAGGGACACGAGTGGAAGACTGCATTCCAAACTCGGTATGGGTCCTTCGAATACCTGGTAATGCCCTTTGGGCTCACGAATGCTCCCTCCGCGTTTCCAATTCTTCATGAACGAGATCTTTCACGACATGGTGGACGTTTGCGTGGTAATTTACTTGGACGGACATTCTGATCTACTCAGACGATGAAGTATCCCATGTCGAACATGTCAGGAAGGTCCTTGAACGACTACGGGCGAACCACCTCCATGCAAAGCCGGAAAAATGCGCATTCCATGTCGACACTGTCGAGTACTTGGGAGTCATCATCTCACCATTGGGAGTATCCATGGACCCAGAGAAAGTCAAGGCGGTAATGGACTGGCCAAAACCAAGGACAGTTAAGGAGCTCCAGGCGTTCCTCGGATTCGCAAACTTCTATAGGAGGTTCATAGACAACTACTCGGGAATCACCAAGGTGTTCACGAAGCTCCTCCGAAAAGATTCAGTGTGGAACTGGACCCCACAGTGTAGTAGTGCCTTCGAACTTCTGAAGTCAGCATTCTCCAAAGCCCCGGTTCTGGGACATTACAATCCGGACCTACCGGTAATCCTCGAATGCAATGCCTCCGACTTGGCTATTGCAGGGATTCTATCACATCTGGATCCCGAAACGGGGGAGATACACCCTATCGCCTTCCATGCACGATCAATGATCTCCGCGGAACTAAACTACGACATATACGATAAGGAGCTCCTAGCCATCGTGGACTGCTTCAAACAATGGAGGGCGTACTGCGAAGGATCCCGACACCAGATCCAAGTATACTCAGACCATAACAATCTCCAGTACTTCACCACTACGAAGCAGTTAACAGCACGACAAGCCCGATGAATCATGGCTGGTCTCTGGGGTATCGTTTTGTTTTTTATTTGTTTTATTTTAATTTCGTTTTTCATAGATTCACGGACGGACGGGTTTTATAACCCCCATATCTCATCATAGCTGACCACCCGCGGTCTTATCGTCTTTACGGGTCTTCAGACCCAAAACCTCATTATGGACCTTTTCAGGACCACTGGTCGCTCGAGACCATTTCGTTTTAATTAGATTTCATTAGTCTAATTTATATCTTGTATCTTTCTTGTTTTTTGTATTTCTTGTAGGTACGTTTACCTATTGCTTTAGTTGTGGATAGCTTTACTGCTATCTTGTAAATATCAATTTACGAGCTTTTATGCTCATATTCATCTTAATTTGAATGAGTGAAACTAAGTTCTTAGACAAATACTTTGTTTATCCCATTTACTTTGATTGAGGAGCTGCACTTGCTCATTCTTATTAATTTGAATGAGTAGATACATTTTCTCTTCTCTCAATACTTTGTTCAACTCGATTCATGTTTTAATCTGAATGAGTGCTTGCGAATTATCGAGCCAGCTCTAAGTTCCACCTTTGAATAGGGGTTCAAGGTAAGACTCAATTCCGGATCCTGGCATGAATTTTCACACGAGATCAGGTCCGCAAGACTTTACTGTCTTCATTGTCCTGAGTGCTCAAGTCGATCTCCGTTTGCCATTGATCATAACGACATTGGGAGGTATTCTCAACTCCACTTTCAGGTTCTGAGCACAGTTTCTTTACTCACTCCGCATATTTTGACCTTCTGTATGATCACTTTGATCAATTCTGGGTCGCTGCATTCACAATACCATTCAATCTGATTGCAAAACTATTAGTCTAATTGAAAATTTGTAAATTTTCAATCAAATCGATATCCTCCTTCCCCAAACTAAAGAATTCAACTGTCCTCAGTTGTCCTAATTTGGTCAGGAGCTTGATTTCACTGTTTCGGTATAAAAGCTCAGGCCAATTGACTTTCAATATGCCATTCGTTCCAAGTCGACTTGCATTAGTCGGACTCAGTCGAGCTCTCATTCCATACAAAGTTCCATCAACATCTATCATTATTCATCCTAGCATGCTTATTCATCACAAGAAGGATCTTGACATTGCTCGAGTTGCCGAGCCCCACTTGGGTGCTTTGCAGCAGCTACTTGCTTCGTACAAAGGCAAGAAGACGAACAATCCCGACAAGGCAACAATTTCAGTCCTACGTCGGTCTACCGAGTATCTTCATGACCTCTTGGTATGTTTTATTCATTCAATTTAATTGATACGTGTCAATTTAAATCGTTTATTTTTTTTTTTTTTTTATCAGGAAAAGCCTGTTACACTTCGTAGTCATGTTAGACAGATCTCTAACTTGACTGCTCGTCAGAGCATTATTGATACTTTGTGTCTTGGTCACAAACTATTTCCTGACATTGTCAGTGATTCTCACTTCGAGCAACATCTTAAGTTCATGGCTTTTGCCAATGATGCTCGTGTATGTATCCATTTTATTCGTGACCATTTACATTAATAGTCTTTCAGAACACTTTTGTTAGAAATCGTCTCCTCAATCGTGCTCGTTCTGTTCATTCGGATCACGAGGCGTCTACTCGTTCCGATAATTCTCCTTTCGTGAAGAAGTCCAAGAAGAAAACAACAAGATTTGCTTCCTCTCGTGACGTCAAACGGGAACTTAGATCCGTTCGTTTCGACTCTGATGTCGAGGTAAATCTTCAGATCTAATCTCAATTAATTTGATTTATCAATTTCGTTCAGATGAACTCAGCCTCCGAGGACGAGTTGGTGTCTGGAACTGAACACAGTTTCAAACAGAAGCCTACTCTCTCTTTTATCAAGCTGAGTTAAAATGGTATCATGTTCTGTAACCACGACTCATTCTATGTTGTAGAATCGTTGCAGCACTCCCTATCCAACTAGTGGTTCCAACAAAGGATCCAATAAGGATGAAAAGTCTGCTGTGAACGATGCTTCTCCTCGTCTCAGCAAGGTTCATGGCCACTCAGACAGTCATGTTTCATCTAACTGTATGTCGTGTCTTGCTGAAGATAAAGGTGATTCAATTTAATTCAAATCTGTTTTAAATGGATTCTTATTTTGTGTTTTAGTGACCCATAGCAAGCATATCAATCATGCTCTTGCTCAAGTCGTATCTTCCAATCTCAATACTCCGCCAGCTCCTCTTGAGTCGCAAAGTACGAAATTCATTGCTGCTACACTCAACTTTCAGGCAGCTGAATTCGAATTTAATGCAAACTTGGTCAAGACTTATGCAACTCGTGCACATATTGCCAAAGTAATTGCGGACGAAGCTTGCAGCATCCTGAAAAGTCGCCAAGATTCTGGCTCAGACTCTTCTGGTTCTGACGCAAGTTTCACTACTGCTCAGAGTATTCCCACCACTGGTTCTGAGGACACCGTCGTCACTCCTACAGAGATTGCTGTTCCAGTCCTTAAGACCGTCGAACGAGCTACCACTCCATTCACTCGTGGTGTTACTCCTATGATGGAAGACAAAGGACACGTATCTGCCTAGGTCTGCAATCCATCTAATTGATTTATATTTAAACTGATACATCATCATTTAGATGCATTCGTTTAAAACCCATAAATATTATAAAAACAGTTGTTCGTGTTCATCCACTGTCTTTACATGGTTTCATATATTCTCATTCATTCATTCCATGCCCACTGTCTTTACGCCATCACAGCTGTATAGTAGATGCATCATCTTACCATCGCCATTCATTTCATGATGTTCGTTTGTAACAGTATATCACCTAGAGTTTCAATCTAATTATTGATTCTCTTCCTCACTGAGTTCTTCGTCAGAGTTGGTATCTGAGAGTCTTAGGTGCGGTATGGCATCGAATATGTAATCGTTTTCTGGTGTCATCCAATATTCATCTTTGTCTTCTACCATTAAATCTAATTGTTCAGCAGTTAAGTCAATAAGCTCGTGAATATTGTTTGGCAATTCAATTGGTTCATTTCGTGTAAAATGCGGCAATACTCTGAAGGCTCCGACCTTCTCTTTGAGTACTGTTCCATCCATTTCAGCAATAATATAAGAGCCACCCTTAGTTCGTCTAATTACGACCATAGGTCCTCTATATCTTGGATGCATCTTTCTATCCAAACTCTTTTCAATTCCAGAATTCCTAACCTGGACTAATTGACCTGGTTTGAATTTCCAATCTTTAATTGTATGTCTATATTTTCGTTCGAATCTTCGTAACTCTGCAACTTTGTTTGCATCTACTCTATGTCGTACTTTCTCAATGAATGAGTTATGTTTCGACAGAGCTTGAGCACGATATCCAATTAATTCATCTCTAGTTAAGATTCTATTAGGTGGATTCACCAACCAAGTTGATTCCACAATATCAAAGGGAAGCAACGGTTCAGCACCTGTTACCAGGAAATATGGAGAACAACCTAGACCACGTCTTGGTGTTACTCTATCTGCCCATAGTATCATTTTCAAAAAATAGAACCACTTAGATACATCTCCACCAGTTGCTTTGATTAAGGCCTGGCGTATGTCCAAATGCACTCTTTCAATCTTGCCATTAGCTTGAGAGTTGTAGGCGGAAATTCTTATTCCTTTAATTCCATACTTCTCTTCTAACCAAGCTAGCATGTTTTTCATTTGACCTGCATTATCGGTCACCACTTCTTCAGGACATCCCCAACGACAAATTATATCGTCAAAGTGTCACGAAGCGGCGGAGGCGGAGTGACTAACGGAGCGGGAAAGCGGAGCGACTAAGCAGAACGGTGAGGCGGAGCAACTGGACAAGGCAACAAGGCGGAGCGACTAAGCAGAACGGCGGCAGACTGGTCCCAGATAATGACAGAGATATATTGAGTATCGTAGTCATAGGTAATAATAAGTAAGCACATACCTGGTCCCAGATAATGACAGAGAGGTCAAGATAAGGGACCAGGCTGTGGAGGGTTGGCTATATATACATAATCCGGTCTGCGAGAAACAACGATGTAATACTGTACAGTTTAGGAACAAGGAAGGTGGCGGAAGCCAATAGAAGGAGAAGATGGGTCAGGTGGATCAGTAATCGATGGATCAGTAATCGATGGGGGTTTGACAGTGATGGGATGATGTATCGTACAAGTAAAGGCGTCGAGACGGTGAGAAAAGGAAAATGATAGGGGCTGCGTACTTTATGACATTACCCCCCTCCTTATGACCATTGCCCTCGATGGTCAAGGCTTTGCCGCTGTTGGGTGTTTTTTATGAAAGGCCCGAACAATTTTTGGTGCTCGACTGAGGTTGGCTGCGGGTTCCCAAGAGTTGTGCCCTGTGTCGTAACCTTTCCACTTAACCAAATATTCCAACTTCTTCCATCGAACCCGGCTGTCTAAGATCTCCTCTACTTCGTATTCCGGTTCGTCTTCATCCTCTAAGTATACCGGCTCTGGTGGTGTTGGTATTTCGCCATTAATGGAGTTACCTTTCCAGGGGTATAGTTTATCAACATGGAAGACGGGATGGAGGCGATCTAGGGATAGGGGAAGGTCAAGGCGGGTAGTCTAAAGGGCCAATTTTCTCCAGAATGCGATAAGGGCCAAGCTGTCGATCTCCTAACTTTTCACTGGAAAGTTGAAGGTTAATGTCCTCTGCACTGAGCCAGACTAGGTCTCCAACTTTAAATTGATGAGCTTTCCGCTTCCCGCGTTCGTATCCCTCCTTCTGTTGTTTCTTTCCTAGGTGTAAGGCAGCTCCGGCATCTTGTCGCGCTTCTCGGAGAATCCGTATACGGTCATCCACAGCTGGAATACCGCTGCGTTGGCCCACTGGGATATTGAACAGGGGAAGATAGCCGTAGGTTAGCTCGAACGGGGACATGCCTAGCGCAGAATGAGTCCGTGAGTTAATCACAAACTCCGCCATGGGAAGGTGCTCTGCCCAGTCGTCTTGTCGTCGTCCTACATAGAGGCGGATGTATTTCTCTACTTCCTGATTTGCTCGTTCGGTTTGGCCATTAGACTGAGGACGGTATCCGGAGGTTAGATCTGATTTAATTCCTAGCCTAGCGAGAAGGGATCGCATGAGCTTAGCTGCAAACTGGGGTCCACGGTCGGATTTAAAGTGAAGAGGAAGACCATGGAGACGGAAGATCTCTCGGTAGTAAATATCGGCAACGCCTTCGGCTGTGATGGAGCTGGTGCAAGGAATGGCGTGAATTTGTTTTCCATACAGGTCTGTGCAAACCAAGACAGCATCGTAGCCTTGGGAGTTAGGTAGCTGTGTTATCAGGTCAACCCCTACCTCTTCCCATAGACCGGATGGTACATCTAATGGTTGAGTTACGGCCCGTGGGTGTCGCTGGATCTTCTTACGGGCACAAACCTCGCATCCCTCAACGTATTTTTCCACAAAAGAGCGCAACGTAGGCCACCAGAAATGGGTACTGACCAAGTCGAGTGTCCCGTGTAGTCCGGGGTGTCCTGCAGTTGGATGGTCGTGGCATTGACGGAGTACCTCAGTGCGTAGGTCGTCATTTGCTGGTACGTATACTCGACCTCGGTAGTAGACCAACCCATTGTCTTCTTCCCATTCGGCTATCCCATTGGCCAAGCGCTGTAGTCCGTGCTCTTTGACAGTTTTGAGACCCTCCAATATCTGTGCCTCCCGTTCTGAGGCTTTCCGGATACGATCCTCTAAGGGGTTCTGTAGGATCGAAGCTGCAATTTTTACGAAGTGGCCAGGTTTAAGGACTGTCTGTTGTCGGTTATCATCGCTGTCCGATACATGATGAACTGCCATGCGGGAGAGAGCATCAGCTTGGGTGTTTACTCTACCAGGGCGGTGGATCATATGAAAGTCAAACCGTGACAGATAGAGGGCCCATCGTGCTTGTCGGCGGGTGAGGTCTTGGGCAGTGCGCCAGAATTCGAGGTTCGAATGGTCCGTAATGATGTCGAATGGTTGAGGGAGTCCTTCTAGAAAGTTCCTCCAATCCTTCAGTGCTTCAATGATAGCAAGCATTTCTCGATCGTAGATTTCGTAGTTCCGTTCTGCTGGCTGCATGGATGCCGATCTGAAGGCTACCGGATGCCATTGGCCATCGTCTTGCTTCTGCATAAGGGCACCTCCCGTGGCAAAGCCTGATGCGTCTACCTCGATTCGAGTAGGCCTGTCTGGTGTCCATAGAGCGAGGATTGGTGCGGAGATGAAGGCTTCTCGAAGGGTATCAAATGCTTTCTGTCGAGTGTCGGTCCAGGTAAAGCTGGTGTCTTTCTTCGTCAGGTCGTTCAGAGGTCGTGCTATTTTGGCAAAATTCCGGATAAAGCGTCGGTAGAAGTTTGCAAATCCCAAGAACCCTCGTAGTTCCCGAAGATTAGTAGGGACTGGCCAGTCGCGAACAGCCGCTACTTTTACTGGATCCATTCTCACCTCCCCTTCTGAGATGATGAGTCCGAGGTATTCAATCTGTTGTTGTTCAAATTCGCATTTTTCTGGTCGTAGGTAGAGGTCGTGCTTTTCTAACTGGGTTAATACTTCCCGTACCATTCGTCGGTGTTCCTCGAGATCGTTACTGAAGATAAGGATGTCATCTAGGTAGACTGCCACCTTGCCGGCTGCAATGAGATCAGCAAATATAGCATTCATAAGTGCTTGGAACGTGGCAGGGGAATTTGTGAGACCAAAGAACATGACCTTAGGCTCGAACAAGCCTCGGGTTGTTGCGAACGCGCCTTTCCATTCATGCCCCTTCTTAATCCGTATGTTATTGTAACCCCAGCGGACATCAAACTTCGTGAAGTATCTGGCTCCCTGAAGTCGACTAATGATATCAGCAACTAATGGAAGAGGGTATCGGTTCTTCACAGTGTACTCGTTCAGTTTCCGGTAGTCTTGTACGAAACGGAGTTTCCCATCCTTCTTCTTTACGAAGAAGACCGGTGATGAGATTGGTGATTTTGAGGGGACGATATAGCCTTTTCGTAGGTTTTCTTCTAGGAAACGATCCAACTCCTCCTGCTCGTTTAGGGACATGGGATAAATCTTGGTACGCATGGTTGCCGGTGCTCCAGGTACGAGATCAATCGCATGGTCCCAAGGTTGGTGGGCAGGTAATCGTTCGGAGGCAGGATTCTGAGAAAACCTTCTTGAAATCACGATACTGCTCAGGGACCATTTCTTCGAAGGTTTTAACGGGTTTGTCTCGGTTGGCTTCCTCTGCTAGCTGCTGGGAGTAAGTGAATCCTGCGGCGCACCAGACTTCCTCCGTCTGTTCCTCTAGAATTCCTGCTTTTACCCATGCGCGGCGAGTTTTATGATTGGCTCGAATTCGGTGTATTGGTGGTTCTTCCACCGCTGCTGATTCACTCGGTTCAAGGGTCGCTTCTAGTGGCACCTCAATGTGGGGGTTTTCTGCGGGAGGTTCCAGTTCCGGGAGTTCGAGGATCGGGGTTTCTGTGTGAGTGGCGGCTAGATGAGAGTACAAGATCTCCTCGTCTGGGACTTCTTCTATCGTTACTCGAGGAGGCTTTACTGAAAGTCGTCCTTTCTCCCAATCAATCTCCGGATTTACCTTCCGTAGCCAGGGGAGTCCAAGGATGATGTCTTCACCTCCTAGGTTGGTGATCAGAAAGTCCATCCATCGCTCTTGATTATCCACTGTGAGTGCTAGGACGTGCAAAATGGGTTATCTGTCCAGCTTGGTTAGGTGTTCCATCGATATTAAAAACGTCAATTGGTTTATGGAGGGGTACACATCTTACATGGTTCCGGGTGACAAAGTCTTGGTTTAAAAACAGGGCGGTAGCTCCACAGTCTACCATGGCTGCAGTTGTTATACTGTGATTCCTTCCTCTTAGTCTCGCATGAATTCGGAAATGTGGGGAAGTAGAGTTTAATTCCTGGATCGACGATATTGTACATGATGGGTGCGAGTCATATAAGAAGTAGCGAACATAACAAACTGATTACGGGGTACTCTCGGTGCAGCCGAAGCGGGTACCCTCTTTAAAAACCCTGTTGAAAGCCAGAGGACGAGGAGGACCTAGCGTTAGCATGATCAAGTAATTCCCTTATTTGACCAATCTGGTTGGAAAAGTCCTGATTAGGGGGGCTCTGAGTAGCAGCTGTGGGTGCAGGAGCAGATGTTGGGATCGAGGAAGCGATCTGGACGGATTCATTTGGGAACAGGGAGAATGGTGCGGGTCCCGTAGCGGATATCTGTTGGCGTCGAGGTTGCTGGCATCGGCCTCGGTCTCGTCCGAGTCCCATGAACTTGTCTTGGCAGACTGCTTCCAGATGTCCTCGGCGTCCACAGTAACGGCAGGTGGTTTCTCGGTATGGGCAGTTTTGCTTGACATGGCCTTGGGCACCACAGCCGAAGCATTGTCCTCGCATGCGAGCTAGGAATGCCTCCCTAGTATTCCCGTTACTAGTGTGGGTTGCATCAATGTCCATAGCATGGGGGTCAGCAGGGGTAGTGTGAGCGGTATGTGTGGGAGGGTATCCAGAGTTCCGGCCAGTCATGGTGGGATCGTGCAGGTAGACATCCACTGATATGGCCCGTTTGATTGCCTCCTTCAGAGTCGGAGCAATTCCTTGGGCAATGTTTACGGTGATGAGATGTTGTCGGATCTCTGGGAGTAATGCAGTGAAGAAATGTTCCCGCAAGTCAATATCAGACATTTCAGTCCGATCTTCGATATCCTTGAACTTCTGAGTGAATTCCGCAACTGTCTGTCCTTTACTTTGCCTGAGATTCTTGATCTCGCTACGGGCTTCCATACCTGGGTCCATTGGTTCAAACCACTGGCTAAATTCCTTCAAGAATGTATCCCAATTTCCGCCGAAAGGGGGATTTTCTGCACTGAAATGTAGCAGATGGGGAGTGGCCCAATCTCCGGCACTTTCTGTGAAGAAGCCCAAGGCGGACTTGATAAGTTTCACTTGGCTTTTGGCGAGATCAGGTTGTTCTGACGCCCAATTTTGGAACTGAGCCATGAAGCGACGAGCTTCAGCACCATCTTTACCCTTGAAGACCTCGGGTTTGTTCATGCTTGACTTGGATGATGAGCGTTCCTCCATCGCTGTAGCAAGGCTTAGCTACTTGTCTGATGAGCTGAGCCATGAGATCCTCAGCAGAGGTATTTGGGGCAGGCGGGACAGGAGTCGACATGATGGGAGTAGGCAATCGGGGTTGGGGAATTGGCAGGAAGGTTATATTGCTCACAGTGAGTGGCTCTCGGATCGAGTTCGAAAGGGCGTTGGGGCAAGGTTGAGACTGGCAATTGCGCCAAGTATCGTTGTTGTTATGGGCGTGAGCTTGGTCTCTGGGGTCAAGTGCGTGTGGGAGTGCGGAGCAGTCTATACTGGCAACAGGTGTTTCAGAATCGGGCGGGACTGGGGAAGACGTGGTGTCTACGGATCCTGCAAGGACAACCTTATCGGTAGGCTGTCAGTGCAGTAATGGATCTTGACCTAATGTCACGAAGCGGCAGAGGCGGAGTGACTAGCGGAGCAGGAAGCGGGGTGACTAAGCCAGGCAGTGAGGCGGAGCGACTAAGCAGGTCAGTGAGGCGGAGCGACTAAGCGGAGCGGAGGCGAACTGGTCCCAGATAATGACAGAGATATATTGAGTATCGTAGTCATAGGTAATAATAAGTAAGCACATACCTGGTCCCAGATAATGACAGAGAGGTCAAGATAAGGGACCAAGCTGTGGAGGGTTGGCTATATATACATAATCTAGTCTGCGAGAAACAACGATGTAATACTGTACAGTTCAGGGGCAAGGAAGGAGGCGGAAGCCGATAGAAAGAGAAGATGGGTCAGGTGGATCAGTAATAGATAGATCAGTAATCGATGGAGATTGACAGCGATGGGATGATGTATTGTACAAGTAAAGGCGTCGAGACGGTGAGAAAGGGAAAATGATAGGGGCTGCGTACTTTATGACAGCTCTCCCTTTGCTCCTCATTGTTGGCAACACCGCCACTCCAGCTTGGCTGCTTCTGACTCTCTTCCTTCTTTACTCTCAATCTCTGGGGACTAGCGGCGTAACGGCGGTGTTGTTAATAACTTCACTACTGTCCCACTCAACCTTCTGCTCTTAGACACCTTGTGGCCTCTGGCATGGCTTCACAGTGTACATGATCTTAACAGACTCCAAAACCATGACAATTACCCTTAATACAATTTGATTCGTAATTAATCAAAATTTGTCCTTTAGCATTGATTATAGTGAGCTTATCTTAATATACTATACTTTGATTCTAGATACTTAAATTTGAGACATTGTAAAATAAGAAAGAGTCACAAGCAAAACTTGATGTTTTGTATCAAGGACTCCAAGATCACTGTATACATTATACCACTAGAATATATCTTACAAAATGACTTTTCTTTCTGTACTTCATTCTCAACCTATCAATTGTCCATTTTACAAGCTCAAAATGTTGAACCCTTTCAGAGTCGGGGATTGCCGCATTTGCGGCGC
Source organism: Lentinula edodes (assembly GCF_021015755.1). NCBI lineage: Eukaryota > Fungi > Basidiomycota > Agaricomycetes > Agaricales > Omphalotaceae > Lentinula > Lentinula edodes. The sequence goes on from NW_025764315.1 coordinate 41,115, forward strand.
TAAAGGATGTAATTATATAGCACCGACCACGTGGTCCTATATCCCTGACACCTGTCGACTGCTCATCTGCATCAGGTCCCGCTCAGGCCACAGCCGTGAAGACCTCCACTCATATTTCCGACGCAATGTCCCAACCAGGCCAGGATGCGAAGTTCTTCCAGAGGGGAAAGATTGAGGTACTTACGTTTATGACATACCCACCACCGAAGCCTCACGATGATTTCGATGTTAGGAATTTCGTGCAGAGCTTCTCGCCGCAGAAACAAAGGACAAAAAGTTTGTCAAGCGCAAGACGGTATTGAAGAAGATTGTGGCAAACATCACAATGGGAATGGACAGTTGGTATAGTTTTCTATTCATCGAGTGTTCACTTTGTGATTAACTTCGATTTTTGTCCAGTGTCACCATTGTTTCCTGATGTAGTTCAGTGTCTTGGTACCCCGCTACTGGAAATTAAGAAGAGTTAGTCTGACTAGCAATTTTACTCAACATCAAAGCTTGATGATCTTCAGTGGTTTATCTATTTCTTGTGAGCTATGGGCGGTCTAAACCTGACCAGATACATCTTGTCATTCCGAATTTCCTCCAAGTACGTGGTTTTCTGTATCTATTTTATTCAATTTCTCATAATATCAGGACTGCAATGATCGTAATCCGTTAATTCGCGCTCTGGCAATTCGAACAATGTCATACATCCCCATTCCCGTCGTCACAGAAGCCCTTTCCGATAACCTCCGTCATGCACTTAAAGACCGCGATCCATATGTGAGAAAGACGGCGGCTATATGTGTTGCAAAACTGTACTCAGCAGATCCACGAAAAGCAGAGAGAGGAGGATTCGTCGAGCTACTGCGGGATCTTATGCTCGACTCAAATGCAACCGTTGTAGCCAACGCTGTTGCCGCGTTATCCGAAATAGGCGATAGGCAAGACGGCGTGATCTTCAAGCTCAATCTAGCGACGGCGAACAAATTGCTGGCAGCCATCCCCGAAAGTTCTGAGTGAGTAAATAGCATCCCAGCATCAAATTTGTGTTGACTTGTGATAGATGGGGGCAAATATACATATTGGACTCCCTGCTACGTTATGTCCCCGAACGTCATACTGATGCGGAGATGATGGCAGAGAGGATTATAGTCCAACTACAACACGGAAATTCTGCAGTCATACTAACAACCATCAAAGCCTTGTTGTATCTGATGAACTACATGGAGAACCGACAACTGATCGATTACATTTGCAAAAAGATGGGCCCTCCCCTAGGTTCGTGGCAACATCATGTTTGAATCGGTTGTTTCATTTAATGTCACTATCATTAGTCACTTTACTCTCCTCTGGTCCGGAAGTGCAATATGTCGCATTGAGAAACATCTTGCTGATCATTCAAAGAAGGCCAACAGTACTCAAGAACGACGTGCGAGTATTTTTTTGTAAATACAATGACCCAATCTATATCAAACTGGCCAAGCTGGAAATTATGTATCGATTGGCTCGAGCAGAGAATGCGAAGGAGGTTCTTGCGGAATTGCAAGAGTGCGTCTCAGAAGATTCATTTTATCCTGTCCGCTGATTGCACCACCAGATATGCGTCAGAAGTAGACCTTGACTTCGTGCGCAAGGCAGTTCGTTCCATTGGTCGATTAGCTATCAAAGTTGAGGCTGCTGCAGATGACTGTATACAGGCACTACTTGACCTCATCGAGACAAAAGTAACGTATGTGGTCCAGGAAGCTGTCATTGTCATCAAGGACATCTTCAGACGATATCCCGGGAAATACGAGGGTATTATTCCCAATCTCTGTGAGAATCTCGATGCTCTAGATGAGCCGGAAGCGAAAGCTTCCATGGTATGGATTCTTGGTCAATATGCAAACATCATAGACAACGCAGATGAGTTGCTTGATGACTTGTGTTACACTTTCTTAGAGGAGAGCACTGAGGCGAGTACGCCATGTTATCTTCAGATAGCCTTATTCAACGATCATTAGGTCCAATTGGCCCTTCTGACGGCTGTCGTCAAACTTTTCGTGTACAAATCGAAAGTAGACAAAGCCAAAGAACTTGTGCACAAGGTTCTGAAATGGACGACCGAGGAAGCTGATAATCCTGATCTTCGAGATCGAGGATTTATGTACTGGCGAATGCTTGCCATCAACCCTACTGTCGCGGGGGAGATTGTTCTGTCTGAGAAACCACCCATCACGACGGATTCTGACAGGATGGACAGAGGGGCTCTGGACCAATTACTACTACACACGGGAACGCTTGGGAGTATCTATCATAAAAATCCAGAGGCGAGTTCACCACTGTCTACAACTAGGCTGATTGCTGAACGTTCTACAGACATTCATTCGAAACGCAGCTGGAAAGGCTCTCAAAGATAGCCCGGCCTTGAACGCACATTCAAGAGCAGTCCTTATACCATTAGCGCGTACGCAACTCCCCTCAATGGGGCCCATCGTCGTAGCAGGCCCTGGCCCAACAGAACCTCAAGCACAGTCATCGCCAGTTGCTCCATTACCACCTGCGAAGACCGATGTCGACACGTCGGCCCTTCCTACACAATCTTCTCAGCTTATTTCGCCTACGCAGGACGACGTCGCGAATGACCAAGATGAAACAGAAGAGGATGATGAACCGCCGCACAGTAGACAAGCGAGTAATTTGGATCCATATTCAAATCTTGACAATGCTTTCGGAGGTTATCTTGCTGATGAACCAAGACCTATGGCTAGTAGGCAACATGATGATGACGATGACCTACTATTTTGATCCTTTGTAAACTATGTATTATATTGGGGACAGCCACTAGAGTACAAGATAATGATTCATGTAATCCTAAAGTTTCGGTGTGTTTAGCTCAGGATATTCTGTAAAGAGTTGGATATGTTTGAAAGTTTCGATTGAGGACGAAGGGAGTTATAATGCTACTCGAGAGGTTAGTAAAAATAATATGTTCGAAAGTATTGACCAACCTCTCCTAATCCATACATACGGCGATGGTAACTGATTCGAACAACCCGTTTGTCTCGTACGTCACCATCGTTGGGGGTTCCAGTAGGATTATGAATCACGATGGGAGGTTGTCCGGATTGGATAACATGGATAGGAACATTAAAAGCGCGACTGAGAGCAAGGATTTCAGGTTCGCCTCCCCATTCAGAAGTATCTCGAATGGCTTGACAGTAATATTCAAACCCTTTGGGGCTGATTATTCCAGCATTTAGGGCGCCAGGACCATCTTCACCGGAAGTAGAAGGTAGGAAGGGAATGAAGTCGTCAGGATGTGAGTACATATAATTGCAAGCCGCTAAACGAGCTGTGGCATAGTTTGCTTGGGCTGGGGGTATGATCGATAGGAGAGCAAGTTGGTCAGCTATCGCAGAGTATAGACAGTGACCGTCAGGATTGATCTATGGTAACGTGAGTAGCAGCGACTCCATCGCCAAAAATCGAACCAGGAAGCTTGCCTCGTAGATCTGGACATTCAGTTCATCACATATTCGTCGAATATTTGACTCTTCCTCCTTTGCTTCTTGCATCAATCGTGCATCAGCTTCAGGATTGGAAGGAGAATATGATTCTGCCAACGCTGCGGCTTTCCTTGCCTATAAGTTTGATCAGCTCATGAGTAGAGCAGACGGAGTGAATATTACCTGTCTAGCTTGATATCGACTGTTAGGATCCTTCTTTGTACCGCTGACCGTCTCCTGCCGCTGAATATCTTGTATCACTTGCGCAGATTCAGCCTGGACGGTTTGATTTCCAGAGTCAAGCTGCGCCATAAGATCATTTAATAGTTCTGCGTCATCATCTGGTTCAGGTAGAGGAGGCGACTGTTGGAAAGGAGGGGAAAACGCCTTTTTCAACTTGTTCTTCTTGGAGCCCATTGCTGAACTGAGAACGAAACTCGGTTATCTCCATCTGGGCACTGAGAAATCTCTTCGGTTCGGGCCACCCGCGCCGCCCGCCTTCTCCCACCGACAGACTCCGACAGACAAAACCGAATGTACCGTGTAATCTTATTCTTATTCTTATTCTTGACAACCAACAGAGATGGGGTCGCGAGTACCACTTATTTTCGTGAGTTCTCGAATTACTCTCTGCATACTTGCTATCTTCATGATTTGATATCATTATTATATACAGGGAACAATGACCATAGGTTTCCCTAGCAAGAACGGTGTTCGCACGGCGGACCTGGACGAATGCCAGAATATCATAGACGTGTTCCTACAGCATGGACACAAGGAGCTAGACACTGCTAGAGTGTATGCAGGTAAAATGAGCACCTATAAAGTTGGTCGACTGGGCGATCCCTGACTTAAATCTCGATTCCAGAAGGAACAACCGAAGAGGTGAAGCAGAGAGCTCAAGCTGCACCCTCTCAGTATACTTAATGGTATGACGCTTTTTAGTTGCTGTCGAAGCTCGACCTCAAAGGCGCCACTATTGATACCAAGTCTGTATGGGTTCCCGTGAAGGCCAAGCTTCACACTGATATTTCATCAGGGTTTATCCTGTAAATCCAGGCGATCATTCGCCTGCAGCTTTGCGCTCGATCTTCTTGACATCGTTGGAGAAGTTGAAGCGCGACAGAATACGTGTCTTGTATCTTCATGCGCCTGATCGCTCTGTCCCCTTCGAGGTAACCGTCGCGGAGGTCAACAAGCTATACGAGGAAGGTCGTTTGTACGTTTGATACCTGTCCTGATCAAACTCGATCAACTCACTACGCTGCATTGCAGCGAGATCTTTGGCCTAAGCAATTACGCAGCTTGGGAGGTGAGTGTTTACACTGGCGCATTGGGCAAGAAGCCTCTTCATTTCTATCAGGTTGCCGAAATCGTTGGAATCTGCATGGCCAAGGGATATGTCATGCCGAAGGTATATCAAGTGATGTACAACGCAGTTACACGAGCCATGGAGGCGGAACTCCTTCCTTGTGCTCGTAAATATGGGTTACGTCTTGTGATATACAATCCTTTAGCGTGAGCCTCTTTATCATATCCATTTGAATCAAAATTGCTAAATGCGACATTGTCATTCACAGAGGAGGTCTCTTCGCCGGAAAAGTTACTTCGTTAGACGACCCTAACGCTGCGGGGGGCCGTTTTGATGCTGGAGGAAGCGCGATGGGAACAATGTACCGAGCTCGTTATTTGAAAGATGGCTATTTCAAAGCCCTTGAACACCTCAAGGGTATCGCGGTGCGCTTTCATTAATTCCACCTCTGGCTAAAGTGTTTTACAACTGACCACATAAATCAGACGGAACACAATCTACGTTTAACTGAGATCGCTTTGCGTTGGTGTCAGCATCACTCGGTTCTCACTCCTGAAGATGGGGTCATTATCGGTGCGAGTAATGTCAGCCAGCTGCAGCAGAACTGCGAGGATAGCACCAAAGGGCCACTACCTGACGCCGTAGTCAAAGCTCTGGATGAAGCCCATCGTATGGTTGTTGAAAGCGGGACTGCACCCTTGTATTGGCGATGATTTGAGACTTCAGCAAAATTAGAAATAGTTGTTTCCGTCAGTTTTCAGCGTATGTATTTCGAAAGAGGTCGTGTATCTATGTCTAGCATGACCTTCAAGTTGATGTAATATAGGTAGGAATTAAGAACGTGCAACCAAAGTTTGAACGTCGGCTTCTCGTCGTTTTTTGCGAAACCTTGGTCCCAATTCTATTACTAGGTATAGCAGGGGCATAGAGATGACGATGATCCCGTTGAGAAGGACGTATGTGAAACCTGGTCCTAAACTGCTGAGAATTATATCAATCACCGAAACGGCTACAGCACCTAGTAAGCATCTGACAACGTTGTTCTACGCAGACAGATTAATCACTCGAATTGACTGGTGTACTAGACTCACACAAGCAGTAACGGAAGAGCCTTGTCCAGGCATCAGATCGAGAATCAAAGTCTGTGTGGGGTTCATAACAGCCATGCTCAAAGCACCTACTAAAACGCGGGAATGAGAAGAAGACTGAAGAAGAGAACGGCATATTTGAGAATAACTTACTGATGAACTGCAAAACCAGAGGTGCAGCAATGTGGACTTTCTTTTGTAAACACCAGCCATATCCCATACCGGTGGCTACTAGTACCACCATAGAATAAGACATCGACATCAGGCGAGCCTACATTGCACATATCAGAATCAGACACAAGCGAAAAATTTCGCTATTCCACCTTTTCGATGGGAAAATCGTCTCCCAGATCATTGCTTTCAGTCTTCATTGACTTGGAGCCATGAGTTTCGATGTAAACTTTCTTCATGCGCTGAAAATCCCAGTCAAGAACTTTTCCTGCCCCTGCACTTCCTGCAGCTGTACCGAACCCGATAGCGAGATAGCACAAGCCAATAGTACTGTCGTTCAGGAAGGGGTAAATATCTGCGAAAAGAGAAGATATGGAAGCTGTCACAGCGTAGAACACTGAATAGACAATGCCGTTGAAGAAAAGCAGCATTACAATGTCTAAATTCTTGAATAAGAGCAAGGGGTTTTTGAACTTGCGTTTCGGCGGTCTCTTAAAGTTCGAAGCCGCCGTGGAATGACAGCTAATGATTGGTATCCAAGGTCGATAAATGGGACCTGGGACAACGCTGCCATCGCCTACTATCTGCCTCAGAGTCTCGGGGAGAAAACTTGCGAACGATGAGAAAAGTCCCAATATAAAGGATAGGAGAAAATCTCACAGAAGCATTATGATGCAAGCTAGACCAGTGGCAATGCAAAGAAACCAGAAAATAGATCTATTCAAGGCATTTAATTGTTGTCGATTACACAATTCTTGCTGACCTCCATCCTAATCCATCGGAAAGAGCACCGCCGATAACAGGGCCTAAAGCAGGCCCGAGCTGCCTTAGTATTAAAAATGGATCAAAGTTCTCATACGAGGAAAAACAGTACCATAGGCCCTAGTGAGTAGAATCCGAAGAATCCTCCTCGTTCTGAGGGGACAGCAATGTCACCGATGACGCCAGCGCCTGTATTTAGATTTACTCGCCTGTTGTGCGAAGCAAAGAGACAAACGTACCTAGGGCGATCGTGCTGGCGGATCCGGTAGCTTGCAAGCAGCGAAGAACCATCAATAGCCAGTAAGCGTTCGTTGGTACAAGGGCCAATCCTACACAGGATAAACATAGAACAAAGAGACATAGGATGAATATGGGTCTTCGACCATGGAAATCTGCAAAACTTCCGAAAAACATGGGGGCTGACAGTAGATAGTAGGCATCACTCATGAACCATAGAAGATACAGAAAGACATACAAAGACCTTGCAGCACCATATACATCGTAACCTGATATAAGTATGTTCTTGAGGTACTGTTGTTGAGTTGGCGTCTGGTATATAGTACGCACGGTTAGATTAATCAATTCAGTGGATTTGTGAAATACAGAAGTAAGCGTTGGGATGGCAGGGAAATAGATATTCGCGGTGAAAGGGCTAAGATGAATGAGGAATCCTGGTCAACCAGTGTAACATGTTGTTGCGATAAAAAACTCGCCTGAATATTCCTGCAAATGAGACAAGAGTTACGATAAACCATTTTTCTTTGCTCGTATATACACTATATGGTCTCTCTGTGAATTCTGCGTCTGCAGCGGATGGTGGAGTAGTTGTTTGTTCTTCAAGCTTTGACGGAGTCATAACTTGGAAAGATTGCAGATGGCTGGTCCAATAGTATAATAGTATATAAGGACAGTGGACGCAACATGGTCTGTATATAACGCTTGCCCGGAAGCTACCCGCAGCGGCTTCCGCGGCAACATACCGGCTCATACCGGCCTTTCGGCTTTAGATTTATTGGTCGGACTTAGGGCTGATTAGTTTCAACCTTTTCAGATAGCGACTTTCGAGTTCATGGCAAACAACCTTTTGCTCCTCGAGAAGAAGCTCTCAGAGCTACTCAAAAATCTTCAAGATGCCGAAAGTGATGATACATGGCAGCAAGTTACAGCCACTGCTCAAGTCTTAGCGAACGGCCTGCGCGACAAAGATGGTTCAAGTTAGTGTTCCTTCTAGTACTCAACACCCTGTTCATGACATCGGTCGCTGTAGTTGATAATCACTCTATACTCGGACGAACTTCAATCTTCACAAACCTCCGCTCATTACTCTCTCTGGCTCTCCATGGCTCAACCGTACCAGATTCATCGTACACATCCCCCATACTGGAGATACTTAGAGTATCTGCCAATCTATGCATGGATCACGGTCAGTTGCCCTGTTATCTCTGAAGATCATACATATTTATACTACTACTGCTTGCTAGATGACAATAGAGCTTCTCTTCTCGACGCTGGTTTTCCTCAAGTGCTTCTTTCATTATTAGAAGCATACACTTCATTGGTCAATAGTTTATCCGAGTCTCAGCAGCTGCTGTCTCTTTCCCTATCACATCTGAAGGTCGTTAGAACAGCTGTTGGAGTTTTGTTGAATGCGAGTGTCGGGTACGGTTCGTGATCCTGTGATTTCGCTCATTTTGCGGTTCTAACTCGCTCTGGGTAGATCCTGTCAAGATTCGCCTGATATCCCTTGACGCGGGCAGTACTCTACTGAAGTTATTCAGTGTCGTTTATCCTCCTGGTGCATGGCTTTCCGTATCGTCTCCAGACGCAGAGGAATGGCAGATAAGAAGTATGTTGTCCGCTTGGGTTTGGAGAACGCTCGTGGAATTAAAAGAGGTCAAGGATGAAAGTAAGCAATCATGGATCGCTACTTCAGTACACCGACCTCTTTCATAGCTTTACAGCCATTGTCTACCAAAGACCTCCCATTTTTAACAGCTGTCTTGGTCGCTTTCACCCCACCGCATACATCAACCTCTTCTATGACATTTCCTGCTGACTCAGAAATATTTTTCGACCTTGTACAAGCCGACCTCGAATGTTTGGAGGAGTCATGTTCCCTCATAGAGTCCTTGTCCCTAGACGTCGAAGACGTCCGGTTGTGTTTAGCTTTGGGATTCAAGACCCCTTCGGAACATCCAACTGGCTCAAGCTTACGCTCCATCCTTGATTTCATCGAGAAAGGGGAGTATCCTTCTCTTTGGGCGAACGCTCCTGATGATTTCGACGTGCCACGGAAGCAAAAAGCCTTCGACATGTGTAGAGCAGCCCTGATAAAAACCGTTGTAGAGGTTGCTGGCGAAGAGGCTGCAGAAATGAGCTTATGGGACGACTCCGAGGGGAGGGCGGGAGGAGAATTCGTAGTCAGAATGGTCGAATGGCTGAAAGGGTATGTTATTGACATGGATGCTGGAAAGGGAGCCTTTTTCGACAGGTCAGATTTGGCAACATGTGCTAGTCTTTCGTTAGGCAATTTAACGAGACGAGGTGGGCCTATCCTTAATCCCTGCTGCGATCTCGTCGTTAACTCTGCTATTCAGAAAAGAATGCCACTGTCCTTTTGTCACCTCCTCATTATTTGGCGCCAGCTCTATCATCTCAACATCTGCTTTCTATTTCGACGGATATCAAGGTAAAGCATGGTGTGCTCGGGTTGTTAAAGCACATCGCACAAGCAGGCCCACCTGGTTCCGACATCCATGTCATTCTAGGGAGAGCTGGACTGATACAAAGTATCTGCGACAGCGGTGTGTGGGATGAGAAAACAGATGGTATGGCGGAAGTTCTACAAGTCAGCGCAATTGGTGTTGTGAAGCACATGTGCAACACAAATGGTTGGATTGTTTCATTCAACTTACATCTTGTATGCTGATTTTGCCAAATTAATTCAGTGGAGAACACATTCAGCTTGGTCCTTCCTCCTTCAACAAACACGCCCATACCTCCCTCGGGTTTGTCTCTAATACTCGCCCTTGTGAAACGTGCAGATACTGTTACCGTGAAAAGCGAAGGAACGAGAGTCCTTGTCAACGTTATCAAGTCTCTTTGGTCCGGTGATATAATTGGAACACCTGTCACGACAGCATCCTCGCCAATTGCCAATGGGACCGTCGATTCAGATCTTTTGGCCGGCAAAGAGAGAAGAAAGAAAGAAAGCGTGAAAGCAATTCTCACGATGCAGTGCGCTACCGCTCTTGCGAGTCTTGTTGGCCGTAGTGGGCAATATCCCCTTCTTATCAATGAAGGCGTTGTTGCCTTGACTTTACTTAGTACGCAAAAGGCAGGAGGTCAGAACATATATGCGTCAACTATCAGTGGTGATCGCTCATAGATTTCATAGCTCCGCTCGTTTTGCGAGCAATTTTGGCTCCGCTTTCTTTTGAACATCCTCCTTCGTCCGCCGAACCTCCGTCAGCCTCAACGTCAGTGACCACTGACAGTAGCTCGCCAACCATCGCTACTCCGTCCACTCGTGGGCGTCTACCTGTTCCAAAAACCCCACTAGATATGTTCATCGCCGTTCTGAAGAATGTTGACAATCCAATCAATTACCAACCAGAAGTCCGCATTAATGTTTGCTCGTTTTTCATTCAAATTGGCCGAAATATCGCCGGTGAGGAGATCGAAAAGATCAAAGAAACCGTAAGACCGGTAATGGAAAAGGTACTGAAAACACTGAAGGACGCAACAGGAAAGGAAGAAATGCTAGGAAATGCGCTCAAAAAGGTTTTAGATACATGGGCTTAACATACTTTGTGGTCAATGCGACGGATTGTATAACATCGATATACCCTTTTTCTTGTATTCTCTGGATTTTTTTGTGTAGTGCCTTGTAGTGCTTTTCCGATCAATTTGCAACGACGCGTGAATCACATGATGCGGGTGGACTTCTATCGTGTTTGAATCTCTCCCTGCAGCCATTATCACCACGGAAAATTATTACTCAAATCTATGTCATAGAAGCATCTACGTGTATATGGACCTTTCAGAATCCCCAGCATTTCTACCAGTGATAGCGCAGCGCTTTCAATCCCTTGTTTGGGCTTGCCTTGACTCGGATTTGACTAGAACAGCAGTGTTTTATGCAGAACGCTATTTTGCCTTGGATCAACACAGTCACGACGCCCGCCACCTCTATGCAATTACTCTCTTACGCGAAGGACAGACTTATCCTGCGCTCTGTGTCGTAAATATATCCAGACAAGATCAATGCAGCGGGTGTCTGGAGCTCAAAGCAAAGTGCTGTAAAATCCTCGGGAGGTACAGGGAGGCACAAGAAGCTCTGGAAGAGGCGGCGAAGGAACTATCCCATACAGCATCCAGTGCGTCATTTACTAAGTGTCCTTCTCCTGTCTTTGCTCATTGTCATTGTCCGGCAACAGCGTCTGCGCCGTCTTCGCGAACTGCACGTCAATCTCCTGACCCCGCTGCAATACACTGTCTATCCGGAGCAATGGCGCTCAGAGGAAACCGTCAAACCATCGCGGCTCAAAGCTTCCACCAGGCCTTAACCATGAATCCCCTGATATGGGAGGCATTCGAAGGTTTATGCGCATTGGGTAATATATCGTTGTCATCTTACTATTCTCTTTCGCTCATCTCGCTGTGGAATAGGTTCGTTACCCGACGTTGATGACCTATTCCCTCCCCTCCCCGATCCGACCAAACACTTACATCCCGACGACGATGCGTCCAAGCCTTCTGGGCCAATCGCTACAGGAGCTGGGTTTTTTACACCCGAAGCAGGTAATGCAGGTAATCTATTTCGTGGCTTGAAGCCAGGTGCAAATCAAATACAACCATTTCGAATGCCTCTTCCCCCGGGCCCCCGCGACTCTCTGTATGAAATTCTCAACTTATTTGTTTCCGTACTTGACTGAAGTGCGGGATTGATCAGTGCTAGTAACGATTCGCCTTTTCGCTTTGCCGATACTACTTTTCAGCAAGCACATCGGAGTAGTCGTTCTCAACCAACGGTATCAGGATCAACCCAACAACCCGTTACTCGTCCCCTCTCGTCCGCTGACGAAGCCGGCCCCATGCCCAAGAAACTACGCTCGACGGCACCACAGCATGTCCTCAAGCCTTCTAAACCATTGAAGTTGTCCATAGATGACCCATTGAAAAAGGCACGCACACGACTGGCGCTCATGTCCTCTAACTCCTTCTCATCTTCGAATACTCGTTCCCAGCCTACGGTTAATTCCAGAGCAGCGCCGCCTGCTTCCAAAAGCGCGGGTGTCAACCAAAATGTGGCCACTCGACGAAGTACTCGACTTTTGAGTGGTACTGGATCTAAGCACGCGTCCAAAGTATGTGGTTATTTCCGCACTTTCTATTATCCTAACAAAACGCGATCTCCAGCCCTCAACCCGAGAACGACGTAAACAACAAGGCCATGCTCGTTCGCGTTCTATCGAATCAGATGAAGACGAGGCGGAAGTGGCAAATTCACCCTCTCCTCCTGCGGTTGCAAGCTCCCCTCGGTCAGGCTCCCCTTCATCATGGACACTTAGTCAGGAGCAAGCAGCTCAAGCCGCATATGAGATAGAAGTAGCAGACAAATATATTTACGATCTCATGCGGAAATTTGCTAGGGCAGGTCGGGCATCAGCCCTTTACCATTCCCAAGAATGCCTGGACGCAATCGAGCAATTGCCTCACATACAGCAGAAAACCCCGTGGGTTCTTTCTATGGTGGGGAAGGCGCGCTACGATAAAGGGGAATATGGATCTGTAAGTCTAAAGCCTGATGTAAAGACCAATTACTGATTGGCCTTCTCGAACTAGGCTGAACGGGCATTTAAAGCGGTTCGCATACTAGAACCATATCGATTGTGGGATATGGAAGTGTATTCTACTCTTCTATGGCATCTGCAGAAACCTGTTGAACTTTCATTCCTTGCGCAAGAGTTACTCAGTATAGACCCGCGGTCGCCTCAAGCTTGGATCGCGATCGGAAATTTGTTTTCGTTACAAAAGGAACGAGCGCAAGCTCTGACTTGCTTCCGAAGAGCGACGCAAATGGATCCGTCGTGTGCCTATGCGTACACGCTAAGTGGGCACGAGACAATAGACGAAAATCTGGATAAAGCGGTGACCTTTTTTCAAACTGCTTTACGTGTTGATCCTCGCCACTACAATGCATGGTATGGGCGTTTTTGTTATCGTTATTCATTGATTCATTGTGAGTCGTAGGTATGGCCTGGGAACATGCTATCTAAGGATGAGTAAATTACGCCTGGCGGAGTATCACTTTAGGAAAGCTGTTGAAATACACCCAGACAACGCAGTATTATTGGGATGTGTGGGGATGGTATGTTTTTCGTTTCATCAATGATGGAATGCCTATCAATTACTGATATCTCGGTCAGGTGGCTGAGCGCAGAGGTGATCGCGAAGGAGCCCGTGCTTTTTTTGACAAAGCCGTTGGAATATCGCCTGATAACGCGCTAGTGCGATACCGCAGGGCTAAAATCCTTATCTCTGCGAAGGCATACAAAGTGAGTGATCGAGTCAATACGTGTTACAAGAACTCATCCGTACACACACAGGCCGCGATCAAAGACCTGGAACACTTGCGCAATTCTTCGCCAGAAGAGTCAAACGTCGTATTTCAACTTGCAAAGGTGTATCGTTTGGTAGGGGATGAAGTCAAGTCGGCGCAATTACTCGCCATAGCTCGTGATATCTCGCCGAAGAGTATGGGGAAGATCAAAAAATTGCTCGACACAAAGAAAGACGACGGCGGAGATGATAAGATGGACGAAGGATGAGATCAGTTTGGCGACGTACTCGGACTCTTTTTCTGTAGCTAATAGAGCGGAAGAGCTTATCTCTGAACAGCGCAGACCAGCGCTTTTGACTTTTTCAGCGTCTGTCCGAATCGGACAAAGCTAAAGCCTGAGAAAAAAAGTGAAATTTGGAATGATCGAAGAATTGAACTGGTTCACCGAGTCATAAAACGCGTAATAATGTTTATTTAAAAGAGAGACCGCGGCACTCCTCATCTCTCACCTGAACCTTCACTGGTGTCACCAACAATGTCTGCATGAGTATTCCCCTCCGTAATCTTCATCTCCGAATTGGCTCAGTCCCAGTTACCGACTGGTCTCATCTCTCCCGAGAATGGTTAATAAAGTTGTCCGTAAATCGAACAACGGCTCCTTGCTTTTTGAACCAGAAATTGTCGACCGTATACACCGCTTCTGACAACTAGTGAACCTACTCCTGTTTGTCCTCTTATCTTTTACCTGTATCCTGTTATCCTTATTGTTTAACCAAGCCCGTAGTCCCTATACCTGCATATTCAACTATGTCGTCTGAAACATCCTCCAGTCTTTCCTCCTTGGCCCGTTCCAAGTTGCACCAGTGTAACTTGCATCGTTGGGTGCTACTCAAAAATTCTATTATCAATGCATTACCTGTTGCTAGTACTTCTTCAACAACCGACTACGCAGACGCGGGGCTTCCTCAAGCAGAAGTCGAGGATGAAGAAATCAGTACTGAAGATACCGACTCGTTCATGTTTCCAGACGCTGGAAAGTTGGTGGACAGTTCTGGTCGTGATAATGCCTCGGAAGCTCAGTGGTTAGACTCATTATTGGAAACACTTGGCGACGACGAGGAAGACGATTTTGGTGCGGACAGTGGGTCTGTCTCACAAATAGACGATGACTATGACCAAATGCTGAGTCCACTGCCATCTCCTATGTCTTCGTCGGACGACCTCATCAACGACTCTTACCTTTCATCGTCGTTTTCTTATCCATATCTTGCCCCATATCCTCCATTTCATCCCCCGCTTATCAATCCCTATCACTTTGATTCTACTTCGGCTTCATCTCCCTATGTTGACCCTTTACCATACTATGAGCTGGACGACGATGTCCCAGACCTCCCTGTCCCGGATGCAATTGAAGACACGTCTGATGACGAGTCAGACTCGCCACTTACGCCTTCTGGTCAGTCGAGTTCTTCGTTGACCTTGATTGATCCAGCCGCTATTCCACTTCCTGCTGACAGGCCTCGTATCGTCAGCCGTGCTGCACTCCACATTTTCATTGACTCGGACGATTCTTCATTTTACCCTTATGAGCTCGGCCCTGACCCCTTACCGTTCTCCGACGACTTTCGCTCTCCGTATAATATGTATCAACAAGAATGCTAGCGGTATTGTTCTCGCTCTGGTGCTTTCAACTTCAATTCGTTAGATGTACATGCATGTTCTCTATCATGTTTTCATACTCGTGCTCTTCCAACTTATCATATGCTCATTATTACTCCCTCATTACTCACTCTTACTTATATCTTGCTCCCTCTATGGTCTTCACTGTGTATACCGTTCTTACACTGTATATATCTCGGAAATACAATCCTTGTCGTATGATTGGTAGGTGATTGCTAAAATAAAATGAAGACAAAGAGTGAAGCCACTCGTTTCGCTAAGCTTCATGATATGCCACCGAGAACCGCGGGTCTCCGCTCCTCTCAAAGTTAATGTCATATTCCATCTTCTAAGGATCATGTTTTATTTTTTTGACTAAGCTTCTATCACAGGTTAAAATGGGGTGCAAAGCCCAGGGATTATGTAACAAAGATTGAAAGAGACAACCAAAAGATGGTAAGTAGTATGTATCACACAAGGTTTGAGCGTGCCTTTTGTATTCTGGTGGGGGGTTTTCCTGAACAATATGTCTCGGTATCCGGTACGGATTGAATATGGCTAGATACACCACTACGACTGGTAGGGTCCTGGTCCGAACTGGTTCGGACTATATAATTATTCAGACGCATGAAGAGCTATGAAGAGAGGGCACCAGTAATCATCGATTAATTAAAAAGGCGAACCTGAGTTTCATGAGCGAGAAGATTAGAAGAACAGCACAAGTCCAGATACGCACCAATTTGGAATCTTCCTTCAACACCTTTGAGTCACAACGACTGTATCACCCAAAAATCATCCCCTACATATGTCACTGTCTCAACCCCGACACCTTTATTGACTTTTTTCATATCTTCCGTTGCCAATTTGGTAATACCCACCCCGACAGCATGTTCTTTGCCTTCCGCATGTATCGCGACGGGAACGCCAGCCGCTAGACCTTCTTCGGCAGGCGGTAGATAACCACCTTTTGATGTGAACCCGGGGCACATCATGTGTGCGCCTGCAAGTAGAAACCTGATAGCACCGCGGTCGACCCTAACCATAGGAAGAATGTAAGGATCTGTGAGAGAAGTAGACTGTGAGTATCATCTGCCAAGGGTTGATGTAGGAATGAGCAGACATTTGTGCAGAAGACGAAGCGTAGGATAGATTGGGCCATCGAAATGTTGGAAGAAGATAGGTTCTCCGTGGACGGTATAGATCGATATATGTTCTCTACTAAGCATTAAAAGCGGATATATGAGTTAACGGAAAATTGGAAAGGAAATTACGGACCATTTTACCAGTACCAGGCCTTCTTTCTTTGGCCAGACCGCCTCCAGTGTTTCTGGCTCAATTTTCCACTGCTCAAGAACGGCTGATCGTATCGATCTTTGAACAGAAGATTTGATAGGCGTTTGTCCTGCAATGTCTGTTGATGGCTGGAATCTGTATGATTATAAGCATCACCGAGCCATCCCCAGGCAAAGGACGGACTTTTTGAACATCGGAGATGCGTCAGTTGAAGTTCGAAGAAAGGGATACTAATAATAATGACAAACACTTCAGATTGATGAATCTACCAATGCGTGTTACTATGTATGGCATTGGGAGGTAGCTTTGTACAAAATCAATTCTACATTATTTTTGAGCACGTATAGCTAGCTAGTAGTACATATGTGGAAAGAAAACTATCGAAAGCAACCTGCAAGCAGGTAAACCATTAAGAATGATACGGAAGCCAAAATGTCATTAAAGAGAAAGTTCATACTGAAGTAGATCATATTTCTTCGTCCTTATCTTCCAGTTGGGAAGGCTTGAGCATACCAGGGATACGCAGCGCCGCTTGCCTCTCTTCCTCAGCCTTCTTCAAATTCTCCGCTTCCTTTTCTTCTAGGAAGAGCTCGGTGTTGTCACCAGAAAATTCCTTCAGCTGTATCAGGAAATCCCGCAAGGCAAGTTTGAAGCGGTTGATATCACTGTTGTACTCAGTAAGTCCATTTACAAACGCTTGTATTTGTATACTGTCAGATACAGGAAATTAGTGATCGAGCTTCAGACATCTATGCAAACACCTACGGCTGAATATGAGGGAAAGCGGTCTTCAATAGGTTGGCAGTATATTCTCGAAGGAACATTGAATTCGTGACATTGGGATCAGAGACTTGAGATGGGTCGTATAGTGGAGTTTGAATAGCGTTGAGCTCGACAAGTTCGAACATGCGTGCGAGTAGGGCACTCTGGAGTTTGAAGCCACTCTTGTGGTCCGTATCCGTGAGGACAAAGAAGATATCTTGGACGATACTGAGGAAATATTGTTGGAAAAAGGCGTTGCTAACGGAAGGATCGCCTGCGTTGGCGAAATTGTTGACAACCTCCAAACACACTAGCATACCATGTAGTCAGTATTGATAGTTCATTTGAAGATGGGCGTTCTCGAGGATCACTCACAGTAAAGACCTGTGTCTGCAATGTCCCGCATTGTGTGTTTGATAGCCCAAATGATACTGTCCATGAACAACTTGAATTGATTGGGAGGTATACTCAACAAAGCTGAGAAAAAATATTAGTTATGGAAGCAGTAGATAAAACTCAATACACTCTTACAGGGGAAGCAATTAATGTTGATGGCTCTCAATAGCTTGAAGAAACCAACCCGATGTTCAGGGAATTCAGCAAAGTCTTGGTTAATCATTGTCAAGGTCGGTTCGAAGACGGCATCTAGGATAGCAGGAATCTGGGGAGTGAGCAGGGCCTGAAAGGAATGATCAGCACAATGAAGAAAAGGAGTATTTAAAACGGGACGCACTCCTAGCCTACTGGTTATGGTGGCCATGACGTTTAGAACTTCAGCATCTCTGGCAGCAGGTACATTGCGGTTGTAGTCACCAAGGATAGCGTCGAGTAAAGGTGGCATGAAATTGTTGTTAACAGCTTCCAAATCCTCTGCCTTTTTGATATACGTCTCCATGAGTTTTAGAATTTCCTTTTTGACTGTTCGCAACTGGCGAACTTTAGGTGTTTTCGTTGCAACGAGACCTACGGATAGTCATTACACAGCTCATATTGTTGCTGGTGAAACCAATACAACGAACCTTCTTTGGCAATAGTTTCGCTGATGATTCCACTAACGGCCTTATAGAGGCCGAGCATATCAAGAAAAATACGTCCGATTTGGGGAAGGTAGAAACTTCCGATAGATGTGCAAGCGGATACATTTGTCTTCAAGACGTTCGATAGTATCTTGATGTTTTCCGTATTTGATAGCACGTCCATATTCTGTGCGGCCTGAGCCATCAAGGAATCCCACTACGAGGCAGTCCGACATTTAGTACAAGTACCATGAAGTAATGTACAACAAAACTTTACCGCATTGTTTGGCAAATCCATCAATTTGGCAATAAGCTTCTCCTGGAGGGGCTTGTTGGGCTGAGCAGATATCATATGACCAACTGCTTCATAGAAGGTATGGACTTGTAACGGCGACAGGTCAACAGTGATTCGGTGAAGGAGACGAAGGATTTCATCGATGAATGGTTCCTGTTCACCGGACTGCTGCATGACAAAGTGTCTTCGGCATTTTTGTGCAATTTTGATGAAGGTGTCGCAGGCCATATCTTGTACACCTATGACAAGAGAGATCGATTTGAAGCGACACGAATCAACGGAAATTTCTCTAAGAACTTACCTTCGTGAGTTTCATGCATGAATTCGAAGAGTTTGTTTACAACCGTCTTCAAGAACTTCCAGTGCGCTTTGAGGAAGCGCGGGTACTGTCCCACAATATACATGATGTCCGAAGCAACGACAGCTTTGTTGTCCTTGCCTCGTTTGATTTCACACAATCCCAATAGGTCCTTGATGACCGTGACAAGGAAGCGTTTCTCAGTTTCTTCATCTGTGACCGAAGGTTGATTCATGTAGACAGGCAGGGAATTCGAGAAACTTACTCATAGCACCAGAAATAGAACCAATTGCCCAACAAAGAGTGTTGAGGTTTTGCCATGACCATTCGGACCCGTCGACTTGTTTCGCTAGTTTTTCCGTAAGAATGGTTTCAGTATCAGCTACGTCCAGGTGAGTGAGGTAAACTAAGAGCTCGCGCATAGACTTGTAGAGGACGATGGTATCGCTCTCTTTCATGAACTCTCGGACGATTTCTCCCTCCTCGTTCTCGACGATGAGAACCTAGACTTGTCTGTTAGACATTGAACTCACGAGTGTCAGTTGAAAATGACTAACCTCTTCTGGCTTTACCATCCGTTCAATGACGACCAACCGAAGATTGGAAAGCACATCGCTGTATATATTCTTTCTGAGCGACATGCCATTCAATATATTCCCATTAGAGCCGCCGAGGTTCAACCCCATCAAAAGTCCTGATTCACCAATGGGTAAGCTCTGAATCTCATCGTACAGTCCCGAGACGAGTTTGTTCCAGTATTCAAGACAGATTTTGAAGATTTCCCGTTCGTCCACTTGGGATACCTTGACCATGTAAAGGTGGGCGTTCAACAAAACATCACGATTGGCCTCGGTCTCCACGGCGCGCAGGTGATGTGTCAGAAAGTTGGATAGGAAAAGTGAGAGATTCAGTACGAGTTCCTGGCCAGCATCTCCGGCATTCGCGTAAGCTTGAGCAATGTTAGTGCTCGGGGGGATCATGCGATTTACAGAGGTCATGACCATCGCAAAAAGTATGACGAATTTGGGGTCGTATTCCGGCCCAACCTGGAGAGCTGCAATTTCGGCCAAACATTTGAGAGTGATATTGCGGAATTCGGGAGCTTCCAGGAACTGCGATACGAAAAGGTCAATATTTTGATTATTGAGCAAACGGAAAATTGCGCACTCTGTTCAACAACAGGTCGATAATGGTAGTCTCGAAGATGAACCCTAATGGGATCCAATTTAAAAACCGAAGAAATGTCTCCAATGTGGCTTTTATTAGCGATGCTTTGTTGGCTTCTTCAAGTACTTCCGAGCAAAGTTTGAAGATATCAGAAAACTCCCCGCACATCTGATTCTTCAAATTCTTGATCCTATTCTGCGTCATCTGCTCAGCCGAGAAGTCAAAGATCTCCTCAGAAAGCAGCTTCAGGATGACCATGTTGTTTTCGCACAAAGAAAGATTGGTTTTGGAAGATTCGACTAGTTCCGTGATAAAGTTGGGCCAATTGTGTGGCCATTCTTGTTTGAGAATCTGACGGGTCGCCATTAGTTGCTCAGACTGGTAATTGCGATTAAACTCAACGACGCACTTGGATAAGGGCGAGGTTCAGCTTGTTGATATATGTTTTCTCTTTTCGTGACAGAGTCTCATCCGATGCGACTTTGACCGTGGCTCCAACGACAAAGTTACGAATACCTGGCACATGGTCAACTTCCGATTCAGGCTACACATATCAGTGACTCGCCTTGTCGTTGACCTTCTGGTAATGTCTTCCATCTCGTCGTGATCAATTTCTCTAAAATTTGAAGGCCAATGTACTGGAGCGACAGTAAGACGCAGACGATCTCAGAGTCAGATGAGAATTGCGGCACACCTTGGCCTGCGGAAAGTTGGAGTTCTCCAGAATGCTTGGCACTTTGGTCCATGAATCTGGATTTTCTTCAAAGCGAGTCAAGACCTGTTGGGCCATTTGTTGCTGGAAGGATGTCGAGCTTTGAGTCCGATGTATATGCGTCAGATGTGACATGATTACTGACCTCAGGCCCCGAGCTGGTGTAGAAGGCCATAACGACCTTGTCAAGGAGTGCGACATCAAAGTCGCCGGAAAAATCGAGCAGTGCCTAAACATCTGTGAGCATATGGAAATCGGGAAAGTAAGAGAAGAAAGACCAACCTCCATGATGGACGAGGATAACGCGCGATCTAAAGAGTGAGATTAGAAAGCGCGGAAAGGGTCCGACGAACGAACAGGCCACGCGCGCACAGCCATTGTACGCTGACTCATCATGATGGGCCGGGCCGTAGAAAATGCCAACTCCGACACAGCGACCACCCTTGTCCTTTCAAGAAATATGATGATATGCATGTACATAGTCCACTTCCTACGCTACAATTACAATGAACGTGTCGCAATACATACATATGTGGTGCTACAAGAATAAATCAGTCATGTTCATACACTGTACCGGCACTGTACAGAACACTGCCGCAAGCGAGTCTTCTTAAGAGTCTTCTTCTGATCTCGAGGAAGAATCAAAAGTGAACATGAATCGCAGCCGAAGAGAGTGATTCTGTCGGACAGTACGGACATTTCACGCGTCTGAGTAATTGTAGGAGATGCAGGAAAGGATGAGCGCACGCATAACAGATCATGGTATCAGACATACCCCGAGGACTTCGCGAGCTTCTGCAGACTGTCTTTGGCGATGACATGCCCACAAGATATCATCATGGGTGGGTTATGTTCCGTGCTTTGTTCCTTGGAGACAGGGCAGGTGAATATAGAATGGTATCGGTTTTCCGGAGGGAGGCTGATTTCAATCTGCGAGCACAATATGAAGGGTGATTAACGAAGCTTCAAAAAAGGGGATGACATAGAAAGAGAGTGTAAGCATGCGTACTGGTAACTCATCTCTCTGACTCCACTCATTCTTCCTTTCTCGTAGAACCCGACGACACTTTTCAATCTTCGCAAGTGCACCCCCGCCTCCGATATCACCTACAACTCTTAATGGAACCTGCCGACTCATGCCCAAACTGGCACTATATTCTTTAGCAAACAGAGGTTCCAGCTCAAGATGCATGGAAGGAGAAGCTAAATCCGCATAAGGTGATGATTGCAGTCTGGACAGGGGTAGATAGATAACACAGTTGAGAAGCCGTTGAAACTCTACTTGGTGATCATGGAAGAAAGGCCTGAGTTCCGCATTGGCGTAGGATATTGCAGGGAGAGGATTCGAAAGATGGGATGACAGGAGAAGACGGATATACTGTGAACGATGAAGGTAAAACTCAAGTGGTGAGCCACGAGCTTGAAGGAATGCTCGATGTCGCCTGGTCCACCTGAAACTACAGTCGAAAGGAATTCGGATTAGAAGTAACTGAACACGTACAAGAGAGCAGGGCCTATATCCTGATTCCGGAGGGATTTTAATATACGATGCAGTTCAATGAACTGGGTTCGGAGTTCCGGAGGAATGTCAGCATTTGATTCCTAGACAATCGTTAATAAGAGACGGCTTTGACGCGAGTTCATCCTACCTCTAGAAACGTATGCGCCGTATCAAATTGACCCGTTCGTAGGAAGTGTAGCGCAATGGTCCTCTCCAGAGCTGCAATCGAATCATCGCTTTCAAACAGGTCCGGATAGGAAGGTAAATTAGCAGGAAATTTCTACCGAAGCTTACAATATTAGCAAATTTCCCCCAAATCATACTCACTCAACGTCACTAAGGGACTACACTCACTTTATCTATAGCCTTGCCCAATTTCGCCGTTGCAGAATATATCTCTTTCTGGCGATCATCTATGTCTTTCTTCCTAACCTCTACTACTTGAGCCAGAGTATTTCCAGAGTCTTCAATTATACTGTCTATATTAGCCTTTGCAGATTGGAGAGTAGCTAGAAGGGCATCGAGAGAATCTGATATGGAGGCTGTCTTGATTTTCCCAGAGGACTCCGCAGTGAGTTTCTCGAGCTTGCTGAGCTCTTTGAGAGAAGCATCCATCGTAGGTGGAGGCCAAATTGAACGAGTTCAAGTTGGCAACTTGGTTAAGCGCCAGCAAGGCGCCTAAAACCAAATGCGTTTCTTCACCGGCGATGAATTGGGAAACCTCAAAATTTTACAACTCAAAACATCTGGTTCAGACACCTCCAAATTGGAACAGCTTAACAGGCCCACAGAAAAGCCCGAAAATTCTGGCGTACAAGTACTCTCGGCTCGCACACAGAGTGATTCACCGGTGACCCTGGTACTGTATTTCCGTCTTCAACTTTTGATGTTCAAAGTGCTCACAATTTCATGAAGCACAGCTAGCCGCAGGATACTCTAACGGAAGAGCAGAGCTACTTACCATCGCAGAAGATGATGCGATCACAAGCTTGCAACAATGGACAGAAACCCGTCTCAAAAATGGCCAAAGATATGTTGGAATACATTGCACCGAAAGGTAAGTCATCAACTCCCTCCGATATTCTATTAATTCTCTTCTCTCTACCAGAAACGTGCTTTCTTGCACATCGAATGGCGCACTACGAATGACCGTCATTGAACAAGATTCATCGGACACTGCGCCAACATTCTTAACCACTTCCTTACCCACCCGTCTCTGTGACTGGCGACTATCCGAGAACCAAAATACCTTTGCCTACGGAGGCGATGAGGTCGACTTGTCTGTTTGGGACACCGAACGTGCATTCCAGAATCGAGTCGAAGACCTCACGTCCTCCACAGCAGCAGCCAAAAAGCGAAAACGCAACGATACACTTTTCCCTGGCGAGATCTGGCGAGCGAAGAATGTGAGGAACTGAAATTCTCCACGAAATATTCATACTTATCGGATTCCAGGTACCCAATGACAACCTTGGGCTCCGTCAACCTATTCGAATCACGGCTCTCTGCTATCTTTCTGCGTCCTCAGGTCCTAATCATCACCTCCTTACAGGTACCCAACTGGGATCTGTACGACAATATGATACTAGAGCCGCCCGAAGGCCCACATCCGATTGGAAAATAGCAAAAGTAGGCGGTGTAGAGACACTTGAACAAGGTTTTAATCTTCAGTGAGTCGTGTTTTGTGAATCTTTTCCCGTTCAATCGAGCTCACCATGGGGAAATGTCAGTGAGGTATTCGTGAGCGATAGTGGCTCAAACTTGTTCGCCTTAGATTTGAGGAATGGACGTGTTTCATACAGCTATAAAGGTTTGTTTTAGTCCTTGACGTTGATTCCCATTCCATTCTAATTGATTTTGAAGGATTGGCTGGATCTGTCACTTCAATAGCACCTTCACCTACTTTTATGGTTTCGGTCGCTAGGGATCGCTATTGTCGTATTCATAGTACTTTTCCTGCTCCAGAACAACCAGGGCAACAACAAGAACACAAGGGTGAAGTCCTGGAAAAGATCTTTTCAAAGAGTACACCTACAGTGGTTGTATGGGATGGTGATCACTCTTCGACGAAGCCAATCGCATCGTCCCAGGAACTCGAAGAGGGAGATGGAGACTCAGATGAGGACGTATGGGATAACATGGAAGAAGTTGATGATGATGGAGAGGTACAAGGCAGCAAGACGACCAAAAAACAACGCAATGATTGATTGCTTTGGTACATCCTCCGTCTAAAAGTACAAATATTTTTGTTGTACAGTAATGTGTAATTGCCCATTTCCTTGTTTTCTTCATACACTATCCGCAATGAGCCTTGCGGGATTCTCAACGTAACCCCTCCAGCACTCAACAAACGCAGCAAGCTCTGCACCTTCAATGACACGATGGTCAGCACTCCATGAAACACCAAGTTTTAGTCTCCTTTCCCCACTACCATCCCCTCGATCAACATCCCACACCCATTTTGCTCGCCCTAGCGCTACTATAGCAACCCCGCCTCCAGGAACTAGCACCGGAGCAGCGAAGTCACCGGCACCAATTGCACCAACGTTAGATACGGTTAGGGTTCCTCCGCGTTTTGGCATTTCCTTTGGTGTCAAACCACAGGGAATTTGACGACCAAGATGGGAAAGGTATTTCAACTGAGAGGATAGAGCGTACATGGAATGCGAGTCTGCACTTTGAATGGTAGGTGTGTAAAGGCCATTGGGTGTAGAGAGTGCGACGGATATGTCTGAATGAGGGCGAATAGTCAAGGTTGGCTTCGATGAAGGATCAGTGGTTGTAATGGACGCGCGAAACAGTGGCCATTCAAGCATGGATTTAGCCAGTGTCTTGAGAAGGAATGGGAGGTAGGTAAGACGCGTATATTGACCTGATGGAGGGACTTCTGGTGGTGGAGAGGGAGGATAAACAGATGAGGGAGAAACTGCCAAGGGGAGTGTGGGGATAACAGATGGCGGGAGAAAGTGTGGTGGTATGTTTGCGTTTAACGATGGCAGTAAGCCATGCAGGGTGGTGAGGTCAAGAGTTGTAGAATATCTACCATTGCGTGTTCAGTCCAGAACGCGTACTAGTGTCGAGAAACTCACCCAAAGTGGGGTATATGTAGACTCTAGATTGCTGGTCAGTGTCAATATCGACGTGATTTATTGATGAGTGTACCTTTTCCATGGCTTTCCACATACTATGACGCGTCCTTCCAAGCTCAACGACGACGTCCTGATCATCTTGCAAGGCTACTGGAGCCCCGGTCGTTGCAGCACCAGCCAGATAATCGTCGATATCCCGCCTCTCTATCCTTCCGTCCTTTCCACTTCCAGGAGCTAGCTGAGAAAGATCGACGCCACGCTGGCGTGCAATATGACGAACGGAGGGAGTAGCGTAAATCGGGGAATTGGATTTGGTGTCTGGGGTAAATGTGGGGTCCATTGGGTGCTTTCGTCGTGGGGCACTGGCGAATTCCTTTGAAGATCCGGGCTCTTGTTCTGACTCGATAGTAGGCAGTGAATTCGTATCAGGATTCGATGAAGTGTTTACAGGTTCCGCAACGTTGGGACTTATTCCAATTGCCGCCTCCTTGACCACTTCAATCAAGCATAGGTTAGACCCTACCTTTGCCACTTGTCCTTCTTGAACCAATAGCTCTGTGACAACTCCATCAAAAGGGCTTGTGATTTCCTAAGGGAAGCAATTCACAGCGGGTTCAGTATTAGGAAGAAAGCACTTACAACACTAGCTTTATCACTTTGAACCTCACACAATGGATCGAATGCCTGGATGACTGCTTGCGGCTTGACATTCCTATTTGTATTCTCAGTGTCAGTTCTTTGAGGAAGACGACGCCCTAACCATTTGATGATTTCGCATTCCGTGATGCCTTCACCAATGTCCGCGAGTTTGAACTTTTCAATGACCTTCCGTGAATTCTGGACGCGACGACTGGTGTGCAGACACGCAACAAGAAATCTTTTTCCCTGCAAACGACGAGTGAACATGGTGAAGGTAAAGAATCCAAGCTCCGGCCGAGATCCGAGGGATCTTCCGAACGCCGCTTCGACCACCCACAACCGTCTCATGACCAGACTTTTACAAAGTATTCGGACCTTACCGACCACGAGTGAGCTCTTCGAAAAGAACACCACAAAGGTTTTAATATCGATGTCATATCATCTAAAACTAGGCGCAACTCGTTGTACCTTGCAACCGCTACCTCTCGAAATAATACATCCGGAAAGCTTTCGTTAACTAGTACTACATATGTAGGCAGTGAAGAATGGTTGACTTTCAACGTCGCCGTACAAACGTTTTGGTTAGTGGTTGATCAAAATCCTTCAGTGCATGCTTACATTACAATATATGTGGCTTACGACTGTACATACGCCGTTCTCAGCCTCGCTGTTACAGTTTGTGCCGGATTTCTTTCCTAGCTATTTGGCCAAACCGTTGTTCGGGTACCCCACTTGCAAATCTTTCGGCTTGTGCTACACATGGGATATAATAATTAGAACAACAATTTTCCCTAGATATCCAAGATACCTACCATAGCTTTCTCTGAGGTTAACGGCGTTTGGGTCATTCTTCTCATTCAAACCAGCGCGAAGCAGCTTCTTTACTGCTAGTACAGCAGCGGGATCTAAGCCTTCAAGTTGCTGTTGCAAGTGAGCGCGTACATCAGCATGAAATTCCTCTGTTGACTTAGATGGAAAAATCTCGCTATTCGAAACATCTTCACGTAAGTATGAAGTCAAAAAGAACCTTCCAGGAAGTAAAAACCACCCACTTTATGAAATTACATGCGACCAACTCTTGAGCGGTCTTTTTCTTTCCCCATATTAAGACTTCATTGGCTCTAGCAGGACCCACTTAAAGAAATACTCAATGAGGCCAGACATTGCTCAAGTACAATGAACCTACTTCGGTTGATGAAGCTCACGCTTGAACCACCTTCAGAAATTATGCCTAAGGAGATTCAAAGTTGAGCTAGAAATTCGGCCTATCCCTTCCCCTTGGAAAGATCCTAACCTAGAAAGGTGAATGGTACAGACAACCAAGAGTCCGGTACCGAGAAGATGAAGTCAAAGTATCCCAGAAATGCTTGATTAGAAGAATATCGTATTAGTTCACCTCTACTTCACATCGATAATGGAGACTTAAAGCGCTTACCGGCGGCAATACCTTCGAAAGAGCATCAGAACATATTTTCAGGCAATAAAGCAGGAACTCATCCATATTCACCCATGACAGGACCGTTGAGGGCAGCGACCAGAACCTTGCTGTGAGAGTATAACTATATTTATTGATTCTCTTCGTGAAGCGAATCTGGAAGCACAATAGAACGCTTGTACATACAGCTTGACCACAGTCCGTTGTCGTATAAGAAATTCTCTTCAGAAACATTTCTCGCAGAGTATTATTCGAGCTCGTAGGCGACAAAGCAGTCTGTGGTCCTACATTCGGCAAGGAACGGCCCATAACATCTGTACCGCTGAGTTTAATGAAAGTCAGCACAACTTGGATCTATAGAAAGACAATAAGGAGTTACTTACGCGCAAAACCACTTGCCAGTCGCTACGATGCAGATGCCTCGGAAAGTAAACTTGGTAATAAAGTGGCGAGACGAACCTTGCCAGACCGTTACCAGAACATCATCTCTTCTGTCAATCTCTCTTAGGGCATTCGCAAAGGCATCGTAATCTGACAGCGATGCAAGCGATTGAATAACTTCGCCGGGTTAGGTTCGAGGAATACGAACCTTCGACCGTAATTGCATTGTACGATTTGGGACGGTTGAGGGTAATTGTAGCTATCCTATCTGAGATATTCACGCTGAGTGTACTCATGGTGGTCCTTGATTCTGAGAGGAAGATATCAAGCTATAGTGGAGTGAGGTATTCGCGGGATCGGAAATTGTGATACCCGGGGATAGTATCGTGACTGATCCCAGGGAACAAAGCGTATGATACCAAGTCGATTGAGGATACATAATTCTCAGCTGCCGCCGTACTTGCTCAGTGCTGCAGTCTACTAACTTTGGACATGAACATCGGCGTATGGCTCCTCCATTGTAAGACCTGGACGTAGCTCTCGACATGGAGGATAACCTGCCAGTCGTTATTTATCTATCTAAGTAACATTCATGCTAACTTGCTTCATGCCCCAGGTACAAGGTCAAACTCGACGATCAAGGACTAGATCTGAATTTCAGTATGTAACCTGTTTCCGTTGTTTTGATTCACCCTCGAAGACGGTACAAGTATTACCTCTACTAATGACCATGGGGATCCGGATCACCCTTGGGTTCTACAAACGAACGCAATCAGTTAATCTTTTGCTCGAAAATGCTATGTACATACCTGGAACACATTGTATCGCATCGTCTATCCTCAGAAGAGATACTGCCGCCTCATACGCAGATTTCAAGCTCTTGACTTTACTCATTGTCGGCTCTAGTACACCGGCAGTAACGTTGTCTCGGACGTCTCCAGTCATAAGATCAAGCCCGTATCGCAAGAGCGCCTTTTTAGGATCACCGACAGGTGCGTTTTGTGCAGCGTGATGATACGCGCGCAATTTGGCAACAAGATCCGTGGAATCTTTAGCAGCGTTCACTGCCAACGTTTTTGGAATTGACAACAATGCACTGGCGAATTCAGCGATGGCGAGTTGCTCTCGCGAGCCCTAAATAGCAATATTATGGTACAATCAAATACAAAATGTGAACGACGTACCAATGTTGTTGCAAAGTTCTCCAAGTAGATACTAAGTGCTGACTCAACCGCACCACCACCTGGAACTACTGAACCACTTTCTAGGGTACGCTTGATGATCGAGAGTGTATCATGTAACGCTCTCTCCATCTCATCGAGCATGTAGTCATTTGCACCTCTCAGGATGATCGATGAAGAGTTGACAACTTTTGTACCTTTGACCAAGATGAGCTCGTCGTCCGAAATTCGCTCCTGGACGACTTCGTCTGCTGTACCCAGATAGCTAGCCTCGAAGCTCTCCTCGCCTTCCAAATTGGCCAAAGTGGAAATCAGTTGACCACCAGTTGCCTTTGCGATCCTTCGTAGGTCCTCTTTCCGACATCTACGAACGGCCATGGCACCGGCTTCTACGAATTCTTTCAAACACAAGTCATCGATACCCTTTGTGGTGAGGACGACGTTGGCGCCTGCTCCCAAAATCTTTCGAATTCGTTCGAGGGTTATTTCGGCTTCTCTAAGATGGTATGAGATCATGGCATACTAGTCAAACTCGGAAATAAGAAACACACCGCTTCCGTATTTCTTCGAGCTGGTTGGGATCTTCAACCAAGATTTGGACTCCAAGTTGCATACGGGCCTTCTGGAGGTTGATGTCGAGACACGCAATCTTGGCGTTAGTGATTCGTTTTTTCATGGCTGAAAATGAAAATAGGTAAAGGAATGAGACGAGGAACAGAAGCAGCGTACCTTGACTAGCAACAGTACAATTCAATGCATATCCCTGGACGAATAGGGATTCCCGAGCGCTTCGACCGTGAGCTTTGAGAACATTTACGGCTTTCACAGGATACTTGACGTCCCCTCTTAAATTTATGGTCTTTACGGCCAGCATAGCCTCGACTGCCATGGGTGCAAAG
The DNA here is from genome assembly GCF_021015755.1 of Lentinula edodes. NCBI lineage: Eukaryota > Fungi > Basidiomycota > Agaricomycetes > Agaricales > Omphalotaceae > Lentinula > Lentinula edodes. The sequence goes on from NW_025764315.1 coordinate 70,813, forward strand.
ATATCATCGTCACTGCGGTGCCATTCATAAAATGGCTTTTCAAATCCAGCAAGTGAAAGACTCACTTCCCGATGATCTTACTGGACATAGATGTCTTCGCAGTATTGATCAGTGCATCCCGTCCCAATGAATCCACCTTGATGCTGAGCTGGTCTTGCATGAATTTAACTGCTTCTCTGCAAGCCAAGCGATAGCCAGTGATGATTGTGGTTGGGTGAATTTTAGCTTTGACTAGTTCGTTTGCACGACGAAGGAGTTCAGAGGCAATGATGACGACAGATGTTGTGCCGTCTCCGACTTCCTTGTCTTGCTTTTGTGCAAGGTCAACAAAGACTCGACCTGCAGGGTTCTCAACGGAGAGGAGTGATAAAATCGTGGCGCCATCGTTTGAAATGGTAACTTCCTGGGCAAAATAGTGGTATAAGGTTTTGGATCTCTGTTACTGACGAGTTCAAGCGCACCCCGATGTTATCCACAAGCATTTTGTCGAGCCCAAGAGGGCCCAAAGAGCTCTTCAAAGTGTTCGCGATAGATAGTGCAGCGATTACTGTCCATTGAAGACATGATCATGATAGATGACGGGAAATTTAACGAGTACGCACCATTTTGATCCCTGATATCTTGCCCTGACACACGGTCTCCGCCTAAGAAAGCTCCTGCTCTTGGATCTCGCTGGAACATTAGAGAGAAAAAGGTACTATGTATCGGGAAGGAATAACTTGAGATTCAGAAAAGACGCGTTCGCGTCGGCTTACAAATCAAAAGTGCACTGAAACAGAATCATGATCAGAGTCAACTTTGACTTAGTTTCGAAGAAATAGATCTAGTAAACGGCGTCGAATTTGTGAGTTGATTTTGTTAACATTCGCATCTCTTTTTTAGATTGTTTCCTACTAGATTGTCTGTGACAGAATTTCTCGATTTTAGTGACACAGAAGACCAGAGCCGGCTGAGTCACTGTCCTATAAGTTTGGCCCTCAAACAAAACATCTAAATATCCAGCATGGATACTATCGAACACTCTGACTTTCAGAAACATGCCAAGTGTGCTACTCTTGTTTTAGTATACATCTTATGACTCATGCTTTCTTACTCCAGACTTGAAGCTGAGTACCAAACTCGCTTCTTACGATGGTCAAAACTGCGGACTATTGTAGAACGATGGGAACAATCACAAAATCATTTTCCTCTTGACGATGCTCGAAAAGCAAAGCTCCAGTCTCTCAAAGCCCAGGTTGAAGACGCTCAGAAGCAACTTGATGCGGCTCATGCTCGACGTGCGGAGAACGGAAATTCATCCCTCACTCCGCTCCTGACATCCGTGGAGAACCAGGAGACTAAAATTCAGGAACTCCAGAGACTTTCTAACGAACTCGATCTGAAATTAGTAGAGGCAGCGGCGCTGAAAAAGGAAGCGGAGAACAAGCCATTGACTTCCGCAGAGCGCGTCGTATCCAATGATGCTGACACTGAGACTCGTCCCAACTCATCCAAACGAAGGCGTACCGATGCTGGCTATGAGGATTCTGCTGCTGCTTCCTTGGCACGAACAAAGGAGGAGATAAGTGGTCTTCATGTTACTTTAAGAGAAGTCTTGGAACGCGTTTCGATTGTCGAGAATAACATCGCCTCACAGGAAACAGAGGTGCGAGAGGTGATGCAAGCATATCATGCCCAGGGGGAAGCAGGAGAGTCTTCGATTGTCAGTCCGCTTGAGGCTCGTACCAGTCATATGCAGGAGCAGATGGACGATATTGCAATGAATCTCACTGAGCTTTCCGAGTGGATCGCAGAACTATATATCGACAACTCGAGCATAGATGAGAGGCATAAAGATATGATTGCAAAGAAGGAAGGCGAAGAAGCAGAAATTCGAGTCGTGAGTCTTCATCTAGCTCATGTATGCTACAATTCACCTCAAAAATCTTATCAATAGCTGCTAGCACGTGTGGAAGAGCATGAAAAAAGTCGCGCCAAAGACAGAAACGAAATTGAGACACTTTCTGCGGCTCTGACTGCTTACTACGAAAAACCGGTTTCACCACCTTCTTCCCCCTTCGACCCCGAAACCGTTGTGCTGGATATGGAAGAACAAATCAAAGAACTAGTCCGCAATGCGATCAAACCCCACGTCGAAGAAACACGAACTACCTTGTCAGAGGATTTGCAAAAGTATGATTCCGAACTCTATCGTTCGCTTTGGAAGAAGCTTTCCATGACCAACCAAGTCATTGCCGCTGTATCTGAGGCTACAACCCGACCGCCTACTTAAATTCGAGGACTCGATGCTTATGAAGAATCAAATCAGCCTTGTTCTCTAGGGGTTTCTTACAACATACCGGCCTGCACTACCTGCACATTTTTTGGCCTCGTTGTTCACAGACCGCAGTGTGCAGTGAGCGACGTTGACGGCATCAATTTGTTTCAATCTAGGTCAAAGATGCAGCATACGATTATCCCCAATTTTGCATTTCTCGATAGTTAGTCGCGGCATTTAGGATGTATGTACAATCATTACCTCAAATTCGAATGTGTTACTGGATCTTGATGTTGTCTTCTGCGATTTCAGTCTGTGTATAAGGATTCTATGTGTACAGTTGACCCATCTTATTTCCCTTGTTATTGAGCTTATCCTCCAATTGTCTTGACACAGAACAGGTGGAAGAACTACAGAAATTTGGAGCATATCTCTCCTTTACGACTGGGAACATTCGTGAAAAACCTTTTGTCTTTCTTAGATTTCACCAGACAGCCGCGAGTCAGAGGAGGTCAGAAGACTAACGCTGCAAAAATATTGCAGGAACAGGAACGAACGTTATCATCTGGTGTATTTTACCAGTTCGGATCTTCGAGACCTACCGTAGTATGGAACCCAGTAAAGTCGTAAATCCGTAAATTTGTAAATTTGTAAATGCTGGGTGTGGGCTTTGGCAACACTACTACTATCGACGAATGGTCCTTATCAGGCCATTATTTAAATACTTCAAGTTTGTTCCTCTCTCTCTGTCTATCTCTGTACGTATCCAAACAGAGATGCCCAACGTTTCTTCCCCACGGCGACTACTAACAAAGCACTGAGTGGACTTGTTATTTATCATTCCGCTTGTCCTGAAAACACAAGGCGAAGTTTGATGCACTAGGATGCATTGGAGGTAGAGCATGCCGGAGTTGTGCTGTAAGCTCGAGTCTTTGTTTCCGATGAGTCAATGACCGCCGCGTTCCTTCAATGAGCTCGTAAGTATTTGGTGAGTATAGGTATAAAAAAGCGGAAAGGTTTGGACAGACGAGCTCATGCTCGAAATCAGGATCGGGACGGATGCAATCTGCTTTGAGTTTGCTCGAGAATTCATTACGCCTTTTACAAAATATTGAATAACTAGCCCTTGACATCGCCCTGTTCGGATGGTATTTTAATACTTCATCCTTTGTCCAGACAATTCTAAAGTGTACCTCTTTTCGGATGTACTTATTCAGATTTTCCGAATGGACCAGACTCGCCGTGCTCTTGTGCTCACTAGCGCTCATTGTTCGTTTTAGTTGTTCACAAACAGCAGACGATCCTATGATATGTTTGTATTTCCGCGTCCCGTTTACAGAGCACCGAATCATGTTATGCATCTCAATAAATTCTCCGATAAAAATCAGAGCTCAAGAACTCCTACCTTGACCCTTTACAGACATCAAAGGCAAAAATTATGCAAAGCGAAATTCTCGAGGCAGTCGAGCGAAACGGCACGACTTGGTCTCCTGCTGTGGCAGAGGTAGGGCTTTTCAGTAAGCCATAAAAGTTTGAGTCTCCACTGACCAACCAACCGCATGAACCAAGGCCTTTCGCCAGATATACGGCCGGAAACACCAAATTTTGAATCCGACAAAGTACCACGGAATCGTCAAGGAAGATATCTCATACGGACCTCACGAACGAAATGTCTTGGACGTGTATTCACCTACGGAATCTTCTACAACCCCGCGACCTGTGATAGTTTATGTGCATGGCGGTAATTTGGTTGCTGGGGATAAGGTCTGGTATAAAGGATCTCTATATGCCAATGTGGGTAAGTAATGCCATCTTCCAGGAGGATACTACCACTGCAAGCCTATGCTACTGACGACAGGCAATTACTTTGCGTCCCATGGCATAGTCGCCGTCATAATCAACTACCGTTTGGTGCCCGACGTTGCTTATCCAGGGGGAGGGGATGATATTCAGATGGCTCGCGAATGGGTCTACCACAATATCTCGAAGCAACAGTCTGGCAATGGAGACCCTGAAAAGGTGGTCCTAGTCGGGTCAAGTGTAGGAGGTCTGCACATCGCAACCAACATCTATCTTGCAGATCACTCCAATGTGAATTCCAAGCCTGTATTCCCTCCTATCGCGGGAATCGTTTACCTGTCCACCCCTTTTTCTTTCGATACGACACCGGAAGATAGGCAAACAGCTTTGAGAGCGTATTATGAAACAGAAGACGCTAAGGAGATATATGAGTATTCACCAGTCGGGTTGATAGAGGCGTTATCCGCATCATCTCTAGTTTTGGATCCGAGAAAATTCCCTTGCTTGATTGTCTTAGCACAGTACGACCCGTACGTCATTACGTTCGGATTGCTTTCGAGAGATGACAGTTGAGAAATCGGTCTTCCAGGAAAGAAATCCAAGATTCAACCTTCTCGTTCATAGAGGAATATCGCAGAAAAAGTCCGCAAGGAATCTTACCAGAGTTCGTGGTCGTGGCTGGACACAACCATATTTCACATGTTTGTTCAATTGGAACAGAGGACGACGTGCTGGGGAGATTACTGCGCGAGTTTGTTGGGAAAGTCTGTTCAAGGTGAGCCAGCGATTCGTAAAGATGTACTGTAACTGAATGAACGAGTCGCGTCATAGATTTACTTGGAAGTACAAAGGCAAAGATTTGGACGCTTAGACGAAGCAGTGGTACTTACTGTAATCTTGATATGGATGTGTATGAATGGATACCCGTTCAAGTTGAAGAGAAAGCGTTGCCTAACTTCAGAAAACGGAGTCGGACCAAGGGGCATTCGGCTTAGGAATGCCAGACACGACGCACCACCGAGTTCCCCTTCGACAAGCCTTTGCGCAAGGAGTTAAATGTAGTCTTGGAATTCCAAAGAGATTTTATTCACGAACGAGAATATTATGTACATATCTTCGATTCTTCGTGAACTAACCAGGTGCACTGTTACATGTCACGTGTAGGGCGGGTGCCATTCGGATGCCGAGGCCCGAATATCGTGACTAAGCGATTCAGCTGTCATCGATGGGACATGAATATTGAATCAGCAAAATGAATCAACACCCCTTCGTCTTCTCGCTTCTCAGAGGCATCCTGAGGCAACCTCTACAGAATCTTTCATATTCGTGCTACCGCCGTCTCCGCAGCTATACTACTTCTGACATAAAACTTTTCCCCGTTCCTAATGAGACCTCAACACCTCTCGAGCTCGGATAAGCCTTCAGCGTTATAGATTCGATTCCAGCTTCCGCCCCCGTGGTCTTCTCGTTTCCTAATGAATTTCCCGGACATGTCATGGTCGACAAGAGCAATCTCTCTGAAAAACTCTACCTATAATTTGACCGGCGGTGTAATCAGGTTGTAGTAATGTTCGGAGAGTCCAACCCCAGGTCTTCTCTCCCGTACTACTGTTGTTACTGTCACTCGTACTTCTCTGGAAGTAACAGATATTGGAGCTGTGTAGCAGAAAAAAAGTCGAACGGACATCACATACCTCTCCTTTGCTGCGCACCAAATTTTCACCCTCTGCTGTATCCCGGTTGTTTCAAATGTCGGCATCTTCTTCCTCGATTTCGCGGACACATAGCGCTAGTGCTAAATCCCAATCCTTTCTATGTAGGAGCTCTCATCTTCAACTCTCACCAAGTAACACGTTCAAATCAACCAAAGCCTAGGTTTATCAGACCTTCCGCTTCGCCATTTCATTCTGCATTGATCCACATCCTGACTGGGTTACACGGCTTGACGAGATAAGGAGCCGGATGGCACTTAAGAAGTCCAGATTATATCGACTGCGGTGTAAATAATAGAGGTGAGCAGTGATGAGCTATGTATGTTTCCGGATCATCGTTTCTTCTCATTTACACAATAGTCCTACAAACGAGCGAAGTGTACTTACCACTGGATTGTTGAATGAATATTTCCCAATTTATATGACCTTAGGTGACACAAGCGGTTGTTAGCTTTAGTCAAGATGCTTGCACGGCGTTGAAGCCATGTTCGTGTATAAGTATGAACCCATAGACGCGGCTCGAATTTTCAGTGCCGGTGTCAATGGGGTAATCCTCGCTGTTCGGGATACATAGTTTAGGTAGTTGGCGTTAACATCGACGTAGAATTCAAGGAGGCCTAACAAAACACTACTTCGGGAACCAAGGGTTATTACCATTGCTCAGGTGAAAGTTAGATCCGTACAAACTCAGCCCGGATTTTGACTAAAACACATACTGAAGGCAGCCGAAGATGCAATGGAATGAATCTAGTCCCGCTGGTGTTGACCCTCTATTTTATCACTCAATCGGACGGCAGATTCCAGAGGCCGACCAATACTACTAAGACTGCAGACAGAGGCTGCTTAACCGACATGGTTCTATCAAACAAATCTCAGCCACTTTCTCCGCTTCTTTCGGGACTGCCCTCTTATTCAATTTGTTACTCGATCGCTATGTTGGTCCGTAAGATATATGGACGTCCCCCCCTACGGAGTTCGATGTAAGTATAAGCAAATGCCAACTTAGCCAAGCTTCGAAGGCAATGCTTAGGGGGTAGATCGTGTATCTGTCTTGGCTGTTAGTATTACAGCACTGGAGTAGCTGTGCCCATTCGGATCCTTAAAAGCTCGAGGTCTAAACCTTCCAACCCCACACACCGATTTGCTTTCACAGAGTTCATTCAGATGTCTCATTATCTTGTCACTGGCGCAACTGGAGGATCAACCTCTGGGGCAACAGCACCCAATCGTCTCGAAATTAATGATTTCGTCAAACAAGAAGACCAGTTTTCTCTTTATATTCAGGCTTTGCGTAAGTCGAAATCAGGCTGAATATCGCGGAACTCGTTCATTAATTGGCACATCATGAATCAGAATACATTTATTCAAGTAAAAGCCAAGACGATATTGACTCCTTCTTCCAAATCGGAGGGATCCATGGCCTTCCGTATGTCCCTTGGGACGGCGCAGGAAATAAGCCAGTAGACACTGATGCCTGGGAGGGATATTGCACTCATGGCAGCGTGTTATTTCCAACCTTCCACCGTCCGTATGTTCTACTCATCGAGGTAATCAGATTTTTTTGCTCAAAACTGTCGACACTGACTCATATTTGTTTTGCTTCGTTAGCAAGCAATCCAGGCTGCGGCCGTCGATATCGCCGCAACATACATCGTAGATAGAGCTCGTTACCAGGACGCCGCGTTGAATCTACGTCAGCCATACTGGGATTGGGCCCGAAACCCAGTTCCTCCGCCGGAAGTAATATCTCTGGACGAGGTTACCATCGTTAACCCAAGCGGAGAGAAAATCTCTGTTCCCAACCCTCTCCGACGTTATACATTCCACCCCATAGATCCGTCCTTCCCTGAACCATATCAGTCTTGGTCGACTACTCTTCGACATCCTTTGTCCGATGATGCCAATGCATCGGACAATGTTCCAGAATTGAAAGCGTTAGTTTCACTGCATACTCAAATGAATAGCATGAATTCTTACGTTCATTGCAGGACGTTGAGAAGTGCTGGTCCGCAACTCAAGACCAAGACGTACAACCTTCTGACGCGAGTTCATACATGGCCGGCGTTCAGTAACCATACGCCCGACGATGGAGGGAGTACCAGCAATAGTCTTGAAGGTATTCACATTGGTGTTCACTGCAAACAGCAGGCTTATGGTCTCCACAAGGTATCCACGACAGTGTCCACGTCGATGTTGGTGGAAACGGGCAAATGTCAGATCCTTCAGTAGCAGGTAGGTCATTTTTGTTACTCTTTCGCGCTGAATAATCGACATACCTTCGGCAGGATTCGATCCCATTTTCTTTATGCACCATGCCCAGGTTGATCGTCTGCTTTCATTGTGGTCTGCATTGAATCCGAGGGTGTGGATTACCGACGGACCTTCTGGCGATGGGACATGGACTATCCCTCCCGACACTGTAATTGGAAAGGATACTGGTACTTTCACGCTCGATTCGTACGGATGGACCCGAAGTCAACTAATCATCTTATAATATCCAGATCTTACTCCGTTCTGGAACACCCAGTCATCGTATTGGATTTCTGCCAATGTGACCGATACGTCCAAGATGGGATATACATATCCAGAATTTAACAATCTCGATATGGGAAATGAAGTTGCAGTTCGATCTGCTATAGCTGCACAAGTTAACAAGCTCTATGGTGGACCATTCACGAAATTCGCGGCAGCAATTCAACAACCTTCTTCTCAAACTACTGCAGACGCTTCCACGATTGGCAATGTCACAAGCGATGCCTCTTCGCACCTGGTAGACAGCAAAGTCAATCCGACGCCAAATAGAAGCATTGATGATGCCCCTCAAGTAAAAATAGCTTCCACTGTAAGGAACAACGAACAAAAGGAGTTTTGGGAATGGACTGCCCGTGTGCAGGTCAAGAAGTACGAAATAGGTGGAAGCTTCAAGGTCTTATTCTTCTTAGGCAGTGTGCCCAGTGATCCCAAGGAATGGGCTACTGATCCCCATTTTGTCGGAGCATTCCACGGGTTCGTGAATAGGTTAGCTGCAATCTCATTGTCGCAATACTTCAATTTATAATTTGGCTCTGTTTATGTATCACAGCTCTGCCGAACGATGCGCAAACTGTCGGCGTCAACAGGATGTCGTTCTCGAAGGATTCGTGCATCTCAACGAAGGTATTGCGAACATTTCCAACTTGAACTCATTCGACCCAATCGTTGTGGAACCGTATCTTAAAGAGAACTTCCACTGGCGTGTGCAAAAGGCAAGATTTGATTGTTTCTCTGCTTCACAATGCCATGGATCAACATAACTTTCAGGTATCGGGCGAGGTAGTCAATTTGGATGCAGCGACATCCCTGGAAGTCGTAGTTGTCGCTACGCGTTTGGAGTTGCCTCCTGGAGAGATCTTCCCAGTACCTGCAGAGACACACCACCATCACCATATCACACATGGTCGTCCTGGTGGTTCTCGCCACAGCGTCGCATCTTCAAGCTCCTAATCAGACAAAGAGTGGAATTCGAATGAACTATCGCGATAAATAAATAATGTCCTCGTTGTGTGTATGTGTAATGTTGGTTTTTTTAGCGGTTGAAGACAGGTAGCGCTGAGCCTGGCCATTAATGGATAATGATTCGGTACTCAAATTGACATACATACCTCTAGACCGGTGGTACACTATGTGAGCAAGGCGATATTTCTGCCGGTTCTAATTCACTCAGATGCTGCGCGCGCATCCCCAGGCATGTGTTCAATACACAGCTCACACCATCCGCGGCTCTCCTCTTCGCTATCAAGGAATCAGTTACGGCCATTTTGAATCGGAAAGAAAATCACGCACGTAGGGAGTGCAACTACTGCAGTGGTTGCAAAAAGCAAGCTCATGCAAGTGAGGGTAAAGATATAAGTCCAATGAGCCATCGGAGTGCTGGGATATGATATGATATAATAGTTAAGTTATACTGGCTGGGTCCGATTGCTGGGTAAGTGGGAAGGGGAGATGACGGGGACAAGTGATAGAGAGAAAGATGAGTCTCCACAGCAGATTTTATAACCTGGCTGTGACTAGCTGTACATGTTGCCAATCTCCCGCATAATTGTATACATAAGTATTAGCAAATCTTTCCATCAAAGTGAAACGGGGCTACTAATTATGCTATGGGACCGCGGTATGATGTACGAACACAACGTTAACGTCACCACTGACCAGTAACTCACCACAGCATCGAGGTGGAACCTGGTGCAACAGGGCGCAGCACCATCCTGTTCCATTCCATCTTTGTACCATACCCATTTCTCTTGAGATAGATATCTTGTGTTTCTTGAGTTTAGAGTATATACAACTCGGAAGTTCGTCCATAGATAAAGTCTTTCAATCTGCGTTCGACGCAGGATCGGCGCTCCCCAGTGATCATTATATCATCTTGACTAACTCGTCGGAAAGGTGTAAAAGGAGGTATATATAACGACGGCAGAAGAGGGCAGAATTGACATACTTAGAAAATCAATGGCGCTCCAAGTGGGTGTACATTGGAAGATAAGATAAGATCAGCATTTATTGACTCCGATCTGATTGATTGAAAAACCTCAGAACTGCAAAAGAGCCTCTTTATCCAGCACTCTTATCTTCATATACAGTGCTGCTCCCCCCCTCTTACAGCGAAGTTCCCCACCATGAACGACAAAATATTGGAGGATACGAACGATCCTGGCTTACCGACCACTATTGTTCCCCATACTGCAGATTTTGATGGCTCTTCCTTTGGTGATCGGAGTAGTAGGTCAAAACTCGGGGGTTGGAAAGGCTTAAGTAGGCACGCTCTGCGATGGGGAATAGAGACCCATGGGTAAGTACTGGATCTTTTTCAAGTCTCTGGCACGGCGCGAATTTCCGTGGATTCAATTACCATATGCCACAACTGTGATTTTTTTGAGGAGTAACGCTTACCCCCATACAGAATAGCACCTACAAGTGAGGAGGAACGCACAGACACCCGAATGTGGCAGATGTTCACCGTCTGGTTCTCTGCGATATTAAATCTTACAGGGTGAGCTAATTTTGCCTCCCTACGTCCCGCGTTTCCCTAGCTCATACATATACAAAACTTCGCGCAGGATGAGCACGGGCGCTTTAGGCCCAATCTTCTTCTCCCTAGATTTTCGCGAATGCATAATTGTACTTGTCGTTGCCGACATAATGTAGGCTTCCGATGCACTCACAAATCTTCGATGCTAACAAAATCTTGGAAATTCAGATGCTGTTTAGTTCCTGCGTACTTGTACGCCTCTCCACCGCACATACTACTCTTCCCTACTATATCTTGTTTTGAATTTTCAGTGTGGTATTCGGTCCCAAACTCGGCACCCGTACTATGGTGCAGAGTAGGTTCTCTTTCGGGTGAGTTATCTGCTTTATTATCTTACTACCCGCATGTGTACCAACCTACTCACATCTTTAGATACTATGGCGCTATGCTTATTTCCACACTGAACGTCTTTTCGCAAATTGGATGGCTCATCATCAACTCTATTGTGGGCGGTCAGGTACTCGCAGCGGTGTCTACAAAGTTAAATGATACCACTGGCATTGTAATAATCGTGCTTATCTCGTTCGTCGTAAGTATCTTGATGTCAGGCAAACCTGATTTTCTATATTGACATCGTTTTATAGCTTTCGTTTTGCGGATACAAAACCTTACATTGGTATGAGACATATATATGGTTACCAAGCGTGGTGCTTTTTATCGCCCTGCTCGGGGTTGGAGGAAATCAGCTCGTCGCTCAAATTCCTATCCTGATTTCCTCCACACCGGCTGCTGCTGCAGGTATGCTAATTGCATATGGAACTACGGCCGGTGCCTCGGATTTAACCTGGTGCTCGTTCGCGGCTGATTATGGGATCTATCATGAGTCGACCACACCCACGTAAGTATCTTTCCTCTAAGATACATGTATACTGAAACCATTGTAGGTGGAAGATTTTCTCCTGGGCTTATGCAGGTATCTTCACCTCTGCAGTATGTCATTGCCTTCCCAATGCATTTGCACTCACAGTCAGCCGTTCACATCCAGTTTATAGGTCACATCATCGGCGCAGCTTTTGCCTCCGCCGCTCCTGCAATACCCTCTTGGGAAACAGGGCTCGGAGATGGAGAAGATTTCGGTCGTTTCCTCGTCGCAATCCTCGAGCCAATCGGCAACTTTGGAAAGTTCCTTGTTGTGTTGGGTGCACTGACGGTCACTGCACCTTGTGCAATAACCATGTATTCATTTGGTAGGTGAATTTTCCCTTGGGATAAATCTGTTGATATAGCTGAATTATCTTGATCCTTCAGGTGTTAGCTTGATGAGTATATCTCCTATGTTTGCCAAGGTGCCGAGGTATATATACTCGTTGATCTGTACGGCGATGTAAGTTTGCAATTATTGTTTCTTGTGCCCATACTTGGATCAACATGAACCTATGTTAGAGTCATACCGATCGCCATTGTGGGAGCTACTCACTTTTTCACTGCTTTTGAGGATGTTTTGAGTGGGTGAATTTTCCGCTGTTCGGAGACCCTTCTTGAATTCAAATTCTGGCTAACAGACCTCATCGGCTACTGGGCTACATCATATGCTTCCATCGTCCTCTGCGAGCATTTCCTATTCCGGAAAAACGATTTTGCCCGATACTCGGTGGTAGACTGGAACACGTCATCAAACCTACCGCTCGGCGTCGCTGCCATTCTCGCATTCTTGTGCTCCTTTGCGGTCATCGTGCCGAGCATGAACCAGCCGTGGTATACAGGACCTATTGCAAACGCTGGAACAGGTGATATTGGGTTAATAACTGGATTTTTTGCATCGGGGTTGTTGTATATGGTGTTCAGGGCTGTGGAAGTGAAGTTTAGTGCCAGGAGAAGGAATGGGTAATCGCCAATCTGATTCGGACTAGTAATGGTTGTGTATTGGAAGACTGTATTCCCTGGTCAATAGTGGTCCTGTAATACTATAGATTCGGCAATTTTTCACAATAAATATGGAATATATTGGATATCGAACTCGAAGGGAAAAGTTTATATAGACGTCTTTCAGCACAGATCTACCGAAGTGAAAGTCGGGATACTTAAGGGACGAAGCAGAAGGAGATATTGGAAATGAAGCCTGCAGATGTAGCAGCTTCAAAAAGAACACAGATAGTTAATAAATACAGGCATGAAGATTGATTGTTGGATGGTCGAGGCGAAGGGGGAAGAGATAGAAAAAAATTGTATCAAGGCGACGAAGGAAAAAGCAGACAATGGTTGACTACTTACAAGTTAATAGAGGATTGGGCAGCGGAGAATGCTGCGGTAGAAGGTCAAAAAGTAAGCTGGAGGGAAGGAGACAGGAGAGGATGTATGAAGATGGTTATTTGTATGTGAGTAGCATGGTAGATGAGAGTCCTTTCGGGTTAAATACTGAGACAAATATTTGAGAGATTGTACACGTTCGGCGAACCGGTGGGATGCGTGTGATATAATTGAGACAGATGATTGGGAGAAGATGAAAGATCAAGGACATGAGAAGGAAGAGGAGAGGAGATGAGATGGCGAAAGTATTAAATCAAGAAGGTCGCAACATAGCGCAATATATTCCACAGCAGTGTGCAGAACAGGGAAAGAAATGGCGATAGAAGCTTGATAACGACCGAACAACGATGAGTTATTCCACGATGTTGTGTATAACAAAGTAGCGATGACAGCTTGAAAACGAGAATGCCAACGTGCTCATAATCCAGGAACTGTAAATTCAGAACCTGAAGCTAATCAACGAAACGTTGTGACGAATCCTTGAAAACGAAAGAAAGCTCGACGAGAGCATAACGAATGTGGCTATGAATGAGCGGCGTGCCATAGCGAAACTGCATGGAGAAATCTTAAGGCGTAGAGGTGAACATGCGGGTCAGAACAAATTCGTGATTCAAGGGCATAATGGCAAGTTGAGACTGCATGAGAATGTCGAGCACTAATTCACTTCCATTGGTGGGAAAGGGCAAGCGATACACCTCAAGTTTAACGACCGAGGAAAGGCATACGAGTGGGTCCATAAGTTTCGGCGCGCGAAAGAGGAGCACGGTTGCCCTTCTTGACCTTGAGTGCGATAGACTTGGACGGAGCTGGACAAGGACTGTCACCGAGATCAATGTCGGTTTCGTCACCCTCCGTAGTGTGATGACTATCCTCCGACAGAGTGGACAGGCTTCCGTTACCAATGGTACCACGACGATGGCGTGCAGCGTTGCCGGCGGCAAAGAGGACGGGTGGACCACCAACAGTGGGGGCACTATTCCGTTTGATTTGTTGAGACGCAAGAGATAGCTTGTTGGCACCATCTCCATAGGCGTAAGATTTGTGTCGGCCAAACTTATTCTTTCGGAATTGGTCTAGGTCACCTTTCCTCGAAGCAGCGTACTGAGGATCATCCATAGGAACATATCCAGAAGGTTCACAGCGATGAGCAGAGCGCTTGTAGTACGAACAGTATCCTCCCTCAAGAATGTAAAGCTCAGGATAGTGGATTTTGGGGTAGAAGTGGTTGTTCATGGAGCGGTCCTTGGAGCGAAGATGCTTAGCGCTGGAGGATAACTCAATCAGCGATAGACATTCAACGAAAAAGAACCACATACAACGTCGGCGCACGCTTAGCACTGAACTCGCAGTGGAATATCAATACAGTCTTTTTTTGCCCGTCGCCACTGACAGAGGGTTTGGGCTTCATTAAGCTGGGACCTAGAAGCAGGTCTTCTACCGAAGCCGTAGTGTTGATGTTGACTGCTCCGGGAACATGGCCACCAGCGTACTCGTAGTCGAAACGACAGTCGATGACATGGAAGTCGCGTATCTTGTCATCAAAAGCCCCGTCGAGTAACAGATCCATCTGTAGCTGTTTCAATAAAATATCCGTACCCCATGCCCGCCAGACGTACCGTTCCAGCAGTAATCCTCATTAAACCGTCATCCGCAACACGGTGGCAAGGTAAAATCTTACCATGGGTCTCATTGTCACCAAAACCAGGCATACCTCCATCGACCATGAACTTAGAGGAGGGGCTTTCATTCATAATCATTGCTGTAGCTCCTGTCAAAGGTCTAAAATCGTCAGTACCATCGCATCGTCGAATAGTTTTCATTTGCTGTCGTTTTGCGTATGCTTGGGCGGGAGACGACATGTCCGCACTCAGGTCAAAAGAAGAATCTCCTGAGGATTCGCCCAAGGGCGAGGAAGGAGCGGGCGGAAGCATGGCCGAGAAGGCGCGTCGCGTTGGCGGGAATCGCTCATCAGTCATTTGATTATCCGCAGATGTAGGTGCAGGGTAGGCTGAGTGCAAAGCGGCGTCTGAAGGAGGAACCATCGCAGAGAGGGCAGGTCGGCGGGGTCGTTTCAAGCCGTTGATCGAAGGATTCCCGAGGCCTTGAAGGGAAGGCTTGCTAAAGCTTGCCAAGAGTGGTCCGCTAGCCTTGCGCTCCAACTTGCGTTGTACAGGTGATACTGGAGGGGCGGGAGATGGTGACGAGTCAGCTTCCACAACGCGAGGAGGGTTCGGAGACAATGAACGTCTCTTCTTTGGCTGGTGAGCGGGAGGCGATTCGACACAACGACGAGGAGACATTGATTCGTAAAAGAGATTGTCAATGGCGTCGGCGAAAGTAGTCACTGTAGGGGCAGCAGATGCCACAGCTTGAGGGAAGGAGTAGGCGGGAGGTGGTGGTTCGAGATGGAAGGAGGACGTATCAACGTCCATTGCATCGTCATCTGGCGTGGCAGGTTCAGAAACCTACGGAAATAAATGTCACCTTGGAAATAGGAGATTAGGAGGACGATCGTAAGTACCTCTGTCCGAGTTGTGAACCATTCGGTGGGAAGCGCAGAGCGCTGTATACGCTTCGCGCTATTGGAACCTCCCCGGATAGATGGCGACGGTTGCAATACAGGTGCAGAATTTAAGCAATTGCTCATGTCGTTTCCAAAAAGACGAGCGCCGCTGGTGAAAGCGCGGGGGCGACCTCTTGGCATGCTGGATTTCAGCAGAGGAGCGGGAGAAATGTCCATTGGCTCAGCATATTCGTGCTCAGGAGTGAGGGCGATTGGGTCCTTGGGTGGAGAATTTAACGATACGGTAGATGCGAAAGATATTTCGAGGTCGGAGGAAAGGAATTCGTCGACATCGTCACGGGGTCGTACAACAGTATCAGCTCGTCGTCGTACCAGCGCAACAGGTGCACTTAAGAACCTGTCTGAAGTTTGTCCGAAGAGAGGCATGTCGAAGTCAGATGTTGGATTTCTCTTCTGTTTCTTGTTTTTATGTCTGTTCTCGAAGAAGTCCATCATGATGGAGAAGAAAAGTGAATGTAACTCGTGAGTGAGTGATTTGTACAGGTGGTTTTAAGGACAACGCACTTTTGGCAAATGGAAAATTGGTGATTTGGTTTGGACTGGCGAACAATGAGCGTTTTCAGTCACGGTACCGCGAGGTAATAATTGTCTGACCCAAAAAGGCAGGACAAGACAAGAAAAAGGCCACTCACGAATAAGAACGAATGTGAGAACGGAGGAGGCCGCGCCTGGAGAAAGGTGGCAAAGTTTCGTCGTCGGTTAGCTCAACAAAGAACTACGAAGCACGGGATTCTCACAAAGAACTGTCCAATTAAATCGCTGGACCCACAGACACCAACAAGCGCCCTACCAAATTGTCGCTTTGCAGAGCAAACAAAGATGTAAAATCCCTACAAAGACGAGAAAACAAAGTGTTTGCCTCGTTCCGGTTGTCGCTGTGGTATCCCGTCGTGTCAAGAAGCAAAACCGCTCAAGTAGAGTGGTGGTTTCCCGGAATGGAATTATTTCGCGTCGGTCACGTTTGGTTATGTTCGAAAATCACGTGATCGCATGATATTATATGCCGACGTCACTACGATTACATATTCCTCTACTCCTCTGGGAGTTGCTCCGCGGCCCTCTTCTGCACCGACGCGGCCACGTTGGTACGGTCTATCGAGGCCCAACTATACTTACAGGCGTCAGAAATTTGGAGGAGAAGCTTGAAATATCTCATCCACTTACCCAGGGAAAACCATCTGCAATTTATCTGGGTGCAACTCTGGATAGGTCTTTTCTATCGTTTCCAACACCGCATCATACATCAGCTATATCATCGATTGTCAATGTCATTTCACCAAATTGAATTGCTTTCGTACCTGGTAGCCCGCACCGTTCAAGTGCAATCCATCGTACAGAAAATTACTGAGCGACTGCTCGTCGTGGCCGGCAGCATCCCACATTTTGGTCCAAATATCAATGATTGCGACCGCCTCCTCTTGAGCTATTTCCTTGACCCTCTCGGCGTAGTTTCTGGTGTTCTCGAAATCTCTGTCTAGCAGCAAAGGCGGATCTCTGGCGTCCAAATTAGCTCTACGTTGGTATGTATTCACTGGCGGAGGTGTCACGAGTATGATGCGTGTGTTCGGCGAATAATAATCGGACTTGGGCGACTGTACCAAGTTCACAAGATGTTTGAGGTTGTACGCGAATTTCGGCAGCGGTACGTGCTGAGGGGATTGGACTAGGCACGAGTCGTTTGCTCCAAACCAAATGATCAATAATCGGACTGTTGGCAAATCCTTCTGCTGTTCCCGAGTTGCAAAGAGCTAAGGACCGCAAAGTCAGTCAGATGTAACAGTGGCGCTTTACTATACCCACTTGCTCAAATACCGGGATGCCCCATTCAGTATTATATCCAGAGAACCCTCGATTAATAACGTCTAATTTACGCGCATATCTATCTGGTAAACAAAGATCAGGCGTACTAATAGTTGTTATCGCGAGCGATCTTACGAGCTAGACTGGCTCCAAAACCATTAATACCAGGCTCCCAGCCACCTTGAGTGATAGAATCACCGAAAAGCATAATGCTATTCTGCACATTGGCTGACATGATGCAGAAAGACTAGAGGGTTGAGGTGGTCGAAGATTGAGCTTCAAGGGTGATCAATCAGTAGATTAGATAAGAGTTCCTCCGGTACAGTGACCATGAATGGCCGTATCCCGATACGTGTCGCGAATAAACGTGCCTACGTCTGGGACGTCGATGGTAAATGACCTTCAGTCTTCAAAACGGTAGACTTGACTAAATATAGGCTAGACCTCAACAGAATTCGTTCAGATCACCGTCTGTGTGGTCTCTTAGTCGGGACACTACCTCATCTGTCCCAGCAGAATGTTTTCCTTGGACTCCCTTCGCAATTAACGCCAGAAGAGGCTACTCTTCTTGTGGAAAAAGGTCTTTTCCTCTCATATCCCAATACTTGTAACTTATGACTCGATCTCATTCGCAGAATACGCTGTTTTCGTCGACGACGCCAATGCTTACCCCGAACCCTCACTGTCACAATTTCAGCAATGGAGCGCTGAACAGAGAGAGTATATCAAGCACCAACAGGCCGTACTTGGAACAGAAAACACGAAAACTCAAGAGGTGGCGCAGCTCGCTGTATCAGAGGAAGCCATACGAAAACGCAAGGAGCGGGAGCTCAAACGACAACAAAAAGCCATAGAACTGCGTAAACTACAGGAGATGGAAGGCGATCCCGTTGCAGGATCTGAACTACCGGTTCCCATTCCTGTTGTAAACGCTGGTCCATCGACAAGTCCAACCACTCCTTCAGCCCATACACAATACAACATATACATAACAACACCATCCTCTGCACTGAGCTGGTACTCCCCAGACTCATGCACCTACTCGACAATCGAAGCCGCACAAGAAGCAGGAATATGGGACTTTCCTTTGAACCTTCAGGATCGAGCGAGATACGGTGTTTTCAAAGATTTGTGGGAGCAAGGTTACTTTTTAGGTGGTGGAATAAGATTTGGAGGCGATTATCTTGTGTATCCAGGTGCGTATGGACTCTCTTCACCAGGAGTCACTCCACTCATGTTCAAATTCTAGGCGACCCCCTTCGTTATCACTCGCATTTCTGTGCGACGGTAATCGAGTCACCGACACACTCTATTCAGCCTATGGAAATAGTTGCCCATGGTAGGTTGGGTACAGCGACTAAAAAGACTCATCTGTTCTGTGGTTGGGATGACGAGAGGAAAACAGTGTCTTATTTGTCGATTGAGTGGGCAGGGTTTGGTTGAACGAGTATAATGCATATTAATCTAATTTTCGCCGACCGATGTTGATTCGTGAATTATTGGACCTGTTAGAGTTGAAGCTAGGGGTGGCATTTCTAGTCTGCATCTCCATTCGTTCGCCCTCTTCAACGCTTTCATCACCACTGGTCCCTCTACGATGCACGTTTCTAGTTCTCGAACCCCCTCCGACACTGAGAATCTTGACAATCCAGTCATTGAGAAACATCACTAGTGCAAAGACAGGTAGTCGAATCGGAATGAACGGAGAGGGATGTCGCACAACATCCGTTTCGGAAACCGGATTGTATGGATCATCTGGAACAGGACGTGCGTGCATGGCCATCACGATGTACTGTTAGATCGATTGAGTCAGAAGCGGGAATATGGTCATTACGGGGAAGATCTCACTAATGGGAACACGAGTGCGAAAATAGCTGCACTGGCTAGTCCACTTCCCAGGGTGCATAGAGCTGCTGACGGCAATCCTTCATTACATAGAGAATGTCAGAGATGATTATGGAACTGTAAGGCTAAGCCTTACCAAAAGCAAGATAATAAGCCCAACGTTCTTCCAGATACCGTACCCTCCGTGACAGCGACATTCCCCGTGCAATCCAAACAAATCTGGTTATTATGATCGTTGAGTACGTACTGAATTTTTATTTTTCATTCTACGCACTCGAAAAGGTAATAGCTAGACCGGTTTGAACATAGACACCACTCGGGATAATACACCACTCACGAATCAAGCCAACTCAAGAACGAGAACCCTAATATTGGACCCGCAAACGGGATATGGCCCAATGCGAACGACACGACCAGGGAAGTAAACACCATCACGACACGATACGCTGACGTTGCGATGGACTTCAACATTCCAGTATATGTCACTGCCTGTTGCCGAGCAAACGAACGATTCCCATGTTTTAGCGCAAAAGTGCGTTCAGCAATGATATTACACCAGGAACTCTGTTGAAGGGTTGTCAGCCTCGATCGTATGAGATCTCAAAATGGGGAGCAAACGTTAATTACATTCAGATAGAATGAAAGACCTATCACTGGGAACAACCATAAACCTTGGTAGAACCATCCGACATTTCTATGTAGCCATTTTTGTTGATCTCGCACTAGCGGTAGAAGTAGGAGGTCAAATGTGTAGATGGACGTTAATGAAAGCAAGTTGAGTAGCAAGGACTTGTAAACGTTGGCCCGAACTTCAGAGTCTCTGGATTTGAGGCTTGAATGATGGACTATTATTATTAGAAGAGGAGCACTGACTCCGCTATTGTCGAAATTACATGGTCCCACCGAAACGCATCTACGAGGCCACGTTTCACCCACTTCAATTGGAGTATGAGGGACTCTTGCACGGAAAGGAAAGAAGGATATGATGAACGTGCTGAAGGATTATATCGAGATGGCGTGGAAGAGGACATCAACCAAGTCAAAGAATTCGCTGCATATGATAGTATACAGTTGGTACAGTGTCAGATATTACGAGTCCGAAATGAAATGAAGGATTCGTCCTATGGCGGTTTTAGCGTGAGAAAATCTTACCTCACCTTCCTTTTTCGCTTTTCACCTTCCTCCTTGAGCTACTTTTTTCCCCATATTGGGACTGTCACTTCTGTGAGTCACCGTGACGCCGTTAGAGATTTTTTTTTCCCATCACGGGTATATGGTCACATCGTCACTTTCTCCTCTGCGCGAATTCACCCCCCACTCCTACCGGGTGAACTCTCATTCGCGGTCTGGTATTCTTCATCGACACGCCTTCGTTCTCACTCTGCAGCCGTGCGCCCTAAATCTCCAACGCCCACTGCGCCGTCGCAACTATGTATTACCTTATTCTCAACCACTTTCCAATTTGCACAAATCTGAATGATTTTTGCGGGTGCATCATGGAATCTTGCATGCTGACTTCGGAAAGCACGTCTCGCTCTCAGCGCCGACATCGCCGCGCTCATGTCCTTTGCCCAAAATATATTCGAAGACGAAAATGTTTTCCCTACGAAGTCAGGTTGGTTTCCATTTCTGCCAAACGAACGTGTAAGACTCACTATCAATTAGGTGAAGACTTTCATAACGAATCGTTTCTGGTCACCATCAATCTCGTTTATTGCCAATTCCTTCGCATCAGATACTCCATCTTCATTTTCCTTGCGTTCCGTCGGGAATACCAGCTGCCGCATGGGAACGGCATCCGCAGTGACCCTATTGCGCCGGCGGGTGCTGGTTTACTTTCTTGGATTGGACACTCTTTGGCCAGGGCATACCGGCGCGACCGATGTCTGGTGTTTGTAGGTTATTCCCCCCGAGAGTAGTGGTCAACTTCTGGTAAACTTCAGAGGTGTTGGCGAGGCTTATGCATGGTTGTGTTTCGGGTGTCTGGGGCGATTTTTACCATCAGTAATCTTGTCTTTAGACCGCGCTACCTTCCTTAACGTTGTGTACACTTCGCTATCAACGAAGCTCAATGCTGGAATGGCCAAACAATATATTGCATTCTGTCCTTCATTTCCGATGTTTTTCAAATGGGTATTCCAGCCGGTTGCACAACCTCCATGCTGCATGTTTATCTGCACCCTCTTTTCCTGCCACTCTTTCGTACTAGCGCATCCGCCCTCCCGCAACCTAATTCTGGTTTTTCACATTGTAATGCCTTCGCCGGTATCAGTGCACATAGATAGAGGTGGCCGCCGCTTTTTGGCGAACACACCAATCCCGTGGGTGCGCTTCTGCTTCACTGCACCGCCGCTGCCCTGGTACTAACAATTATTCGCAATTCCGGCTCGCTTAAATCTGCCTTAGCTCTTACCTGCCCTTACCCCTTTCCTGCAGCCTGGTTACTACGTTCCGCACTATCTTTACTGCGCGCTGCCTATGACCTCCCTTGCACCATTTGGTGCCAATCACTGCGGGCACCTCCTTCCTTACTCACTGCCAAATTCCTGGTGCACCTGAATGGTATCTCCGTCGCCCTCAATACGAGGCAAGTTCAATTTTCCATTCGAAGTGCACCCAGATCCCAGCACCTCCAAGGATCGAGGTTGCAAGAAGAGATGGTCGCCGGCCTTTCAAAAACCCGACCTCGTTTAAGTACCCCTCCTCCAAATGATCTTACCCCTTTTGTTTCGTTACCCGCAGCCCTACCCCTTTCCATCGTTCCGCTGCTCCGCGCAAATATTTCGTTTCCTGTCTTCACCACCACATACCATGCCCTCTCATGAACCTTTCAAAGTTCTTGCTAGTCGCGTTGAGCGCGATCCTCTGTGGCGGGCTGAACTCATGGACCCTGATATCGATTTGAAAAAGCGCGCTTCGTCGCTTATAGTCGACTATCTTATTCGTTCTTTTCCTGGTATTCGTGTTCAGGTTTCCATATCTAATTTCAAATCCTGGGCCAACCGCTATTTCCTCACCTATCCTCGCACTCATTCTGCTATTTTGCATGCTGCCCTTGCCCGCAATCGGCTCAATCAGGCCAAACGCCGCCTTGTCAACCTCCTGTATATCCGCGCTGAATCCCCTTCTGCAATATCTGCTATTCGCCGCCTGTGGCAGTCGATCCCTATCCACAAAGTCAGCCGACTCCAATCTCCCTATCCTCCCGTGGGTCATTGGATGGTTGATCATGAACCTATTTGGAATGTATGGTATGATCATCTCCGCACTGGGAAACAGGCCGATGTTCGAATTCCTCGAAAACCCATGTTCCTTGTCGATATTTCTCATCTCCAGGTCGATCTTGGTCCGACCGACAGTGCTCTTTTCGAGGATGAAGACGGCATGAAAATCATGATTGTAATCCGTGATTTCTGCGCCTTGGTAGAAATTGTACGTTGGGTAAATGATATTGTCCTCCGCAATGTGGCATGCCAGCGCAACGTCAGAGTATGTCCTTTCTCTTTCTTATGGTGGTTGTATTCACTATTGTTGCTTTTCAGAAGGAGGATGCTGGTTGCATTGTCATATCCGGTTGGTCTGCTGGATCGCGCTCAAAACCAGCTTTTGACTTCGTTCGCAATTTCCTATCACCGAAGTCTGATGCTGAGAAACATTCAATCCGATATGAAGCTGCTTCTGCATTCGCCCTGTTCTGGAACATGGTTCGCGCGTTAGGTCCAGAAGAGGTTCTCGCGGATATTGATTCTTTCTTGTCTGAATCCAACATCTACGGCATGGATGCCAACTTACATGCTGGTGGACCCGAAAATACATATACCGTCCCCATCAACAATATTCCTGTTACCTTCCGTAATGCTCAAATGGCTCCTCCTTCAGGTGTATTTGCTCGTAACTATGCCCGGTGTGCTCTTTTTTTTTCATCTGTGCTACATTTCTCTTACTGCCGTTCAGTGCTGTTCACAATGAAGTTCAACCACACAAGTGGTCGATTGCATGGACTACATTCCGCGCTTCCATCAACAAGGAACTAGGTGGCCACTTCTACAATTGTGACTATGGTATTCGAATTCAGTCTGCTACCAACACTTGTGTGTTCTGGCAGCCTCACCATTACCACGGTACTAGCCTCCAGGATGTACCTCCTTCAGAAAAAAGTGGTCCCGTTATTCAATCTGGTCTATCTATCGTTACTTCATCTAGGCTTCCTGCAGTGTTTGAAAAATTTATTCGCGGCACAGTTTCTGAAACTGATCTACTTACTGACTGTTATGTCGATGAAGAAGATATATTGGCAGATTGTATGGGGAAATCACTATCTATTTCGTGAAATCACTTAGTCTCACTTCGATTTGCTTTTGTAAATTTGTGTTCTCCATACAGTCAATATATCGCAAACAAGTGCATCTATTCATCTGCACTGGTACTCATCATCTGAAATTTCTTCCTTGTTCCTTCAACCTCATCATCGTCAAACACTCTCTTCTTCAACTGCTTCCGCGTTGTTCCCACGTTCACTTGTGCCATCGCCTTCGCTTTGATCCACTCCTGTTTTTCAACGTTAGCTTATCCTTTCGCTGGTACAATCTTCACGGTTTTGTCTCACCTGCGTGAACCTTCCATCTAATAGTGTTACCGACCGGAGCAGCAACTTTGCCTTTGAAATTGTCTTGCTGTTCCCTTCGATACCTATCATCGAAAAACCTACATCAATTATGTCTCCTACATGGAACTTCTGAGGGTTGATTGTCTCTGTCCTGTTCGCATTTATTTGTCAGTATATCACAACTCATTCCTCACCTGCGACTTTACCTCTTTTTCCCCTCTTCACTAGTGAATTCCTCACCATACAGAACGACATTCTCCTCCCCATGTACCAACCCCAAATCACTGTTGCGCACACGGTGCATGGCTCCATGCATGTCGACTTGCCTATCGATGTCTACCCACTCCATTTCTGGTGCTTGGTTCCTGGGCGTGAACATGCGATTCCCAAGCTCAACTGCCCGCCTATTGTTCACATTTTTGAACTCAACACATGCTAGCCCATTCAGCGCTCGTGCAAACATTGCATACACTTCCATAATTCCTTCACAATCGTTATCAAATGCGACACTTCCCAGGCCTGATATGACAATCCACTGCCTTGTGTGGCGTGCTTTCTGCATCGTTCTATTTGCTGTTTAACCGTCTTGTTCATTGCCCAAATATCGCAGTAATGACTTACTTTTCTGACTGCCTCTTCAATGGTGGCAAGCATTTCTCTTCAATGACCCCCTGCATGTGAAAAACTACTTCTTGTGGTTCGCTGGCGCTTTCACTATTGCACTCGCCATTGCGCTCACTCCACGTCATCCGCCAGCACTCTGGTCCTTCAAATTTCAACAGCTCTACTCTACTCTTCCATTCGTTATTCTTTCAACGGCATTATTGGGTGTTTTTATCATTGCAAATGCGTCCTTACCTCTTGCACCTCACTGATTTGGATGTGGTTCGGTCGGTTGTCCCGCCGATGACTTTGGATTTCTTCGAGTGCTTGACCTATGGTAAGTGTTAATATATTTTGCTGCTTGCAGTATTCATTCTCACTGACCTGCTCCTTTGTTATCATACCTACTGTCCATGCTATCGTTTGCGACTTCGTTTTCTGGTACTTCCGCTGCTAAAGTCGATCCCTCTTTCTTTTTGTTCTTCCTCCTACCAATTTGGATTCGACCCAATTTTGAACGGCGTTTACAATATTACTTCTCATGAAGTCTGCCCCTTTCTCTCTTTTTCTTCTTCTGACTTCAATTTTGGTAATCTACTTTGCCGTTCGCAATTTGAAGCGGTATTTACTATATCTTTTTGTATTCTTCTGTCTTCTCATTGACTGTCCTGTCACCTTTCCACTCCTTCTCTGCTGTTTTACTTCATGATTCTCATTTGCCCGTTGCCATTTCCCTGTACTTCTGCCACCCAATGTCAACTGCCATCTTTACTGACGCTGTACCCCTCCCTGTCTGTGTGTTTTATTCCGCGGCTTTGTATTTGTTCGACTTCTTTTTTGCCTGAAAGGTGCTCTCTGCTCTCTGTTTTGGCATTCCAGCTTCGTTACTTACCTGTCAATTGCGCGGTTTAATTTCATTTACCTCCGATGCGCCTCTTGTGCCGCAATTCTTTTCCATTGCATTACTGTCCTTTCCAGTTTGTTGATATATCTGTGCTTCTGCTCTTCCCCCTCTTCTTCAATCCTTGCTCTGCGCATACAAGTCCTTTCCTATCCCCTGTAACTTCTGCATAATTGTCCACGATGTCAAGGTATGAAATCCTTCATTCCTTTTCTACTTTGCTCTGTCTTGCTCACTACCAATATCTCTGTAGCATCACCGATTCTACTAATTCTTCAATCTCAAAAGTTGGCGATTGCACATCACCTCCAACTGGTCTTTCTAATAGTGCTGCCGCCAAACAGCTTTCTGCGGCACATTCTTTGGTAGATTATCCTCTTTCACCCTCGGAGCATCCGCCTGCTCTCAAAAGTACTCCACCTGAATCTCCTCTGCATCCATATCCTGAAGATGCGACCACTGGTGATACCGAGCTTTTCGAAACTGGTGCAGCTGTCAGTACCGTCCACCACATTCGCACTGGGACTTCTCCAATGTCTGTTCTATCACTGCGACTCTTATCATACTATGCCCACTGACTATTGTTGCAGGCCTTCCTCTCCCACCATATTGACTACTGCCGCCCCGCCACTCCATTTTGTCTATAATCCTGACTTTTCTAGTGCGCTGATTTTTTGTTTTCGTTAACTGCACTATCTGACTGTTCTGTGTAAGGTATCAATCCATCTACTGCTGTTCGGCTTCATGATCCCATGCCAGTTAACGCATTGCTGTCTTCTCCGCCTCAAAATTTTTTTTTGAATCACGAGCCCCAGTTTTCAACTGAAGTACTTAACCTTGGTCCTTTCAAACGAAAATCGTATGCTATTCCTCTATTGTCCGTTATAAATCATACTCACATCTTATCAGTAGTGTTTCGGTTTCTGAATCAGAGTCTGATGGCCCTGCTTCACCTACAAAGCGTTCCCGTCCCGAGTCAGCTTCCCTCTCTGCAACTCCTAGCACCATTGTTATCAACGGTGTGCGCTTTGTTCAGGAACGTTCCGTTGCTCTTGCAGCACCTCGAAGCTTCATTACTGCTTCTGAACTTAACTCTCTCAATAATCTTGGTGCCGTACCTCACTTTGAGCTACCCTCTACTCCATCTCCTGCGTCTTCTGCAACTCCTGTGCACCCCCACTCTGCCTTTCAATCTTTTCATCATATTGATGATGTACCTGGCCTTGGGGTACCCACCTGTGCTACACCTATCGTTCCCACTGTTCCCTCTCCTACTAAAAATGGGTCCGGTCGGCGCAATGATTCAGCCAATCGCTTGGCTCTAATTGTCATGCCTTGCCTGATTTTGCTTCATTACCTATCATATTCCTCCTTACTACCTTCCTATAGCTCCCCACTGTATACCCAGAGCTCCCCTTGTCCGCTTTTACCATTATGTAATATGCCACATGGCTGTCACATGTATAGTATATAGGCTGGGGACTCCCCTCGGAGCTCCCCAGCGTGTTATTGTCAAATCTTATCTGGAAACTCTTCCAACCTGGCTTGGTCCCTGTTAGTACAGTCTACTTGTACTTGCTAACAGGGCCTGACACGTCTCACCTGTCATATATTTCCTCTTTATCTGTTTCCCTCAACTCTGTTTCCTTCACCTCTGTTTCACTCAACTCTGTTTCTCTTCTCTGTCTCACCTCTCTGAACACCTCTCTCAACTTCCTGAGCCTCTCCTACGACTTACAGTCTACGTCGAGGCTCCACACCCCCAACCACCTCCATCCTCACCAACTACACCTCCTTCCCCCACTCCAGGACCTTTGGCTAGGTCCACCCAAGCTCCGCAACCACCACTGGTCAGGCTCCCTACACCAGTAGCGGCACTTATCCCACCTCCCCTTGTACGGCCTAGGCAGCTGTCCTGCTTGCTTAGGCCCAGTCCAGATAGGACAAGAGCAGGCCTTTTGTGCCAGGCCTCACATAATAACACGCTCAAAGGGAGCTCTTTCTAGTGGTGCTAGAGGTTTCTGGAAGGTGATAGAGGAGTGAAAGGAAAGAAGGAGTTGTAGCTTGGCCAGGGGGTCATTTTGCCTGGTGAGGTATTTACCTCTATTGGATTGATCTCTCCATTCCAGAAACAAATCCTACCATTCGAGAGCCTCAATTCCAGGCTCCAGAACGCATCCTTGACTGTCCCATTCCGACTTGGGGTTCCAGAGATATGCTCCCCTCCATCTCACTTACCTCCCCTCGGAGGTGGGACTATCATATCTCCTCCAATTCTGTTCGCGTTTCGGACGTGTTTGGACCAGTTTCAAGCTCTATTTCACAGCTTTCGAACGCTCCCCTGACCGCCCTATGGAGCTCCTCCGTTCCAGAGCAATGTTCCCCTCACTGTCAGCCAGTACTACGAGGAGAGGAGGTATGATAACTTCTTCAATTCTCCTCGCATTTGGGACGTGTTCAGGGCGTTTGGAAGCTCTACATCATAGCTTCCTAACGTTGCCTTGAACGATTCATGGAGATCCCCTGTCCCAGAGGAATGTTCCCCTCACTGTCAGCCAGTACTACGAGGAGAGGAGGTATCATAACTTCTTCGATTCCCCTCGCATTTGGGACGTGTTCAGGGCGTTTGGAAGCTCTACATCATAGCTTCCTAACGTTGCCTTGAACGCTTCATGGAGATCCCCTGTCCCAGAGGAATGTTCCCCTCACTGTCAGCCAGTACTACGAGGAGAGGAGGTATCATAACTTCTTCGATTCCCCTCGCATTTGGGACGTGTTCAGGGCGTTTGGAAGCTCTACATCATAGCTTCCTAACGTTGCCTTGAACGCTTCATGGAGATCCCCTGTCCCAGAGGAATGTTCCCCTCACTGTCAGCCAGTACTACGAGGAGAGGAGGTATCATAACTTCTTCGATTCCCCTCGCATTTGGGACGTGTTCAGGGCGTTTGGAAGCTCTACATCATAGCTTCCTAACGTTGCCTTGAACGCTCTATGGAGATCCCCTGTCCCAGAGGAATGTCCCCCTCACTGTCAGCCAGTACTACGAGGAGAGGAGGTATGATAACTCCTTCAGCTCTGCTCGCATATGGGACGTTCTTGGACCGTCTGGAAGCTCTGCTCTCTACCTTTTCAATGCCCCCTTGACCGTCCCATGGAGCTCCTTTGTTCCGGAGTGGTGTCCTCCTCATTGTCAGCCAGTACTGTGAGAAGGGCAGGTACCACCACTCCTTCACTTCTGCTTTCATTTGGGACATTCTGGGAGCGTCAGGAAGTGCTTCTGGACCTCTTTCCAATGCCCTATCTGGTGCTCAGGTCAATTCCTGCATTCTGAGCTATGCTCCTGTCACTGTCCCCTTCACACCGAAACCTGTTCTATGGGACCTTCTACCATTATGGGGGAGTTTTCTGTAACTGTTATTTCTATGTGGACCTTGAGGAAGCCTATGACTGCTATGTGGGGATTTCTGCTGATAGGACCTCCCTGCTATAGCTCCGGTATGGTGACCCTTGCTAACGTTGAGTTTCTGTTCAACAAGTATGCTGGGCACTCCTCCAGGTATATACCCATCCTACGACTGCTATGTGGGGATCTCTGCTGATAGTCAAGTTTCCGTTTGACAATGAGCTCCTCACTATAGCTCCGGTTGGCAACCCTTGCTGAACGTCACAAATTTTGTTTGACAACTATGCTGGGCAAGTATATATCTGTTACATGGAACTCAACTGTGCATGATTACTCCTGGAACCTTCGAGGGCTCAGGTGTTAAAGAGGGGGGTAATGTCATGCCTTGCCTGATTTTGCTTCATTACCTATCATATTCCTCCTTACTACCTTCCTATAGCTCCCCACTGTATACCCAGAGCTCCCCTTGTCCGCTTTTACCATTATGTAATATGCCACATGGCTGTCACATGTATAGTATATAGGCTGGGGACTCCCCTCGGAGCTCCCCAGCGTGTTATTGTCAAATCTTATCTGGAAACTCTTCCAACCTGGCTTGGTCCCTGTTAGTACAGTCTACTTGTACTTGCTAACAGGGCCTGACACGTCTCACCTGTCATATATTTCCTCTTTATCTGTTTCCCTCAACTCTGTTTCCTTCACCTCTGTTTCACTCAACTCT
Organism: Lentinula edodes; assembly: GCF_021015755.1. Taxonomy (NCBI): domain Eukaryota; kingdom Fungi; phylum Basidiomycota; class Agaricomycetes; order Agaricales; family Omphalotaceae; genus Lentinula; species Lentinula edodes. The sequence continues at coordinate 100,361 of NW_025764315.1, forward strand.
GTTTCTCTTCTCTGTCTCACCTCTCTGAACACCTCTCTCAACTTCCTGAGCCTCTCCTACGACTTACAGTCTACGTCGAGGCTCCACACCCCCAACCACCTCCATCCTCACCAACTACACCTCCTTCCCCCACTCCAGGACCTTTGGCTAGGTCCACCCAAGCTCCGCAACCACCACTGGTCAGGCTCCCTACACCAGTAGCGGCACTTATCCCACCTCCCCTTGTACGGCCTAGGCAGCTGTCCTGCTTGCTTAGGCCCAGTCCAGATAGGACAAGAGCAGGCCTTTTGTGCCAGGCCTCACACTAATTGAGTCAGCAATCCGGGAGAAACTTATGAAAACCCCAACCCGGCCCTCAGTTCCTGTGCGCCCAACTCCCTCTTCGCAATATCTGTCATCTTCTCCCCAACGTACTCCTTCGTCGCGTTTATTATCTAGTCCTTTAGATTGCGGTCCCATTTTTGCTGCGCCTACTGCAGAATCTGCCTGTGAACCACGCGACGATGATGGCTTAGGACCTAATGGATGCCTTCAGGTATCTCTTATGGATCCCTTACTCTGCAACTCGTATCGGATGATCAAAAATTTGCGGTACTTCATAAAACTCCCTTTGTGCGCCTCTTTTTCGTTCCTAATTCCTTTGCACAGTTCTGTTGTGCTGTATCCTGTGGGCAATGATTCTGCACCTTCTGAAGATTGCGACTGGGAATCTTTCAGTGCTGTCTTCAAACGATTGCCAGGCCACCAGCAAAGGTACTTTGCTTATCCTCTTCCAATTACCTTACTCATTTTCTTCTCTGCCAGGTCTCTTATGAATTCAGTTCTCTTCGAAAGTCGAGGTGGCTGGTTCAACCCGGCCCGGGCCGACCCTTCTCTGCTGAAGCTGAATTCAAAGAATCTCCCTGCCACGATCTCGCCTATTTTGAAACCCCAATTTCCTGCTCTTTGTCTCACCACGGGTATTGTTCAAAAATGTTCCATCATTCAGCCATCCATTCTCCATTTGGGTAACGGTCAAACTCGGACTGTCCGCGAGGTTCTTGTCAAAGGTTTTGCCCAAGAGTCGCAGCGCGCTTTTGCTTTTTTTGGAAAAATCTTCGGGTTTGACTCTGTGTCTGTCGCTGCCTCGGCTGGTGTTGTCAGCTACTCGTCGATGCAGTTATTTCAAAATCAGAAGAAAGACAACCCCAATGACTTCTCTCCTACAAAGCGTGTGTTGATCATTCTAGTTCTATATATTGCTTGCTTATGTTGTCTGCATAGTTGCTCGTTCCTATTGCCCTGAACGATATGCCGAAAGTGATCCTAGATTGAAGCTCTATGGTCATTTTCGTCTTCCGGTGCCATTCCCTAGTCAAAGTACGAAATTCCACCCCCCAAAATCGGCTCCTACTGATCCTAAGCTCATAGTTCTTATATTCGATGGCAGGCGCGCAGCGACTGACTTAGCTTTCGAATGTGAAGCGAACCAGCTGCATGAAATTGCCATCAATAGCTATCCCCTTTATCAAAATGGTGATGTCGATCTTCCTGACGGTGCCATTGTCACCGTTGGTTATACTGCTCATACCTACGCAACAAAATCTCATTATCGTGACGTGCCTGTCGGCCTATCTCTCGATCTTGCCTTCATAGTTCTTCTGGCATTACCATCTGATCTCCGCGATCCTATTCCTCAGCCAGCAATGTCTTCGTATTCCAATACGACACCACATATTCGCTATCAAACACCGTCCAACTCCTTCACCCCTGTGAACACCTTGTCCCAACCAACCTCATTCTCTCGTTTTCATCCCCCAAGCCCCACTGCTTCTGCAGGTAGACTCTCCAGTCCCTCTAATGGCAGTCCTTTCACAAGGCGCACTGTCAACATGCATGCATTATCCGTTGGCGATATCGGGCCTAGCAGGGATGTTTCTGATCCTCATTTTTCTGGTCTTTCTTCCCCGGATCATCGCAGTGACATTCCTGTTATTCATACTGCCCGCCGGCGTCCTGTTGCCATGACCCCTCTGGAGGCTGAACTCGAGGCTGAACTCGATCTCGAGGATGATTTATTGTGCCTTGACCGCGACTGAATACTGTGGTATTGATGTGATTATGTCTTCGCCTGTTTCTATACATGACATGACAATTGCTACCCCTGTATTCTCTTCATCGATTCACTCTAAATCCTGTGTGTACTTGAGACATACAATACTCTTGTCGTTTGATCATTGCTATGTTGTGCACTTTTTTTGTTATCTTCACATCGCTACTTTATCACTTTCATTAGCATCTGTCTATACAACGTTCTATACATTCTTTTTAATTGTTAATCACAATTTTGCAAGTCATATCAACATTTTTCAATTATGAGACCGTACACAACATCCTTCTGGCACATTAAAATCTGTTCGATTACACTACGTGAATCTTGATTTTTAGTCCTTGTCGGCGCAGAGCAGGTCCCATATCATACAACATCCCCATGTAATATTCATCGCATTCCCCATTCCGTACACTGATTTGCACTTGTAAGCCCCACAATCGATCTCGGAACTGATGTGCTACTGCAAAATTCTAGGAGTGCATTAGTTGTCGATCTCAGTTCTAACACATCGTCACTTACCACTCGAACTTCAAATACTTTCGTCAATGCATCAAAGAATCGATACAGTGTCTCTGTGTTCTGGACATCAAGAAGATGCACAGCATTCTGCTCTGCCGCTAGGAGCAGTACCTTTTCCACCAAAGACATGCTCACTTCATTGATAATCCCTCCTACCTGGCGGGTAGGAAGCTCAGTGAGTACTTTGTAGATGGATTTCTCGCTTCTACTAACTGTTGTTAGTTGAAAAATCTCAGTTAATTGGGTGCATACCTGGCGCCACTTCCTAAATTCTGCACGATCGCAAACTCCCTCAGTGCCAGCACTGCCTGTACTTCTTCACCGCCTACTTCAACCCGGTTTGACAACTCGAAATACTCAAGAAGGATCTGTCTTGGTTTATACACCATGTCCCAGCTTATCCTATGTGCGTTATCCACTTCTCTCGGCCCTGGCCCAAAGTATTCAACTTCATGTATCCACGTCCTGCCATCACCGATCCATCGAGGAGTTGCAAAGCTCAATTCCTGCCTGCACCCAATTGTCCTATCCAACGATGGTTTCACTTCCACTTGAAATCCTCGGTGGTTGTATTTCATCAATGGTGCATCGTACTTTCGCAGAAGGCCACCTCTGGAGTTAACAACGAGTGTTGCGTTGTCATTGAATGTGGTATTTGGGAACAAGGAGTATGCTGCGCGCTGTGTGATTATATTCATAACACATGCTGGTTCTGTGAGCTTTTTCTTTCATTGCATAAGTACGCATGGATCTTACTTGAATGAAACTGAAGTATCACCGCTTCTGGGATAATCTTTGTCGCAACCAGTTGTATCCTCATACTGTCTCCTCGTACAAAATTCCACACCTCTGCAATATTCCTCGACACATAAATCTCAGCTCCCTTTATATCGCGACTCACGATCGCTTCCGCATTCTCTCTGCAGATGACTTCGGATTCGATGACGCGCTGAACATCCTCGTGGAAGTGGTGATTTTGTTTGCCCACTGGTTTGAATGCGTAGTGTATGGATTGGTACCACAATCCGACCTCCAGACATCTCTTTAACAAACAGTATGTGTCAAGATCACTGTTTCTGTACTCTTCCCGATTGAAGAATGCAAGTGCTACCGAGCCTGATATTATCATTCCTGTCGCCCCCTTTTATACAAAAATAAACCATCATTAAACCATCATTTGAGGCATGCGCACCTGCAAATGCTGAAAGTAACCAATTTCTGCATGTGTGCTAAAGAATTGCTTCAACACTTTGTCGACCTTCATAGCAGATGTCCGAAAAAGCTTCACTACAGCGCAATATATCCTGCATGTTTCTGATAATGCGTTCAGATCTGAATGATCAAGCCCCCGCAATATTCCAGAGACTATTCCTATTTCACTTTTCCAATACCGTCAGAAACTTAGGAAGTCCATTCTGCACTACACTCACAACAAATACTGCAACTTGAGTGTGCCCCCCATTGAAGAAACAGTCAAAATCAACTGCGACTCTTTGTGATGTGACCGACCTCTTCAAACGCCGCTTTTCTGATCGCCGTGGATTCTGCCACAGTTGTACACTCTTCTTCGGTCTGCCCCACCAAACTATACTGCCACTTTAGTTCGCCGCTGCTTCCTCAACTAGAGGCACATTACTCATAAACCGCGACTAGCTGTTAACAGACCTGGTCGCAACGCAGTTGGAATAATTTTTAAAAATACTAGAATATACCCGCGTGTCTTATTATGATCTCCCCAACTGTACCTTCGGACTGGACGTTCAAATTAAACCGAATTAAACTGTATTTCTGCTATGTGCTTGGCATGACCAATTGTTGAATTAACTCACGTGCCCTCGGAACCTTCATCGTTCGTTCGCCTATTATTGCTGAACTTGCCTACCTCTGATAAGTAACAATCCATGTGCTACTCATTACTGACACTCTTATACTGGTGGATAATAATCAGGGTATGTATTAGTTACCAATTTCCCTTCTACTTGTCGTAACTAATCAATTCCTTACAGCTTTTCCTCCTGTGCTCTGGGCCCCTTATGCGGAGTCCAACTGCTGCTGCTATTGCCAATAGCTTGCACAGTGTGTTTTACAATCTTAACTGTATTGTGTTGTGGTCTTCACCCATTGCTTTCTGCAAGTTTTGGTATCATGCACTGCATGTGTTTGCACTTGCCTTTGTCATACTGTGTTCTTGTTCCTGTTCTCTTTTGGAAACTATCACTCCAATGTCTATCATGTTGCTCATTGTACTTATCACAATGCTCTTGTGCTTTGTAACATGTGTCATTCATTGCATTTATTCAATTTACTCAACCCCATATTCTTCATACAAAGCAGCTCAGAGTTTGAAACCAACGCCCAATAATTCTGATTTATTGCCATATAGAGGTGGTGGTCGTAAAACTAAAGCTACTGCTTATTCTACAATGTGTTCTTCTTTTTATGCTCTTCCTAATGCAGTTCCAACTGCTCCTTTCACATTCCGTTCGCGCTTACCATCACACGATTTTTCTGTGAATCCTTCTGACTCTCTGTTATTATCTTCTAACCCTCGTGATTCTCCTCTTCATGCTGCTGCAGGTGGCGATGGTCATTCTTCAAATGTTAATGCCCCTGCATTCCAAGCTACATTTCTGAGCGGTGAGGATCAAGGATCTAATCTTTTGCTGCAACATGATAATGACATCGATTGCACTACTCCCTCTGTACCTAGTACTACTGATTTCCCACCTCCCCCTATTGTTCAGTCAGTGCAAGATGATATAATCCGGCGCTGGTGTGCTGCTTCTCAACCATCTCAATTTGAAGAGGCTGGTTGTGCTGTCTGTGGCTTACTAAAATTGAAAAGCGAGTTAAGTCTATTAAAGCATGTTCAAAATATGCTTCATGTCCTAGAGGTCCCTGGTGTCACTCGTGTTGTCAGAAAAAAGGCCACGGATCCAATCCGTGAGCGCAGTGGTCCTGTTATCGACAACACATGTAATATGATATGCAACTCATGCAGATCTGCTGTGCGCACTGGAAAAGTCCCACGATTTGCCCTTTGTAATGGGTTGTGGCTTGGCCAGGTACCACCTGAATTGAAAAATCTTACTTTCTATGAGCGGATCTTGGTTTCGAGAGTGCGCCATTCAAAATGTTTTGTTCGCGTTCAGCGGGGTGGTTCTAATGGTAATGGACACAGTAAGTTGGTCTCCAATGTCATTGCTTTTGAAAATCCCACTCCAAAAATATATAATATTCTTCCTCCTCCGAGGAAAGATATTGAGGAAGTATTAGCAATAATGTTTTCAGGTTCTGGATCACCAACAGATGATGATTATAAGCGTGCTTTGTTACTGGTCCGTCGAAATGTTGTTGCTGATGCAATCCATTGGTGCATATTGAACCATTGTGATTATAATGATGTTCTCTTTTCACCAGATAATCTGCAGGGGTATGCTGAGGATTCTCCTATTGTCAGTATTGAGTTCTTTGAAAAACATAGCAACCGCAATGCAGAAGGTGTGAGTGTACATGATGACCTTGACGATGATGGAATTGAAGGAGGTGACTGTGTTTTTACTGTGCATGGTATAGTAGGTGAAGATTTGCAGCACATGTCTTCCGAGGCTCAGAAGGCTCAGGCAATAAAACATCTTGATGCTGGTCGCAAATTCTTGCGCATGTCTCATGCCCAAAATCCAGAAAGTCTGTACAATAATCCACACCTATACCCAAAAATGTTTCCTTGGTTGTTTCCATTTGGTCTAGGTGGCATCGGTGGTACTAGATTACCCTCGAACAAATTATCTGATGAAAAACACAAGAGTTTGTTGATGTTGTACCATGATAAACGATTTCAAACTGACTTGTCATTTCCTTTTATAGCTTTTAGTCATGAACAAGTCAAAGCAGGCACTACTCAATCATACCTAGTTGCAAATTCAAAGAAATTTGATAGTATAACCTCCCGCATGTTATCTATTGACAAGGAAACACTGCAGGATTTAGCATCTCGTATGGCTGCTGGAGAATATGTGAAGCCTTCCACAGCACAAGAGAAAGACTGTTTCGCACTCCTTGGTGACCTTAATTATGGATCGACCAAAGTCAAGGGCTCTATTACTAGTAAAAAGAATATGCAACACGAAATTTGGTCATTGATAACACGCATAGGGGGCCCCGTCTGGTATTTTACTTTAGCACCTTGTGATCAAAAGCATCCAATATGCATATATTATGCTGATACTAATGAGTCATTTGATGTGCCTCTGCGCACTAGTGCTGAAAGGCGGCGCTTGCTCAGCAACAACCCTGCAGCTGGTGCACGGTTCTTCCATTTTATGGTATCATTATTTTTAGAAATTATTGTTGGTACTAAGTCGTCCAAACCAGGTGTTTTCGGTCCCAGTGCTGGTTATTATTGCACAGTTGAACAACAGGGCCGATTGACTTTGCATCTGCATGGTCTGATTTTTTCCAAAAAAACACTATCACCTCTCGAAATGAAACATCATTTAATAGATCCTTCTTCTGATTTTCAGCATCGCCTTATTGCATACTTAGAAAGTGTACGCATTGGTGAATTTTTGACAGGGGAGAAAGCTCAAGTTAAAGCAGCCATTGCAGATGCGGAAAAATCCGATTTATATGTTAGTCCTGAACTTGTATTACCTATACCTCCACCACTGTCTTGTTCATGTTCTCAACCTGATTGTATCGCATGTACATCATACACGCAATGGTTTAAACAATATCAGTTCACAATTGATGACCTACTTACAAAATCAAACCTGCATGACTGTTTGCGAGCTTTTTATCCTGACGGTAGTATCCGCAGTCTAGATAAGTGGGCTGTTTCGTGTCTGAACAATAAATTCAAGAAATGCAAAGCCCGATTCCCCAGAGCTGCATATATGTCATCCTCTGTCGATAGTGACAGTGGTCATTTAACATTGAAAAAGTTAGAGCCCTGGCTAAATGACATCTCTCCTCTGATTACATATACCATGCGCTGCAATACTGACGTTACTTGTCTGCTCTCTGGAACTGCAATCAAGGCTGTAGTGGCCTATGTTGCAGACTATATTACCAAAGTTGGTCTCAAAACGCACGTTGTGTTTGACAGTTTGAGGGCCATATTTGACAGAAATACGCACATTATGAATGGGCCGCAGTCTGATAAAGATAAATCCCGCATTCTAATGACCAAAATGGTTAATTTATTGGCTACTAAATTAGAACTGGGGAGTCCGATGATATGCATGTACCTTCTTCAAAATCCAGACCATTATACAAGCCACTTGTTTATACCTTTCTATTGGAAACCATTTGTAACTGAAGCACAAAAATTCTGGAATCCCAATGATGCCGAAATTGATAACAAGGTGTTATTAATCAAGCGCAAAGACATGTACATAGGCTTATCCTCAACATATGATTATACACATCGGCCAAAACAGCATGAAGTGTACAACTTATATGATTGGATCCTAACTTTCCATCGGATCAAGAGGTCCCGCAGAGCAAAGAAAAAGGAGCCAAATGTATCTGGCGATGAATCTGAATCTGAAATCAGTACAAATCAGTCGCATGAACTAAATTTGCCTTTTTTGAGTGGCCATCCATTATCATCATCCCATACTGTTGCGATGAGAAGAAACATAGATCGAGTCATTCCCAATTTTATTGGACCTCCTCTCCCTCGCCCAGATAAAGAGGACCGTGAATATTATTGCTGTGCCATGCTCACATTTTTTAAGCCATGGCGGTCTGGGGCTGATCTAAAGGGTCCTGCAGAGTCATGGCATGATGCATTCACATCCCATTCTTTCACTGATTGTGAAAACCTATATATCAAAAATATGAACCTCCGATATGAGTGTCTTGATTCTCGTGATGATTTTCGCCAGAAAATGAAAGAAGGTAATGCTGTGTCTTCATTAGCCAATGCGTTACCATTCAATCTAGATTGCATTGATGACAGATTGCATGCATCGCTATATACAAGACCATCCTTTGATGAAGATATTGTAGACAATGAGAATGACGAAACAATAGTGCTGTATGATCCTGATACTGGTATGCAAAAAGGTAAGCAATATATTGCTCGAGAACGAGCAATGAAGGTTATGCGAGATATACTGTTTACTGCTGGGTGGACCAATTCTCTGCCTATTGTACTCAATGCAAATAAACCTACCTCACTGCCCATTAGTATCCCTTCATGCTCTCCTACTGAATGGAATACCATAATTAAAACAATGCGCCAAGAAATTCTCCTAAAGAGAAAAGAGCACTTCCTTGACAACAAATGCAGTGACAAAAACGAGGCAAATACACATAAATGCAGACCTAATATTGTTGAGATTTGCGATAAAACCTACTTTGATAAATTAGGAATTGAATATGGTAGCATTAAGAAACTTACTGAATCTATCATCAATGACTTTCACCTAAATAGTGAACAAGAGCGGGCTTTTCGCATCATAGCACAACATTCAGCAGCAAATTGTATGGATCCACTGAAGATGTATATAGGGGGTATGGGCGGAACAGGTAAATCACAAATCATCAAAGCCGTCATCGAATTCTTCCAACTTCAGAAGCGCAGACATGCTGTTATTATAGTTGCCCCAACTGGCAATGCAGCAGCATTATTAGGGGGTTCAACTTACCATTTTCTTCTTGGGATAAATGGTAAGTTTGAAGAAGCACCAATCTCCACAATGTCGGAGGTCTGTTCACGTTTGCAAGGTATTGAATATGTTATATTGGATGAGGTTTCAATGGTATCATGTATCGAAATGTACCGCATTTCAGAAAGACTTGCGAAAGTGCGCAATCAAGCAGAATTAGCCTTTGGTGGTATGAACATGATCTTCGCCGGTGATTTTGCACAACTTCCACCAATTGGAGGCGAATCAGTTTCATTGTACACGCGCCATGCTGGTATGGATCCTAAGTCATTGAATGGTCAACGTGTGGCAATTGGGAAGGCATTGTGGCATCAAGTCACTACCGTAGTCATCTTGAGAAAGAATATGCGCAATCAGGGCCATTCCAAAGAAGATACCCAATTTCGCAAAGCTCTAGAGAATATGCGATACAAGGCTTGCACCAAAGAGGATATCAGATGCCTAGATCATCTTGTCTCTGCTAATAAACCAGGTCGACACTATATTGGTTCTGTACCATGGCGGAATGCTCCTATTATTGTGGGCGAAAACAAACAGAAAGATGAGATCAATCGCCTAGGTGCGATGAGATTTGCATCTGATACAAATCAGAAACTGATATTATTTCACAGTGAAGACTCTATAGTCACAGCTGCAAAGAAAAAAAGTGATCATAAGTCATCGAACACAATCAAGAAAACTAAAGTAAACACCATGAGCCATGACCTGCAGAAAATACTTTGGGATCTTCCGCCATCCACACATGAATATCATGCACCTGCAGTACTACCATTGTGTTATGGGATGCCAGTAATTATCCGTTACAATATGGCAACAGAGTTAAACATCACTAAGGGCCAGCGAGGTACTGTCTACTCATGGCAATGTAAAAAGGGTAAGCATGGTCAAACGGTACTGGATGTTTTGTTTGTTGAACTCGACAACCCACCTTCGCCTATACAAATCCAGCATCTACCACCAAATGTTGTGCCTATCATTAGAAGGGAAAACAAAGGATACGTCTATCTTCCAGATGATACAAAGATTAATATCGCAAGGAATCAAGTTGACGTACTGCTTGGCTTTGCTATGACTGCACACGCCTCACAAGGTCAAAGCCTACTTGTGAACACAACTGACTTAAACACCCTTGATGGACATCATGCATATTACACTGCATTATCTCGGAGCAAAAGTTATCATAACACAGCAATTTTACAAGGATTCGATGCAAAATATATAACAGGGGGTGCTTCGGGGGCACTGCGGAAGGAATTCAGAGAATTGGAATTATTAGATGAAATTACACGATTGAGATATGAAGGTAAGTGTGACAACACCGTCCAAGGAACAACAAGATTGGTTCTCATTGAATTGTTCAGAAAGTGGAAAGGAACATATTATAATCCACCTCTTACCCATACTTCAATCAGGTGGTCTGCGAGAGATCCTTATGTTGTTGAACAACACGATGTCATTCCATGGTCTATTATTGCATCGAAAACCAAAGAGAGGTCAGTCACTGTGGCATCTAGGGCAAACAACACTTCAGTCAACAGTGCTCCACTTCTTGCCACTAACGCACTCAAGCGCAAAGCTACAGAAGCCAACCTTGATGAAAATGGTAAATCACCGAGCAAGAAAGTGAGACATGTTGCAGAGCATTCAAATCGTCACCTTAAAGCAACAGAGCCAGCAGGCCCATCCACTGTTGAGTTTGCTTTTCAAGCCATGGGCACTGTTACCCCAACTGCAACACTAGCTATTCCAAGCTCAATAGATCATGTTGTCCCATCGCCTTCACCTCTCAAATCGTCAGTCCTCAATGTTCGCAACCAATACGAACAAAATGATATAGTGACTTTGCGATGGTCAAATAACTCATGTGCATTTGACTCCTTGTTCCTCATTATGCGTCAAATATGGATTGAAAGCACATACCAGATGTCATCGTATGTGAAATTACCTACTATAATGGATGGATTTCGTTTGCACTCATTAGGTGAAACTTCGTTAGAGTCTACTCGGGATCTCTTTCGAAACTCAGTCCAGAATGAACGAAACCTGCGCTGGGGTGCGTACACAAGTACACAAGATGTCCTGGTACAACTTCTACGGGCTGTTCGCCCATGTTTTGAAGCTTCCTTGACATGTGAGAATGGTCACATTCCATCGAGGAGACCTCAGCGACCACAGGCAACTGTATTTCATCCACCTTTCACTCAAGCACCATCATCAGCATTAGAATGGCTTAATAACATCCCCCCTTACGAATTTGGTCCCCGATGCACAACATGCAGTGGTCGCACATATAAACACCACACATTAACCACTGCACCACCTATTTTATCATTTAATATAGACGGAGTGCGCCCTTTTCTTATTGATCCTCGCATAACTTCTGTCATTGGGGGTAACAGAGTACATTACAGGCTGGCGGGTGTCTCCTATTACAGTATGGAACAAATGCACTTCATTTCAAGAATTATAGCAGGTAGTGGGGAAATTTATGTTCATGATGGCATGCACAATAATGGTGATATGGTTCGGGAAGCAAGTTGCATTGACAATGTACATCTATTAACATGCAGAGAATACACTGCATCTGCTCTTATATATATGCGACTCTAAATTTCGGACTCGTATATGCCACGCCGCGAAGCGGCGATGGCCCGCCTTCGCACGTTAATATTGTCGCACGCTGGTAAAATCTCAAGAACCAACGGATAATATGTACATCCTACATTTGTGAGGGTTACAATTAACGAGTAAAGTAATGAACCAAAACAACGTATATCACAGATTGTGGTGTATAAATAGGAATGTAGGGACGCCGCAGACCTACGACTAGGAAAAAGAAACTGCAAAGAGGACGTAGTACACGGGCGCCTTTGGATGGAAGAAATAATACAAACGAGAACCTCTAATGCATGTAATAGAGTACGAATAAAGATCAAGAGCAAAGACAAGTATGTGGGAAATATTTAAGATCTCTGGAGGCGAAGATGAGTTGGTGCAGAAAGGATGGTAAGTAAGGAGACGGTACCTTCTTCTGAGCAGCTGATTTGGCTGGAGCCTTAGCTCTACTGGCAGAGGTCTTCGCTTTCGTGGTAGATGGTTTTGCCTTGGCAGCAGCGGCTTTGGCTTTGGTTGTAGAAGTGGTGCCCGTGACAGCCTAGATAATCGATGAAGAGGAAAGTTAGCATTGAACGTAAACCACGGTCAAAGAAAGCACCTTCTTCGCAGTCGCGGAGGCTTTCTGAATGGCGGGTTTCTTTGCCGTGGCAGCCTTAGCTACCGGCTTTTTCGCCGGTACAGCTTTGGTCGGTGCTTTCCTGACGGTGGTCGGTGCTTTCTTGGCGACAGTCGGTTTTTGGGCCGGTTTGGTGGCGGCAGTCTTGGGGGCAGCAGCTTTGACTACAGGCTTCTTGGTTGCGACAGCTTTAGGCGCTTTCCTTGTGGACGTCGCAGTCGCCTTAGTAGTGGAAGTCTTGGAAGCGGGTGCCTTGATTACAGGTTTTTTGGCAGTGGTAGGCTTTGGTTTGGCAACTGGTTTGTTCTATTCAAGTCATGGGTAAAGGTCCAGTCTGAAATGTATGATGCTTACCTCCTTTGGTACAGAGGACTCAGGTGATTTGTTCTTGGGCGCAAGCTTCACTCGACCTACGAGCGAAGGATGTAAGTTATTGTAAGACATGCATTTGAGACATATACAGTACCAGAAGCGCCTATGAAAAACAGCGAACGATGAGTTTTGCCACAATGCAGTATATGAAAAGGAGATTCTCGCCTTTGGGTAGAACAAAGAATCCTTTGTCGTTTCCTGTAGCGATTGCCCTCGATATTTGCGTGTTCTGTGCGGCACCAATCTCAATCTTATACTTCTCTTCGATGTATCTACGAGGAATGCGGATTACTTCGAAATGAAAAACCTGTCAAAGGAAAGACTTACTTCTTGATCTGGGGGCGAGAAACACCAATTCTGGCTTCCTCGCGGTGATCAGCAATGCATTCCTGATGGAAAGATACACGTATCAGATGTGCATTAATGTCGGCGAGTTTTCAATTTTAGACAGAAGGCGGCGTGAAAGAGAGTCGGGGTAGTAGCTTCCAAAGAAAGGGAACTCACTTTAATCATATCGATATACGGAGGATGAGATGGAGCGGATTTAGAGCCTTTATCAGAGGACGAAGCCTTTTTCACAGCCATTTCGAGAGTAAAGAGGGCGGATAGCGTGATAGTGAAAAAGTGGAGTTGGTGGTAAGAGGTTGAGTTTAAAAATCAATCAACGGAAATTCGAACGCGCTCAGAGTAGCAGATCACGTGATCTGATTAGGGGTGTTTGTGCGCCACTGTTACTTACATTCATAGTTCCCTCAACTATAACTGCAGCGAAGTACATACTATTAACTACTTTATGTGCTTTAATATATTATTTAAACGACCATGTATGTAGGAGCTCATAATTGCAAGTCTTGATTGCGATATTTGTCGTACTTGAGTATCAGCTCGTACCATGCATGAGTCATTGATTGGATATGCGTAACGTCACGAACCGCATTGAGCAGCATTGAGCCAATCGGAATTGTCCGAATTCTCTTCAGCCATCCATGTCAATTTCTGCGGAATTGAAAGCTTCAGCAAGATCAGCGTACCGAAGCCTCTACCGAGCATCTTCCTCTACATTCGGTGGGGATGCTACTGTTCTTTCAGGTGTGCGTCCCACATTTACACCCAAGCTCACGCTCATCGTTTTCGTTCTTCAGCTTTTCGGTATAAAATGAGGGAAGACGCATCAACGTACAAGTCAGAAACGGATCCTTCTGCTTATGAAGCACATGCAACGCAAGCTAGAGACATTGCTCAATTTCTACGACGTAATGTTGTACAGGCGACTAAATTACCTGAGGAAGAGACGTGGTGTAAGCCAACTCGCAACCACTATTCCCCACCTGTCCCACACTAAAAATGATTTCAGCTATCCGTATTACGCAGGATACCGAGCTCGGCTCCAATGACTCGGTCAAAAACCCCTCAGTAATGCCTTCCAATCGGAGAGCAGCACAGTAAGATGTTTCCTTCATTATGAGTTGCATTGGTGATTATACTTATGCTTCAGTACAGAAAATGCTGCTCCAGCTCATGATACATTCCCGCCCAAACGTCCAATGTATTATTCTGCTCTCAAACGCGCTTCCAGTCAACGCAAGATCCCCGAGCTGAAAGAAGAGGATATTGAGGAATCGTTTGTGCGCGGCAGTGGTCCTGTAGGCATTTCCTACGCAGTTCATTTGCAGAGGACCTTATATCATCAACTCAGGGTGGACAATCTGTAAACAAAACTGAGAATAATGTCCAACTTCTTCATAAACCTACGGGCATTCGCGTAGCATGTCAGGAAACACGGTCTCTTTTCACGAATCGCATGTTAGCTCGTCGGTTGTTGACCGCTAAGGCCCGTATCATCCGCTCTGTGATTGAGGTATCAACTAATAGTCTGCAATCCGAATGTCAACAGTTGGACGCGCTTGAAAATCCTGGTCTGTCCAAAGAAGAGTTAAAAAGAGCCAAACAACGGGAGAGGGAGCGCCGACGCAGAAAGAAGGCAAAAAAGAAGATCGAAAGGAAGCAGATTGAGACATCAGAAGAAATAGAGGACATATCAAAGAACTAATCAGATATGGTTGTAAAAATCACTCAAGTGTCAAGAGGTAAAGCAGCTTAAGTAGACATGGGTGAAGATAAGACTAGGAAATTATTGATGCCGACGGAATCTAAGTTGTCGGCATCTGCCGTTCATGCTCAATCTCCCCCGGTCGACAGTTACTACAACTCTCTTAAGTTTTGTGGCAGGATGTCCTCACAAGGTTTACACTCCCTTACTACTATAATCAAACGGTATGCGCTACGCGACTGCTTGTAACCCATATGTCTGGCCGCTGATTTAACGTGACAGCCTTGAAGCTGCGACTTCAAGGATAGAAGATTTGGCTGCCTCAGGTTGGCCAACAAGTAAACCAGAAACGTCTGAGGCTACACATAATTCCAGCTCTTATGCTGCTGCTGCCTCTTCTCCCCCTGTGCAGGCATCTTCCCCCGCTGCACCAGCTTCGGCATCAACAATGCGAGAAACTCCCAAAAGCGTCGTAGTGTTTGATGAAGTGGTCATCGATGGCAAGGTCAAGCCATTCGTAGAGTTAACGAAGTCGTTCGCTGGAGCATCGGTTGTGGAAATTGTGCGTCGCTCTGCCTGTTGTCGTTATCACTGCAGACATCCATTATTGAACAAAACAGGTTGGTCTGGTCGAGAAACAGTTCAAAGAGCTTCGTGAATTGATCAATACTGCTGCTTCATGCGTGAAGCCAGATGATCCGACATTCCAGTCACTTCTCACACCATTTCACTCCACCATCGAAGCAATCAACCGTTTGAAAGAGGCGAATCGAAAGGACCGGGATTGGTTCACGCATCTGATGGTGATCAGTGAAGCGTCGTCCTTCGTTGCCTGGGTTCTCAACGTACGTTCATCTATCTTTCCACAAACTGTATTCCAACCGAGTCATGTAGTCAAAACCTGGTCCACACATTGCTGAAACAAAAGATCAAGCCTTATACTACGGGAATAGAGTAATAAAGGAGTTCAAAGAGAAGTGAGAATTTTTACTGTTCACGCCGCCTTGTCTAATCGTTCTGGATCGTAGGGATCCAAGGCATGCTGAATGGGTTCGCTCATTTGCTGCTGCATTAGAAGAGACCCGCAAGTACGTCCTGGAGTACCATACCACTGGACTTTCATGGAACTCCAAAGTACGTCTGTCGCATTTTTCGGGCAAGTCTACCTCTGACATCAAGATAGGGCATACCTGTTGGGCAATATGCTGCTAGTAAGTCTGCAAACATCTCTGGTGCCACGTCAGGTGGTCCACCTCCACCACCTCCGCCTCCGCCACCTCCTGCAGCACCTCCTGTTACAGCAGCTCCAGCTACTACCCCTGCTGGTGGAACGGCTGCTGTTTTTGCTGAAATAAATCGCGGAGCTGACGTCACCAGAGGATTGCGCAAAGTTGATAAGAGCGAAATGACCCACAAGAATCCTAATTTGCGCGCTAGTAGTGTTGTCCCCAGTGGTTCTGGCTCTCGTAAGTATCATCATTGCGGACCATGCATCGTTATCGCTCATTTATATGTAATAGCCCCCAAAAAGCCCGTCAAACCGACCAAACCTCATGCATTGATGGGTAAAAAGCCTCCTAAGTTCGCCTTGGAAGGAAAAGCGTGGAATATCGTATGATACTTAACCTAAATATCATCGAGTTGTGTACTAATGTGGGCCCGATAGGAATATCAAGAGGACGAGAAAAGCCTGGTTGTTGATGGAGTTGAGCTCAACCAAGTTGTCAATCTGTTCGGCTGTAAGAACAGTGTCATTCAAATCAAGGGCAAACTGAATGCGGTTACTTTGGGTGAGTTCATATGTCGTTTTCTTGTTCTATGACTGATCGGCCACAAAAGTGAATTGCATTAAGACGCAGGTGCTCGTCGACTCTGTAGTCTCTTCCATCTCCGTCACAAAATCCCCGTCTTTTGCCATTCAAATTACAGGCTCTGCTCCAATGATTCAAATTGACTCATGCGATACAGGAATGATTTATTTGTCTCAGGCAAGCTTGCATGCCGAAATCACGACCGCGAAATGTAGTTCCATTAATGTCAACATCCCTGTTGAGGGTGAAGAGGAAGGAGTTTTTGAGGAGCAGGCTCTTCCGGAGATGTTACGGACATGCGTAAAGGACGGAAAACTGGTGACCACCGTAGTTGAGCATGTAGGTTAATGATTATCCGTACTACATATAATTCTGGCAGTGGCATACCTTTCACAACATGCATATTATCATACAATCGTAACAGATGGAGGATTATTTAACAGAAGAGCGCTCGCTGTAAGCCTGTAGTTCTCTGTCCGCACAACGTATGGCGCAATTATCCGAACAATCAATCGTATCTATTCAAGCAACTTGAAGCAAGCTCCAATAGGCTCAGCCTCCAATCCGCTCGGATGTGCAACACAGCTACGGCCGTGTATTGTATATATCTGTCCGCCGAATATCATGCAATTCAGTTCATATTTGCATGAGTAAAAAGGTCATATTATTACCGAGCCTTTTATCTGTCAACCTCGCTTGGCAACTTTGGTTCGACTATCCACTCTTCGTTCTCGTCGTTCCTTTATTTTTCGTTTCTTCCTCTCACTTTCAAATCACCTTCAAATCATGGATAACGTCGGCTGGCATGCTCATAGGCGTGCTCAAAAAGCAAGTTTCTTTGAGAACCTCTTCGTATGCCGATGACCGACCTGTTTCATACCGCCAGGAGGAGGAATACTTTACCTCTCCACGCAGAGGAGCCGATGGAAGGTTCACTCCAGTCGAACAAGTCAGGCCTATAGATGAACAGTTCATTGGAGGTTTCCTCCCACCTCCGTCTCCCGGTCCTCCTCCGTTACCAGCGAAAGATGACATTTATAATGATCCTACATTTCGCCTTCCGGATGAAATCAAGAGCCAAAAGTCAGTCTCATCAAGCCAGTTGTCGCGTCTTTCAGCGGTGGAGAGGTCAAGAATCTTACGTGTAGCGCGAATGGAGCCCCATCTAATGGTGAGTATGTATATCCATTATTAGGCGATCGGGTTGTTCTAATGATCCTTATTTCCAGTTTATGGTCGGACCGCTGCTAAAGTTTGTCCTAAACTATCTCCTTAAACCTTGACAGATTATTAATATACAAACAGGTATGATACTACTGATGAACACGGAATTTGGCACGGTGCTCTCCTCATCGTCAGTACGTGTCTGAACGCTACAAGGAGAGGCTATAAGTCTGATTGTCCATAGCCGCCGACTCTAGCTCAACATATGAACCGCATCCCACTTTAACCTATCAATACGACCCCGATAAACTTACGCGACACCACAAAAGAAAAACTTTTGAAGGGAAATCCTTCGATCTGGGCCCGCACCCTGCAGATCCTCATTCAACATCGTTGTCGCTTTCTGCTAGTCAAATTAATGGGCACGCCTCTTCCGGTCCAAACTTCACTTCTGAACAATCCCCTGCTCAGGAAATCTGGGTATATCCTGGAGCTGGAGGGCAAGCCCCTGTTCTCTTTTACTAAAAAGCTCTGAAGCTTATGAAATCTTGAAGAACTTTTACATTCTGGCGTTTCATGATCCACATACCTCTGGGACCAAACGAGATGCAGGTCGCGTATTCCATCAACCATGGGCAGCAACTTCACTTTTTTGTTCCGGGTAGAAACCAAAACATGAGATGGGCTAGTTACTCGGTTCGTGCGTCGCATGTTCACTTTTATTGGTCTTATTTCAGAACGTAGTGCAATGGATTCTCTGCCGGCGTAAACCCTGATGACTTTCGAGGACCGGGTTTTCAGAGTGGGTTCGATCCCTGCTGGTTAGACCTACTGGCGCACCACCACGAAGAACCTTTCCATGTCCTCGTAGGTGGTGGTGATCAGTTATATTGTGACGGGTTAGAATCTATGGTCTACTTTGTGTGTTCGACTTGACTCGAAATATTTCACAGGCTCACTCGTGAACCTGAGCTTCAAGAATGGGTTGCAAAGCTGAAACCGGAAGAAAAACAAAACTATCAGCTTACGGATGAGATTTTAGAGGCCATAGATCGCTTCTACTTCAATCACTATTGCCAGGTATTCCGATCTGGCGCTTTCGCTAGAGCGAATTGCTCAATGCAAGTCACTCGCTTTGAGATTCATCTGCTGGTCTAACTAACGCGATGCTCGTGGTAGACCAATGATAAATATGTGTGGTGCGCAATATATCCTTTTGCTCGACTTTTTTTTCTGTCGTCGGCTGATTGCCACGGAATAGACGACCACGGTGTGTGATGTGTATGATATGTGGATTGTGTATGTAGCCCTGACCAAGCACTGTTTCATTCAGATTTAGTACGTGCCTTCCTTACTCCAACGAAAAAAGATACCGACTATCATGCATTCATTAGATAGACGGATTTGGTAGCTGTAAGTATTTAGTTGTGCGTGGCATTGCCCCAGATATTGAACACTCTTCAGATCCTGA
This sequence comes from Lentinula edodes, assembly GCF_021015755.1. NCBI lineage: Eukaryota > Fungi > Basidiomycota > Agaricomycetes > Agaricales > Omphalotaceae > Lentinula > Lentinula edodes. Next base: position 119,749 of record NW_025764315.1, read on the forward strand.
TGACCTCCAGAACTCACCTATTTTTCGAACGTGAAATCGCTACCTTTGTCAACCGATTCATCAAGCTGAAACAAGTTCATAACAGAATTGGAACAAGAGGCTATTTCTTCTTCCTCCTCTTCCAGTGTTTCATCAATGGTAATTTCCTTCCTCTCGTTTCGATATATTTGCTAATCCTCTTCCTGTAGTCGACGTTGATGGTGTCGATGACAAAAATCATATCAACAGGTCAATTATCATAGGTGCACCGGGACCATACGTGGGATTTCCATCACATTCATTTTTGGGATATCTGGGTCCACAGACTTCTATCCTTCTGCTGGATTGCAGGTAGCAGGCCCAATAGAACACTGTCTGAACGTGAAATATGCTGAAGTTCTTCCCAGAGCTGAGAGAAAAAAGGATCAAGTGTGCAGCCCATTGGAATACGAAAAGGTTTTCGCGCGCTTGCATCAACTACCTTCTACGGTCGAGCATCTAGTTGTTCAAATAGGTACTACACATTCCTGATTTTGACACTTTGAGATATTCACATTTGATTGAAGGCATACCTATCGCCTACCCACGTATGGTGGCATTGGAAAAAATTCTGGAATCTAAATACAACCCGTTAGTCGCTCTTGGGAGAAATGGCTCACTTGGCCTTTCAGGATTTGTTAACAAGTTCAATGCCGAAGCTGAACTTCTGGATGATCTGGTAAATACCTACACGCTCGATATGCCTTCCTCCATAACTCATAACTCACTTTCCCATACTTCAGAATGACCATTGGACCTCTCGGACTCATAAGGTTCGCACTTTTGGCTAGAAACGAACGCCATGCTGACTGTTCGTCTTTTCAACAGCAAGAACGGAATTGGTTCGTCAGTCAGTTACAAGAATTTGCAAAAGTGAAACATATACGAGTCTCGTTCCTCTCGGGAGATGTTCATTGTTCGGCCGTGGGCGTGTTTAAAAGCTTGAAAGACAAAAACAATCCCGAGGTGCCATCCCCTATGGATTATCGTTATATGCTCAACGTCGTCACTAGTAAGTTTGTTTAATACATCCTCACAATTGTTGAACAATCATAGGTGCCATTGTGAATACACCTCCACCAGGAGGTGTCATAAAACTGGTTGCTTCGTTGGCAGGAAAGACGCACAAAACCATGCACAAATCACAAACGGATGAGACAATGGTAGGCACCTAACGTTCCATCTTCGTTGTATTGCTCACAATCGTCGGTCGTTCTAGTTGCCTCTTTTTGCCAAGGACCCTGATGGTAGTAATCGTGGTCAGAAATACATAATGGGTCGTAGAAACTGGTGCATAACGACTTACGATGAATCGACTGGTGATCTTAGTTTTGACATTCGCGTTGAGATCGAGAAGGGTATTGGCCGAACTCAAGGGTGAGCCGAAATTGAGTGACTGGGACACATTCTTACCGTTATTCTATGCACCTCAGCTACATGGTTCGAACACCTCCGCCTCGTTGGGAACGTAGCTCAGCAGCAACTTTATCAACTTCACCTCTTTAAGTAATTTCTTATACCCGACCCGTGCACATTCCTTTCGATACCCTGTACCTTAATAGTCAGGAAACCACTTAATCGTGTATCAAAGAATCATATCTATTACAGTGTCAGCATCACTGTCCACCTTGATCAAGAAGCAACGTCAAGAAAGTAGTGTATCCAGCTATCTACCAGGTGTTCGTGTCTGCAAGGCTTAATTATGAGATTTTTGTTGCTGTAACGGTAACAAATGGGATATAAGAAGCCAGAAGTGCCATGAAGGACAAACTGCAAGGAATTATTTAGTTAGAAATCATCATCGAGAACAGTGGGAGCATCTCACGTCAAGTTCCCTAAAGCCCCACCAGATCCTTCTTTTGCACGCAAGGTATGCTGGTTTATTGCCGAGTTCAATGCGAATAGCACCCCGGGCCACGCTAGATATCTATAATAAACATACACGGCTATCAGTGAGTGCATATCGGTGTAAGTCACTGGGAGACGCACCTGTTCCTTGTCACCATGACCAAACCGGAAAAGAACACTCCAGAAGTGCTTAGTGAATCTGAAGGATTTTACTTGTTAACCATTCTTGTATTTCCAACGTTGACAAGGTTATTTGAGGCACAGACCAGCATCATCTCGATACCAAGTGTTGGGGAGCACAAATTTGGATTCCAGAGAGGCGTCACGGGGGTCGTCGTTCGACATAGGATGGGGTCCGGTATCAAAGAATGAAGCAGATATTGGCGCTCAAGAGGTCACCGGACGGCGCTAATATTGTGAAGAGTGACTGCAGGGTGAGTGTTATCCGAAAATACATGTACAGTATACTGTCTATCAATACATACACTGCATGTAAGTACATAGTTGAAGGGAAGCGACCATGGCGAACGCTATCTGAAGTCTCTAAGGCTGAATATGATAAGAGTTGTGGCGGCCGTAGCTAGTCCACATAAAAACAGAACCATAGCATAACAAAATGCATACCTACATCTCTGAATCCACGGGTCGAATATTCTCCTCGGACCCTCACGTTTGCCCCTTACATCTCTCAATCGCACACCGTAGAATTGGTCGAGAAATCTGTTCGGTCTGGATAGGACTGACATGATTCGGCGGGCAGCCTGTGTCGCATTCGAATGTGATGAGGAAGAACAGACCACCGGTCTAGGGACGAAAGGATAGCCGAACGATATACCCCTCAAAGAGCGTTTAGCGTCGTTGAGCCGGGCCTTCTTCACATCCGTACTGAGTTTTTCTGTGATCCATCTTGGGAGTGGTGGCGGATGACGAATCCTCAGTGGTTTCTCCCTCTCCTTCCCTTTACCCTTCTTCGTTTCCGAGCTTTCCGACTCCTTCAACTGATCATTCCACTTCAGCTTTCCCCTTCCGCAACAGAATAACTCTCTCCAATACGCGCCATTGAAGTAAAACTCCCACAACGTCAATCTCGCCGGTTGCTCCCCAAAGTTCGTAAAGTGCCAACCTCCCACAAACCATAGAACTGGGAAGAAGAACCCTAGCAAGAACGCCCATAATGCTGGGGTAGCATCGATGTAAAAGCATTGACGTTTTGGTTTCAGATTGAAGGCTCCAGGTCCAACAGGATACCCGGCGTCTTTGTCCCATCGACGCCGGATGAAAGATGAAGATACTGAAGCAGGAGATCGTGTATAAGCCTGCACGCTGCTACCATCCGAACGGATCATGGAAACGTCGGTCTCTGTGAACTCTACAGGGAGAATCTTGCTGTAACTTTGTGACTGTGCAACTGGAGCAGGCACAGGAAGCGGTGATGGTGTGGAGCCATAATCCATCGCAATTGGGGGGACAGTTTGGTTTGGACTGGTATCACCGGCTGTGACGAAGGAACGGAGTGATTCCGAGCCTTCCGATCCGTCTTCTGCTTCTTCGTGACCTCCATATGAACTCTCCGCTGCCTCGTTGCCGATCTGATACTCTTCAGAGCTTCCTGCGGGAATTGTGGGCATGGTCGTAAGTCGGTTGGATGATTTTCCAGGACGCAACGGGTGAGCATCTCCATCCTGAGAGGTATAGGGTCCGGAAGTTTGAAGTCGAGCTTCGGGAAGAGGCAAAATTGGGGTGACTGTAGATGTCGTAGAACGGCCAGATCGATGGGTACTTTGCGAAAGGCTTCGGTTCACGGGCCGAGTAATGAAAGGTAGAGAGTGCACGGGGGAAGGTCCTGTGTCAACCATACTCCGCTTAGTTGACATGATCTGGGGGAAATGAATGATTACTCACGAGTCGAATGGGATCCGGCTGGACTAGATACACTTGGGGAGATGGAGGTACTGGTATCAGGAGGTAGCTGAATGGTTTTCCTTAGTGATTCCGGGGAAAAGTAGTCTTGCTCCGCGATGGGCGAAAGTGGTTTCACAAGTGGATAGTTGTATGCATCTCCGTAAAGGGTGCTTACATGCGACTGGCCATCCATGCGCAAGGAGAAAGTACTTCCCGCATGAGCTGGGTTCATTCCGAGCCTCCGAGCAGGATAAACTTGAAGCTGCGAGGACGCCGGAGATGATATCGAGCGACTCAGAGGGATAGCCGTATGGCGAACCATTCCCAGCCGTGCAGCAGGAGGACGAACTGGTAGTTGATCTTCATCCCGGGAAGGATCGTGTCTCAGCCAGGCGATATTGGAAGGACCAGAACGAGTGGAACCATTAGGACTTGTATGCCATTGCGCTTCATGTCCTTCAATACCGGTAATAGAATGAGGCGAGCGTTTGATTGGAATGCTAATCATGCTCGTATTCAGCTGAAGTTTGGGCTGATTGGGTCGGGACCGTTGCGCAGAAGGTAACCTCGTGAAATGGTCATTGTTAGGGTTGGCTTCCAAATCTTGTTGAACGTCGCCTCGTGAGCGCCAAAGGCGAAGCAGCGAGTTGAACATTGGTAGTGGGGTTGATGAGAATGGTTGTGTGAGCAAGGGTCAAAGATGAAGGCGAAAACGGGTTATATAGTATCTTGCAGCGTGCCGGCAAGGTTCTCAGGTCGATGGTCGATTGCAGGATGTACAGACCACGGATCACCTGTATGACTATCCTCCCCGATGAGGGCTGGTTTTGGTCGCGCAGCAGAAGGGAAAACAAAATCATATCGCACCTTTTAAAAGAATTTTGCATTCGAACAAAGACAACAAAGAAAGGGTATGTGACATTCTCAGTCAAAGGGCTACCTGTATAAATATTCCCGCGAGGTCGAGTAAGCCATTACATGTTGTACTGAAATCAATCAAGGGCTCGAACAAGCGATAATTATCGGGCTTGAAGGACTAAAGTTTGTTTGAACAGAAGTATCGAACACGAGGTGGCACGAGGTTGTATCGAGGCCTGAGCATCCTCCGTACACGAGGCTACGATTCGTCAACGAGGCTTTGCAGTAATACAGAGGTATATACAGAAAATTGTGTAGGATATTTCGTGGAGGAGACGGGAAAGGCGGTAAATTCGTGGTCAGCCGTACGTAGAATTTCCCAAACAGGCAATTATGATCATCTTGGTTTCCAATGATTCGAGTTCTTTTTATCACAACAATATGCATATGCACAAGCAAGCAAGAGCGTACGAGAGATAATTCTTTGTCACATTCGAGTACGTAGACTTTTCGTTTTTGAGCCTCAGGACCCAGTGTTCATATAGGCTAGTGTCTGCTCCAGTAGGACCCCATACTACGCGGCTGAATAGGGCTGAATCCACACTGCTAGGTTTTCTGATTGTCGTATCTGCAAAATTTGAAACCTGCCGCCCTCAGTCATTCGGTACCAGGCTATCAGCTACGTAGAATCAAAATGAGCTGTAGGAGAAGGAAAAAACCCAATGATATTTGGTGGCTATAACCTGGCTATAACTCCGAGCCCGCGCTGTACGGTGTACCTGAATCACGATGTATTAAATTGCCCCTTCACCGTTCAAACGTTCAAACGTTCACCATCCACAAACTCACGACGATGCCTGCTCCATACCCTCTTCTTGGTGCGGTGGTCCTTCCTTCCCCTCGAACGCTCCAGCTCAATCTTTCCGATTTATGTTGTAACAGATATGCCCCCTGGCAGTATCAAGAACATACATGAATACCCAGCTATGTGAGTATTAGACTTGGGTCGGTTGTCATTTCGTGCGGTGCTCAAATTCGATTGATGATTATACCGTAGACATATGGCAGCAGTCCACAATATGTTCATTCAAAGCATCAATGCAATAGTAGCGCATGCGCCGACGCTTCCAACGAACAAGCTTCAGCCGTTCATGGTATTCTGTTTCACGGTGGTGTGTTGTCATTGTTCATTCCCCATCACGATGTCGAACCAACAACTCTGCCATCCCATCCCATCTCACTGTCGCAGATAGATAACATCCACCACCATCATCACATAGAAGAAACCTTTCTATTTCCCGAACTAGAGAAGAAGCTCGGCGCAGGGACATTGTCGCGCAACTTTGAAGAACACGCAGACTTCGTTCCGCAATTGGACGAAGTGAAGGTGTATCTTCAAAAGGTGCAAACTGGAGAGTTGGCGTATGACGGACCACTACTTGTGGAGAAGATACATTCGTTTAGTGATTCTATGATGCTGCACCTAAGTCATGTAAGGCAGGCATGCCCTAAGTATCATACATATTCTGTGGCATCAAGCCCTGGCTGACCACGAATACATACTTGTTTTACAGGAAATCCCAACACTCGACGCAAGTCGTTTGAAAGCCGTTTTCACGGAAAAAGAACTGAAGGACATTGATTCCCAAGGTTTGAGCATCGCGCTCAAAACTGTTAGTTTCTATACATCAATTCCGTGGGGCATGGTCTGCGCAAACCCGGCTACTCCGTGGTGGGTACTTCGGATCATACGTACAGATTCCAAGTATGGGTTTTGTTTTCTGATTGTGTTTGCTGCCGATTGGGCTTGTAGGTTCCCGCCGTTGCCATTGCCAGTGAAGTTGGCGACGCGATGGTGGTTTTCCAGAAGGTACAGAGAAGCTTGGGAATTCGGGCCATTGGATCTCTATGGAAAGCCCCGACAGGCGGAAGTGGAGAAATCGTAAAACAGATGGATTGACAAAAATAGAAACACTTCTAATATACATATTGCTATGTAGTATTTCTCGTTTCTTCAAATGCGGTGGATGGTATAGTAAATACAACAGAAAGATCATCACAAATCCACGTAGTACAATGATATATATACATTTATTTATCAATGCATATTTTGCAACAACTCGAGATCTTTCTTCAACTCTGCCAGTGTGTACGGGAGATCATCGTCATCTGCCACTGACAATGTGTAGATCTCCTCAGCCAGTTCGGGGTCCGTGTTCATATAGGTTAACATTTGTTCCAACAGATCTCCGTCGAGGATACCATACGCCGCCGAATCAGCATCGCTGCGTCCTCTCGAAAGTCTCGGAGCACGGTGCCTACCGTGGTCGCGGTGAGTGAGCGAGTGAGTGAATAATGAGTGAGTGAGTATTCACACGGCAAAGAGAGGAGAACAACACGACGTACTTGGCATGACTAACACCCCCCGCCGAAATCGATTTCTGACCCAACTGCAGTTCAAGCGCCGACAAAAACCTCGACAGAACGATATCGTTCTCAACGCTAGTAATGACACCGATTTGACCCGAAAGCGTGCAGAATATATGCGTGGATTTGAATCTTCCTGGCGCTGAATCCGTCGTGGTGGCAAGTGATCCTGACAACGACGACAATAATAAGTCAGTTGGGTAAGCAGAATGACAAGTATATAGGACTATAACTCTTACCTCTGATAAACTTCGTGATGAGGTCACCGACGTGATAAAACCCATCCCGTACCAGTATTGTTCTATTATTAGTAGTAGCTTGGCTCAACGAGAAGGTGAACATATTCAAAGATTGCTGCGAACCGCACGAAGCATAAGTACCAAACCACAATCACAACAATTTCACGAGAAAAACCCCGTCATCCAACACAACTTGAAAAAAAACTCACATCTGCGCCTACAAAGCTCTTATCATCAACCGCCTCCACACATACCGGCCACAAAGGCGAATAATCCCTTGCCACCGTTACCAACTTCCGATTTCCACCATCATCACCATCATCATCATCATCATCACCCTCCAATCCCAACAACGACACGGAGCTGAATTGGTCTGCAACGACCAAGTGGTTGCGATACGCCGAAAGGGAGGTAACCATATAGTTGTGGTTCCACTCCATCATCGAGTGGATCGTGTACGATGGTGTGGAGGGACTGAGGTCTTCTGTGATGGATGATACTCGGTATAGGGATACCTAGATAGTAGGAGGGAGGAAAACCAACCATGAATGAATTCTGGTGGTCAATGTACGATGTACGATGAGAATGGGGTGGGGGGCTTACAGAAGAATTTATCGCAGCAGCGAGTAAACCATCGATAACCACCAAAGAGTATACACAACCACCAACATCCGTCGCTGCAACGCGTTTGAGCTGGATTAATGTCGAAGAGGCGTGTTGAATTTCGAACAGCAAGATCTTGCCGGAAGTGGGTTCGGTCTCGTCTAGACGCAGGGAAAAGGTCCCTACGCAGAGAAGGTGCTGTTGTTGAGAGGTGTTGTTATTGTTGTTGTTGTTGTTGTTGTGGTGGTGGTCGTTCACCTGGAGAACAGCTAATGACATTATCTGCTCATCTTGCTGGAGTTCGGCTTGAGCTAATACTGGGAAGTAGAGTAGGCATCAGCGGGAGCAGGAGAATGGTGAGAGATGAGAGAGAGAGAGAGTATGTGTGTGTGTGTGTGTGTGGGGTAAAGAAACAAACACACCTTCCAAAGTCGTATCATCAAGCAACTTCACCGAATTCATCGTCTTCTCTTCTTCTCCGACCCGACACGGCTCGGTATACACAGTTCCTACACCAAACACTCTATGGGTGGGTTCGTGCACGATGTGGCGCGGGGTGTGAAGACCCAGTGATGTCTATAAATGTATGTATGTATGTATTCGAATTAGAGAGGGGGGGAAAAAGCGAAATAAATTGGGAAAACCTACAGAACGAATATGCATCTTCTCCAAACTCCTCACCCTTCCTATCGATATCCCGAAATCAGTAGCCAACATTAGGGAGTTGGGGTAATTCTCGGTGTTCAGTGTTGTAACCGCGGTGATATCCTGTGATCCAATCCAATCCAATCCAATCCAACGAATATATAGTCAGGTTTTGACGTTCAAATTCAAACGAAACCGAACGCTTACCTTAAGCATAACAGGCGCAGACCTCAAATGCGACCCTTCCCACGAAAACACCACGGCTCTGCTCCCGGCGGCAACCACGACCCGTCTCCCATCAGCTTCGTATTGGGTAAACGACACCGGTGTGTTGCCCAGTGAAATGATATTCATGTCTTTTAATCGCGGGACTTTGATGCGTGCACCCTGCCCACCTACCCCACCTACCCCACTCTGCTGCTGCTGCTCCTCCTCCTCCGCCTGCGCCTCCTCCTCCTCCACCACCACCTCCCACGAAACCACCCCCCCATCCGCCAACCCCGCAAACACACACAAATGCGACTCCCGATCCTCCACCCGATACCGCCCCACACTCATAAACCCCATCACCACCGCCCGCACCGGGGACGTCAGTGCCCCCAGCGGAGATTGACATAAAAGTTCTAACTCGGCGGATTGAGGAGTAAAGGTATACAGGGCAAGTTGGTTTGTGTGCCAGAAAGCTGCGGCGATGAGACGGGTGAAGTGTTTGGAGGGGTCGAGGAGGGGACAGGTGAGGGCGGAGATTTCGGTGTTGTACCATGAGGGGGGTGAGGGGGAGGGGGAGGGGAAGAGGGAGGGGCTGGGAGATAGATATGAGGTGGGATATATATATGGAAATGCGGATCCGACAAACGTAACGTACCTTTTTTGTTCCGTCAAATCCAATTTCCGCGCACTACACAACCAAGGAGGGGTCAAATAAATAAATCTTCAGCATCCACCTACTTTTTTCAAAAAAAGAAAAAAAAGGAAAAAAGGAAAAAAGGAAAAAAGGAAAAAAAGAAAGAAAAAACCCCCAACCAACTCACGTCGTCCTGACCAACCTCAATTTCCCTTCCCGCATCTGCACCGTATACACCGCCACCCACCCCCCTGCCTGTGCAATTAATAACTGACTCGCGTTCCCACTCGCCTTTACAAACTTCCCTCTACTCCCCCCTCCACTCCCCCCTCCACTCCCCCCTCCACTTCCACTCCCCCCTTTATCCGCATCCGCCTCCACCCTATCCACACACGTCCATCTCCCCAACACAGCATCATACTGGAGAAGCACCGCAGCCTCCGGAACGACTTGGACCACGAGCGCCGAATCTTCGTCGTATTTCCCAGCTGTTTTCAGAGCCATGTTGCCGATGTAGAGGGTTTGGTTGGGGAGGATGAAGTCGTGGGAGGTGTCGACGCATTCGAGTTGAGTGGGGTTGGAGGTGGAGGTGGAGGTGGGGTTCGGGTTGAGGTTGGGGGTGAGGTGGAAGACGTGGGTGGAGAGGAGGGTGGTGGTGATGAAGTAGGAGTGGAGACTGTGAGAGGGAGGGGGGGATAGAGTTTTGAATCAGGAAAGGTTGTAGAGAATAAGAGAATCAATTAAGGATGGATGAGACGTATAATATAAAAGGTTGAATGAATAAACGAACAAACGAATAAACGAAAAAACACAACTCACGCAGTCCCATAACTAAGTCTCACAGGCCACATATCAATAACCCCTTCCACCCCCTGCACCGACGCCGTTTCTTCGAAATCCGCTCCGATGCGAACGATGTTGACTGATCCAGCGTTCCCGCCTCCGGAGCAGGTGACGATATGTGACTACAACACAACGGAAAGCGAAGGAAAAAGAAAAGGGTTAGTGAGTCGATGAAAGTGTTTGACGGGGAGGGGATAGAGGAAACATAAAACAAAACCCACCTGCCCACTCCCATCCAAATCCGCTAATACCGCGTCCCTTATGGGTGCGATATTCTTGAAAGTCTGGATAACTTCAATGAACGACCCGTGGGTCGCGACGATCCAGCCTTTCTTGATCCCCTTCCCCCTCCCATGTACACTACCACCACCACCACCACCACTACCACCACTACTCGGTCCTTTCCCCCTATCATCATCAAGTTTATTAAACTCCTCCACCGAGATCCTCGTACCAACCGACTCCGGTATCGGCAACGTCAGACTCTCTTTCGCCGTCGACAGCGCGACCTGGCTGATGCGCACGAGCTGCGCGTCCCCGAGGTGCGATCCGATAAAGGTGATTTGGTTGGAGAGGTAGGTGAGGGAGGTGGGGGGTGAGGTCTACATGGGAGTGTGGGTGTGTTTAATCAAATAATGCAGTTTTTAGTCAAATAATATAATATTTCTGAGAATTGAATAAGGAACACGGTAAAGAGAACTCACCTCTCCGAGTGGAATCAACACCATACCGAACTCTTTGAACCTATACAGCGAAAGCATCGCCAACCTCCCGAATGCATCCCCGATTAGGATTTTGTGAGATGATTCGTCTTCGTCTACGGGGGTGCAACTGCATAGTAGAATACATAGGATATGAGCATAATTTAAACAGTCAAGTAAGGCAACAAAAAACATACGCTGTGACCCAACTCCACGGCCACTCAACCGTCGCCCTCGGGTCCCTCTTTTTGATCTCATTCAAGTTCTTTTGCTTACTAGAACCAGAGTCTGTATTAGGAGTAGGAGTAGGAGTATCGATTTGCTTTTGCTTCTTTGAATCCCGCTTCCTCTTCCCTTTTCCCTTGACAGGCTTGAACTCCTGAGCCTCCTGCGAGGTTAACTCATACAACAACACCTTCCTCCCTCCCACGACGAGGATTCCGCCGAGGAATATGTCTGTTTCGTGTTCATCCTCATCCATATGCATATGCATATCATACATGTAATCCTCATCGGCAGGAATCGGGATAAGGTGGACTGCGGTCTCTGCTGGGTTGGGAAGGTGTTTGTATGAGATGGTTGTTGGGGGGAGGAGGTGGGAGTATGAGGAGATGTCGAGATCGACATTGGACTCGGAGGAGAGGGAAATACGCAAGTTACGTGACACGAGTTGGATATGTTCCTTGTAGTCGATATACAAAAGCGCCAACGCATAGTTGTGCTTGTGGACAAGTGGGAGGAAAGTGTAACTTAGGAGGTTTAGTTCGGGTATCCTGGAATGAGATGAGTTATTGAAGGTTTGCATATCAAGTATCCAACGCACTGTACATTATGTACTTCCCCACTCTCCATCATCACCACTTTCAATTTCCCTGTATAACAACTCACTACACCGAATACCCCAGAAGGATGTACGATAGCATCTGTGCATAATTCCGAAGGTCTGCTTCCGCGTTCGTCTAGAGGAATTTGGTGTTTGATATTCAACGTGGCGGTTCCTGGTGCGGATGTTTCGGTGTAAGTGAAGATAAGGAGTTCGGGATCGGGGTGGTCGAGGAGGATGAGGAGGTTTGAGCGGTGGGAGTTCTGTGAGGGATTGAGCGATTGCGATCAGTACATACATAACAATGTCTTATTAATACGACAAAAAGTTCACCTGTATAGGAACAGCTCTAACAACCCGCACCTTCCCTCTCACCCCCACACTGCATTCCAACTGCAGTCCAGACTCCAGGATGGAGTATACCGATACGCTGTTGAGTTTGGCTACCACGAGGTGTGAGAGGTCGGGTGAGATTAGGGAACATTTCACGGAAGAGATTATGGAGGAGGAGGGATGGAAGGTGGATGTGATTCTGGTTGGCATGGTGGGTGGGGGATTATGGTGGTGGATTATGGAGAAGGAAGGGTGGGTATATATTGGTTTGGTTTGTTATCTTATCTTATCGACTCCGGGTTAAGAACACTGACTGCTTCTCAGTCGTATATATATTACACACACTAACTACACAGAGCTATATGCAAGAAAATACCTTATATCTCTCTACCTTCCATCCATCTATCTTAATCGTAATCTTAATCTTAATCTTTACATCCCTACTCATCGACATAATGCCTCGCAAACAAATCATTCTGTATCCATATAACCTTACTCACCGCGCCGATCGCGGCGATCTTTTCGTCGTTCGAGAGCTCGGCGGGGGCGAGTTGGAGGATGGCTGTTTGGAGGACGGTTTGGACCCAGCCGAGGGAGAGGGCGCAGTCGCGGTCTGGGGTGGGGGGTTAGCGAGGAGCGAGGGGAGGGAAAGAGGAGAGAGAGGGGATGGGGAGGGGAGAGGCAACTCACAAGGAACAACCAACGGCGCAACATGATTCCTATGCCTGAACGATTTCACACCGGTATGCATGATCCCGACTTTATCCATATACGCCCATGTTTTGCCGGAGGAGTAGTCTGAGGTGAGGACGCGGCGGGCCCAGGATTTCATGAATATCTGGGGGAGGTGTAAGCGTGAATCTCTGGAGGAAAAAGGGATGTGGGAGTGCTGACCTTTCTATACACCAATTGCGGTGAATCCAAAGTCAAATCCTCTAGTCTAGATGGTATTGGTCCATCGAAACCCTACAATGAAAAGCGTCAGTCACACAGAGCAGTGAAGTATCAACCAACCCTCCCACTTGCCTCGTTTCTTTTCAAAAATACCTACAACAACCAAGGTCAATTCCAACACACACACCAAATTGAACCTCTCCATCTCACCTGCTTCGTAACATCAAACTCAAACAGCTTCGCATACAAATCATCCACGACCTGGGGAATCAGGTCGTTTACCAGCGGAGCTACTTTGTGGAGGATTTCTTGATCGGGGGTGCCGAACATGAGAAAGTCTTTGATGTAGTTGATGCGGTCGGGGAGGGAGGTGCGCAGGAGGGAGGGGGAGATTTCTTGGGTTGTTGGGTTGGAGATGGGGCAGGAGGAGCCTGGGGTAGCTGATGCACCGGAAACTGGGCAGGTTAAGGGTAAGGAAGATTTGGAGGTACCGTCTTCGGAAATGCCATGGGATGGGGAGGAGGGGTTTTTTTCAGTGGCGTGAGGTGTACGTTGGCCTTCTGGGAGTTGGTCTGATATATCGACTGATGCGATGTCGGTGGTGATTGTTTCGACTGGGACAAGCGACATTGTTATTGAGAAAACTAGTAGCTAGTGTTGGTCTTAAGTACAGCGAGTTAGTACAGGCTATGTAAAGAATCCAGAACCACCATCTAGAACTTGAACATATATCTTGTATGTTCTCGAGCTTGTCGAGAACCGGAAAATGTCGGGTAAACATGGCGGTCGAGACCAAAATCATTGTTGGGCGCTAATTCATCTCCTCTTTACGATGTTGGCTGAATTGTCATCACCTCCGCCTGAAGCGCGGCCGTCGCCTCAACCAACTACAGCCCCAAGTGGAAGTAAAAAAAGAAAACGTGGTGGTGGTCAGCAGCAACAACAACAACCAGCTGGTTCGCCTGCACCTTCTGATTCTGGTACACCCGAGTACGCATTCTTTTCTTACTGCTTACTACTATCATTTAACTGTTCACAGAGTCCTAACATCCCGCACCGACCTCTTCTCGCGCCCCCAACTCAAATTCTCGCGCGGCCCCATCTTCACACCCATCTCCGAAGGCTCCATCTACCACAAAACCGACCTCATCGGCGTCAACCGCGTCGGCTTCCGCTACATCCCCGCCGGAATCAACCCCCCCTCCCCCTCCAACCCCACAATCCATTTCCACACCATCGAATCCCACCCCGCATCCTACCGCGTAAGCTGGGAAGACCGCAGTGCATTTATCCACGTGACCAAAGACGGATTGGGGTTGCTTGGGTCCAAGGGACATCGGAGTGCGCGGGGGAACGCGCCTGTGCGGGAAGGAAAGTGGTATATGGAGGTGAAGGTGTTGAAGGCTGGTGGGGAGCCGAGTTCTAATGAGGGGATGCGGGAAGGGTGTTATGTGAGATTGGGATGGGGGAGGAGAGAAGCGCCGTTGAATGGACCGGTTGGGTTGGATGGGTATAGTTATGGTTTTCGGGATAAAACGGGTGAAAAAGTCACGTTGTCTAGACCTCGGCCGTATGGACGACCGTTTAGATCTGGGGATGTTGTAGGGATGTATATCTCCCTCCCGACTAAACGCGAAGCTGACGAGAAAGATCCCACGGACCCAGCGCATTTGAAGAGAGAAAGAATCGCGATTGATTTTAAAGGACAGGAGATGTTCGAGATGCAGGAGTATCCACAGTCAAAAGAGATGATTGCGCTTATGGATTATGAAGGCAAAGCTGCGAATTCCACCTCAGTTCCATCTACAACAACGAGGAAAGGCGCAGGGAACAGAGGTGGATTGGCTCCTCCAAATACCGGAAACCCAGTCCAATCCACCAAATCCAAAAACCCCCAAACTTCCACTTCCACCACCACCACCACCAACAACACCCTCCGCCCTCTCCCAACCCTCCCCAACTCCCGCATCGCCTTCTTCATCAACGGCCAACCCCAAGGCACCGCCTTCCACACCCTCTACGACTTTCTCCAACTCCCCCAATCCGAACGAAAATTCAAAGAAAAAGACAAGAAAAAACCACGCACCCGCGACGGCCTCAAGGAATCCCACAAAGACAACCCCTTCGACGACGGGTCCTTGGGGTACTACCCCTTCATCTCCTTGTTCAACGATGCCGAGGTACGCATGAATCCCGGCCCGGTGTTTGAGTATCCCCCTGCGGAGGATATCGATGCGGTGTTGGATGGGACTAGGGATCCTGATGCTATCATACCCGACACTCCCACCGGTCCGAGTCTAAATCCGAATCCTAGGCCTGGTACACGGACTTGGCGCCCCCTCTCCGCCCGCTACCCCGAATACATGGCAGAACAATGGGAACTGGACGAGCGCGAGGAATTGGAGGCGCAGGAAACACTCGCGGAGCTCGATGCCCAGGATAGAGCTGTGGCGCAGAGGGAGAAGCAGAAGAAAGCGCAAAGGGAGAGGAAGAGAAAGGAAAAGGAGAAAGAGACGGAGGCGCGGAAGAGGACGAGGGTGGGTTCGAAGGATAAGGGTGGTGTGGTGAAAGAGAAATCGCCTTCGGTAGGGCTTGCAGGGGGACTGGGACTGCTGTCCCAGCCTCAGCCTAGTCCTCTACGACATGCGAGTGTTACAGCGTATGAGGAGTACGAGGAATACGGGGAGTTTAAGGATAGTCCTGCTGGCTATGCTGCTCCCGGAACACCTCTGGAACCACCTCAAGACACACTCCACCACACACCCCAAGACACACTCCACTCCACACTCCCCGACATCACCACAGACACACTCCCCGACATCACCACGGACACACCCGTAGATATAGATACACCTCCTCACGACACCCCCATGGAAATGATAATAATCCAGGAAACACCAAGCTCGCCTGCACCGGTACTTGACCCCGTTGATACGCCTGGTCTGGATTTCGATGATGGGAATGGGGATGATGATTTGAATGGAGTGGAGGATAGAGGAGGAGGAGGAGTGGAGGATAGAGGAAGAGGAGGAGTGGATGATAGAGGAAGAGGAGGAGTGGAAGATAGAGGAGGAGATGAGGAGGAGGAGGAGGAGGAGGAGGAAGAGGGATATGTTGTTAGTGGGGTTGGTAATGATACTGCTGGTACTGCTGGTACTGCTGGTATAGGGATCGTCACGGAGATTGAGGAGGAGTAAGAAGACAAGACAAATCACATTGGGAGTAGGTTACACTATGGTACAGATAAGTTTTGAAGTGAGTTGTTTCATAGGTTAGTTAAGTGAGAATAAGTATATTCAGTATCCACTAAAGTAAAGTAAAGTATGTGTATTTGTTATTTGGAGCTATACTATTGAGACGATTCAGATTTTCAGAGAATAAACACTGTTGAGTCTGTGTTATCGGATGATAAAAGTAGATTCTGGAGGAAGTAAAGTGGACGAGGGCATGGATGGCTAGGACTAACCGAACATCGAAGATTCATTTCAAAATGAGAAAAGCACATAATCATCCTCGTCATCTAGAATACGTTGAGATGCACTCTCCGGATTAACCTTCGGCCTCAACACCTCAAACGACAACCGCATCCCTTCATCCCGCACTTCCTGAAACCGCTGCGTATACGGCGACGATACCCTCGTCACCTCATTCAACCAACAAAACTTCCACTGAAAACGAAACGACTTCAACCGCCCCACTCCTTCAGCCTCCCGGGCGACAACACCCCACCTCGCGTGCACAAATTGATGCAACGAAGGTTCGTTGCGCACAAACGGCGCAAACCACTCGCCGCCGGGTTTCAACAGCTCGATCCGGATTTCTAAATTCTCCAACATAGGCAAGAGGGCTGGTCTTGGTCCTCCCGGAGGACCCGATACACACATCGAAAGACGATCCAGCATAGGCGAAAGCTCCGACGCATCCACTTCGGATGTTCCGTACAATTTCAACGTCGAAAGAACGGGCATCAAACGGAACGCGTTCCCGAGGTGATTTGTGAAGACACAGGATCGGATAGTTAAACTGACCAAACAATGCATGAGCATTGACCGATAGACGAAGTCACTCAATGCAGGAACCTGAGAGGTGTGTTCTTCGTCAAAGTCAAGGATTTCGAGTGCGGGGTAGTGGATCTGCTTGACATTGAACACACCAGCATGGGCGATTCGCAATTTCTTGAGATGAAGCAACTGTATGTCGGTGGAGAGCCACGGGCTCTCTGAATGACGGACCGAACCGAGATAATTGATGTTAGACATCGTGCGAGGTGAATGCTGATTGTGTGATCGAGAAACCGAAAGCTCGTTCAGGTTCGGAAGGTGTGTGAGGGGTTCGAGATCGTCTGCTGTGAGTTGAGCAGGAAACGAGAGAGCCAAAGTGGTCAGGCATGTACTTTTAATCTTCTTCAACATAAACCGCGGATAAGCTATATCGCGAAGGGACAATTCCCGCAACTCCGGGACAGATCTCAGAATAATCGGCGATGAAATATCGCGAGTGATAAATGACGGGGTGAAGGGAATAATAACACCTACTAGATCATCGATAGGAATACGGTCAGCGTAAGGCAATTGCAACAGAGACAATCGTCTCAAGGTTGTCTCAGTCGATTGCGGCGGTAGTTCTCGAAGGCAGCTAAACAAATACCCCGGTACACGGACCTCCAAATCAAGCAACCGACTTTCGCTGAACGATTCCATGATTTCCTCGAATATTTTCACACATGCGCCGTGCTTGAGGGAGATATAAACTCGTAACGGTGTAGTTCTCGCGCGGGAAATGGAGGCTTGGAGTTTACGCAGCCTAAAATAAGGGGTTCGAGTATCTTTGATTATAACCGTCGACCATGCCCTTGCGGAAGCGAAGACTGCGGATCGCCACCTCGAACATACTTGTGCGAATTTTGCGGGGACGTCGGCGTGCGTATCCAGAGTATCAGGTAGATCGACGCAGTCGTCGTAGTATCCAGTCGCTAGAAGAGTGATCTCTTCGATAATATCAAAAGGGAGAGTTGTGATCGAGGCAGGTTTATGGAGTTCCGAATCTGGGGTCTGCGTGGAAGACAAGGAAGGCTCGTCCTTGATTCGTCCCTGTATAACACCAGTGTTGGCTACTACTATGTCCGGTTGGGAGTTGGTAGTAGTAGGTTCTTCTGACCAAAAGAGTTAGACTTGGAAAAAAAATCGATAGTTTGACATCAATCTCATGACATACCTTCGATAAAGGGCATATCGTTATTTGTATTTGCTCTTAGTGGTGGAAGAAGAGGAGGGGGGAGGGGAATCAAAAAATTTTATAGCGAGCTTTGATACACAGCCCCTAACTAGTGAGACTCGGGCCGGAAAGCGGGTTCGTTCTTGCTCTGGCTCAGTGGCCTAGAAATATTCTGCACCCATTATATGTGCGATGTATAATATGGCAAAGAGACAGTACCTTCAGCTGGCGGCAAGGGGATATTGCAAGTAACACGTGGGAGGGAGCATCATCATCAAATGCACGATCAGTACAACGCACTAAGATAAACCGTCCAAGTTGACTGGCACTGGACGAAGCGATGTAACAGATACCCCGGTGCATACCCCGGTGCATAAACCTCTAAATTAAGTAAGAGTTCACTGTTCAAAAAATTGTTATGACCTGCATGGAAGGCTCTATAACTTCACTTGATTCGAGTTTCATATACTGTATACCGTACCCGGGCCCGGAGCGGTAATTCCTGGCATGCGCAACACAAACTTGAAGTTTATCCAGCCTAAAATAAGGGGTTTGGATTTCCATAGCTATATGACCATTGCGCATGGTCTTGTTGATGCGAGGACTGCAGATCACTAGTTTTCCAGTGAGCATATCTGTGCTGAGACGCGTCGGCACGAGTGCCCAGCTAGTATCAGAATGTGGAACGAACAGTCGTCGTCGTTATAAAATCCAGTTACAACCAGAATTATCTGTTCAAGAATATTGATAAAAGATACTGTAATTGAAACAGTTTCATTCATCTCCGGATCTCTGGCCTGCGTGGAGGCCTTGTTGTTGAATGTTAACTGTGTAGATAGTTTAGCAATGGCCTGTATATTGTTGTGCCAGTGGTAATTAGCAGGTTCTTTGAGCTAAGAACGGACTTGAAAGATGAAGATTGAATATCAGTCTTCACACAAACCTCCGATAAAGGGCATACCATCATTGACTCTCAACTATTCCTAAACCGTGGAAGAAGAGAAGAGACAAGTGATGGATATAGCCGCTGACTAGGTTCGGGCCGGGAGAAAAGATAGATGTTCACACGCGATACGCTCCTTATTCGTATCGCCTTTGCGGTCAACTCTCAAGGAATACTGGAACACCCTCTCAACTCCTCTCAAATCATGCAGTTGATCTAGAAGTGCTGATGTTGCCAACGCCGTTACGGCCCATACTTAAGGTTAACGGCGTGTGACTGAAAAACTGCGCCGACAGGAGCCGGATATGTAGGTCCTGAAAGTTTATCAAAGCCTAAAGGTCATACAATTCAATTTCTTTTTGAATCCCGCTCTTGACTTCAACATGCGTTGCCACACTTGCAAAAAGGAGTGCGAGAGACCTCAAAAATGCTCAAAATGCCAAAAAACCGTGTATTGCGTCTATGTTCATTCTCCCCGAGTTTCAATCACTGATGATAACATCTATTTTCAGTTACTGCTCGTAAGGACTTCCACAATTCCTTCCAGCCGCCTTCGTCTGAGACTGATAAAACAATAGTCGTGATTGCCAGATTATGGATTGGAAACAACACAAGCGTAGTGTCTGCCTTAAATCTCCGCAAGTACACCAGGTGGAGAAGATGCTCAAGAAAATCAGTGGCCCAAATGATCCTATGGGTAGGCTCTTCCAAATGGAAAATTTGGCTTGGGCGGCACGCGTTAGAGATCCCCAACCAACAAGGGCCTGCGATGGGTGTTTCCGCCTTTGGGATGAGTCTCGTTTTGATCCATATGAAGATGATGAGGACACGGGACGTTGCGGCTCGAGAGATAGTGGTAAAAGGTGTGGAGATTGTGACTGGACTGTTTGTAGGGACTGTTTACGTCTAGAGTTCCAAGGTGAACGGCCTAAATTGCTCTGAGACTTACCTACGTGGCTTGCTTATTGATATGTGCAGAGCGGAATGTATTGGAACGGCCTACAGGACAATGTCGCTGTTTGAATTCCAACTTTGGTGTTCCCTACTGCACTATGACGACGTCTTACATTCATGGAGACCAACACCAGAGTTACACGGGGGATAGGCACCCCGAAATATCTACTAGTGGGTATCCCGAGACAGCTTTCGAAGATAAACCCAGAAAATGCAAGAACTGTGGGGAGAGAAAATTATGCTTGAAGAAGGAACATCGAAAGGATTTAGCACCTCAAGTGCTTCTTGAAGGGATCTCTCACTAATTACTGATATGCAAAAAAAATTCCTGTTTTTGTTTCAACTTTCCTTTCAATGATGAAAATCCAGCCTTTTTCAATTACAGTGTTTTGAGTCTTGCATCACTACCCCCTACTTTTTACCTTCCAACAGGAGTTCCAATCTTTTGGTTGGACTGAGGTACTACTAGGCCGAATGTTCATATTTATAGAAACTGTGCTCAGTGACAAACTTGACAGATCTAGAGCGTCCAGTACGGTACATTCATCGAGTTGGATTCATATTTTCCGATGAGCAGGTAGTTCAATTTGATTAAGAAACTTTCAGTCCAGTGGTCGCTCGAGGAAAAGGTTGAGAAGTTTAGGCTAAGAGAGGCGAGTCAAATTACTACTGACTTTCGGGTGACTCTACACAACTTCGAATATAAAGTTTGTGCGGTGAGTCGGTGGCTTCATACATGCATCCTATAGCTCGAGTACTTCATGGGGTATTCTCGGCTGACTTGTTTGCCCAAGCGGAAGCTGCGAAGTGAATGAAGTCTTAGAAGCAGCACCGGTTGCAGATTGAACGCAGCCTCTCTGCATTGTCGAGCAAACCTATGGCATATACTAAGACCATCATATGTATACCCAGAATACACCACCGAGCTAAGTCATATCCATCGTTGCATCTTCATCACCGAAAAGATCATCGTCCTCTGGACCGAGTTGCCCAAGTTGCCCGCTACCACCTACGACACTGCCAAGAACACCTCCAGCTATACCATCGACTTCGACTTCCTCGAAGTCCGAATCCCCGCCACCACCAACGTTATTAACCACGATCCCTTCATCCTCCATCCTCTGTTTCTCTTGCAGCTCGTCTCTTTGTGCGAGTTTCATTTCAAGGTCCGACGTCAGTTTCTTCAGTGCATCCTCGAACCGTTTCTGTATCAAATAAATGGGAATGGGAGATGCGAGACCAGAAATGAAAGAAATAAGAACGAACCCTGATAAGAGGATTAGCAGAACTAGCAATCTCGCTACCCTTCTTAGCCACCGCAGCCTGCAAATCCCGAATCTCCTCATTAAGCAATTTCCTGGCCTGCGATATCTCGTCGTCGTCGTCATCATCCTCATCATCCTCATCGCTATCTTCCTCTTCCTCATCATCCCCATCTTCGTCTTCATCACCCAAAGCCAAATCAAGTTCAGCTGCCAACTCTTCGTCAATATCGCCTTCTGGTTCTTCATCTCCTTCCTCATCGTCTTCGCCGTCGTCACCAGGGATGACACTAGGTGTAGAGGGGTCACCCAAGTCGGATATTGCGGGGGTAGGTGCATCAATGGGTTCTTCGCGTTCAAGAAATTCGGAGTCGGATAGGTCGGGGTTGACGTTTTCAAGGATTTCTGTAGGAATTGATATACATGGGATGAGACGAGGGATATAGACTAAGATTCGACATACCATATTTAATTTCTTTTGCCAGATTATCTTCTTCAAGTAGTCTTTCCACTTCTTGTTCAACGGTTTCAATGGTCTGTCCACAACACGGATGATCATCAGCATCAGCGCCTCGGAGAGGTACTGAAGGAAGAGCTCACGCGTTTATTAATCCTCTTCCTGAATCGTCTCTTCCGTACATGAGCAAGAGGAGGTGTAATTCCGTGCGGCCAAATGAAATCGTCGATGTTGAGGCTCTTTTCACGAGTTACAACGTCTTCATTGTCGATACGGTTCTCGACTACAAGCATCTGGATAGACAAGTCAATACGGGCCAATGTATGATCGGTTTCGTATAAGACGTGGGACTACCTGACATATGTCTGCTACTTTGAACATCTGCTTGTTATCCAGAGTCTTCTGAGACTCCATTATACAAGGCATATCGACAAGCTTCGAAGAGTACGTATTATTTCCAATGTGAAATACACCACGACGAGAGTCTGTATGTAAGCCCTGAGTTACCTTCTTATAAGCCTTAATACTGTGGCTTGCTCACCCTTGAATTTGAACCATACGTCTCCCGGTACCTCTCTCGCCGCTACACTTTTCCTCAACTTATCACAATCCTCCCCTGGCGGAACCCTCAGTATAAATTGTTCCTCAAACGTTAGATCCTCGTTATCGTCAGAGTCGAGTTCCCTATCATATTGTCCTAGAAATGACATCCCCGGAGCTTGTGCAGCAAGCTTTTCACTTAGTTTAAGCTTGAGCTTTGGTTGTGGCTTTCCGCGTTGCGATCCCGAACGTGTGGAAACTTTTTCTGGTGCTGTTGAGGCCAACGACGGAGTGGATACTAATGGAGCATTTTGTTGGGCTTGGCTGGATGCACGCAAACGCGAGGAGGTACGAGGACCAGAAGGGCCAGGTGTAGATGTAGACGCGGCTGGGGATGTAGGTGCATTCATAGCGTCGGAGGAGGTGTTGGTGTTAGAAGGCCCAGCCTGGGGTTCGTCATCGTCGACTATGATTAGATCGTCGTACATGGCAATGAGAAGGGTGGATTCAAGCTGATTCAAGTCATGATCACAATGAATTTAGTCCTGTGGTCACACGGTCTACACGGGCCGAACGCTTGATCCCCGACCATGACGAGTACAGCACTTCGGTGAGTATCTCTTCTCCATCTAATCCTTATCGATCGACCTCCACCATCTTTTTGAACTGTTACTTGCATTGTCTACAGGCGAATTCAGAAGGTGATCACATCCTAATCCATACGTGTATAGATTTACACCTCATCCTCGATCCTCATACCTCTGCTTTCCTTCTTCACTCAGGAACTGCGAGATATCAATAATCAACCACTTGAGGTGCGCGCTCAGGTTTCTGTCCATGTCCTCCATACGTCGGAGGTTCCTGCAAATTGTCTTGATCTTGTACCATCTTACTTTAGAATATCGTGGTCGAGGCAAAGGAAGATAATCTGTTCGAATGGGATTGCATTATCATCGCTGAGGTATGTTAATGTCACAGAATTTCCTCCGTGTGCCTATAGATATCTGTGTGTGACCTATCGCTCGCTCTACCTTATAACAGTTAGACTCCCCTTACAAGGGTGGCAAATTTAAATTTGCCCTGAGCCTACCCCAGAATTTTCCGTTCAAAGCTCCTTCGGTACGGATGGACTGTTGATTGTTTTGAGAGAGACTGACTTCAAACGTACAATATGCATTGGGATAAATCGTATGATAGGTAACGTTCAAGACAAAGATATATCATCCTGGAATCAATGAAGAAGGAGCTATTTGCGTCCCTGTTCTACGAGACGAGGTGCGTTTAACCTTCTTCAATCGTAAGTTTGCTGACTACTCTGCTATTTTTCAATCCCTCCTTCTAGTGGAAGCCTTCAGTGACCCTTGCTACAGGCAAGCAGTCTCAGTATTGCCCATTGCAGTTCAGATCTTTATTCTGATTTCTCTGGGACTGCAGTTTTATGCATAATACAAGAAAAACTCAACAACCCGAGTCCTGATGATCCATTCGAGCCAGATATTGCTGCCGTGCGTCCTTTCGAATCTCCCTTCACGACCCCTCATGCCTCGAATTGACTTGGTATTGACCCTGATTTGGCCTGCCTGATATCCACAGCTTTTGAAGAATGACAAGTCGAAATTCCTTGCGACGGCGAAGGAGTGGACGAAGAAGTAAGTGTACTACTTCTCAGACATCGGACCTTGAACTTGGGATTGACGGATTATGTGGATTGCTCAGACATGCCATGTAAAATAATCCTCCAGCATCGTCAAATATGGGCATGTTTCAGTTTTCTCTAGTATTTATGTTCAATCATTTCGCCATTGCGGTGAAGGAATAAATGAGAAAGTGAAATCTTTAGGTCAACTTCCAACTATTAATCAAAACGAATTCATGGATACATTGAATCATTTATGTATGAGCAAATTATCTACAAAGTGTTTGTCTCCTTGTATCCATCCTCAACCACGCTGCAAAAATAGCAAGTTATGTTCAGGTTTTGATTGAGTCTAGTACATAGCGCCCAAGAAGCGGCGTTTACCGTATTCAAATCCGAGGACTCTTTGTTTGTTCCTTCTATGTGTTCACAATGTGCTCACATCGCAAGCATGTGTACTCACAACAACATTCATGTTGCAGCAGATCCCACTGCAAATAGTAATTTGGGATTTCCCTCAAGAGAAACGTATCATGTATTTGATGTATGTCTTCATCGCCACTAATTGCGTATTCCATTCATAGAATGTCCGATATCATACTAATTATCAGTTGCTGCTTCTTTCAAAAGACAGCTTATGAGCTCCGCTTATCCCCATCGCGTGAGCCGGGGGAGCAATCTGGGAGTAGGGCACGGAAAGCCTTGAACAACTGTGTTCTTTCATCCTTCCGGGCGTGTCCTGGCCCAATCTTCACAGATCTTCACATGCAATGCCACTTGAAGAATGACATAACCATCCAAGTTACATGCTCTAGGCTAAGCTCTCCGATCAGATCCCAAGGCCAAGGTAACAGAGATTCACGCACTGCGAGATCTGAGCTTCATACATATGTGATTAATTTGGAGGGTGGGGGGTACTAAATCAAAAGTGATATGTAGGTCTATGCGTACGGTCAGTTTCTTACTGACTAACTGACTGGCTTCCTCTAGTATCTCAAGATCATTTGATTTCCGGTCGTAAAGAGCCACTAACTTGCATCAATGTAGGTTTTACGCACAAGCCGGCAGGAACTCTTTGATCTTTTGCCGCTGAGATATAAAACGTTGAAACCACTGTAGGAATAACCCCCTTCTTTTTTTGCAACCTTCTTTTCAAAATCGAAACTCCTCCTCCTCTACCATGCCTAAGTCCTTACCAGGCGCTGTCCTCGACCCGGCCTCTACTAGCATTAACTCTAGATGGCTTTGGTTTCACAAGGGGTTCGTAGAGGGCCTCAAACGAGCGCGCGCCCCTTCCGAAACCGATCAGAACTTTGAAAATCTTGCATATGAACTAGCAGAAACTCAAGTAAAACTCGAAGAAACGCAGACAAAGCTGGACGATACGGCTCAAGTTCTGGGAGGTTTGTTGTATCTATTACTGATCGCTGTCCATCGTCGATCCTCACGTCTTAATATTTGTAGAGGTACAAAAACTTTTTCGAGAAGAAATCATTGCGAGCTCTCAAGGATCTGACAATAATAATGATTGTACCCCTTCTCCGAATTCTTCTCCGACTTCTCCTTCGCTACAATCTACGAGAACCTATGCCGAGTCCTTGCAGCTACCGATCACACCAGTCGCTACTCCTTTGTCCGCGAGGCGTGCTCTAACCTTGAGCGATCGGCGACCGAGTTCTCGTAGCTCATACGAGGCAATACCTAACTACTACTCTACCTCAGAGGCCAGTCAAACATCCGTCGATGCCGCTTTAGGGACCCTTATTCAAAAAGCCCACGACGGAGACGAGCGGTCTATTTCTCTCATCAAAGTGCTTTGTCGTGAAGCGCACGGGACTCCTCCAGAGCGGAAAACTTATGGGCAACGTTACATTCTTGCTCGCTGGAGAAACCCATCGTTCTGCCCGCGGCGGGGCCGTTCCAACACCAATCCAAGTTCCACTTCGAACCCACATCTTCCTCAACTCATCAATCCTCAAAGTAACGATCCCCCTGAGGCATGGATCGCATATTACACGCGATATCCCAAGTCATTGCCCAAGGGTGTTCGGGTCAACTCAAAAACTAGGGTCCCACTTTTCGGAGACATCGTAGCGAGTCGTCTCTTAGCTCGGTTGAGGCCGACTGCTTCGCAGTATCGGGCCGAATTCAACGTTGCGATGATCAATCTGTTCATCCACCGAGGGCAATTCAGACAAATGGTGCAGGATGGGCAGATTCAAATCCCTCGAATTGCGGATATCTATCAACCATTTGAGCCTGAGGGTAGGATCGAGCAGGGACAATTGATCAGTGTTCTTGACGTTGCTCGTCATTATGCCAAGTGTGGCGTTTCTATCGAAGACGTTGAGAATTACGTCGAACCCTGGACTGAGGAGTATGCAAAGCAAAAATATGAACTGTGATTGTTCTGAACTTGAATTTTCATCTTATGCTTACAATCCCTTATCAAGTTCTTTGTGCACTATCACCGTTAGCTGTGACCATTAGAATTGAACACCCCGATGTTTGAACACATTGAGATTGTTATATATGGTATAACTCAATCTTATGGCCTACATAGTACATATCCATGTCAGCGAATGTTAAAATTCAAGCTCATTACTAACTGACACTATATTGCAATTTTATATTTAAGATGAGTTTGGCGTTCACTTGAGTACGATAGTAAGTAAATACAGTTCGAAAAGTAGAAACACATGAGCAGTAGAAGTACCAACTATAATGTCACTCGTTCTTCACTTGAAGTTATATATCTCTGATCATCAAATGAAAAGCCCTTCCGAACAGCTTTAACATACATCTTTCGCGCCATTTCCCAGAAACTACTCTACAAAGCGGCTGAAAAAGGATGGTTTTGTAGATCGAGCGCAACCAGGGATCCAATCCGGATCACCCCGAGCCCATTGCTGCAGACAAGGTTTAAGCTCTCACAAAGACTGCGATACGTATTTGCTTTCGCCTTGGGCTGTAGGATTGTGAGCCTGAATATGTGCATACCCGAAGGAGGAAAATTTACAGAGGCATATCATAAGCCATCCGAGTCGATATGAAACCCTGCAGTTAAGAAGAATTAAGACCGACGAAGACCAATGTTATAGAGTGCAGATCTCTGGGCATGCGCGATAATTCCAAAATTGTAATTCGGTAGTAGGCAGAGTAAATGTGGGAAAGATTTGGTAAAACAGAAGGGGGAGGTTGCTTGATAACTTGGATCTACTTGGATGGGAAATAAAGGGAAGATCAACGCTTGGATTGAAGAATTCATACTAGGAAAACCTGGCCCAAAAGGTTCGTGTTTTTTGGACTGTCGAATACTGTCGAATACTCGTAGGTTGAATAGTGCAATGATGCGCTGATTTAATGGCTTTTGATGGGGTAAGAGGTATAGTGAATGCAGAGGAATGCAGTGGCCATTTCTAGCTTGGAGGAGCAGTCGATGAAAGCAAAAAATGCCTCTTTATCCACGGGTTCATCGAAAGAGAAATCCAGATGTTTTGAATGGTGACCGAGTGATCTGTCGACACAGATCCTCGCGACGTTGCAAAATTTAAAGTTATTCCTCATTTATAGACACGGAAGCGCTATTTTATGCCAGGTTTTGAAAACCAAGATGAGGCGTCGCTGGAACATCTAGCAGAATTCAGAGTTGTGAGTCAAAATCAGGCATTGTGTATGGTAAATGGCTGTATACCAAGACGTACCATTCTTGGGCGCAAAACCTTTCTAGGTAACGCCACTGGAATTTTCAACAGCTTTGGAGCGTAATCGCGACAAGCAGATCACAAGATATCCAGCCATAATTCTTTCGTTAACTCTGGCAGATTGACCTTGGGCTTTGGGAACGTGGGTTTGGCCAATGATTTGACGATTGTTGTCATTTGCTGAAAGGTTATGTACTTGAAGCCAGAGTTACTACATACTTCCAAGGATATTCCACGATGCGATGAACGGATGCCGGCAAAATGCCGGTTCGTCTGATATGTCGAAATAAATAAATAAAACAAATTGAAAAGTTGTCTGTTGACATCTCACTAAAGCGCCCATTTTACATACATTGATACAACTTTCTCCTGAACTCGTGCAGTAACACGTTCCCGACATTCTTTCCTTTCCAGTCGCGCCTATCTTTCCTGTACAACGTGTTGGAAACGAGGTCGCAGAAATGAATCGTCTTCGGTCAGTAGTATCGGGATTACTCTGACAGCCTGAACGCGTATCTGAATCAGAATTACCATTTTCCAGCAAGAAATCAGACACTAAGAGGAGCCAATATCCTATTCTTTCTCCCTTGCAGACCTCTATTCCACCGCCATCACCTAGCGAAAACCCGCAGCTTCTTCCCGAATTGCCTTCTGAAGACGACTTTTCGATTCTTCCAGAGTTTGTCTACCCCTTCATTCTCGATTACTTAAACTTTCTGCTGACTCTACAATAGCTTAACTCGTCGCTTTTCTCTTCTGCGCTACTCTTCGGGTGAGCCGCTGCCGGTAGATCTTCTGCGCTCCAGGTTGGCCGAGCAGAGAGCTCGCGGCGTCGAAAATCATATTTCTGAGGAGGAAGAAGATATGCTTCTTGAGAGCCTTGGGCTGCGTACCAAATACGCTACCCCGACCGACAAAACCGAGACTCCTATGCGCCAATCAACCCGCTCGTCGCTCACTCATTCTCCAAGTTCTGGTCGTTCCACTAAGCGCTACAGCAATAATCTCTTTGGCTCTGGACGACTTAGAGATTACTCCTATGTTCGCAGTGCAACCTCCCCGAGTAAACATGGTAGTTCGCGCGTTACTTCCGCAGCTCCTTCCGAAGTATCCACATCGACATCATCAGTATTTGGCCCTTCACATGAATTTAGATCAACCACGCCTGAGAACGATGTGCTGAACAACAAACAAGCCGTGCGATCTGCTCCTCTCATACCTCCAGCACCGTATGGTGAACGCAGCATTCCTGCTTCTGCAGAGTACAGACTGTCCAAGTCTTTGGGGCCTTCAGCTTTCAAACGTGCTTCGCTGGCATTGGAGGAAGCTATAAGAGAACTAGAAGAAGATGCCGAGGATGAAATCGTCATGCCCCGCTCCGCCCCCATTACGCGCGCTAATGTCGAGGCACGGGTTAAAGTGTGTTATTTTTACTGGTTACGCCTTGTACTTTCTAATTCATATATAATTATAATTCCTTGTATTCGTTGCAGGACAATCCTAATTCTCTGCCTCCAGACGTCTACCAGGCAGGCATGGCCATTTCTTCTGACCACGAAGGTCAAACCGAAACGGAGGAGAAGCGGATGTCACCTATACCTTCGCGTATTCTTCCAGGTTACATACCAGGAATGCCTCGTCCAATGACACCGCGCGAAGACATGGACAACGACATGTTACGATCACATTCAATTACCCCCCGCGCTGCTACCGTTACGAATCCCAACGATCCAACTGCGTTTTATCCGGATATGCCCAATACGCCGACACCTCCCCCAGTAATTCCGGAACATGTCGGACAGAGCTCATCTTCGTCCTTCTCTTCGAAACCATCTCGTCCAATGTCGCCACCTTTCCTCCAACGGAGTCCAGTTGATCCTGCGCAACGTGGCGAACGTGGCGTGGAATTGATAGACTTCGGTTCTTCTGCCGTGCCTGGTCGTAGACGTCCTGCGTCACCACTTTCAGGGCCATCCTATCAACCTTTCACCGCTGCCGCGGTTTCTACCTCCAGACCAGGCACGCCTTCCAACGTAACCTGGACGATACCTGCTTCCAAATCTTCACCTCAGAAAAGCTCTGGCCACAATCGTAACGGTAGTTGGTTCAGTGATGCAGAAGGCAGTACAGATCCCCATGGCGGCTACTCGACGTCGAATGGTCATTCAAAATCTGCATCTGCTTCGCGATCTTTACGATCACCTGCTCTACCCGATTCTCCCATACTGGAACGCGGTCATGCGAATACTGCTTATTTTGGCGGCACTTACCCGTACGACAATCGACCTCCGTCAACCATTTCAGGCATTGATCTCAACTCACCTACTTCCAACCGTCCTATGCGATCCCCTACCCCCACTCAATCCCCGGCTCGGTCTCCGACATCTCCAACCTTTTCAGGTGTAGATGGGTCACCAAAACATAGCAGGCGATCATCGAAACAGAATGGAACATCTGTTCCCTTCTCACTCGCTCCTTACAATCCTGTTCTATTCTCTCCCCTGGCGAACTCATCACGATCATCTCTAGAATCTACAGGATCTAGTTATCACTCCTGGGAAGCGGACAAATTTTTGTTTGTTGATGCCGACTCACAGGTTCCACCTTGGCATGATCTGTCTCTTTCGTCTCAGTCCAGCTCTACTACTCCTGCAGGTTCACCAGATACGGAGTGGAACCCTGAAGACGTTATAGGAAGTTATGCAGGCTTGCATAAGTTGGACTTCGCTGCTATCCAAGAGACCTTGGTTAGCGCGGTTGCATCCAAAAATATGACTGTATCTGAGACCCGAGAACGTGTTCCTTCATTACGGAGGCGTCGTCCGTCGACTTCACAGTCAAACTATTCTCTCAACTACACGGTAAGGTTGTCGTCTTTTTATTATTGGTCTTTGATTCATCTGTATGTCTTTTTCAGATCACGACTCCGTCTCCTCAACAATCACAACCTATGGATGGGTCTTCTGCGATGAACAGCGATCAGATCTCCAAAGCCAGCGCATTGCTCAATTCGGTACTGGAGAGTATAAATACACAGCACAATGATGTTTCTTATGATTCGTCATCTCCTGCGATCAACACTGCGGATACCCCGTCGGCCTCTCAAGACGTATCTCCCACAACGCGCAGAAATCGTGACCTTGCCCAAATACTCTTCGGCGAGGATACACATGAAGGGTCGCCCCCCGCAGGCGCATCGTCTCCGGAAGATGATAGCCTGCAACCTAAAACATTCAAAGAAAAAGAGCTCACCACTACATTACCGCTCAATGTAACGACTTCGTCTTTGGATACCTCAACCATAGGTCTCTCGTCACCGTCACAATCAGCGCTTTACAATCCTCTGCGTAGTCCCTCGACTCCGCATATCCCGCAAACATCCGAGGCACAGGCAGAGCTTGCACGCGAAATTCAGCGCAAGACAGATGCTGCCATGTTAGCTCTTCGAAAGCGGCCTTCTAATTCCAATCTATCGAAAGAAGGACTTGTATCACCAGGACCGGTCCGAAAGAAGTTCAATACAAATCAAATATCTACACCTACTCTGCTTTCCGCTTCGACCAGTGTCGATACGATACCCCTACGCACCCCGCAGTTTACAAGTGCTACTTCCTCTGGCCCACCTTCAAAAATTGCTTCTCGTTTCAGAAAGCTCAGAGGAACCCTACGAAAGGGTAATATACCCATTGAAGAAATTAAAGTCACTCCTTACCCATTGGATGTAAAATCCAACCCATCATCTCATGGTAGCCAACCCCAATTCGCTCGCTACGACTCGTCCAAGCTTCATCCTATGGATTCGGCAGTCAGCGCTACCGAAATTGGCCGATTCCGAGTACCAGCTGTACCAGTACCTAGTCCGCCCGCTTCAGCCGGACCAGGATTAAAAGGATTTATGGCTCGGTTTAGAGGTAAAGTGCGTACTGCAGACTCTGTTGAATACAAGGGCCAGCAACTTCGTCCTTCACCGTACCAAATGTCCCCAGTTCAGAATCCGCTTTCTCTTTCGAACTCTCCTCTGACAGAGGAAGTAAAGCCGGAAAGAGAAATCAACGCTCAATTGTTACATCCATCCCAGTCACCGTCTTCATCATCGCAACCCCCTTTAACCCCACAGCTTCACATGCACCCTAGTGATGATTCAGGAGATGGCGTAAATCAATATGAATCACAGGCATTGAAGCAGCTGTTCAATGCTGCAAACGATCTTGGCCTTGATCAAAGCAAATTGAGCGAGCTTCTTGTTCGTTCAGGGTCTATCTCGTCCAAGTCGACGGATTGGACGATGTTGACTCGTAATAACTCGTCTGCCACTAAATCGAGACAGGAAAGTCGTGACGAACGTCAGTTCCAAAGTCCCACTCCGCAAAGCGAGTGGTCCACGTTCGAGGACCCAGGTCATCGTGCTAGTAAGATGCCAGTTTCGCGGAAATCATCAATGAAACAAAGCGAAAATGTTGGGGTCCGCCGGCCTCGCCAACGTGGACCAGATGATACAAATACTGTTATCCGGAGAACTATCATCTATCCCGAGGATCGTGGGGTTTCTGTTGCAGATCTCAATGCGTTGGGGAGAAAGAATTCTTCCCATCGTCGCCGAGCTAGTGCGATAAGTGCCACTTCATCCAATCGTTCAATCCATGAAAGAGTACCAACACCGCCGCCTCCACATTCACCGACTGGTAAACGGTTTTCTGCTGACGAATCTCCTCCTGTCCCCCAGCTTCCTCAATCTTGGGCAGCTCGGATGGATAAAGGCCTAGCGGTTCCTTCTGCTGGCGGACAGTCGAACACACCATATGACTCGGTGTATGCGTATAATTCGAATGTTATACCTCCCATTCTGATCTCTGAATCTAGATATGACATGTATACAGGTGAAAAGGGCTCTCAGTCAGCGCCTGCAGAAGGCAGTGGTTCATCTGATCCTGGTCCAGCGTTAGAAGTGATTGAGCTCGCCAACGGGGAAACCATCTGGTGGGTACATCTCATCATATCAGGTTCTCTATTCTGATGCTTTACCTAGGTCAATTGTCAATGGTCTTCGTGATGACGATGTAGAGTCGTTGTATGCGGGCCGAACCAGCTTCCAGTCTGATTACGATAATGATGAAGGCGTTCAGGTTTTCGTTAAAGATCACACGAGGACTGGATCCAAAGGAAGTAATTCCTCATATCTATCGCGGAGAAAGATCGTTCAAGGGAAGAACAGACCCGAAACAAAAGTAAGTTCTGATCCAGAATTGCGAACGCTTACTCTGATCGTTTTATCATAGGTTTACTATACCTCCTCTGCGCAGATAGGACGTTTGATTGAGAACCTATCGCAAGGTATGGACGCAGGAGCTTTCAACTTTTCGCAAGGACAGGCCGAATATTCCAATTCAGCGACATCTTCGATGACCGGGCATACTGGTACTGATTATTTGACCGTCGAGGAGCGCCTTGAGCATATGTTAGGTGCTATGAAAACTGCTTGACTGCTAATTTATTTTCTTTCACTCCATATATTTTTAAATAAAAATCAATGTCTATGGGATTGGATACGAGAAATAAAATGTGTTTATATGGCTGATACAATGACATTCAAGTTACAACCCGTGAAAATCAGTCCATCTGAAAATACAGAGGGAGAGAAGTGCTTCGAGAAGAAGGGGGTCGTGAACGAATTGATATTGCAGCAAGGCATGAGATGGGCCAACTACTGTCTGGGCGTTCATCTTTCGAAAAGCAGCTATTCGCATATTATTGGGCAGAAGAAATAACTACACTCGGAATCAGTGGGCCGAAGACAAGATAGCAGTAAAATCATAAATCTTACATCGTAACCTGAAGTGTCTGGATAACACCGCCTCCACTCGTATGTTCTTCCGTCGCTACCTGACACGAAGTTACGGACACTGTCTCCAACTGAGTCTAGCAACACGAGAAAAAGAGAACTACTGTAGGCGACTGACTGGCTGGAGGAACCAGGTAACACAAGCTGCGACATGAGCAGTTGTCTTGTTCCAATGTTGACCATCCCTAAACGATTTCCTGGACTCCATTCTAGAGAGGCAATTAGGTCTTTGCCTCGCGTCACCTGCAGATAAAAGTCATCGCAGATCCATCATTACTTGCTTTACTTACCATCGTTCGCGTACTGAGGTCTCTTTGGAAAGTTTCGAACGAAAAGAACACGGGCTTTGTATCTTCACCGATGACAACGCAGTTGCGAGGGTCATCTTGGCCAGTAAAGAAAAGGTCGTAAGTTGGTTCTCCCATTTGAAAGTTTGGAAAGATCTTTGACTCTTGAACATCGGAGGTCTGGTCTTTTTAAGTCACTTCCCTGGAACTTAACCCCGGTGATACGCGCGTGTTCCATGGGAATAAGTAATCGATAGTGGCGCATGAATAAAAAAGCGGCCACTTTGGATTGTTGGTGGACGATGAGGACGTCCTACTCTCCAATGTTTCTGTTATAATTTGTCGCGTCTTTACTTGTACTCTTGTTCCTTGTTTCATTAACAGCTTGTAAGCTGTCAGTCTCGGGCACTAAAACTTAAAAGTGTGCACCAAACCGGACTTTCCCTAAATTAGAGAGTTCATCATGGACCATATGCTGACTGTTCCTGGACTCCGCACGTTCTGACGAAGTTATTTGCGCGTCGAAAGTGGAAACCTGAAAGTTGCCGTGCCATCATAGGCCATCATCTGCATGTTTTTTTAGTATTCCGAGGGTCTGGAGCTTGGACGATGCGAATGTCGTATGCATCTTTCAGACGCGCAAGTTGTCCATGGGACTGAAAACATATGTCTATATCAGAAGGTATGCCACTCAGCAATTTGAGATAGGCTCAGGTAGCGAGCGGCAAAACTGAAAACATCCTCGGCAACATAGGAGAAAATAATGGAGCTCAAGAATTGTAAGATCCATGCTAACTTACTTACAACTCAAGAATCTATCAGGAATTGACCTTCCACAACGGCCGCTTACGCGTCTTTCGAGTGACGTGTACAGCACTGGTTCCAAAGTTCCCTCCACCGAAAGCTAGCACAACTGTCTCTTCGAGTCCTCGTGCAATACCACGTTTCCTTGCCTCAATCGCCTCTTTGGCAAATTTGAACCTCGCCTGGTCTGATCCTAGGGATACGTGAATATCACGAACGGGTATTACGAGAGAATGTTCTTTACATACCGATTTGGAAATTGGGTGACTCTACAGCAGCCTTGAACATGTCAAATGGTATCCTAGAGAACACTTGAAGCAAGATTTCGCGTCCGTTTTCCGGAGTTGTCGGTGTACCTTCAGAAGGAGTGGCGTGTATTTCCAGAATATTGGGAAGAGTCACTACCAAAAAGTGGAAGACATCATCACGCAGTCTCTGTACATAAGGCCCATATATTCTGATAGGAGAAAGGTCTGGCCCAGGAGTTTCTGCGCCACTTGATGAAGGAGGGATCGCGTCAACAAATTCGAGCCAAGCGCCTATGGTGTCAACAGAGATCGAACGTTTGCATGTGGCATAGGCAAGCTCGCAGAGATCATCCATGCCTCCCAGCATGCATCCAGCAGCAAGTACAGCTCTGGCGTTCTCTGGTCGAATGAGCCTCAGAGAGACAGAGGAATAAAGATAGCCCACAGCTGTTCGACGGACGCGTTAATGAGTTTTCTACGTTGCAGAAGCATAGTACACACCTATAGCAAAACCTTCCTGAGTGACTTCCGGCTCTCGCTCCACTGGCACATAGATCGTTCGAGGAACGCCGACCTGAACTTGCGGAGAAGTAGATAATAACTGAACCAAGAAAGGGGAACGAGATAATATTATGGCATGAAGTCGATATACATTTTGATGTACATGCTTGAAGAAGACTTTCAGACGGTGAATTGGAACTACAGCTTCGGAAAAGGCTCACAAGCACTGTGTCGGCATATTCCTGAGGGAAAAAATCAGGAAAACAAGGAAGGTGCCATATATTGAATGAGTTTGCTCACGCCACGTTGAAAGCCGTAATTGTACAGATAGTCAATGATCTTTTGATTGTGAGGGGAACTGAAAAACAGGACATAAAGGTGCACGTATGAGACTGGAAGTTGAAGATACGCACGGGTCAGCAAATCCGTTCAAATGAGAAACATGATTTATGTGATCTGAGACTTCTGGGTGAGGGTGAAGTCCATTAGTAGCGCTAGAAGAGGAACCTGAGCTCATTATCGATAGAGGTGAATGAAGGTATGGTACAAAGAGGAACTGTCGTTGACCATATTCCCACGCGTTTGGCGCCTTCCTCCTACGAGCACTTGTAAATAATTTCAGTTTGTACTTCGTTATGACCCTCAAACCACCAGATCTTCCTCAAGATGCAGCTTACACATCTCATTGGTGCGAGGAAAATGTGTATCTTCTTATTCAGTCGTTTTCTCGAGATTCCTCGTTATCTGAAGACTGGGATGTCTTTGCGGTCTTCATCTCGAATCATAGCAAAACGGCGCGTATTCATTATGGGGAAAGCTGATCTCAATGTTCACTTGACCTTACAGGTTGCATTATGGAACCAGAAACTCTCAGAAGAGCTAGGCTGCCCTGTCATATGGGACTATCATGTTGTTGCCGTCTTACGTCCTCGAAATATCTCCACAAGTATTCAGAGTTGGGTGTATGACTTCGATACGCGATTGGGTATACCTGTAACCTTTGACAGTAAGCTTAAGGATGCTACTTAGCTTATACCTTGAACTTTCCAAAGCCGTAACAGCCTATCTTGTGCAGACATTTTCTGCGAACGTTCTCGACGAATTACAAAGGTGAGTGTAGTAGTGTGTATACATAGTTAGGCTATGGGTCTAATCATGACAGCACAGTTACTTCAGAGTTGTATCTGCGAACGTTTTTCTAGATCGCTTTGCATCCGACAGGTCTCATATGGTGCGTGAATTCAATTCGTATTTACTTGCGCCAATACACGATAGCTCGCCCCTACTTCCGGAACGCTTGAGGTTCCAATATACCTCGAACCTGTTCCTCCTTATCCATTGATACGCGGCGCGCATTGTACGAGCACCCACAACATAATGGATTTCGTCTCTATGCTTCCTTCCGACGGTTGCGGCAATGTTTTTAGCTTACAGGCTGTAGATGATTTTTTTGGTTTGAAGGAGGAGCCGAAACCCCTTCCCAGAAAGGCGAAACCAGCATCAATTATCTTGGATGTAGGAAACGACGTCTTTGCGGAGTAATTAGTATCAACGCCTTCTCAATTCGATCTGGTTCAACATACTAGGGCATCGTTTCACTATACTCATTGTCAATTCCATTTTCTGTTAGGATGCCTGACATAAAGCTCGGGAGACGCCGTTTCTTTTCTGAATGGAACGAATACGGGTTTAGGCTTCGAATTTTGCACAGATAGAAAGTTCTGTTTGGAGGCTCGCTGGGGTATCGGAAATATGACCTGTGGCGGCGGCGAGATGTTCGCCTCGGACATGGTCTCACTAGGATTGTGGGGTTTGTTGTATGACGCTAAGCAAGCACTGTTGGTAAATGGGTGGACCGCAAAGGGGTTGAATGAGTCGAGTACCGGAGGACGAGACATGCTGAGTGAGTACTATTGATTGTGAAAGTGGGATTGCAATTGAGGCGGTGACTCGGAATATGTCCAAGTTTTATCGGAGCATGAGCGTTACTCTATCTGGTCACTTCAAGTTTCCATACTGTTTATCTGGTGCCATCGTCATCGATCCAATCTTTTGAAGCTGAAATAGCAGTCAGTCGTAGAATAGTAGTGAAATTTAGCTCCCATTGAGCCTTGGGCCACATGGGTGAATACGGGAAACCTTACAGTTAATGACACTGAAAGGGATGACATACTCTCAGTGTGACCTCCGAACTCTATCCGAGTATTCGTCGAATAGCGTCGAATATAGTTTGCGATGCCTTTCGTCATTGGGGGGAACGAGTTACAGGATTAACAATTGAACTATGTTTTGATTCCTAGGCTACCCGCAGACAGAATCCATGATTTCGAATCAAACGAACTGATATCGGAGAGATGACGCAGGATGTATAGAAATCGGATCTTTTGAAGCTGCTTCAAGCAAATTCAAGCAATTGCATTCATAAAATGTGCGATTCGTTCCCAAGACATATAATTGATAACAGAAGCGCACGGCTCACTAGCCGGTCTTTGCTTCGATCATCGCAATTTTCGTCTTCTCTGACGAGTTTTCGGCACTGTCTGTTTTGCGAGCGGCTTGAGCAAGGGCCTAGAGGCTCGAATAACTTCCCTTGGACCATTCTCAATTCATTCTTCGTGGATATTAATCAACTTTTGGGCACACCACCTCGATAGATCAAGTATGT
Organism: Lentinula edodes; assembly: GCF_021015755.1. Taxonomy (NCBI): domain Eukaryota; kingdom Fungi; phylum Basidiomycota; class Agaricomycetes; order Agaricales; family Omphalotaceae; genus Lentinula; species Lentinula edodes. Next base: position 157,781 of record NW_025764315.1, read on the forward strand.
TGGGTCCCCTAAAGGTAGCGAGAATATAATGCTGCTTCCGCGCTCCAGTGCTTATCTACGATCTGCATTTGGAGACGATACTAAAAGTCCATTTCCGTAAATTATCTACGGGCCGTGAGCAGAAGAGGTATAGACTCGCTTGCCTCAAGTTTATATCAAAGTCATGAGCCGCCTCCAATTTCTTTCAGGCTTGCAACGACGATTCTGCCATGTCTTTCGGCCCAGCAATCTTCCCAACGAGGAGTGGGAGACAGAAATCGAGCGTGAACTACAAGGCAGGCTTTTCTCTTGAGTAAATTTTGTATGAATTGGTCTGCACGACGGTAGTAGATGCAAGAACGTCGTATTTATATCATTCTAAGCAGCCGACAAAAGAGAAGCAGCACTACCCAACTGTCTGCGGATATCGTGGAAGTCTACATCGTGCGCTGAATTGGAATTAGACAAAAGTATGTTTACTTGTTGTATAATCAAACTTACTGTCTTCGACTTCTCCCCAGCGCTCTATCTGGCTGTTGACCTCAACCCCGGCAGCGTCAGATGCTTGATCAACATTCAATCGACGCTTGACCAAAGCTAGAGCGATGACAAATGATTTTGTGGCATGTATAGCGCGCTCCAAAGCTGCGTGGAGATGTGAGTTAGGTACATATATTCAAAGTGGCGGATTGATGATGTATTGCGCACCAGCCATTTCCCATTGGTTAAAGTCGTCTATAACAAGCGACAGCTGTTTCTTGCTCTGCTCTGACTGGGAATTAGAGAGGATCGACGTGAATTTTACGAGCTTGGCGCCGAATCTTTCTTCAACCCATGCAAACAGAGGATCCCAGTGTGTTTCTTGTTGTCGTATAAGAGGTGGAGGATAGTCTTGATAAAAACTAGGGGAGAGTCAAGCCGCGGAAATAATTGCATGAAACTAAGTACCATATAGTATCAGTGTCTAAGTATTGTATCAGCGATTGTCGGACGTTCTTCCGTGACTCCGAGTCCGCAAAATTGTCTATTGCTCTTGACGCTAAAGATGTCTGTGCAACGTCTTCAGTCATATGCAGTCCATGGGTATCGATATCAAACTGACCATAGGTAACGCATGGGGTTTCAAGACAATCTTTTGATTCTCCCATTCCGTTGCTATGAGTGTGGCCACCAGACGCTTGTTATAGGGAAGTAATAGTGTATGGCCTGAAGGAGTTTTGAGGGCACGTTTGTCTAAAGTAATTGCTATTCCTTCTTTCCGGTCCTCTATCCCAACTGTCTTCCAGAACCGTTTCATGGTGGCCTCAGCACCTAAGTGAGTGAAAGCCAGGAAAGTCAGGAGGGGCGCAGAAAAAATAATAATTCTGTAAAACTGACGATTTGTTTCGGTGACTGGAGGACCATCTAGCAAAGTAGAATTCAGACGAATTTGCAGTGAAGTATATCGAGGCTTGGATACGCCCAGAGGACGGAAAGCTCTGACATGGTGGAATCCAACAGACAGCATCGGAATTTGCGGAAGGATCGTTCCACGTGCTCTTGCTCTGACGCGCTGCGCCACCTTCTGAGCGCTTCTTTATAATACTTTGACGACCATCTTCACGATGCCTCAAAGTCCTGAAGTCCAACATCAGACAAGGCTATCGTCCTACTTCACACCCTCTCCAAGTCCAAAGAAGGCGAAAAGAAGAGCCAGTGCGATAGTTGACCTTACTATAGATTCTTCTGACGAGGAGCGTCCGTTCAAGAGACAGAGAGGTTCCTCAACTTCCCTGGACATCTCTCCTGGCCCATCCAGATCTTCATCCGCTTCTGCATCTTACAACAGGGCAGAACAGTGGAGCTTTGACTCTTCCCATTCCACCTCAACTGAGAAGGACAGGACACACATTTCAAACTCAGAGTTACGTTCGAACAAGTTGTCGAAGCGTGAAGCTCTGAAGAAGAAGCTTTTGCTTGAGAGAGAGTCTTCCTTCTTCCTTCAAGGCCGCTCTTCCACCGACAAGGGCTCATCCAGTAGAATCCAAAGTGGAGCCATTGATGAAAATAGAGACACTGATTCAGAGCCGGAATTCTGGGCCACAAGTAATGCCTCCACCAGTAATATCTCGAAAGTGAAACAAAAAGCCATGCCGAGGGCGAAACGACCTGAAGAACTAGGCCCCAGTGGAGAACCATGGACACCCCTCGAGAAGCAGGTAACATTACAGTTTCCAATTTTTCTGCGTTTACTGACAAACTATTGTCATTGAATAGGTGTTAAAGCTCAAGGGTGATAATCCTGGGACATTGTTAATGATCGAAGTTGGGTACAAATACAAATTCTTCGATGAAGATGCCAAAGTACGTCGCAGCAATAGTATTCACCCTTGAAATCATTCAAGAAATTGTAGATCGCTGCAAGTGTGTTGGGAATGGTTGCCTTCCGCGATCGAAACTTTACTGTCGCGTCCATACCTGTTGAACGGCGAGATATTCATTTGAAAAAGTGCATTTAATGGAACTATTAGATAAATCTGAATACTCATCTGTTGAGTAGTCTTTTGTCTCATGGACATCGTGTAGGGATAGTCAATCAGGTAGAAACTGCAGCACTGAAGAAAGTGGGAGAAAATCGAAACACGCCGTTCGAACGAAAACTGGTGCGTTTATACACTGCAGCCACGTACGCGAATTTCTTGCGAGCATCATTATTATTTTATTATTTGGCTGATCCTCGCCCGCCTGCCAGATATGTTGATGCTATGGACTCTGTCGATATGACGGCAACGCATTCCCCGCCACCTTTCCTATGCATCGTGGAAGATAGAAAGGCCGGCAAGGAAAGTGATGTTTCAATTGCACTTATCAGTGTATGTCCAAGTACCGGCGACGTCGTGTATGATGAATTTGAGGACACGCTGATGAGGCTTGAGCTTGAGGTATGTCAGGTTAGATAGAATGTAAATCCCACTGAAGTTTTACAGACGAGATTAGCCCACCTCAAACCTGCAGAACTGCTGTGTTCGAGAGATGGGTTGACACGGCCAACTGAGAAGCTGTTAGCTGAGCTTACAAGGTTGCCGTATTCCAGTACTTGTCTGACGTCCCTTCACTCACTCCTTCGGATAGTACTATATCGGGCGGTACCCCAGGCGTTAGGATGGAACGTTTTCAGAAATTAATGACCTATACCGAAGCCTTTTCTTTTCTCTCTACTTTCTATACTGAGAAACGAAATACTGTATCAGCTTCTGAAAATCTTAGAACAGGTTCTGACCTTTTCATCTTCTTTTCCCGACCTCTTGTTGACCTGTAAACCTACAGGCAAACTCCTAGCCTCCATTACGGCTTTTTCCCCGGAAGTTGTGATCGGTCTCGCTCATATGGTCAAGCACCTTTCGACGTACAACGTCGCGGATGTCCTTCTAGAAACCAAGTTTTTCACGAAATTCAGCGAAAAGTCGCACATGGTTCTCGCTGCAAACACTCTTCGCAACCTCGAAATATTCGAAAACGAGACTGATCATACTGTGCATGGTTCACTCCTCTGGGTCTTGGATCAAACAAAGACAAAGTTCGGTGCGCGGCTGATGAAGAATTGGGTTGGTCATCCTCTGACAAATAGAGTGTACGTATTCAGTATACCTGGTCCGATTCTATACTAACTTCCTGATTCTTTCCAGCGTTCTTCAAGAACGCGTTGACGCGGTGGAAGAGATCATCACTAGTTCCTCTGATAAACTCGTCACCCTCCGCCAAATACTCAAAAAATTACCTGATCTCGCAAGGGGACTATGTAGGATCCAATATGGTCAGGTACGTCTGACAGTTTTGAATCCCTTCTTTAAATTACACATACATACATACAGTGCACCCCACAAGAACTAGCGATCCTTCTTCCAGCCTTCAAGAAAATCGCTTTTGCGTTTGAACCCATGCGAGACAGTGATTCCTCGCAAGCAGGATTCAAATCTCCACTCCTTAATGACATGATACACGCGTTTCCCGCTCTGCGAAGCTCGATAACTGAATTGATTGGGCACATTTGCATGAAGCGCGCAGCTGAAGGACGGAAGGATGAGTTGTGGCTTGATAAAGAGAAGTATCCTAGGATTGAAGAAACGAGAATGGTCAGTGGGGATTGTGCTTTCTTTGAGAAAGATGAGATAGTCCAGGATATGACAACTGATCCCGGTTTCATTAGGGACTGCATGCAGTGGAGATAGAACTGCGAGAGATGCTCAAAACAGGTTTTTATTTCCCTGCGTATGTCGAGGTTTCTCATACTAACGCACCTTGCATGTCACAGTTCGAAAGATTCTTAAACGACCTTCACTTGAATATGAAACGGTGGCAGGAGAAGAGGTGAGATATCATCACTGTATTACGATGTTTTCATATATCCGGATCATCTTACAAACCGTATTGCCTCCTTGCGCCAATTTTCTAGTTCTTGGTGGAAGTGGAAAAGAGTGCTCGAATCGATATACCAGTGTCTTGGCGTTTAATTTCAGCGTATGTAGCAATCTGACCTACTCCCACTTCTACCCCGTCCTCTTTCTTCATGGAACGCTGTCCTGTATTCCTTCTATTCGCAACTTAATCGCCCACTCACTTCACATTGATTTGGAACCTTTCAGAACGAAGAGCAAAGCTAGATATCGGCCGTCTGATGTACAATTGAAGTTGGAGGAGAGGTATCGGTGGCAGGAAACCCTCGATGTATGTATTCCTTTACACCATTTGCACTTCGCCCTACTTGCCCTACTTGCTCTATTCCCATCTCATTCCTCGTCCACTGCAGATCGAAGCCAACCACGCATATTCGTTATTCCTGGACGAGATCTCAGAGAACCATTACGCGACGATGCGGAATGCGGTGAATAAACTTGCTGAAGCTGATTGTCTTATTAGTTTGGCTCAGGTCGGGTTACAAGTTGAGTTACATCAAAGTTTTTCTGAAAATTTCCCTTCCTTCCTTCTGAGTGGCTGGCTTTTAATTTGAATTGTATTATACACAGCCCAGCGCAAGCTACACTCGACCCGAATTCGTGGACACCGACCAACTCGAAATCGTGGAAGGAAGGCATCCGATGATTGAGCTGTTGCGTTCTGATCCGTTTATTCCCAACACAATTCGGATGGGCTCCCAGAGGGAACCAAGGAGTAAGATTGTTACCGGACCGAATATGGGAGGGTGAGTCACCGAGTCCCTTCTTTTTTTCGAAAAAAAAGAAGTACAAAAAAAATCGTTTTCTCAGGAAAAGCTCTTCGGTCCGTATGGTCGCTCTCATTGCGATCATGGCACAGATTGGGTGTTATGTCCCCGCGGAATCGGTGAAAATGGGGATGTTGGATGGGGTTTATACTAGGATGGGAGGTGAGTAGTTGAGTGCTGTAATTTCTTTTCTTTCTTCCTTTTTTCCTCTCTTCTCTTATTTTCTTTGGAAGTGTCACCGAGTCGGATTATTGATATATATCCTTCGATGTCAACTTCAACTTTCTATATACATAGCCTGGGACGACATCGCACGGGGCCGGTCGACATTCATGGTAGAAATGTCTGAGACGGGGGAGATTCTCCACTCGGCTACGAAGAAGAGTCTTGTTATCCTGGATGAGCTTGGGAGGGGTACGTCGACTTTTGATGGGGTGAGTAGTGTTTTTTTGGCATAACTAGTATACAAATAAATGACTTATTATTGTCACAGATGTCGATCGCCCACGCAGTATTACACCACCTGCTCACCGCCACCCGATGTAAAACGCTTTTCATCACGCATTACCCGCTTGTTGCTGCGGAGATCCAAAGACAATGTCCTGGGGACGTGGAGAACTTACATATGGGGTATACAACGGAGGAGCGGATTGATAGGACGAGGGATGTGGTGTTTATGTATCGGGTTGGGAAGGGAATCGCACAAGATTCATTCGGAGTAGAATGTGGGAGGATGGCGGGTTTACCGGAGGATTTGTTGCGTGCTGCGTCTGAGAGATCTGCGATGATGCGACAGGTGGTGAAGGGACGAGTTGAGAGGAATAGGGTGCGTAATGCTGTGAGACTGATATCCTTGGTGCGAGGGTTGAAGGATGGGCGAGAACGAGAACAACCTGAAGGAAATCATTCCCTGGAACCGGGATTGATTTTAGGGATGATGAGGAAGCTTGTATCACAGATAAATGATTCATAGCAGGTAGAAATATAATCATAATCATGTAATGTACATACAACATACACTGCGGGGATGAGCCGATTTCCTCGAGGCGAAAATGTGGGTTTTATCTCGAGGTTATGTACAAAAATATGGCAGCAGATATTTTGAAGGAATTGAGCTGAGGTTATGGTAAAATTATGAAAAGATAATTTAAAATAAGCACGGCCCCCCGCCAAATTCACGATAGCTTCACAATAATCGCCACACGAAAAGTTTTAAAATTCGTGCCCAGGATTTTTGATGAATTTTGGTAAAAATCCTTGCATTTTCTCTAGATTTTCACCGCGAAGACATTGGCTCATCCCCACAGTGATAAATATGGCAAAGCGGTGGGTTGTCCAAGTTGAACGAGCAAGAAACGTGACCGAGAATCCATCGCGCGAGAGCCACGTGACTATCGCTCAAACTACCTCTGCTACCACTGCTTCAAAATCAATGCGTACTTCTCTGCTTCTGGTTCTGGTTCTGGCATTGTCATCCGCTCAGATCACCTCGACCCACAGCAATAAGAAGAAAATCAATAAGGATTTAGCGGGTATACACGTACCTATATACCGTACTGGCGGGTCCAGGACGAGGGCGGCAAGGGACAGACGGAGATTGTACTCGACGACGGTCCGCGTAACAGACTTTCTGGATGTGACATACAAAATACCACTCAAGATTGGTGGCAGAGAGGTTGTGGTGGATATTGATACCGGATCGTCTGATCTGTGGATTATCGTCGACAATAGTAGTGGTTTTCGGTCTACGACATATCCAATCTCGCTGTTATATGGTGATTCAAGAACCGGTACACATGCGTCGGGAGTTATCGGGATCGATTCAGTTGCAATTGCAAGTTTGAACCTCAAATCTCAAATATTCGCAGCGATTAACGATACGAATACGAGTGTGTTGGAGACAGGATGTGTGGGGATTTTAGGATTGGGGTTTCCTGTTAACAGGTGAGTTTTACCTTGGGTTCGATGACACTTTGGGCTAATTGATTTTGGCAGTGCGTTGTTTCTTGAGATGTTTGAGAAGGAAATATACGACCATTCAAATTATAACGATAACACGAAGGCCGAGACAGACTACAATGCCAACTCTAACTCCAAGCACTTTGCTCGGAGAGGTCCTACTTTCCCCAATCAAAGATCCTTCAACCGGAGAACATTTCCTGATTTATCAAAATACGGAGGTACCGGTGAAGACCAACAAGGGCAAGATGCGAATAATCAAGATAATCAAGATAACATACGACCCAAGAAGAACAATCGTAGACACTCCTCCACCGGCCCGTCACCATGGACCCCCCGTCTCCTAGCCGCATTCAACGTCTCCGGTCCGCCAATTTGGAGGATCGTTACTGGTGCGCAAGACCAGCAACAAAATCAAAGTCAGGATATAATAAATATGAGACCGATGTTCGGCGTGAGTTTACAGCGGGTGACAAATACCGGTGATTCGTACGGCGATGGCGATATCTTTTATCCAGGACATGGATATGGATATGGATATGGATATGGTGTAGATCTCGAATTAGGAGGTGAGGCTGCTGCTCCTTGTGAACATCCCCGTGCAAGTATTATCTCCCAAAACCACATCTCCGGCCTCTTAACTATCGGTGGTCTTCCCCCTAACCTCACCGACGCCGACCTTACCTGGGCTCTCGTCCGACGATACACTGTCCCACAGGGCGGGTTAAAAGGTGGAGTTGGCGCAGAGGACGAGGTGTATCCGATTACATGGGAAATCCCTATCGACGGTGTCTATCTCGATGGAAACAGGATTCCCGATCCTGCTGAGCTCGAGAGCGGGGATATTGGTGTTACGGCGTTGATTGATACGGTGAGTTTTATGAAAAGATGTATTCAGAGGTTGTTCTTTTTTTTCTCTCTGCTGATGTTTTATGTAGGGAAACTCACTGATCCGGGGTCCTCCGGATGTTGTGCAGTATATTGTGGATATTATAGGGCGGGAAGATGCCTCTTCTTCCTCTCACCCGTCAACTGACACATCGACGTCCTGCACCACCCCTCACACGCTCGCGTTCCAGATCGGGGGGAGGATGTTTCCTGTGGAATGGAGGGATTTGGTGTGGGTCGAGGAGGAGGATGAGGATAGAGATTCACAGCAGGGGGACTCAGAGTACGAGAACGATGAAGACAATGGAGAGGCGGAGGAAGAAAAAGGCAATGGGAGTAGGAAACGACAATGTTACCTGAACCTCGCTCCCACGGACGTACCCACCACCACAACAACCACCACTAAAGGGGAAGGAGGAGGAGCAGGGTATATGTATAGTTGGAGTTTGGGTGATCCGTTTTTGAAAAAGTGAGTACTGGAATACTGGACTATATAATAGTGGTGTATTTGTGGAAGAGTTTCCGTTTTCCATCCATCCATTCATTTTATCAACTCTCAACTTTCCTCTTCGCGTTTCTTTAATGCCCTTTCTCTAACACCCTTCTCCATTCCAAGCGTGATCGCGGCGTTTTATTATGGGGATACTGTCCATCCGTCGTGGGATCCACCGAGGATTGGGCTCATATCGACTGTGATACATGGTGTGGATCTCGGAGTTGACGTTGAGGGTGGGGAGGATGTCGGAGCTGAAGAGTCTGAGAGTGATGTTAGGTCTACCGTGGCGTTTGAGGGTGGTGTTGAGAAGGATATTGGATCGGAAGGGGTGTCACTAAATTAGAACAGGGTCGAAGAACTCTCTCATTTCTTTAAACTTCCACAATCGCAATCACAATCATTATAGTCCATTTGTCAACCTCTGATCAGTTGCGCTTCACGAGTCCTGCTTCACTCTCACCAGCTGCCAACCTGGCTCTTTCTCGTTGGTCGAAAAACTAGAATGCTCTAGAAACTAAAACATAGAAACCAAGAAACAGGCGATTAAGTATAGCTCTTGAATCATCCTAGTACTAGGCTGTTCTATTCGGACGAACTTCTCAAAAATGCTCTCCGCTTCATCATTGGAGTCCTCTCGAAAGTGCGTTTTTGCAATGAGCTTTCTTCTCCTTCTGTCCTTCACAATGACTACCGCCGCTGTCCCTGTCGGGCTTAGTAACGGTGGTAATACTCAATCGAACATGGTAAGTTCTCGGTTTTTCTAACTCGAAAAAGACTAATGAATACCCAATGTTGAATATTCTAAACAATCGAATCTGTATTAGCCTGGGACAACGACACAAGAACCTGCAACATATGCGCCTCATGGCTCCGACAGACGGTTCCCCCTCTAATCTCAATATGTCTTAGTAATGGAAGGAAATCCGCAGACCCCAAAATATTCGGAGACGCTCTCCAAATCATTAGTAGTATAGATTCCTACGGAAACGCAGACTCGTATCTTTCCAATGCCGGGGAATTTACGGTTACTTAGGCTACCACACCAGCAGGCATTGAGGACCTTGAAAAATACGGATACTCAATGGATTTCATGATCTCCTTGCGTAACGCCCCTGGCACAAGTAATATGTAGCTTCCAGGGAGCTCCAGGGAGACTATAATGTGTATAACAACCACATGAAAGACTTCAGCGAGAAGTTTCTAAAAGAGGGGGCGAAGATACTCTCTGGTCGTGTTGATCATTTGCCGTTTGACTCGCACGATTGGAGTACGTTATGGCCTTTGACAATGAGAGTAGGAAGGCGCAGGTTCGTGGTTACATATGTCATGTCTCTTTTTTTTTCGGAAAAACGATTTTGAATAAGTTTTTAAACCCCTCTCCCCCTTTGTAGAAATGATAGTAGGGTCCTTGGGAAGAGAGGAAAAAACTTCTGAAATGGTGGACCATAAGAAATGATGAGGGGACGACAGTTGAATTTAGATTTTGATCCTGGGAGTACATACATAACAGAGACGGAAGAGAGGGGAGACAGAGGGGAGATATATAGGTAGAAGTATAGGTGACGATGACTTACCGACCCAACTGGTGGAAACACAGTTGGCGCTTGGTGGTGGTGTGGTGGTTTGAGAGCACCTAGTAGTACTAGACAAGCAAGAAGTTGCTTTTATCCTTTATGATTTGTATGCATCCTGCTCGAGTTCCCTCCGTACTTTGATGAATTGTCATCTGTTTAGGATTTAGCCACAATACGCTTGGGACGGAGCCGAGGATCTATCTAACTCGTTTATATGTTATTTCAAGTTCTTATTTTGACTCCAATTCCTGCTGTTTCAACTTGCTTACACCGGCAGTCATGTTCTACTCGATTCTTTCCTATATACTACGCCACTAGCTTGATGACGAGCTTCAGCATTTGTGAAGAGAGTTTGGCATTTGTACAATACGTACTGTAGCTATAGGCCGAAATAGCTTCAATTCGCGTTCGCAATTGATATTCAATGCACCACCAATATGGAGGTCCATTATCGTTCATCGTTTTACCGGTTTACTCTACTTTTTTCCGCTTCACCTTTTTCCCTTGCCCTTCCAACGATAGTGCACTCTCTTCACCTTCTATACCGTTTGCGCCAGCCACTTGCGTTTTTCTTTTCCTGGACGTTCTCTTCTTCTCCCCCCTCACCTCTTCCACCTCCTCCTTCCCACCCTTTTTCTCTTCCTCTTTCATACACCTTTCCTTGCTTTCTTTACTACCCTTCGGCTTCACCTTTTTCTCAACCTTCCCCTTCGACTGAGACTGCGACGTATTTGACGGTGCACTCGCAATTTGCACCACCTGCTTACACATCTGTGCTGCACCCTTAAACCTCTCCGATGCGAGCAGCAAGTCTGTTGCGCGAGTCCATGCCGTTGAGTCCCAAATGGTTGCAACAACATTCTGAGGTTGAGGGATTTGCACTGCGGCATCGTCGGCGGCTACTGCCACCACCTTCCGAGTCTGTCGCGCACCCACCAATGCTAATTTCAACACTTCCCGCATCTGAGATGCGTTTAAACCTAGACTATTATCACTCCCATCGCAGGCTCTGGATATTACATCGAGCAAAGTTTTGCAAAGGGCCTGGAGGTATTGAGTGACTTCGTCATGGATCTGCAAATTGATTATAGACAAAGGAGAGGAGAAGAGAGGTAGTACTCACGTCAAACGGAGGTTCAGTAAGGAGATCGTGGATCAATTGATACGCTTGAAACTGTCTGTACAGATTCGCAGCCTTGCCCGAAACCTCCAACAGATCATTCCTCAGATTCCACGCAGCCGTTCTAGAACGCCGGAAAAATTGTTGGAAGAAGGATACATTGAGAGAAGAGTTTTTGCGGGATATAAAGTCGATGAGGGAGTGGCGGTATTGCACAACAACATGGTCTTGCATTCCAGCGCGAAGCATCACTTGAGAGATATAGATGCAGCAGTCGCTAAGGATGGAGAGATGGTCTGGTGAACGTTCTGTTCTTGCGCGTTTATGAAGTGTTTCGAAGATTGAGGTCACTTCTTCTTGTTCTTCTCCTTCTCCTTCTTCCTTTTCTCCTCCTCCTCCTACCTTCTTTTTTTCAGCGGAAGCAAACTCTTTCGCCTTCCCTATCCTCGACCGGGCGATACCCCTAGCTTTATCCGAAAGCTGTTTCTCGTCAGTCGTACTCCGCGTGATCAAATCAACCAACGGAATGATCAGCCGAACGATCAACGGACTCGAAGGTTGTTTCTTTATGAATATATCGATTAGATCAAGAACCCGATTTTTGAAATGCGTAGCTTCTCTTTGTGCGTCGAGATCTGTATAGGGATCGATTATGTTTAGTCGGGGAAATCAAAGTTCTTATGAGGGAGCGTCTAAAGGACATACCTTTAGAAGCTTTCTTCTCATTCACCCTTGACCTGAACACTTCAGCGAGGTGTTCGTCGATAGCCATCATTTGATCATCGTCCATGTATTCTTCTTCCTCGCTGTCTTCATCCTCCTCGTTTGCAGCCTTTATCCCGTTCACGGCTAGCGCTTCTAGGATCCTCTGACGGAGCTCCTCGTCGACCTCTTCATTGTCGCTATCCTCGTTTTCGTCATCCTCTTCGTCGTCGTCGGATGATTGACTCCCATCCTCAGCGTCTTCACCATTAGCAGATTTGTCCTCATCTTCGTTATCTTCAACCTCAACCTCATCCATCTCCTCATCCTCCGCTGTCGGATCTCGAGTTTCAAGTTGCTAGAAGAAAACAAATCAACATCAACGCCGAAAATCATAATGTCCCGTTTCCACTCACCGTTAGAACAAGGTCTATGGTACTACTCTTGACTTGTCCGGAGATCAACGAGAACACTTGGTTCCCGATGGTACGCATGTAGGCTGTGGACTTTTCCATGAAACCGATGATAGTATCGACGATGGCGTCTATAGGCTCTGGTCCATCGTCGTCACTGTCTACTTCGTCTACAGGAGCAGAAGCGGACGGACGTCCTTTTTTCGTCTTCTTCTTGACCTTATCCAAAGAAAATTCACGTGTGGCAGCATTGGTACATAACTGTATGATGAAAGCAAAAAAACATCAGAAACAAGGGAAAATTGCAACCCTCTGAGAGGCTGACAAACGAAAGAAAACGCACTTCAATAGTTTCTAATGATACCACCTCCTCTGAACAAGATTGCTGCACCAAAGACGCAACTAAAAGAAGCTGCGTTCCGCTCGCTGCTTCTTGTTGATTACCAGATACCTATATGACAAAAGGTCAGCGATGTGTATACAACGTTACGAATCACGCCGTGCGTGGGCTGACTTTTTTGAGTTTGACAACCACTTCTCTAACCTTCGCCCGCAAAACCTCCTCCTCTTCATCGATTTGCGCAATCGATGAGACGTGTTTTGTGTCCTGTTTTAACTCTTCGATTGTTGATAGGACTTTGGTCACCCATAATTCTCCATCGGTAGCAACTCCAGCAATTTTGACTTTTGCGTTGTCTGATAGAGTGAAATGAGATATCTAGTACAAAGAAAAAGGCGAGAGAGAAAAGTAAGCAAGCTGACGAACCGCTCTCGATGGACGCTATATGATTCGCAAGGTCCGCCAGACAGCTGAGGAGTTTATCCCTACAGGTATGGCGAAGCTCATCTGAGAATTGTGGTTTGGGTATTTGTCGAAGCTAAATCCGTCCGACCATCATTAGAAACGGGAAGAAAGAAGTTTAAAGAAGTAGCCTACACCGATAAAGCGACTTTTCTCCGACTTCTTTTTGACCACATAAAGGCCGTTTACCACAAACCAATCCAAGACGGATTCCACCCATTCACCAGTCTTCGCTATAGAGCCGTTTCGAATCAAACCAGACAGTTGGTCGATGATCCATCGTCTACGAGCGTTGATGATTTCCACCGCGACCCTACAAGCACCACCAAAGGTCAGAGATTGATAACCGCAGATAAATGATATGAAGAGTCCAGGGAAACTCACTCGCTGTCATTTGCTTGATTTAACAGGTAAGCAATATACTGCTTGATATCGTCTGCATCCATGGTGGATATGATCGACTCAACCGTCTTGGTCTTTGTGATTTTATCAAACTGCTGAGAGCCATGAACTCCTGTGAGTTGAAGGATAAGGGCAAAGCCTAATTTTGGGTTGCGTTGAACAAACGTTTGAATTTCCGCTACCTGTGCATATGTATGTGTCGTCAATGACCATCAGAAGCCTTGAAGAGAAGATATATCTACAGTTTGTTTAGCGGCCTTGTGCAAATAACGATCCTGCTTCGATAGATGATTTATCCAAGTCCGCATGAAGTTCTTCGTGAAAAGCATGGGCATATTGTCTTCAGAGACGAGATGTAGTGCTTTTTGGAACACCTGGAAACCCCAATATTTGCGTTCCGGCGATGCAGTAGATGAAAACAGTGATTCTGAGATGAAAAATGAGACAAGGCACTGTTCATATACCTTTGACATACCATCCACAACGATCCGGAAGAATTCTGGAAAGTTGCTTTTGACCGCATTTGAGGTGTCGAGCAAGCGATCCAACATGATATCCCACACGTAATGAAGCTGTGTTTTCCAGCCTCCAGCAGCTGCAGTTTTGGGAGCATCGGCGTCACCTCCGTCGTTATTGGAATCCTGATAACAATGTAAATCAAAGGCCAGTCACTTTGTCATGGCGTTCACTTGCCTTTAAGATTAAAGCAAGAGTTTGAAGATTTACATTGCTGAGCAAGTCCGGATTCTTGAACGTCGGAGAGAATAAGGGACGCCAGTTGAATTCCTCAAACGCACTCTGCAGCTTGAGTGCCAAAGCGATCTTTTCCGGAGACCAAATTTTGTTTTCTACGAACAGATGTTGGGCGGTAGCGTGTACAGCTTCGTCCTTCCATGGTACTTCAGTAGCTTTGAGACTATCAGCCGCCAAACTTATTGCCCACCAAGCGCTCTCCCTTAGCCATGACTTCTTTTCACCCAGAGCAAGTAATTCCGTCAACACTTGTTCGTATCCCTCGAAAGATGAAGCAAGAGTAGCAGAGGATTGGGAAGTGGGTAATGGCTTTGTCCGTACTATCAATCCGGACTGTATTATGGCAGTCATGCCAAAGAGACGTGCAAATAATACGTCTCGTTCCTCTTGGCCGGTCATCGAGCCTTGGGATTTTGTAGCATCCATTATGAGCGCAAATATTTGTGAGCATGTTACAGTATCTATTCGGGACAGCAACTGATAAAAGTTAATCGGAAAAAAGCACTACACTGATGGTAGGAAGGACTCACCTCAGTTAATGCAACTGAGAAACCCAATCTACTGCTTTCCCTGGGACTTGCAAGGCCTCTTGTGAGACGTCTGACAGAGTATGAAACGTCTTGTGCGTTCAAGGTCTCCAGAGCATCAGGCTTCTCATCGTTCCCTTCATCTTCCTCGCTGGGACTTGACGCTTCGAACTGGGCTTGAAAATGTTCCAGGGACGATATAAGTTTTACAGAGGCATCTAGACGGTCTTTTTTGGAGGAAGAAGAAAGGTGCCAGAATAATGGCAAGGTCGTGGACATCTTGACTGGGAACCGCTAGGCGGTCAAAATTTTTGAGAACATGGCTGACAAATTTGGCATTTTTGAGAAATTGGCGCCTCTCTTCGTTGGGGCGCTTGTGGGAGTTGTAAAGACCAAGCTCGAACTCGATATGCAAGTCGTAATTATGAGGCGGTAAGCCTGGATACTACTCTAAGGCGCGAAATATACAACTAGTGACTAAATATTTATAACAACATTACAAGGATCAATTAGCCTACTATACAGAGCTTCTTTCATTAGATGTAGGATACGATGTGGGGTGCGAAAGCTGTGGATTATGCTCTTTAACCGATGTGGATATAGTGACCTTTGACACCCATCCTACATTTTTCGCAGTCTGCGCGGGGTCCCATAGCGAAGCGGTGTTTTCGTGAAGGAGACAAGATAGTGGCACTCGAAGGAGAGTTAGGTATGGACATGGGGCTTTCATTCATGGGTGTAGAGGGTCGCGCGGCCAAGGAAAAGGCCATAGGGAATGGCACGTTAGGTGTCGGAGGAAGAACATTGATTGACGGAGCTAAGTGCTGGTAATTGGAGTTATTAGTAGTGGCAACTTGAGGTAAAGGCTGAGTAGCAGTGGCATAATCTGGACGGACATCGGACGGCCGAGAGAAAGATGTTTGTAATGGAGGAAGCTGTGGTCTTCCATACGTCGCAGTTAGAGGGACCGCGGTAGACGGATTTTGCTTAACAGTTTTCCATTAGTTTCAGTGGCAATGAATGAAAACCAAATACCAACTACTGGCTGATCAGCAGCCATTGCATAGTCCTCAAATGGTAAGCCCCCAGAAGCCCCAGTGCACAGCGGGCTGTCGATTGTCAAGCTACCGGCTTGTTGAACCCAGTCTTCAGATGGCTGTCGGCTACTGCCAGCTGAGGACGAGCTGCGCAAATAAATGGGTTGAGATGGATTGTATTCAATTTCAGTGGCTAATGTGAGGCGTTTCTTCGGCGAAGGATGAGTAACTGCACAAAGGAAAATCAAACAAGGCGCACCGATGGTCGACTTGGTGAATTTGTTTCGTCAGGAGAGCGTGCGCGTTTCGTAGAGCCATACGCAGGCCGAAGGGAGCTTGAAGGAGACTGCATATCGACTTCCATCATGACAGGCAGGCTTGGTTGTGGTAAAAGGTGAAGAGAGAGATCAAGTTGCCGTTCAGGAGAGAATGATTTTTTTGATTGACAATCACTCTTTGTCACCAATTCATCAGATCATCATTCTCGCGTCTCTTTCAAAGGGTCAATGATTTCACTGTCAGGTCGGGCAGTGTACATAAGCGAAGGGAGATGTGTTCGGAACACGACTACTTGCTTAGTTATACATACCTAGGTTATACACGTATAGTATTCTATGTATCATGAAGTATACATACTTTTCTATGAATATCATGATCTTACTGCCTGACAGTTGGATTATCCTTGGACGTTGAGATTGCCTCTGGGAAGTTTAGGTTCACCCTCCTTGTATGGTTCACTCGTCTCTTCGCGAAGCATGTCATTCAACCAGGCTCCGTTAGGGTGAATCTTCGTTCTCCTTGCACCGTACATGACAGCCAGGTACAACCAAGCTGCGGCATTACCTAGGGTGGTATCCAAAAACATCAGATCTGCAGAACAGATAAAAACGGTGAACAGTACATACCGACAGTACCGACTTCATCCGAAACATGTGTCTTGGCGTAATCCGATACCTTCTGCCACAGGTCATCGTCTGTGTATAATTCAAGAAGGTGCTTCGCAACCGCAGCGTTGTCACCAGGAGCAGTTAGGTAACCGCTCTTTCCATGCTCGACCTGCAGAGGGATGCCGCCGGTCAAAGATGCGATGATGGGGACTCCAGCGTGGATAGCTTCTGAAACTTTGACTTCAAAGCCTTCGCGGGTAGATAGTTGAAGTGCAATTCTAGCGTTTGCCATAAGAGCATTCAATACTGAAAATGATTAGAGCTGCTCAGTGCATTTGAAAAACAGACAAACTCACATTGATCACTAGGCGGCAGTCTCATGACAACTATATCCTTTGCATATTCTCTATACGCATCGGAATAGATCAACTGGAGGACTTGATCGTAAATGAGGCTTGCATCAGGGTCATCTACAGCACCGTGGCCACAGATCAACAGTTGTGGAATATCTTCTTCGCTCTTCGATTGAGGAGCATATAGTTTCCTAAATCGCGCGTAGGAGTCGATGACATTGGGGATACCCTTCGCCGGGTCAAATCGAGCGATCTGGATGATGTATTGGCGGATCGGCCACTTGAGCTCGTTCATCTTTTCCTTGATGCAAAGACTACGGAACTCCCCCATGTAGTAAGCAGAGTCCCACGGGGCAAGCTCCTTGTTCAAACCATCGAGCCTGACACAGAAGTTTGCAAAATTAATCACACAAAGGTGAGAACCTGAACACACTCACCAGTCGGTAGCGGCCCCCAAAAGTGCAACTTTTTCGGCGGGGACATCGGCTGGTACGAATTTGTTCACGGGATGACCTAAAGAGATAGATTGTTCAATCACAAAGGACGCGGAAATGTATCAAGACTTACTGATGAACAAGTCAGCAAGCTGAATGTTATTCCATAAATACTTCCACACTTCTTCCTGTGGAGAACCCGCTATGTGAACCAAACTTTGTTATGTTAATAGAGACTGATGGAGCTGCAAACTGCCAACTCACTCGCTGCGAATCTCGATATGAGAACGGTAGATTATGGGTAATTCTGGTCGGACTTTACGAATCAATGGAATGAGCCCCGGCATCTGAGGATCATCTGCCATTAGACGGATGAAGGGTAAGAACGATGATGGTATATCGACGAATGATTAACAGACCAATGAAAGCAACGTCTACTCCTCCCGCAGCCAAGGGACCTCCCTCGGCGGTCCATCGCAAACCATTCTTAAGGATCCATGCATCAAAATTGTCTTTGGCATCCTGGGTAAGCCTGAGATCAGGAGAGGCCACGCCTTGAAGTATATTGTGGTTGTTCTTTGTTGTCCTGAAAACGCTAGGCGACGGGTTCGGAACGTACCTAAGCCGAAAATATCAGAAATCATGTGGGGTTTTAAAGTGGTGTGGGGTAGACATCCAATTGAGTTGAAGAAGAGAAACTCACCACGCAGCATCAACATCAAGTAGGTTCAAGAATCTAATTAAGGCGTGGCGCATCTAGAACATGAAGGGTGAATCCTTCGCGATCACAGTTATTCCTGTTAAAGCCCACCAAAGCGACACCACCTGAATACACAATCAATACGAATTCTGAATGAATAGGTACACGTTCATAACGCACCACCCTGGGGAGTAGAGGAGAAGAACCCAATCTTTATGTTCTTCTCCCGCAATTCATCGGCGAGTTTGTTAATTGCGTTCCATGTCCTGATGGGAAATAAGCATCCGGCCAAGAGGCATACAAGAATGGCGTTACCCCGAGCCAACAGTTTTTCGATATTCTTCTAGATCGTCTAATAAATGAATTTTTCCCGCAGCGTCTACGGTAACTTGATTGCGAGGCCCAATAGTAAGACGAGGATTGTTGTTGGGACCGTAGTACATGAGGCATTTACGGGCGGCAGAGTCAGCTTGCTCATCAAGCGTGCGAGGGATTGGGAGTTTCCCACTGACGCCAACATTGAGGTGCGGGGCAACGGTAGCAAGATGACTTGCCTCGACGTAGACTGTAGGCGTTTCTGTGCCTGAAGGGACATAAGATCCTGTCGTGGAAGAGATACGATGTTTGATGTTGGGTCTCGTCAAGGAGTCAGTGTGGAAAGTCTTGATGTTGAACACGATGGGAACAATGTCCAACTCTAACCAAAGTTTGGTACAGATATTGGGCACCTGTGTCAACAAGAATGAATTAGACGATGTTCCAGTTTACACAACGCGTTACTGACGTCCTTTAGCAAAGAAAATGTGACTCCAGCTCCAAGGAATTTGCAGAGATGGTCGTTGGAGAATTTGCGTATCGTATCCAGGATGCGATTCTCGATCTCTTTGCTCGTCTTCTCGAGAGTATTGGGGGAGTATGGCAAGAGTATAGAGCTGAAGTCCGTATTATAGACTGAATCGTGGATAGATAGTGCGATCTCGTATTGCGTGCCGTTATTGACAACGGCGCCGGCCACTCCCGCCCACATTGGCTGATTTCAAGATAGAAGGATGAGAAGCATGAACAGGGTCGACACGGTCACATTATGGAGCAGCAGTTGCCCAGGGAGACAGAAAGAGAGAGAGACAGATGGTTATTGATCACCGCACATCAGCAATAGCACACCAAGGAACTTACAGTAAGATGAACGAACGACGCAACATTGGGCTTCTGAGACGAAGAATGGGAAGAAAGCCTACGCCTAGCAGCAGCGGAAGAGACAGATTGAAATTTTTGACTAGGAGGAGCCATGGTGATGGGGAAACAAAAATAATGACGTTGGGGGCTTATATACCCTCCGGCGCGCCCTGTATATGCATATGCCCATGCCCATGATCCAAAAGTGTGACATGAAGAATTCCAGAACATTTCTTCTTTCAATACATCTAGATGTCTGAAATGAGTCTCCGTCCTGCCTTCGGATTCAGACGACCTCGGAGCGACCTGAGTATTTTCGTATGTAAGAGGAACCTAGATTCACATGAACCTGAATTTCCTTTTTGGTCATCTTTGACCCAAACTCCCATCATGTCCAAATGCTCAGAATGTGCTGGTGCTGTTGTTTGGAATGAGGACGCTTTCTCCAATATTTGTATATCTTGTGGTACATTAACTGATCCTTCTCAACGCGTCTTTGCGAATAACGATGATCAACTCGACAGTCAGTATTCTAACCCGTCTGCTCCGAATACTCTGAAGCGTTTGCGTGGCGGTTCTAGCTGGGCTTTGGCCGGTGAAAGCAAGGAAGCAAGAGTTAAAAACAATACGGTACGTTTCTCTACATCCCTCATTATGCGCTCTTAACGATCACCGTCTACTATAGTTAACTATGCATGGATTCATCAAGTCGTTGACACTGACTTTATCTGTGTCCGGTCTATCTCCCCGTGTTTGCAACTTGTTTGATCAAGCGATGAAGACAGCACAGTTCAAATGGGGAACCAAGGCGAAAGCAGTTGCCGGAGCTTGCCTATCCATTGCTTTACGAGAATCAAGTAGGCCAGATTCCCTCAAAGATATAGCATTCCTCATAGAGCAAAGCGACGTCAATCTGAAGCGGACTCTCTCTTCGGTCCTTTCAGCGCTGAAACTAACCTTGAAATCAAGTAGCCCAGCGCAGTTTCTCACGATTCTACAATCCCACCTTTCATCTATCCTACAAGCTCCTATGGATTCTTCAGGGATGGACATCTCGCTCTGGTCTGAACTTAAATCCCTGTCGATTCGTTCTGCCGTGGAAACGGCTCGACTTTTCATCGATATATTATCACGCTCTGCTTCTGAATCAACCTTGCGGAATTCTCCTGCCGCAGCCGCCTGCGCTATATTCATCATGTCCCTTGAAGCGGAAAAGCGCGGGCCTTTGAGTTGTTTGGCCGATATCTCCGCTTGCTTCGCTGATTCATGCACAGTGGCGAAGGTGACCGTTACGAGTCGCTATCAAGCTCTACACAAAGAAGTGTCTAGCTGGATCAAGGAAGTCGAATGGCTGGACTCCTATCAAAAACCTAATCAGCGAGCAAAGGTTTCCAAGAGATTACTATGTGCTCGAGGGCTCAAAGATGTTCTCAACTGTAAAAACGTGCTATGGAAAAACCAGGTAGAGGCGGAAGGCAAGTTCAGTCTCAATCTACAGTTAAACAACGTCGACAGTGATTCGGAGTCGGAATGTGGTTCTTCTCAGGACGCTGCTTTGGCTGTCCCCACGAATGAAGACACACGGCCTGCTCGAAAAAAGAAAAAGGTCCATTCAGCCGTGACAAATGGTGCTCAATTTCTTCTCAGTCCTTTAGACGCCCCTGCATCTGCGTTGTCAAGCGTTGCAACAACCTCTGCGTCATCTTATCCCCAAAGCGTTTCATCATCTTCGCATGGCAGAAACACCGTCGACCCTTTTACAATGTCTTCTTATCTGCTGTCTGCATCGTCTTTAGTCTCTGACACACGCGGATTGCCTTCCCGTCTGCAACGATTATCAGTCGCACGTGGAGGCTCTGGTGCAGATGTCATTCTTGACGACGAACTGTTTGCTGAAGGAGAATGGGAGATTATGCAGCGCACTTCCGAGGAGATGCAGCATCTGGAGCAGCGATGGCGCGACGACGGTACCCTTGATACGATGGATGAAGCTAGTTTCAAAGCTTCGCAGAAACATGAAACAACGAGACGGAAGGAGAAACAGACCCAGGCTCGTACTGAAAGCCTCGCTGCAGACTCGGCACGCCATCCGGTCTCCAAGCGAATCAACCTGGAAGCTCTCTCGAGTTTCATGCTCAATCCCGGCGATGGCTTCGACCAGGCACTTGATCTGGATACATCCGAGATTCTAGGGCTCGAATTCCTCGAGGGCGATTTGGACGATAAAGGCGCAGGTGATGAAATCCTCGTACTTGACGAGGGAAACGAGGCTGACGCGTTTCATATGGCACCGGACACGGAGAGCGGGGATGAAATTACTGTTGACGATTGGCGACCCCCTTCTCCAGGTCTGAATAATACCTTCGATGATTACTATTCGTGAAGTTGCAATCATGCTTCGTCTGTACATCTGGACTGTTGAAAATCCCTGCTACTTCATAGCCGGTGACCATCTTTACATATTCCAGCCTCGCCCTCTCCTCGTGTTTGGAACGAATTACTGTAAATTCCGTATAACAACCTATCTTTGACATCTTATACCTATAGTCACATGTATATACACAAAATGTCCTTAAATCAATTTCTGCCTCAAGGGAAACTAAGTCGTGGGGACGGGAGATTTTGGTACTAGCAAAAATATGAATGATAGATTCACACTAAACTAAAGGCAGGTAGTACAAGATGTATGCTAATCCAATGAAGACTCGGACAGCTACACACGAGGAGCTATTTCCTCACCCTGATCCCATAGGTCCGGCGAGGAGTCATTGTTGGGTCGCAACAACGTTCCGTCAGCAGACCTCCCCTCGAGCTCAAGAATACTGGCGGAAGAAGATGGATCATCAGTGTAATGCCCCGGAGGAGGCTGTGGGTTACCACCAAGAGCAGAATAGCGTGATGCTGCGGAAGGATGCCGACTGAAGTGCACGGGGAGACCGTGCTCTGTCTCCCGTGTGATACGAGGGGCATGAGGAAGATGACACATATCTGCCGCTAGACTTGGGAAATACTTGAAGATAAAAGGTGTTAGGTACATCAAGCACGGGAGGACACTGCGGGATAATCACCCACCTGACGGTAAGAAAAGTAAGCCATAACGGTTCCGAGAAGCGATCCCACAACCACATCCTGCCAATGATCTAAAGAAATAACACGTTCAGGTCTGTCGGCAAAGTCTGGAAAACATGGAGCATACGACGGTAATCCATGGTCCGCGATATCGCCACCAAGGCTGCACCGGCGAAAAGCGCAAGAGATATCCAGGCTTTTCCCTGGGAATGGGAGTGAAGATACGTGACGAGACACAGAGTGTATAACTTACAACATGCCCCTTACGATCGAACAGATGAAGTTTGCCGGCTAGATAAAACGCTAGGAACCCAAGACCGGCGAAGGACACTGCAATCGATGGGTTGAGTTTTCAAAGGTCGGGATCAGTTTGGAAAGATTTTAATCACTTGATGAATGCCCAGAAGGAAAGGAGCGAAAACCATCCCTCATGATGTACGAATCAGTTTGGGTACAAATTGCAGCACTTGATAGACCGAATATTGGATCTACTGATCCCGTTATAGGCTGACAACGATCAATGATATCTATGAAACCAAACCGCAGAGGGAATAATTGAGCATATTGAAAAAACCAGCCACGATGATATATACCTGGTCGAGGCCTTCCGACCGTGATTTTCGTGAACTGGGTTATCGAACCTGTCAAGACGAGTCCCAAAACCACTGGAAAACAGGAAGGAGTGGGATGCGATGAAGATAAGAGTCTAGACGGGATACGAACGTCCTAGGGTACCTGAAAGATGAAAGATGATAAGTACAGATAAACACAAGAAAACCAGAATCCAGGATACCTACTATTGTGGAAATCCCACCACGAGCGAACGGTGATGAAGTTTACGATACATTGAATGGAGAATGGGGCTACAACGCTGATCAGATATAACGCAAGAACCTGAGGAAATCTCAACATAACAGATTGCGAGTCCAATCGTCGGCCACGTACCGGGACCCGTTCACGTACCGCATAGCTAAGCTTTATAATGAAACTCATGTATCGATACGTAGAAAGTGTAAGTACTTACGGATGTCTTAAACTAGTAGCAATCATTCTTAGTTTGCCCCGTACATCATGAGGTGGGGCACTCACGAGATGTCAGTGAGCGAAAACAGTCTCTGAAATCCGTCGACCTTATTCAACGAGTAGAATATTGCGCTAGACCGCTCGGTCAGAGGGAGTCAATATTCATCTGCAAAACATGTATACTCGCCAGAGCAAGGATACTAGCTGGAGAGCGCTCTCCAGCGACGAAAGCACCCAAAGCAAAAATCAAAGCCTGCTCTGGGTGCTTTCGCTGCTGGGAAGTGCTCCCAAGTGCTCTGAGCTGCTTTCGGCTATTTAGCCGAACATACAGGTTTTGCAGATGTTTTTTAATCGTGAACACAAGCGCGTACGCCAAACCGAAAGTTATGATCCTGCGTTGTTTGGTTCCTCTTTTGTCAATCGAAAAGTCAGCCGCAAGAGCAGAGCTTCACAAACCAGTCAGGCGCATATGAAAGAAGAAGTTGTTTGTTATACGAGGAGTTGGAGGGCTTATTACCTAGAAGCGCGTAGGGCATCCTCACAGTCAACGTCGGTGTCATAAACGAAGGTAATCAACCGGCTAAATAACGGCAATTCACTTCTACCTTCATGCACATGTCTTCCGACGCGTTACCCGCCCAATTCGAATGGAATCCAGGTCTATCTCTATCTCTGCCCGCACTTCTGAGACCTGATAATTTAGCGAAACATCACAGACTACGATAACGTATTGAAACAAATTGCGGAGACAGACGTTGTCGAGTATGAGCAATCTACTGTCCCAGTGTCCGTCTCGATTAACGATCATGACAGTGTTAAATGGGACTTGTTAAAAGATATCATAAAGCACAAAACTGAACAAGTCCATCCTGCATCCCATCTCTTTGCTATTATTCCTAATGATGGTTCATTCACTGGCAGAATATTTCCATGTTTTTGTCAAGTACAGCTTCCCCTCCTCTGGCCCCCTCTTTCAACGCAGTCCATATGCAAAACGGTGGTCTCAGACTTCCGCCATTCCCTCCTCGCCAGCAGAATAACATCAACATGATAGAGGCGCCCCAGAATTACTTGAACGAGGAGCAAACAAGAGCGCTGAAAGAGAGCATATTTGCACAGCTAGATACATTTGATTCGTGAGTATATCTATTCGTGAGTATAACTCTTCAAGTCATTGAGCCCTTACTTGAAATTCATTCAGAGATCCTCCATTCACGATCCAACGCGTCTGCGAACTTTGTGTCGAACCTGAGAAGCAATACAAGTCTATTGGCAAATATCTTCGAGCGGTTGAGAAATCTACACTGGTCACGTCAACATGGGCAGAATTTCCACCTCTTACGGAGCAGGAAAAAGATGCAAATCTACGGAGCAAAATTTCTACAGGATCTCAACCGCTATCTATACCAAATACCCCGTTATTCTCTCCCATCCCATTCCTACACAACGATGCTCGACGATCCAAATCACGTAGCCCTCCACCATCTCCACTTGCTCTAAGCTCCGCAGGTCCCGTAAGTGGCGGTCATCCGGAGACGCTTTCCCTCGAGCCTGCGCCGCTAGGCTTAGTGGACGAGTTAGATGACCCACGTCCAGGACATATGAGCGACCATCCAACCGCATTGAGTGCAGTGACTACTGTGGATGATGGGAAAGAAGGTACACCGATTGTACAAAGTTTGGAATCTAGGTTTGTGAAGGCGGAGGACGAAGATAGCACGATGGCCGTAGACGAGAATAAGGAGAACCAAAGCACATAATCTCCCAACCAAAAGTCATGTAAAGTCTCTCTTGATTTTCTCAAGCATGGCACCCATGCGCAATTTCATGTTGGGCTGACCCCTTCCTCTTATTCCACCTCGACTATGTCCTCTGCCTCTGTTTGTGCCTCCTCGCCGGTTTAGTGGATCTGACTTGTATGTGTGGAGTGTCTCTCGAGAATAGGCTTTTCGAGTAAGCTCTCGGAGATCTGGCGCGTCGTGTTCCTTGGGCTGTTCCTTTGGCTCCTTCAATTGAGATGCGAATGCAAAATTGGGACGAGGTGGTCCACGCTGGAATTTCATAGGCGGAGTGGTGACAGTTTCATCTGCTGATTCCGATTCCTTGTCATCTTCTGCTTCCTTGTCAGCCACCTCATCCTGTTCTTCTTTTTGGGCATCGTCAGTTTGAGTAGGTAAAGATCTAGATGGCAATCCCATTTTTCGCCTTTCAGCTCTCCATTTACTCTTGATTTTCGTCTTTTCGACCCATGCCTTTTTAAGAGATTTTGCTAGAATACGTAGATCAAATGGTTAGGCCTTAAGACTTGAAACATTGATGAGAATCTCACCCTTCGCCTCAGGATAACGATTGAAGGAAGGTGGCTTTTTCTTTTTATGAAGTTCAGCAGCAGAGACGACCATTATTGAATGTGAGCAATATGGAATCGAGGCTCAAATAGATCATGAATGGCTTATCAATTATTTCACACGAACGGCATTAAACCCAAAATGACTAGATTTCGACCAACAACATCTCTTTCCTCTCTTCTGTCAACTCTGTAAATCCTCCCCACTCAGTTCTTTTTTGTGTAATATTCCTGAACATCGCATGAACGTGCAGAACCTCAACTCTGTTGGTACGTCTTATCGTTGCCTTTTCACGCTTTTGACACGATAATCTGTGCTCATTGTGGACACCTCATCCCTCAGACCCTTTCGCCGAAGAGGAACTTCTCGGAGGCACCCAAGACGTAGGCTCTGGGGCAGATTATATTCATATTCGTATTCAACAAAGAAATGGAAGGAAGACATTGACTACTGTACAGGGTTTGGCTAAACGTGGGTCTTCGTCATCCTTCCTGGAAAACAATTTTCTAACCTTTTTTACAGAGTATGATCTCAAGAAGATCTTGAAAGCTTTCAAGAAGGTATCGTTAAAAATGGACTAATTTCCCTTATCACCCAGGGTTACCTGACTTTCTTCATCATTTGTCATTTGTAGGAGTTTGCCTGCAATGGCACCATCCACAACGATGAGAAGCTAGGTGAAGTCATCCAACTGCAGGGCGACCAGCGATCCAAGATTTTGGACTTTCTTGTTGAGAATGATGTCGATAAGCTCACCATCAAGATGCACGGGTTCTGAGCTGTAAGCTATGCTCTTGTATGATTGCTTTTGTACTTGGTACAGACCTGCCCCAATTTCTGCGAGTTCGACATAAACTAGGAACATTCGATGTTTTACGAACTGCTCTCGATTTATAGTTTCCTTCCTATGTATTATTCCTTCAAATGAGTTTCTCTTCATATATGGCCATCTTGAGCTAAGATACACAAGCTACGCGAGCAATCCTAATTCGTCATTCACAGAGCAGTACATGAATATAGTTAGAAAAGTGTCGACTAGACCTCTGAATGTATCGGTAAAATAATAGGCATATAGAAAACTGGTAGCTGACTTATCTGAGACGACTATTTGATTTTGTCCAGCGGTCTGGTGGGAGAGCAATTAGTAGTTATTGCGTTGAGGAGAGCGATAGGGCACCAACCTGTTGAATCCTCCTCGTCTATCACAGAACGTTAGTAGAAATATTTGCGCGAACCGAATATGTACACTGACCTGTTCATATATTGACGCCATGTTCTAGTCTTCTTGATGTTCACAGTGCCTTCCTGGTTGCCTTCAACATGTTTTCCCTACAGATATGAAGACAATATAAGTTACAGAAATGATAGAAGAGCAAAAGGCGGACCTTGGTAGTACCAAATCCAGCCATGCCCATGGCGGCCATCATAGCTGCATCGTCGTCATCTTCCACTGTTTCACCGGCTTCAGTACCGTTGTTGAAGTGCTCAGAGTCTGATTTGGAAGTCAAAGGAGAATCTGTAAGCCGTAAGTTAGCCACAGAGCGGTGATTCAAGAGGTCAGAACCGACCTGAATGAGCCGATTCTTTGGGAGGTGGAACTTCTCGCTTTGAGGATCCCCTTCCGTCGTCTCTCCTATCTCTTTCTCTATCCCGGTCATGTTCACGATCCTTCTCTCGCGAGTCGTCTGGCCTTCTTGGATCTCGTTCTCTTCGGTCTTCTCTGCGATAATCACGATGCTCTGGACAAAATATTGATAGAAAATAGAGAAATAGAAGGAGACAAAGTACCTCGGCGTTCACGGTCACCCCGACGAGGACTCCGGGACCTACTTGATCGCCTTTTAGGCTCGTCTCGATAACCGCTGCGCCCGCCTCGCGAGTACTTGTCGCCGCGGTTTCTATCTCTGTCCTCCCTTTCCCAGCTTCGATCTCGCCTACGGTGGTCGCGGGAAGACATAGGTTGTAACAACGTGACTCGAGTGACTCTTTAAGCTTTAACGCGAACTCTAACCTATTCTAACGCGAGGCTACCTTTGAAGTTCTATATCTCATGGCTACTACTATTGGTAATTAGTCGCAGAACTCCTCCAATCATAGATACACTAAGGCTGAGAAGTTTTACAGCTCTTTCCAAAGCACAACATATACTACTCAAACGTATACCGGCACTGACCACTCCCTCCGATATACGGCGGATGCTAATTCGTTATAAAGCTCAAGGTGTTGCTGATGGTGCGCAATTCTCAAATATACCTGCTAATTTCTAAAGCTAATACATTCTTAGTGGCAATAATGTATGAAAACTTCGTACCAACAAAACAGGCACTCATTACTTTGACCCGCCCAAATTACCTGAGAGACAATCTCCGGGAGCTCATAAATGCAACTCTGAGTGGTGTGGTATTCACAAGTGAAGAGGTTGACTATTCAATATCTGGACCGCCTCCTTCCGTGTTCGGTACAGGTCCTCACGCTGGTGTGGACAATATAGGAAAGAACGTAGTGCTCTCTCCCTTTCCGAGCGGGACGTCCCCCTACATTCTTGAAGATGTCCTCAAAAAATATACACTGGTTGGTTCCTATCAGGATTCAGTCCTTCCAATAAAGTCAGTCATCTCCATTCCATTTTTCGCTACCAAGTGATCAATGTTCTCTTTCTTCAAAAATATAGCGCTGGTTCAAAAAACCCAATCACAATGCTAGTCAAGCTTGGGTCGGAATCGGAAGCGTATCGAGTCGTGAGGGATCTGCACATGAGAAATCCCCTAGAAAACGTGAGGTGGTCGCGGAATCTCCAGGCGCGTATTATACATTAAATTATCAGTATGTTAAGAACGACACAAAATGAAGACATTTCTCTACATTCTATCGACTTCAGCAACCTCGTCGGTTCGCGTTCGTTGACCCTGTGTACAAAAGTACATGAAACATTGGAATTTTAAACCAAAAGAGAAAACGTAGCGCTACGCACCATCCTAGCGTTGTCCCCTTCATCTTCAGGTGATCTTCCACGCTTCAGTTTTCCTTCGGAGGTTTCTATCTCCTTCCAATCTTCTCCACCTCCGGCTACAGCTCCCGGTCCGTCCTGAGCATCTGCATACCGTTCTTCGACCGCTCTTCTCCTCTCGACTTCTAACCTCTGTGCTTGTGCACCCCAGCCTCCTCGACCTGGGTCGTAATCTTGCCTGTGCTCATCCCGAACCTGCCCACCACTCTTTCCGCGTCCGAATTGTCTTCCTTCTTTGTATCCCAAGTCCAGATCACATCGAATTATTCTTTCGTCGAGTTTGGTTCCGCTGACGTATCGCATACTGGCAAGAGCTTCGGTATGAGTATAATACTCTACAAAACAAAAGCCACACGGTGTTCTGCATTCCATGACACACGTTACTAATGGTCGGACGCGATCCAAAGTGTTGTACATACCTTGTGTTACGGTCAAGACCCATTATGATTCTTTTGATTCCTCCTCCGTCTGCGGCGTTGGCACATTTTGAAAATAACTCGTAAATCTGTTCTTCAGTAGTAAAAAAACTTAGATTTCCAATCTAAGGCCCGATGGGTTCAAGGTTATTCTTCGCCAACGGAAACAGTTTTCTGTCAAACGTACGTAGAGCGTAGTGGAATTTGAAAGCATTTCATTCTGTCTTTTACGGTCGACGCGGGCTTGAGAGTCTTTATAGTTGGACGGCTGGTCCAACGGCTGGACTACATGGGCCATTCTTTCAGACAAATTTTTATAGTAGCAGATAAAGTCGAAGTTCAAAAGATAGAACACAAGTTTTCGCACGATTATGTACTTACAAGTTTATAAACTGACAGTGTGATGCTCCTGGACATATATTGTAATGGCTGGCCCTAAGAAATCAGCCATCATCGTTTCTTATTCTTCTACCCAGTCCTTCCTGTCGTCCTCGAGCTGGACTCAGATCCTCCAGACCCTCCATTCCCAGCTTCCTTTACGCAATATCCACTGGAAATCTGCCTCCCGTCCTTCCATTAGGACTATTCATGAGCTCGACGTCTCTTTGGTCAATCTGGACACCATCCGCGACGAGCATACATCACAAATACCAACGACAGTACTGGAAAGGCCTTTACTTAACATATATGTCATTACCTGCGAAGTACGTGTCATTTTTTATGCCCTTTACCTCTCCTACTTATATATGTCGATCCTGGAAGAACAATGATCTTGAAGCATATCGCGCAACGGTGAAAAAGCAAATCAAAGAATGGCATGCAACTGTTTCTCCACGCAAGAATCAAGAATGGCTTATCCTGCACGTCGTTCGTGCAGATACCCGAGTACAATCCGGAGCGTTCTTCACGCTCAAAGGCTCAGTTTTGGACAAAGTGCGAGCGGACTTCAACACAGACAAGCGAGAACGGTGAGCTTACATTTATTCATAATTCGTTACTTAGCTGTTGACTCTATCATCAGTTGTGTTCAGCTTGTTTGGTCTACTGGGACGAATAACCCAGCAGCATGGGCTGAATTTCTGAACAAACTCCGTGATGGTGTACTATCTGCTTTTGAGAGTGCTGTCATTCAGCGGGAAGAGGATGTTAGGCGTTCTGAGGGTCAAAGGCAAATGCCAGGATGGAATTTTTGCACTTTCTTTATCCTCAAAGTGCGTAATGATGACAACTGTAGTCTTGTTCCCTCGATAAATTGACCTGGACTTGAAGGAAAGCCTGGCGACCTCTTTCGAAGGTATGACTTTGTACGACGACGCCCTAGTGGTGTACGAAGAACTCGAAATCTCGTTCTATCAAGTTTTGAAGGAAAAGAACCTATCTTGGTTTGGTACATTGATCACGCCTTCGCCAACCGATGATTCCGCACCATTACTTTCCATATCCAAGAAAACATACAAGGATCTCATCCTCGCAAATAACATATCGGTCTTTGATTTTCGAATATATGTCCTTTCTCGACAGTGCGAGCTCCTCGCGAAAGCGGGTCGCCTTACTGAAGTTTGCCAGAAAGTAGGAGTGTTCTTAAGTGCTTTTGGTCGAAGGTTACGAGAGATCGAGGTATGCATACGTTTCAATATCTCATATATTCACCGAACACTCGAACATTCGTCAGTCGGAAATACCTCCGCTTTTCGTCGAATCATGGATCTACTCCTCTGCTCTAAGTGCTGTTGAGCAGTGTGATACTTGGAGCTCCAGTGTCGATTTGGACGCCAAACGCCCTGCGTTCAACGCTGGTAAAGCTGAGCTTCTCGAGCTTGCCCGAAATCAAGTGTGTACCTCTCATGTATGATAGCCATAAGCCCAATCTTACTATTCTTTAAAGCTCGACATGCTTGGAATAGAAACCCGATTTCTTCCTTGTAAACCTCCATTCTCTAGTGCCTTGCTAGTGCCCAGACCTGAGAATCTTCAGCCCAAATCGACAGAAAGTATCAGCAATACGCAGCTCTCGACGGCGTTAAAGGATCAGGACGCCTTTTATGACTTGTATATCCTGATCACTAATCGAGCCATCGACCTCTATGCAAAATCAGGCCGACGCAAATTTGCGCTCAAACTGCATGGCAGTCTTGCCGCCCTCGACCTGTGAGTCATTCATCCTGGGAGATTTTTTTTCTGTTGATACTGACAACCTCAAAGACATAGAGGACGGCTGGATACCGCTCTTGCGACATACAATTCACTTCCTGCTCACTATGCTCCTCATTCATGGACGTCGTTGGAGGCGGTGATGCTTGCTAGGGCATTGGAAACTCATGAAATAGCAGGGAAACCAAAAGATAGAGAATGGATACATGTCCTTCTTGCTTTCTTCAAAACATATGCGGAGAGTGGCGGAGAAGAGTTGTTGCTGCCTGAGGAAAGTAAAGTGACATACGTCTCCTGGTTGATGAGTGCGCTCGAAACAGCAGTATCAAATCTCGACACGGGTTTGTGAATTCTATACTATATGGAAGTGATCCGCTCATTTGTTATCCCAGATCTATCTCATCCAGATCATCCTGCGCTGAAGGTACAGGTATCCTCTGATGCTAGTTTAGACGAAAGTAGAGATGGATCTTATGTAGAGGTTACTGTTCATAATCATCTACCATGTGTGAGTCTCTTTGTTTTCGTTTTGCCCCATCGTAATATTTCCATCCAGCCTATTCCTATCAGTGAAGTCTCCATCCTTCTTGCAGGGAGGGATTTGGAACGTTTCAGATTTACATCGGCCAACGAGTCGCTCGCTCCGGGAAAGTCAAAGCTGAAACTTTTTTGCCCTGTACGTCTTCCAGGTACAAATTTGTACTAATCTCATAAAGGTGCTCTCAGATACCTTGTTACGGTAGCTTCCTGTTAGATAGCAGCGAGATCCGAATGAGGAGACTGCTTTTACAGTCTTCACATCGTAGAACAGGCCACAATGCTAAAAATACTCGATATGCCGTCAAAGACAATAATCTCCTAGTCCGGATTCCTCGTGATCTTCTCGCTTTCGATGTTCGTCTTCGACAACCACCCCTTGGTAAGTCCATGCAGGTGTACTTGAAGGCGTGTTACTCATGAGTAACATGGCTAGTTGCACTGGGTGCCCCACCAAGCTTGTTGGTTGTAATTACTACAGGAAGGAATGCAGTATTGACCACTTCCTTCAATCTATCCGCGGCCTCAGTTACTTTTGATTGCCAGGGGGTAACTTCAACCACCAGTAACGCCGTTCTTTGCTCATTTTTATCATTCAACTAAACGTGAAATATCCTCTACAGAAGGAATAACCCTACCCGACAGCACATCTGATCGTATTTCACTCCGAGACCTACCAGAAGACAAAGAAATCGAGCTTCTCATCCCCCACTCTGACGCCTCCAGTTTCCATTCCATTGTAAGCCGCACAGTATCTTTGATATTTCTCAAATTGACTGCTGTGCCCAGAAAGTAGTTATTGAGGTGGATTATATCACAGTTTCAGAACCATCGATTACACGAAGCTTGCGACTAACGCGAGTCATAAACACTACTCTACCGGTTTCTGTGAATGTGGAAGATTTCTTTAGAGGAAAAAGGTACGCATACGTGTGGTAGAAATTCACAAACTTCATTCTTACTGCTTCCCGTGATAGATTATTCTCAAAGTTCATAGTGTCTACTTTAAGTCATCAGCATGTACGGATCTCAAATGCTCGTCTAGAACATCCAGACACCGAGAATAGCGGGCTGAAGATATTAGCGTGTTCCTCCTCGAAGCGCGGCATCATTGTGAGACCTAAACTATAACATTAATCTGACACTCAACTTTCTTCAGACAGTCACCCCAGTACAACCAGCGCAATTCTTATTTCAGATTAACTCCAATGGGCCCGGTGAGTGCGCTATGTGTCCCAGAAGAGAATATCTAATCATTTTTCTCGTAGTTCGTGAAGCTTTAAGCTTGGATATCACTTATCGAATGCTTCGTGAAGGTATGCAGATTCCACTTCTCCTCGTCTCCATCGGATTTTATACTTTGCCCCACAGAGGTTGAGTTTGTTGTTGAGGAAGCAGTTGAACGCGCGATAGTGGAAAACCCCAGTTGGAAAATGCATCGAATTCCATTAGTTAGTAAGTTGATTCAAATGCTGGAAATGGATGCAAGTTGGGTGGAAATATACGGGATATCCGGTGAACTACACATTCCTCAATCGCCTGCTTCAGACGATGCTCTACGAGAGCCTATCGAGATTGTGCAGAAGGTTTGGATATTTGAACCTTCTATCGAACGCGTTCATCATCGAGCTACAGGCACTCCGAAGCCATAAGCACCCTGAAACTCCTACTGGCCCTTGGCACGATATCAAAATCCCTGTCGATGTACCTATCATGAATGTAAGTCGTGTCAATACAGAAGCACTCGTCGACATTTATCTTAACACCTTCAGATCGTGGCTGCGGCGCAGATAAGAATAACACAAAGAGATTCCGCGTTATATGCTGGCCAACCTATTCCTGCCACCCTCACTATTCATTCATCCTTTCATTGGGGCACCAGTGCTAATGACCGGGAACGGCAGTACGTGATGCAGTACGATGTCGAAGAGATGGTCAAAGAGTGGCTTGTGAGTGGGAAGAAGCGTGGTACCTTCATAGCTACTGTAGGTGGCATCCTTTTTTTGGACGTCTTGTACACAGTAACCGATAGCGCACCCTCTTTTGTAGGATGACGGCACGTTCACTGTACCGCTCACTTTGGTAGCGCTTCATCACGGAGAGTTTACATTACCGAAGGTGAGTCAATCATGGTAGTTCCGCAATTTGGTTTTACAGTGACGAGGATCTATCTTTCTAGGTCACGATTAACGCGTTACCTCTCGCAGACGTGGTTACGATGGGATCTATGGCCATTCCGAACACGGAAACGTATCAGGTACACGGTGCAGAGAAGGTTTTGATATCGCCTCGGGGAGGTCGTAGTACATTCGTATTAGGTATGGGCTCAACATGACAAGTGCACAGACTGTCTCTATGAGATTTGAGTTGGAAAATCCTTCAAATATGCGACGATCCTATCGGTCTGCTCTTCCGTTATAGCGTTGTAAAGTGAGATTCTAATCCCACCAACCGAACTACGGAGGATAGTAGGTTACATATAGTTTGCAAAATCAAGAGAGAAACGTACCGATGCCCCTTTAAAGCTTTCATTCCTAGTGCTTCTGCACCAGCCAGAAATTTGGATTCAGCATTATCACCAAGGACATCAAAGACTACGTTCATCCAGCTTCCAGATCCTTCTTTGACTTTCGAGCGATAGACTCCTTTTTCTTCACCCTCTTGAAGCGCAGTATAAACTTTTTGGGCCTTCCTCCCATTAACAGACTCGAAATACTCCACTCCACCCAGTTTCTTCGATCTCTCTAGAACCAAACCAGCGATGTAAATAGACAAGGTCGAAGGAGTATTATACAAACTCCCTGCGTCCGCGTTGGTCTTGTAGGACATCGTGATAGGTACCGGAACAGCACCTAATTTCGCTGCGGCATCTACATCGACGATACAGTCCTGGCGAACGATCAGGATGGTTAATCCCGCAGGTCCGATATTCTTCTGAGCACCGGCAAAGATCACGGCATGATCAGCAATGCGAGGAATCTTCCTAGACATGAATGAGGAAGAATAATCCGCTACGAGAGGCCACAGGCCGCCTGCTGGCAGAAGATGGAATGGGAACGATGCAGGAGATTGTACATCGTTAGAGAACTGGACACCGTCCACTGTCTCGTTCTCACAGTAGTAGATGAGCGCGGGATCAGCAGAAAAGTCGAAATCTTCATGTGCCGGGATATTATCATAGGATTTTGAGTCTTTAGACTTTGCACGGGCATCAACAGCGATATGGACAGATCCACCGCCCAATCTTTTGGCTTCTTCCATAGCCTTTTTGCTCCAAGAACCCGTGATCACGTAGTCCAGCACCCGCTGTTCATCAGAAAGATCTGGGTGAAGTAATCGATGCCGCGCTAGCAAGTTCAACACCACAGCAGAGAACTGCCCTGTTCCTCCGCCTTGGGTGAATATGATTTTGTGTGTAGGCGGAACGCCCAACTGGGTCCGGATATTGTTGTCGAGGTCAGCAACGAGGGAGGTAAACTCTTTCGAGCGATGAGAAATTTCTGCTATGCCAATCCCAGTTCCCTTGAAGTTAAATAGCCCTTTGCAAGCTTCCTCAAGAACTGATTCCGGCAATGCAGAGGGCCCTGCGCCAAAATTGACTGGTCGAGCTTCTGTCATGATGAAAGTTTTCGGTCAAGTGCCGCAGTCAAGAAGTACTCATGAGTCATGGAAACAGTACAGGTTTATTTCGGGGGTCTATATAGTCGTAAATACGAGGAGATGAGTTACAAGTATGCGAACAGCCAGAGCGCTGATTATGAGCGAGAGCGGTAAGAAAAGCAAAGACACAGCAGGTAGCAGAATATTAATCATAGCTGTCAGGAAAAAAGGGCAGCACCAAAGGTTTTTTAAACATATATCATCGAAGGAGTTCCAGATGAGTGCGAAAATTGGATGCAGAAATCGAAGAGGGAATATCAGCGGAGATGCAGGTGTGAGAAATATATTAATGCATGCAGTCCGAAATCGAATAAATCATGGAATAAATCATTGCGGGAAATAGCCGCAACCAGATGCGGTGATACAGTACAGAAAGTCGAGTGAGACCTATACGCGTTTGGATGTTGCTGTATGTGATGTCAATGCGTTGGGACCTGATTATAGCAGAAGGTCGTGATAAGGTGATTCGTGATAGATATGCAGACCGGATAAAGCGTGGAAAAGCGAAAGCGAGATGAAGCGGTGCGAACCAGTTAATGAGCTGGCGAAGATGGATTAGAACTACGGTATTTGTGTAAGTCGCAGGTAAATAGAGGCATGAGGTCGTGGAATGCAATGCGAGAACGAGGAAGTCGAGGTCGTGGTGTGGATGGAGCGAGTATGTGCCGATTTCTGAGTATAGATGGGTGATGAGTCGAGTGAGTAGATGATCCAGAAGCAACCCGAAGAGGACTAGTGCGATGAAGAGAAGTTTTTCGTCGCCGAACAGGACCAGCACCGGGGCCTGCTTCTTCCACAACAGAAGTGGGGATTGGAAGTTCCGAGAGATCGGCAATATCGGATAAGCCGTAGTCCTCGGAAGATGAGTCCATGGCAGATATCCATGATAGATCATCAAAAGGATGAGACGACGATGAAGATAATACGGACTGTACGGGACAGTCTACGCGGACGCAGTGGCGTCTGCGTTGATGAGCTCGACTAGAGAAGTTCTCGGACGTTGTCTCGACGGTCTGTTGGAGATGTGCGGTGATGAGCCACGCGTCGGGGTTAAGAGAATGTGGTTGCTTACAGAACTCGACGCGAGCTGGAAAGGAGATTTCAGACGCAGAGGAGGTGCATCATTGAGTGCAGACTGTATGCAAATACGTGTCAAGTAGTGATCTGATGATAATAACTAGAGATGACAAACATTAGAGGCCTGTGGCCAATATGTAGGATGTATAAAAGAGCTTGAGCTGGATGGAACAATGGCGTGCATTTCTGTAGAGCTGTTTGGCTGAGATTGGTAGTCCAAGCGCAAAGTGGGGACAAATAATGATACAATGAAGGCGTGAGGCTTATATAAAGTTAGGTGGTCACCGCGTTATGATTCATGGACGAACAAAAGGACAATGGGAATGACAATGGTAAAATTGAGAGAACGCCTTGTTTAGATAAGCCCCAGTCGCTTTGTCCCCTTTCCCACGAATTTTATGGTTACCAGTTCCCCATTTCCATTTTAGGGATGCTGCGATGTCGAAAGCCTGGAACGAGCCGCAGCTTTGTCCTCCTTCCCCATGGCACGACAGCACGAGGCTATCGTCCTCCATATGGTAGTGAACTAACCCTTAGGCCCTCTTAGGCTACGAAACCCTGCTAGATGCTGGAGTACATGTAACCCCAATTTCCTAAGGGCCTTCAAGTCTGCTTTCCCAACGTACCTTTTTGTGAAACTCAACAGCCTCACAAGCACGCAATCTCTAATTGTTCAAAAAACAACAAGAACTGTCAATCCATTGCACAGGAGACGCACACGCACACACTTAAAACCCGTGTTATCTCGACTCATGTTCTACTCGTGGAAGTCCCAATTTGGTCAAGTATCTCAATTTTTCAAGTCATGTTATAGATTAGGATATCTATTGCCTCGACTAGGAGATTTTGAGTATGATACAAATGTAGTTTTACTTGAATGTTCGTAAATGACAATGAAAAAATGTGCAGAAATAGTAGGACACAAAGCAAGCAACCGATGACCCGAAACCCAGCAACGATCCTGAGGGTTTAATCGATCTCCTCCATTGCAGAGCTGGCGGTGGCCTCTAACGGTGGTGGTGCGTCATTTGTCGAAGCCTCGGCGGCTACCTCTTCTTCTTCATCAACGTCAAGACCCAGCCTAAGCATTATGAACAGTGAGCAACTACGAAAGTAAAACTGCCATCAATGCAAACTTACGAGATCATACGGTGAATACGTTTGGCGAACGATGTTGGCTCATCAAGAGCAAAGCCAGAAGTGAGCAGAGCAGTCTCGAAGAGAAGGTAGGTAAGGTCGCGGACAGACTTGTCAGCCTTGTCTTCCGAAACTTTGCGCTTCAGCTCCTTGATGATAGGATTGGAAGGGTTAAGCTCGAGCGTCTTCTTCGATGCCATGTAAGATGACATTGACGAGTCACGAAGAGCCTGAGCTTTCATGATACGCTCCTAGACAGATATTTAGCGACTCATCTCGGGTATGAAAAAACAACACAACGAACCATATTTGATGACCAGCCGAATTGACCAGTAACGAGGACACAAGGTGAGTCAGTGATACGGTTCGAGATGACTACCTTCTCAACCTTATCACCGAGAGCATCCTTGACGACGGTGCAAAGTTCACTGAAGGCAGTGGTTTCGGCCTCACGGGCCTTCTTCTCCTCTTCAGTCTCCTCAAGTTCAAGACCCTCCTTCGAGACACAAACGAGCTTCTTGTCATCGAATTCCTTCAACTGGGTGATGGCATACTCATCAATGGGGTCAACGAGGAGAAGAACTTCGAAACCCTTTTTCTTAAGGACTTCGAGGAACGGAGAGTCGCGAGTAGCAGCAAGGGATTCACCGGTGAGGTAGTAGATTGACTTCTGAACTTCAGGCATGCGAGTAATGTAGTCTACAGTGAGTGTTAGTGATAAGCGACGCGGAAAACGAGAATTATAAGCTTACCCTTGAGCGAGGTTTGCTCATCGGTAGACTTGGTAGAGAAGAAGCGCAAGAATTCGGCGAGCTTGCTGCGGTTCTGCGCGTCTTCATGGATACCGAGTTTCAAGTTCTTGCCGAAAGCTTCGTAGAACTTGTTGAAATTGTCCTTGTCCTCTGCAATCTCAGAGAACATGTCCATGCACTTCTTGACAATGTTCTTGCGAATGACCTTGAGAATTTTGTTCTGCTGCAATGTCTCACGAGAGATGTTGAGAGGCAGATCCTCGGAATCAACGATACCCTTGACGAAGTTGAGATACTCGGGGATGATATCCTCGCAATCATCCATAATGAAGACACGACGGACGTAGAGCTTGATGTTGTTACGTTTCTTCTTCGACTCAAAGAGATCGAAGGGAGCACTGTGGAAGTGGTTAAGTAACGCGTTGGAGACCCAAGAATGTATTCCATACCGTTTCGGAACGAAGAGGATAGCCTTAAATTCAAGCTGACCTTCGACAGAGAAATGCTTCACAGAAAGGTGGTCTTCCCAGTCGTTGGTCAAGCTCTTGTAGAACGCCGAATACTCATCAGGCGTGATATCGCTAGGGTTACGTGTCCAAATGGGCTTCGTCTTGTTGAGCTCCTCGTTAGTAGTCTCAACCTCCTTGATCTTCTTTGTCTTCTTATCTTTAGGCTTTTCCTCATCGTCAACTTCCTCGATCTTGGGCTTGTTCTCAGCGTCCTCTTCCTCTTCAGCCTCGTCGTCGCTGACTTCCTGCAAACAACGTTGGCGTGTTGCACGTAAGATGCAACCGTGAGTAGCTCACCTTCTCAACTTCCTTGGTCACAGCGAGCTGTATGGGGTAGGAAATGAATTCCGAGTGCTTCTTTACGATATCCTTGATCCTCTTTTCCTCAAGGTACTCGAGCTGATCCTCCTTTAAGTGTAGTCGGATCTCACTACCACGTCCAAGAGGAGGGTTGACAGTGTCCTGGGTGATAGTAAAGGTACCTCCAGCAGCAGATTCCCAAATGTACTGCTCATCGTCATTGTGCTTAGATATAACCTGAACACGTTCGGCAACCAAGTATGCGGAGTAGAAACCGACACCGAATTGACCGATCATGGAGATATCGGCACCAGAACTCAAAGCTTCCATGAAACCCTATAATAGATTCAACTCAATCCGATTAACATCAACCGATTGACCAAGAATTACGAACCTTTGTTCCGGATTTTGCGATGGTACCCAAGTTGTTGACCATGTCAGCCTTGGTCATACCGATACCAGTATCGCGGATGGAGAGGATCTTTCCCTCCTTGTCCGGGATGATGCGAATGACGAGGTCCTTGCCAGTGTCGAGCACTGAAGGGTCAGTCAGAGACGCGTATCGAATTTTGTCGAGGGCATCGGAGGCATTGGAGATGAGTTCACGAAGGAAGATCTCCTTGTTCGAATAGAAAGTATCTAAGAAAATTATTGATCAGTTCATCCCTCGACTTACCTCACATGAGAAACTTACTGATGATAAGGTCCAAGAGCTGAGAGATCTCAGCTTGGAATCCAAAGCTTTCTGTCGCCATTGATGCTAAAAGAATATCAGTGAAAGCTCGAATAAAACACGTATGAGGACGTACATATTTTTTAGCAGATGGAAGATAGAAAAATGCAAAGGGAGGAGTTACTGATAGGCGCGTCTTCTCTCCTTGTTTTTATATTCCCAGAGAACCTTCTCGAAAAATGCTAACCCTAAAGCCGTATTTACTAATTACCAAATTTGGAAAGATAAAGAACATTCGCGAACCGCACCGAATTCAGTGGAAAAAGGTATGTATACAGGACAATGTAATGTATTAATTCTACAAGATGATTGGGGGGCTGAGTGGGCTGAGTGGACTTTGTGGCGGTTCAGAAATCAAGCCTTGTCGCCCGCTGACCTGTGCGCGCAGCTGCTCCACCATTATCTCGAGCTCCTCGACTTCCTCTAACAGTTCTGTATTCCTTTCTTGTAGTCGCTTATTAGCGTTCATCAACGCGGACTTGTCAGCTGTGACGGAGGCCAAAGTCATAGCAGAATATCGTGCGGAACGGTCTTCTGCTCGTTCATGCGCTTGTCGGGATTCCAAGCTTTGGATTTGACGCCGGTGTTGTCTGATCAAACGTTCTCAGTAAGGAGAATTTTCGCAGACAATGAAATTAGCAGCAGACCTTGCCTGGTCCTCCATTTGCATCTGAGTCTGTTCGAGACTTTCAAGTCGCATACTCATTTGTTTCCACTGACTTTTCATCAAATCAATATCCTCACCGCGACGCTTGAATTTGTCGAAATCAGCATCCCTAAAAGGATATTGATAATGACCAGATCAGAGAACCGGTGAAGACCTACCATAGACGTTGCATTTTGCGAGACTGTTCGATCTGAGCCTCGTAATCATACAGACGGTCGATCTTGTGTTGATGCTCTTTGATGAATGTTTGGAGCTTGAACACTTCCGCGTTGGCTTCAGCTAGTAGCGTGCTCTGTGCAGAAAATTGTGCCTTGTGAAGTAATGAAATATCGTCAATGACGAACCTTAGTAATGAAGACACATTAGTAGTTACCTCGATTTCTTTCCGAGTAGTACGAAGGGTAGCGGCCTCAGTTACCCAGGATTTTTTTTCTTCCCTAAATTCTCGCAGTTTGGTTTGTAATTCCGAGCTCCAGTCGGTATGTTTTTGTCTGGCAGAGGAAGCGAGTTGTTTGTGCTCCCGGAGCTCCTTTTCCAAACGAACCACCTGGGTTCGGTAATTTCGTAGTTTGTTGTACTGTACCTGGTAGTTATAACCACCGCAGAACATTTCGAAAAGACCCACTTACCAATCCCTGTCTTTCCACCTCTGCATTCCTTGATATGATGCGATCCTGGAATAATCGACCAATGTGTTTCACATTCTCTCTTGACAGCCAGAGCTCGAAGTTGAGCTCATTTCGAAGGGTGAGCACCTCTCTCTGGAGACCAGAGATGGCTTGTGTGACACGCGAGGGAGTAGGCGGATTATCCAGTTCAAACACCGACTCATCCGCCTCCGACGCAGGTTTCGACGCCGTCGAGGCGTCGTCAGCTGAGAATATGCTCCGAGGCCATGGTTGCGTTATGAATTCCGCTTTAATGTCTGCAGTGGATTTGAGGAGTACAGATGTCGCAACCATGCTTTGAAGAGATAAACGTGTTTCATTCGGGCGAGTACTGGCAGGTTCTGTAGGTGCGGGCGTTCGGTCTTCGTCGCCGGACGACGCATACTCTGAAGGGGATTTTTCGCGATAACGTTCACGAAATGCAATAGACGTGTACCTGACGTCGAGAGACATGGCTTCACTTGATATACGAGCAACATCATAGTCTTTCCAGAAATCCGGTTTCGATAGCTCATCCTGAGCGTCTTGCCAGATGATGAGAGGGTGGCAGATATGCCCGCGGATAAGATGCTAGGATCCCTTGTTAATATATGGACTCGAGATATAACAGTAAGATGAGGCCAACTACCTCGCTTTTTGTCCTAATCTCGCTGGCATCCAATGTACTCTCCCAATCACCGACATATGGGCATTCTAAGTCGCTCTCAGTGAGGTACGCTATCGGGCCGCGGAGGAACTTGAGTAGATTGCAAGGAAAAAGGTAATACAGATAGGTGAACAGCTTCACAGATGAAGGCGCAGTGGACGAATTTCCAAACATGAGTTCTAGTTGTTGCCAATCAATTTCAGGACGAAGAGCGGGCATTTTGGGCGCATCTTCGTCTACGAAATCTACCCCATCATCATCTTGATCGCGAAAACTTCGTCTTTCTTTCCAACAGAGAACTCTAACAAAGATTGTGAAGAGCCTGGGAATCATACGTTTGAGCTCAGCGGAAGCATGCACGGCTATCATAGGCAACAGTTTGACCAGAATAGTCAAACCCACGGCGCAGGAAGTCGAAGAATTGTCGTACAGCAAAGAGGAAAGTAAAGTTGACATGAGTGGTTGAGAAGCTAATTTGGCGGCAAGTGATTCAAATACAGGAGAAGATGTGTACAAATTCATGAACATCAGAAGTTGTAGTCGTGAGGAGGGAAGGTTGA
Organism: Lentinula edodes; assembly: GCF_021015755.1. NCBI lineage: Eukaryota > Fungi > Basidiomycota > Agaricomycetes > Agaricales > Omphalotaceae > Lentinula > Lentinula edodes. The sequence continues at coordinate 200,443 of NW_025764315.1, forward strand.
AGTGTTGGTGGACGTGGGACATGAGCTCCTGCAGGGCAATTGTGAGATTCATGTAGAGTGCTCCGGCTCTGGGGATCACTCACAAGAGGATGCATCTCTCCAAATCGGAGTAGGATGTCTTCCAAATTAGACTTCCAACAAGACTTTCTCTCCCGTTGCGCGGTATCCAGTTCAGCCCATTCCAGAACATCTTCCTCTGAGCCTTCGTTCAAAGCGTCAAGGAGGTAGAGGTCAAGTAGCCTAGTCCTAAATTCGCAGATCTTATCCTGATAACGTTCATCGTCCGAGTGCAGTGCAGCAAGAATGAGCTCTTTGGCATTGTTGACCGCGGAAGTCGCTAATTTGGGTTCTCGTAAAGCTGGACGAAGACAGATATCAAACCAGAACGTGATTATTGTAAGAGGCGTGAGGACGGCTTTCAAATGAAAGAGGACAGCAAGAAGGACTTGGGCATGATATACTGAGGAATGATCAACAACCTCATCGTGTATGGTTTGTAATTCCTGCTCCAACTGGGCAGAAAGAACCTCGGGTTCAACCGAGGAAGAATTGGATACCAAGTCATCTGCTAAGGAAAGCAGCGCGGCTAATGAGATGGCATCTGGGGTATCAGTAAAGCTGAGACGAAGTTGGCGTGCGAGTTCATAAAGGCTTGACATTGCACATGAGCGGCGTAGGTAAAAAGGTTGGGTTATCGCCGATCGGCTTTCGGGACGGAACTCCGAAACTACGCAAGCATTGTCTCCGACCTTCTCCGATCAACGTCTCGAGCAGCCTCCAGAAGCCAATAGTTCTCAGACCCAATTGAAGTAGGTTTATCTTAGTCTTATTTGTTGTTTGTGGGGGCATGGAAGGACTCTGGAGGATTTTCGAGTTGTACAAGGGCTGGATTGAAATTTTAACTAACTGATTCCGTTTGAACAGAAATGTCTGCACATATCGAAGAAGTGACCTCTGATCATTCTGACCACGAAGGCCATGTCCATGATCATGACCACGACCACGACCATGACCATGATCATAACCACGACCACGACGAGGACCCCACCTCCGCTGCTGCCCTCGACAAAATTCAGTCGCGTTCAGAGAGGAAGGCTCGCAAGGCGCTCATCAGTCTCGGATTGAAGAGGGTTCCCAACATTACTCGGGTTACTCTCCGCAGGCCCAAGAACGTACGAAATGACCGGCTTGTCATTCTATTCTACTTATCTATCTTCCTAAGATTCTTTTCGTTCTTGCATCCCCAGATGTTTACAAGTCGCCAAACAGCGACTGCTACATCGTCTTCGGAGAAGCTAAAGTACGCTCTCTGATTTCTGCGTCCAAGATCCCTGTTCATGGTTTTGTAGATCGAGGACATGAACGCGCAAAATCAAATGTCTGCTCAGCAACTTGCTGGTGCAGGTGGTGCCGATATACCCAACCTGGAGTCGTCGGGTGCAGGTGGTGATGATGATGACATCCCTGAGCTGGAAGCCGCTGAGGAAGAGGGACCTGTGGATGAAACTGGTGTTGATCCCAAAGACATCGATTTAGTGATGACCCAGGTACGTCAACGTAACCAGTATTTCTGCCGCCATTGGACTCATCACTGATATGCTAGGTGAACTGCTCCCGGGCAAAGGCTGTTCGAGTACTAAAAGAAAGTGGAGGAGACCTCATTAATGCCAGTAAGCAAAGAAATCAAGAATCATTAATGACTGTGCTGAACATCTTCGCTGTTAGTCATGGCTGCAAGCGAGTAGTATTTGCGTTCCACTTGTATTCTCTAGGACAAATTCATATTCGTTCATGATTGTTTTTCCACTTCGAATGAGCTGACCGACCATTCTGCTTCATCCTCCTTTCTGATCATGCTGTTGAAGGTCCCTATGCTATACATATGCATTAGTCATACAGCTATATTTTGGTGTGGGTGATAGATAGACGGCTACACACCCCCAGGTACTGTTTTGTCTAAGACGGTCCCTTGGTGCGACCGTTCATCTACACAGCGACGTCCCTGTCGTAACCAGCCCCTTGAAACCAGTCATGCTAAGTACCTCCCTTGGTTTCACCCACTGGGCACGTCGACGCTTGATGGCGCCCCCCGTATTAAACAAGGCCAACGCAGGCGGCGATTCTCTAGAATGACCCATTGTCAAATAGGAGACAAAGACTCGAAAAGAACCTGATTCCAAACCTAAAAAGAAGTTTTCAAGGGCTAAAAGTTACACTTTTTCTCATCACCGGTGCACCAAGCTACATTGACCTGGTGCTCGCTGAATTCCCCATCACACAGGGATTCTTAGTCCGTGGCCTGTCCCGCAGTAAGACAGTTCAAATCTCTAGGTTCGGACAGGGGTCTCATGCCTCTCAGCGTTACGAAACAACAACTCTAGTAGACTGTCATCTCACAATGGGTGTGAGATCGTACTCGACACCCTTGGCCTCATACGGATCCTCAAGAGGTCTAGATACACGTCCTTCGCCGCATGTTTGGCCCCTCAAGCAAACCTGTTATCACACCACGAAACCGGAATCATTTTCATGCACATTCGTCGTGCGGCTCTTGCCCTCCGGTGCCTAAAATATCTCCTCAGTCTCCCTCTTTCTCAGTATGCTTCACTGGTTCTCCGGAAAAATGACAACCTTCATCGCTCAAGCCTCCCATGTTGGCTCTCAGATATGGACTTCACCATCCCCCGAATTCCTGACCACCACTGACGATCTCGATGGAAACCGAATCGATAAACTGATCGAATCCATCGAATATTCCACCAAGGCCGACCCACAATTCCATATTGAAACTTGATCTGAACTATTTCTACTATGAGATTGCTTGGAACCAAAGGAAGAAGGCCCAGCGAACGCTCAACACCATCACCCGGTCATTAAACTAGTCTATGGTGACTTCATCCCCAAGTTTTCCGGGCCTCTCCCTCACCCCTTCACCAGCTTACCGCAACGGAATTCCACAATCGCCTTTACCGAACATGTAATCCACAACCCGGAGACACCACAGCATATCCTATTCCAATATCAACACTACCGAGTATCACCTTCCTCCACTCGGACTTCCTCTCATTAATGTGGCATTTTCGATGTTGGCCTCTACCTTTGAATGTGAACTTATGAGAACCGGCCTTACACTATCTCAAACTATTCATCTTCGACTGACAGCTAAAACGACACCTTGGTTCAGTGGCAACACTTCCTTAGTAAACACTGGGTTTGACTATATACTGGATGTCTTATTGGAGAGTGATAGCGACGAGCATCGAGATGGATATACACTACTAGACGCCTCATTCTCTAGTATGAGCATTCACTGTCAATGCAGCAGAGATGGTTAGACCCCGTCCTAGACGGAGCCATGTAGATAGATCATCATGGTGACAGATAAATCAAATCTGAAACGAGACACGGCTGAACCTGGCTGAACTCGACCGGGAAGAGTCAGGATAGAATTCGATTCAGTAGTCATATCGATTGCGTATCGATTATTGTCACCAAGACCAAGCTGAACTCATCCGAAAAGAAGCCGATCCAAAAATCATATAAACTCTAATATCGATTTTCGAGATTTCCATCCATCTGCTATGTCTGCTTATATCCAAAACAAACTTGCCAAGGGTGAAAAGTTACAATTCTTCATCACTGGGGCAACAGGCTATATCGGCCTGGTGCTCACGGAATTTGCCATCGCACAAGGGTTCTCTGTCCGAGGCCTGTCCCGCAGTGAGGCAGGCGACGAGAAGCTCAAATCCCTAGGTGCGACCCCTGTTCGGGGCGATATAACAACACACGAAGTCCTTGCGCGCGAGAGTGCTGCCGCGGATGCCATCATCCATCTAGCTTGGAACCACGACTGGACCGGCGACTACAACAAGATCGTCGACACTGACATCGCAGCAGTCGAAGCAATCTGCGCTCAGATTAAAGACACCGGTAAACCTCTGGTAATTGCATCTGGTTGTGCGGGAGCTCAGCCAAACGCGGATGGCTCAGATAGCGACGAGAACGCGCCACTACGACCGAACTTCCCTGTAGCCAGACGACTAGAGAGCGAGATCAATGCGATCAAGAAACAGGGAGTTCACGGTTGCTCCATCCGCCTCTCGCCATATGTTTATGGTCGCGGAGGGAAGGGATTCCTCGTCATGTTGATGAGTCAGGCTGTCAAGCTGAACGAGTCCCTTTACATCAATGACGGTAGTTTCCATACTTCTGTCTTGCACGTCGAGGATGCTGCACGCCTTTTCATCGCTGCCGTGTTGAAGAGTAAGGCCGGAGAGGTGTATAACGGTGTTGGGCAGACGGATGTCTCATTGAAAGACATGGCTGAAGCCATTGGGAAGGTTATTGGTGTTCCTGTACGCTCCGCCTCGTTAGAAGAGGCCATTGAGAAATGGAGTCCACCCATCCTTCCAAGATTCAATTACCTTGATGTTCGAGGTTCGAATAAAAAGGCTAAAGAACTCTTGGGTTGGAAGCCCGAGGGGGTTGATTTCATTACTGATATCGTATCAGGCTCTTATGTTCCTGTAGCAGCTTATTTGAAGACGCAGTAGAATTCATGGGGAGTTTATCAATACCCAGTTGACATCTGCTGAGTACTAACATATGTAGGTAGTAAGTATACACGTACCACTTGTGTCTTCAGGGTATTTATGTCGAAAACGGTGAATGCATTCGAAGAAAAGAAGTTACAAATGACTGTTATACAGCCCAACAACGCAACTCAACGTAATGATTTGATCTCTCCCAGCCGTCCTGCTCGAAGTCAATTCCCCTACGAGCACCTGCACTTTCACTCTTCAACCCAACATGTAATCCCAATTCCTTCGCTGCCTCGGACACAAGCCGCTCTAACTCTCCTTTAGCAAACATGTGGTAATATCGATTGAAAACCTGCTCTGCTTGCAATTTTTCTGAGTCAGCACTGGAGGATAATACCCACGGCACGAAAACATCTTTTCCAGGTTGCCCGACAGAATGAGGATCATCGACGACAGGTATTTGTCTTTTGGATAGATCGTCCTGCTCAACGGCCCAAACGTATATCAAAATACGGCCATGCGATGGTGAGACTGCTAGCAGAAGTCGCTGTATCGAAGTCATCAAAACGATATCATTCAGATTGGAGCGCCCAACCTGGATGGCTTGTTTTCGCCGTTCATACGTTGCTAAATGATGAATAGTGGCGATTGAAATTGCGTAGTCCTGCAGCAGCTAAAGTGTCAGCCTAGATCCAATGTAGATGTGAAAGATACGCCGTACAAACGAGGCCTTCCTCCAGGGTTGATCTAAAACATTCCCCTGTACAACTTCCCGGTATACTCCCCCAGCATTTCTTGCGATTTTCAAAAGATTCAAACTGTGATCTAAGCCGACCGTCCAAACTCGGCTGGGATTGTCAGCTGGGAGAGGAAGATACTTTCCGTTCCCAGTACCAGAATCAAGGCCAACCCATCCAGGTGGGATATTAGATAAGAACGCAGCTATCACGGGCCACGGCTGATGTTGAGCATTAGTTGAAGAGACGCGTGTGGGAGGATACAACTTGCTTCACTTTATATCGAGTAGAAGAGAAATGGGGTGCGATCTGTTCGTAGACTGAATGTACGTGTTTGTCTTCATACGCCAGAGGATCTTCAGAGATAGTAGCAGATGTTACACTCCGAGGGGCCATGTGAGATGATATTGGATGATGGTGGTTACAGTAAGAAATATAGTTTCAGAAAAAGCCCATTTCTTCATCTAACAGTTTCCGAAATCTACTACCATCGAAAGGCGGAAACTTTGTCAGAGATGAAGCATCGAATTCTTGAATTGTATTAGCCAATTGTCTGCAGAAATGAGCGCTGGATTCTCTTCCTTGAAGTGGAGGAGCAACTCACGATGTCGTGGAAGACCGCAAATGACCCAATTTCTCCAGCGCTGTAGCAAGTTCTTGTTGATGATTATCTGCTAGTGTAGGGTTGGGAACAACAATCAGAGGCTTGTCCATGCGGAGCACGTCGACGATTGTCCCAGAACCTTGATGTTTACTGTTTTATTTTTTTCATCATTTATTCTCATTTCAAACTCGTACCAGCATGGCTAATCACCAAGTCAGCTCTTTCGCAATTTGTCTGTAACGAAGGCTTGAATTTCCAGCACTCTATCGTCACGCCATCTTTCTCCAGCTGGAACGATTCTTCTCCATGAGCCAGTAAATGGACATATGGAAAATCTGAATTGCCACATTGGACAACTATGTTAGTGTACCCCTTGTTCGAGAGACTAGCCAACACGGAGGGAGAAAAAACGGATTTAATGAGTCCGTCGAAACGCGTTGAGCCAACGGTGATGAACGCGAGCATGAGTCAGGTCATAACTGTGCGACTTTCTTTCACTTCATCATCTTGATTGACTTCAACTTAGACTTGCGATGGGCTACACACTCTGTGTTCTAGGTAATACCACTTTGGTCTACTGGTAGAAACCGATTAATGATTCACTAAATAACAGGATGCGGAACCATGGGCATCGCCATCATTTCTGGAGTCATTGACAGTCTGGACGTATCTCGTATCCCATATAACCTCGAAAAGTGGGAGTCGCATACACCTGGAACACTGACGCCAACGGGATCGCCGAGTGATCAAACATCACCTTCTCGCTTTCTTGCGTGTGTGCAGCGAGAGGTTAGCGCGGTCAAGCTCAAAGGTGTTTTTGCCTCAATGGGAGTCTTGGCTCAAAATATAGAGATATTCGTCTCGCAAAATGTACAAGCCGCACAGCAATCCGACGTTGTCATTTTATGGTGCGTCTAATCTGGCTATATATTTGAGATCTTAGCTCAAACGCGTTCATGCAGCTGTAAACCGCAGTTGGCGCATTCTATCTTATCCGAGCCCGGCATGAAGGAAGCTTTGGACGGAAAGCTGCTCATCAGCATACTTGCCGGTGTAACAATCTCTCAGCTATCAGACTGGGTCTTTCCATCTACAAAAGTCATTCGAGCAATGCCTAATACACCTTGCAAGGTATCTCCGTTCGCCTTTTCCTTTGTCTAAATTTGAAATCTCCTTCAGATCCGCGAAGGCATGACGGTGGTATCAACAATTCCTAGTTCTCCAAGCGAGGAAACCGATGGCGCTATCATCTTAAAAATATTTTCCTCTATTGGCCGTTGTCGATTTCTGGATGAAAAACACTTTGATGCGTGTACAGCACTGTCTGGATCTGGCCCTGCTTTTGCTTGCATCTTTCTTGAAGCTATGGCAGACGGAGGCGTAATGATGGGCCTTCCTCGTGCGGAAGCCTTAGAGCTGGCTGCGCAGAGTGAGTTCTCTTGGCGTGAATTTTGGTTTATATTCATCCTGTGCTAGCTTTACAAGGTGCTGCTCGCATGGTGCTTCAGGCTGGACAACATCCTGCGCAAATAAGAGATGCGGTTACAAGTATGCAATAATATTTCTCAGAAATCATCTTAGTCTAGCTAACATTTTACGCCTCAGCACCCGGGGGATGCACAATCGCAGGATTACTCGCATTGGAAGATGGGAAGGTTAGATCAACGATAGCTCGTTGTATCCAAGTTGCGACCGACCGGGCTAGCGAACTGGGACAACCGAACAAGCGGCAGTAGTGAATCAAGTATAATACGTAGTTGTATCGGTTATTCACTTAACACAAGGAAAAAGAAACTTCATATCGAATACAAGTGCGCGCAGATATGCATACCTTGACCATGCACAAACTCTGAACCTTTGGTTCTACTGAAATAGGATCCACGGTCTTTATCCAATTTCCGTACTCAGCAGGCTACCTCCTTTTCTCAACTTCGGGCGTTTTCAGCACCATCGTTTGAATGATGTTTGAGGCCAAAGCCTTCCGAATATGAGTATGGTGCTCGAACCATTTTATCTCCGAAAAACTCCGAAGGTGCGATTTTTCGACGTCTTCGTAACCATATAGTCAAAAGTGCCAAAGTCAATAGAGCGAAGGCAAACGATCCGATTGTGGCACCAACAATCACATTCGTGTGAGTTGATGAGCCACCACTGACGGCGCCGATCGTTCGATTGGAACCACAGGGACTTGACAGAGTCGAAGAAGTTAGAGTCGAAGAAAAGACAGTGGAAAATGCACTACTCTCGGTCAAACTAATAATTAGTCTATGTAAAGTACAAGCAGACTTGAACGTACCTGGTCGATTCAAACGCAGGAACTCTTGTTACAGTGGTTATTATTGTTGGCGCTGCTGGCAATAGAAAGGTACTCGATTTGTTTCCAAACGGCATCAACATTTTCCTAGGTTTTCAGCGCTTCACCGAAATAACTTACCAAAATAACTTACTTGGTGGAATTGAACGTGAATGCTTGAAGTGTGACATTTCTAGAACAATTAGTTAGCCCAAAAAGAGATTTTCTTTTGACTAGAACACACGTTTCGACGAAATTGGGATGCAACAATAAAAATCCGGATAGTTGACTTTGATTATACACCATAACCGGGACCAAGTCCAGAAAGTCGGGAGAAAGGGTATTGTCCTGAAATTTCTCCACAAAAGCCCACACTCCCCATTCAGATGGATCTGTGGAATTTCGAGTGAAGTTCACCATGAATTCGAGGTTTGTATCATTGAGTACGGGTGAGGACACATCGAAAATAAGGCAGGCGGACTTCAACGGTCCATACAGAAGCATTGCGAAAATGCTTCCATAGATAGTGAAATCAATGTTTGTGTGAACCATTTGATATATGCGCACCTGAGTAGAATTTTATCCATTGTGAGACCAGCGTAATGTTACACCCAATATCTTCGAGACGAGGGATCCCAGAGGATTGTGAGCCTGATACTGGCCTGATATCCAGGTGGGTTTTTCACTGTGAAAAGGCGATGATCAGAACTCCGCTGCCTCTGAACAAGGCCATCATATCAAAAGATCCAAATGGCACTTACGCTGATGAATTGAATGATAAACACTACAAAGAGATTGTTATGGATGATCATCTCTCTTTGCTGAAACAGCAAAATGGTTCACTGCTGGTCATCACATCTATTATAGCGGTCCAGTTCAGTGCTACAATGGTTTGTTCGGGTGCTTCGAACCCTCCGTTTCTTGAGAGACAAGGTCGGAGTTGCGAGCGAGGCGGCACACGAAACTTTGTGAGGGCCAACAACCTCAAGCAAAAATGGCTGTCCCCCTTACCGGAGGGAGTTGAGATGTAGATGGACAGGTCTAGTACTTGGACAACTGCAACACTTAGTATGATCATCATGCCATCGTCAGCCTGACTTACACAGAAATGAAAGGGCTACATAAGTCGAGTGCGCGCCGTCAGTTAGTACAGAGTCATGTGTAAAGACCATAAACGGAAATTATGCAGCTCTCAGGCTCTCGTTTTTGAATTTGATGACCCACCACCACCACTATGCCATCCGCGGCTGATGCTTGGTCCTTCAACCTTCGCAATCACAATTTGGACTTCTCTGACTCTGACTCTGACTCCGACTCTGGAGATGCTTCTTCGAATATTGCTCCTGCTTTTGACGAGACCAAACTGCTCAATGACTTTGACCTCTCCACTAGAGAAGAGACCGTTATTTACAAGCCAAATCCATTCAACATCGCCAGAATCAACGCTGCATCTCGTGCTCAAAAGTTTATTTCTTCTGCTCCCAAACCGGATCTGCTGCTGACATCGAAGTCTGGATTGGCGAAGGGAACTATAATCGATTGCTTCAGGCTTCAAGCTCAAAAGTCCAAATTAGTCGCCCCGTCTACCTCCAATGATATCGACATTGATAAACCAGCTACACCACTTAATCATCATTTGGTCAAGTCTCAAAACGACAATACCCCTTCGAGTCTTCCCAGCTCAATACCAAATCTCTCTGACGCAAAGAACAATGGCCATAATAAGTATCCAGTGGCGCATATATTCCCCCATATAGCTCCTGGTTCACATGCACCCCGTTTTCGTCAGAATTCCGGTACCTTCTCATCGCCAATTAGACCTGTTGCTAGCATCGCCAATTTGAAATCTCATTTGAATCGAGGCCATGCTTCCTCTCCTGTTGCTCCATCTCACCGACTCGAATTGCATGCACCACTTCCTCATTCGAGCTCATCATATCATCCACCTAATGCTCTGGCTATCTCGCATGCTCATTCCTGTGTTGATTCAACGAAATTTCCTGCACCTGCTTCAATATACCCGCTCCGTCCCCAAGACAATATCTATTCGGAAATTCACGATCCGGCATTCACGTACAGCCCGCTACGTGCACATATGACTACCACTCCACCGAATCGACCACTACAAGTACAGGTCCCAAACCAAACTTTGAACTCGAATAATCTAAAGCATCGGACAAATTTTATCAGGCACTCTCCGATTCTATCTCCACGATCCTCGCGTTTACCAGCCCGCAAAATCGCGTCAGCGAAGAAACATAGGGACACGACCTCGCGAAGTGCTCGAACCAACCTTAAACCCAATCCGTACGACTCGTTACCCATGGGTGAAGGTGAAGAATGGGGGACACTAGAACCGGCGAAGAAGAAAATGAAACCGTCCAGGCAAGTTGACACCTTCGAAACTATTTGTTCCTCATTGAGACTCCACAATTTAGAGAGAATGAATTTGGAATACGCACGTCTTCAAAGTTTACACTAGGCAGCCTAGGGATGGACCTCGGCAAGGGAAAGAAGACAGGGATGTCTGCTGAGTCTTCACGGAGAGTGATAACCTTTTTACCCCCGCCCCTAGACTCAAAGTCGCGGTCTCTTTCCGAGGACGAAACTCGAAGTCCTCCACCAAAAATTGTTGAGGACGCAATTGATCTAAATTACACCTCTGTCCAAGCCCGGAATTTCGAACATGACGATCACGATCTCTGCGCATCTCCCGAGCATTCGAACGTACAACATCATATCACAATGGTTCTATTAGGAGGTCGCGCACACAAAAGTCCTGTCACCCCAGCACGTAAAATCTCTAATCCTTATCCTTCTCCGCAAGTGTCCGCATTGTCTGTTGGTGACGCCCCACGCGACCTTGAAGTTCCTTCGGGTCGTAGAGTCACAGCGATAGATAAAACTTGCAGCGATCTCTATCGTCCACCCTCGCCTCCGACCTCGGATCCACCCCAGCAGAACGAGACATTCGGAAGGGACACTTCTATACCGCTTGATATAGGGAGCATTTCACGTCGTTATCCTGGAATTCAGAGAATGTCGCGTAAGGTGCGTGTTGAACGAAACTATTCATAAGAGTCTGAGACCCACGAACTTACCCATCCTCCAATAGTAGCGCCGTCATGGCTTTCAACAGTTCATTAATATTGCTCACTCGGATCCTCTGACCTGTGGGATTGCATTTTGGCCTTGGATTATATCATAGAAAAAAAGGTTCAGCCAATAATAATAGACTCGATTATTGCATTGCAAACAAAGAAATGTACCCCAAAGATCTTCAGAACCTCTACAATATACAAAGGTACTGTTAACAACAGGGGAAACATACAAATAAGTAATGTGTGCACATTCATCTAGCTCCCATAAAATGAGAACGCGCGTGTATATTTCATGACGCCGTCCAGAGTGTTGAAGAGCGATAGCAGGCAAAGTCAATCGAATCAAGAAATGTAACAAAACCCGAGGGATTTATTGAGGTCTACATTGTACACAACCTAGTAATTATTAGTAGGGGACGACAAAATAGTTGAAATACTCACAAAATTTACAACATATCATATCGCCACTCAACTGACTACAGAATATCCCCCAGTTCTCGGCAGTGGTCCTACTCACAGGATTTCTAGATGAAATCGAGAAGCAAAACCGACATAGTGACACTAGGGATTTCGATATTGCTCTGAAGAATGGACACCCCTTCGTGGAGAATATCGAAGAGAAGCCAAAGTGAAGTTCGAGCTTTCTTTCAATTTTATAGTATTTACTCGTCTCAGATGGTCGAATTCGATGTATTCTCAGATTAAAAAGACAACTAAGAAAAAACGCGTCAGATCTAAGGGTAAATGAACGACAAGAGGGCACTCACCATATACAACGATGATAGAGGAAATCCAGAAGAATTACCGGTCTAGAAAGAGAACAAGCTGAGTCGTTGATAACAAGGAAAAGAGCAATCAGCGTACAAAACTCGTGGGTCTCGTTTGATTTCTTGACCGTTTGCTGAAGAAAAGAAAACGACATTAGAATTTTTTATATCGCCAAGCATAACCAAACAACGAACTTTCCACGCTTCTTCAAAATCGACCGGCAAAATCACGTAACGATTCTTGCGAACAGCTGAAAGTACGATGAGCTATCACACGAGAAACGCAAAAGAGACACAGACCTTGCAGACCAGCAGCTTGTACGATGGAAGCAATATCTGCGGAAGACAATCTATCAGGTCGCGAAACATCTAGATAAAATTGTCAATGAATGTGCTAAAGTCTAGAGAATCCAACTGACAGTCTTCCAAATCTACATCAGGACCCAAGTTCATTTTGGTTGTTGTAGTTTGGAAAATAAGTCGCTTCTCTCGTCTAGATGGAAGAGGAAATTCTATTTTTCTGTCTAAGCGACCCGGGCGCATGAGGGCAGGATCAAGCGTGTCTGCGCGGTTTGTGGCCATGATAACCTGTAGTTCAAGCGTAAGTAAGTGAATCGACACGGGAAGAAGCAGAAATAACGAGTTACCTTCACAGTGCTGCCCTGGTCGAAACCATCCATCTGAGTAAGCAATTCGATAAGAATTCGCTGTACTTCACGATCCGCACCCGTCTGAGCGTCGAAACGTTTTGTAGCAATGGCATCAATCTCGTCGATGAAAATGATCGCAGGGGAATTTTCTCGCGCAAGACGGAAGACGTCTCGGACCATACGAGGCCCTTCACCTAGGTATTTCTGGACAAATTCACTACCGACGACCCGGATGAAGGATGCGGTCGTATGGTGGGCGACGGCTTTAACTAGCATAGTTTTTCCAGTGCCTAAAAGCATAGCCTTCGGTGAGACGACAATTTCATGTATAACTAAGACAATATACCAGGAGGCCCGTATAGTAGAACACCACGAGGAGGGTCGATACCGATTTTCTTGTATAAATCAAAATGCGTTAAAGGCAATTCAACTGCCTCTCTGATTTCCTGTTTCTGAGTGTCCATTCCACCCACGTCCTGATATGTCACATCAGGCTTCTCTGATGCACCTAGCATTGAGATCGAAGAGTCGGCCTCTGGTGGTAGGATATCTACAAGGGCGTTTGAATGACGGTGAAGAGCGACGGAGGAGGATGGTTTGAGTAGTTCGCGGTCGAGGGTAGAGAGAATTCGGACAACATAGTTTGATCCAGTTGTAGAGCCAACAATACCAGTGTGCTGGTCGATTGCTTCAAGGAATTGACCGATAACCAGAGGAACAGATTGAATTCGTTTCACTTCTTCCTGCGCACGAATGAGTTCACGCTTGAGGTTGGCCTGTTCATCTTTGATGTACCCTTCTTGGATTTCTAAGAGTTCTAGATGACGCGATAACTTTTTGTACTTGGTGTACAAATCCTCCTCCTGTAACTCCTGAAACAAAGCAGTCTTCTCCGTTACGACAGACTCGAAAGTCGGTTCCTGAAGGGCAATATGAGAAGAATATAGCATGTCAATCAATTTTGACCAGCGTACATGTTTCTGTATCTCAATCCCAATTTCATCCATGGTGCAAGTAGAAAACAAAAGTGCAAAGCGCAGATACGCGGTGCATCTGAATGACGCGTCGACCGGTGGGAATAAACATTCCAAATTGGTTTGAGTTAGGGCGCCTAAGTTCAATTTCTTTCCAATTTCCTCTTTTTGAAGCCGCACTATGCCTTTACCAGAAGAAGCAAGCACATCTACGGATCCTGTCTCTTTCTCCTCTCTAGGTCTAATAAAGCCCCTCCTCGAAGCTCTCGAACAACTCAAGTTTACTGAGCCAACTGAAATCCAGCAGCAATCCATCCCCTATGCACTGGAAGGAAGAGATATCATCGGTGTCGCTTCTACTGGTTCAGGAAAAACCGCCGCCTTTGCCCTTCCTATACTGCAAAAACTCTGGGATGAACCAAAAGGACTTTTTGCTTGCGTGCTTGCTCCCACTCGCGAGTTGGCATATCAAATATCTCAACAATTTGAAGCATTGGGATCTGCGATGGGCGTACGATGTGCAGTGATTGTAGGAGGAATGGAAATCACTGCTCAAGCTGTCGCGCTTGCCAAAAAGCCACATATCATTGTAGCAACCCCTGGACGACTGAATGATCACTTGGAGAATACGAAAGGATTCAGCTTGCGGAATCTCAAATACTTGGTGCGTACATTTGGTCCCAGATCTATAACGATATATAACAACTTGATTGCAGGTATTAGATGAAGCTGATAGATTGCTTGACATGGACTTTGGTCCAGTAATCGACAAGATTCTCAAAGTCATACCGAAAGAAAGGTCGACATACTTATTCTCTGCTACAATGTCTACAAAAGTCGCAAAACTACAACGAGCAAGTTTGTCAAATCCCGTCCGGGTGGAAGTATCGTCTAAGTGAGCTTTATGTCCATCCCGTTTCGCTAAGCACAACTAAAAATTGTTACAGATACCAAACTGTTTCGACTCTGCTTCAATACTACTGTCTAATGCCGCAAAAAGAGAAGGATACTTATTTGATCTACCTGGCCAACACACTAGCTCAAAACTCTATCATTATCTTCACAAGAACCGTTCACGATGCTGCAAGGTGTGGTATTCCAGAAATACTCTGCTTCAGTTGCTCACAGATCTGATAGACTTTCGATCATCCTGCGTACATTGGGCTTCCCGGCTATCCCTCTTCATGGGCAGCTCAGTCAAAGCCAAAGATTAGGTTCTTTGAATAAATTCAAAAGTGGTGGCCAACGAGTGCTTGTCGCCACTGATGTCGCCAGTCGGTGAGTGTAGTCTATTCGAACATAATTTGCCTAAGTCTGATTATTTCATTTAGAGGTTTGGATATACCTTCAGTGGACATAGTTATCAACTTTGATATCCCAACGCACTCAAAAGATTACATTCATCGTGTTGGTCGCACAGCCCGAGCAGGTCGAGCAGGAAAATCCATCACCCTCGTGACACAATACGACGTGGAGCTCATACAACGAATCGAAAAGGTCATAGGGAAGAAGATGGAATTATGGGAGACCGATAAGGAGGAAATAGCTTTACTGAGGGAAAGAGCAAATGAAGCCTGTCGTGTCGCTGCAAATGAGCTCAAGGAGCAACAAAATAGTGGCAAGAAACGTAAGAGGGGTGGCGAGGGTGGTCGACGAGATGACAGGGACAGAGATGACGATGTGGTTGAGGCTGGAATGCCAACCCGAAAACGGGCGTCAAGAGGAGGGCGACGGTGAAATTTTGTGTGATGGTCAGGCAGTAACAGACCAAACGCCAGCTAATGTAATCACATTTGCTCCCAATAGTGCGGAAGATGATACTATAGTAGATGGGTATACGTTCCATGCATATTCTATCACTCCGATGAGTAGTAGCCTGAGGTATTCTCAGCGAACAAAGATCGAAAAAAAGACAGGGGACACACTTTAAGAGCATCGGGTATCTGGTTCTGAAAATTAGAAAAGGTATTTGTTGAGCGTACCACGAGTAGAACTGATAGTGCAATGATCTGGCAAATATGAGTCCAATTAGGTTGGAAGTGAACATTGTGGTGGCGACATCTATGCGAAAGTATGAAGTATGTCTTTAGTCTGTAGGAAATGGTAGCTTACAATCAGGAGTGACTGGCGCAACCCCGGCGGGAAGAGTTGGTCGACGAAGAGCGCGATCCAAGACGACCCATACTCCGCCATCCTTTTTGCACCATCGCGTGAGCCCGAAAATGATCAACACTGATAGGTGTCCAATCAGAAGTCCCTTTGCCCATCCTTGGCTTAGAAACGTGTCTTCCGGCACCATACGCCAATTGACCGTCCACTTGTAAAGAAACACACGAGAAAAGTCAAAGGCAGCATTGACGTATGCACGCCAATCCTTGTGAATGAAGGGGTAGGCCAGCATCGTTTGGATTCCCAATATATTCAACGTCTTGCGTAAAGTGTACACAAGGCCGTTCCGCTTCACTAAGATGACCAATAATCCAGGCAAGTAGAGTAAAATTGACATCTTCACGGACAGAGCAACACTGAGGTACGGATGAAAATGAGGTCTACGGAATCCACGTCGCGCACATACCTGAAAATGAGCGTGCCGATATCGTCCATATCATTCTGAATTGCTAATATCGCGGCCTGAACAGCAACAACAGACCAACAGTCGTTGAAGAGACGTAATATATAAAGAGAATGGAGGCGTTTACTAAGTGGAAGGATCAATAACAACCAGTTTGGGATGTTCCCTGCTTTGCCATAAATGGCAGCAGTGAAAGCGACGGATAAGACGTAGAGCAGCGCGTATAGATGTTGTGCGAATCGTATGTTCTTCCCTGAGTCTGTGATGCCATGAAGGAAGCGGAAGATGTACACGTGGCCAGCGGGGTAGCTATAGACGATCTCAGCACCCATGTTCCAGGTCTCACTGAAGATAAAGATGATTTACACAAGGGGACCTGTAGGGCCAGAAATCTTTGAGTAATCTCGTTCACCTTTAAGATACAGTTCGACTTGGATCATGTAAGTCTCCCAGTCGATTTCTGTGTCTGTAAATGATTCTTGGATAAGAAATTGTACAAGACTCTCCGATTATCAGGCGACTTACAAGAGATGAAATGAATGATAAGTTCTGAGAGAATGGCATCTCCAATGACTACAAGAAGGGCTAACACCCAGAAGTATCTGAAGTCTGTGAATAGCAGTCGGATATGCCGAATGAGAGCAAGAGCCATGTCGGATTTTCCCGCGCATTCCCCTCTTCTACTACTTTCACTTTGACTTTGGTTCACTGCGGCTGGCTCCGCTTCAATATGTTTACATTTATTCTCTTCCCTCTCTTTGCTCTTCGAGTCTTGTGCCAAAACATATCCGCACTTCAATCTGACTATCAAACGCCTTATATTTCTGCCGAGCCTTTTGCTCCATATGACCCAGTACGCGCATCAGTCTTTCGGTATCGCCAGCAGCAGTCAGTAAACCTTGGTTCTTGGTGAGCACAAATACACATCTCGCGTAGACGTACATTAAAATTGCTGTAGGTTTGTTCAAGAGCAATGGATGGTTCCTTCCATTTTCGAATGTGCAGCAGAGCCCAAAATTGCAGAAATCGATATAGCTAACGGCGGATGTAATCCTCAAGCTATACTTGAAAAGCATTGGGATACTTTCATCACACAGCAAGACTTCAACTATCTTGCGAGCATTGGTATCAACACCGTACGACTTCCCATCGGTTACTGGTCTCTTGGTCCGAACTTTGTTCAAGACACTCCCTTTGCAAACCTTTCGTCTGTCTACGAGAATGCATGGCCTCATGTCGTTCGTGCTATCAACATGGCTGAAGCGTCGAATATCGCCGTTATCGTAGACTTGCACGGAGCTCCGGGAAGCCAAAATGGTCAAGTAAGTGGATATGACGTCGAAGACATTCCCCTAAGTATTCATTAGTATTCATTATCCATGGCCTATAGCCTCACTCGGGTATATCAGATGGAAAGGCGAATCTGTGCGCCAACTCCACGTATCAAGAGAAGACTCTGCAAGTTGTTCAATATCTCGCAACGGAACTGTGCTTCGTTTCCAATGTAGCCGGCGTCCAGATATTAAATGAACCGGAAGATTGTTCTGAGCTTACCGATTTCTGCGAGTACTGGGTATCTGATGAGTTAAACCATCCTGCTGAACTTGCGCTTAGACACTCTCGCTACTAATGTCATCAGAAGTGCATGTTCTCTGCCAGATTTTCCTGTCTATCTTCATGACGCTTTCGACTTGGATCGTTTCAAAGATTACGTTTCCGCCAAAGTTCCCGATTTCAGTGTTCAAGATCATCATTCCTACTACGTGTATACGCCTCAAGACGACGCCGAACCTGCAGAAAATCACACGACCGACGTCCAAACTACAGTTACTTCTCAACTTGCTAGTGCTAATGACACTTTACTGCACAACCTCATCATTGGAGAATGGTCTTGTGCGCTCACTCCCGACAGTTTGAAGAACGAGTCAGACCCTCAGCAAGCTCGACGTGATTTTTGTACGGCTCAGTATGTTGCCTACACCCGGGACACTCCAGGAAACAGTTTTTGGTGTACGTCTTCTACATTTTCGACTTGTTTCCCCAGATGAAAAAACATACAAACTTCAGCGTACAAGAAGGAAGATTGTGATCCTGACTGGTGTTTCCTCAATGCTGTTAACAACTCGCTCCCTTCGTCGTTCTTCTCTTACGGTTCTGGACCTATTACTTCGGAGCAATACCATATGATCCAACTGCTCGAGCCAGAAATAGTCACTTTAACGGCTGGTAACTTGGTCCCTCGCAGAGATAATACCTTTTCTATATCAAGTGAAGCATCCCCATCGAGATACCGCCATCGTAGCCACGCAATAGCACACCGTCGACAGTTTTCGGGACAAAATACAACTTCGTTTACGTCAACGCTGTCCCCAGAGATGAAAGACTACCAGAATGGATATCAGGAAGGATTTATTACTGCGCAGAAATTCGCGTTATATGGAGGGTCAAGGCTGGGCTTCCTTGGTCAGTATCTTTGGACTGGGATAAGTGGGTCTGGTGATTCTTGGGGGCCGGAAGGAGGCTCCTTTCGACAAGGCTTTGTGCAGGGGTTGAGAGATGCAGAAGATAAGATTTCTGGAATTACAAGGCAACTTTGATAATTATGGCTCTTGGTTTCAACCAAATATTGTTTTGTATATAATTTCGAACTATCCTTCACTCAATCTTTCGCATGGATTAAATATGCTACTTAGATTGAGAATGCTAAAAAAACCCTGTACACACACATCCGAGAGGCAGTCAGTGAGATCACTGCGGTCCGGAATTTCCGGCTTGCTTTTCGCTCATGCAGCGTCTCCACCCACTGCAAACAAATCCTGAATTCTCTATCCTCCGCACAGACTACTTTCACGAATATCGAGTTGAAAATTGGCATCTTGCACGAGATGGGAGTGGTTCTGTCATTCGCCATGCTTCTCCTTGGTCATGGAAACATTCGATAATCCCACTCATAATATCCATTTCGTGGCCTAAAGTGCACCCAAATGCCTTTCCCTTCGTTTAATCCTCCTAATTTCTGTTCGATGAACTAGACTGGATCTTTCACTCGCACCCTCATATTATTGGCCACTATCTTCTTTGTGTGGACGCGTTGTACACAAGTTATTCACGGTCTGTGAAATCACGCTTTTCCCCTCACACTGGTACTCATTTGAATGTAGAGTCCGTCATCGTCCTCCCTGAACACGGAGTTCAACTTGAGACTCATAAAGGGCTACCGCCGCTCACACTATTCATTACTAGACGCTTCGTACCATATACTATTCTAAGGGACGTTGTCATAAATGAGGGAATCAAGAGGTGGGATATCCGCTACTACTTGGTCGCTTTAAAAGAGGGAGCTACAGGCAGTGTTGGACTTGAAGTTTGCTTCCCGGTAAATACTCTCATCCTTCCATAAAATGCTTCCTCAACCAGAAAAGAACATCCTCCCCCATTTTCCCATTCTTTTGCAGGTTTATCGAGACTTACGCGAATTCGTTGCATTACAAATGTCATTGTCTTCACGACCTCCATAGCAATTAGATGATGCATGTGTATGTATACGAAAGCAGTAAATAAATAGAACAATCGTCGATAACATTCATCAGTTGTCTGACAAGATAGGTCGAGAGCTGCCTTCGCTCTCACTGTAGGCACTCAAAAGTTCATCATAACCCTCGTCGTCACCCATGTCCGCAGCACTATCACGATACTTTTTCACATCTGACACTTTTCTTGTACGGGCCTCGGTGGAAATCTTTCTCGGGCGAGACTCCTGTCCTTCCCCCGACGTTTTACGTTGGCGAGTAGGACTTCGACCCTCAGCAGATACCTTTCGGACCTTTCGAGCGGATCGTGGGGAAGTCGAGTTGTTCACATCAGAAAAGCTAGACGCTTTTGGTGTAGTAGCTAGCTCTTGTTCATCGTGAGGCCACTCCACCGCAAGCGAGTTGGGACTAGCGGTAATGATACGTTCGGGGACTATCGTCTGTGGCTGCTGCTGCAAGCGGAGATTTGGAGGTCGAACGTTGCGTTTGGTGCGCACACGGTTGTTCCTTCTCGGAATCTCTGGGACAGACGAGTCGGAGGTATCACCCGGAGGTGGAGGGGTTTTCTTGCGCATAAGCTTTCGTGATTGTAAGGGTGGTTCCAAGGGCATTTCATCAGCTGACTGTGTCTTCTCCAACGGATGCTCTTCGGGAATAATGGTCTGTATGGAGCTTGCCAGAGAGGGCGAGCGCATATGTAATCCATCTAGTGCTGCAGGCGGCGAATCTGGCAGATAAACTTGTCCCCATCCTGGAGATCTTAGAGGAGACACTACGATTGGGCTAGCTAGTGCAGCAGAAGATCCTGAAGAGGACGATAACGAGAGATGTGAGGTGGACCCTGTCCTGAAATGAGGTACCGGAGGAAGATTAGAACCTGCGGGGATAGAGCCGGTCCTTGCGTGGGGAGCCATGGGAGAAATAGATTTTCGATTCAAAGCAACTTTCCTACTTACAGGCGCGGGGCTGTCTGAATCATACTCTGATCTATTTCGCGCGAGTGCGTCAGAGGGCGACAACGAAGAAACTGAGGATAGAGAATCCCGATGGACTGGGTGTTTGTTGCGGGTTTGCATCACTTCATTCCACTGCGTGGGACCATTGAGAGGAGTACTGTTTTCTGATCTTGAAATGGGTCGCTCGCCACGGGGTGTTATGATAGATGTTGAGCCTAACAGCAAAGGCCGCGGACCTGACTTGGGTCTAGGTTGCGGTGTGGCGGGGACAATAGGAGTGGTCTCAGAGCTACGCGTCAATGCAGCCAGGGAGGCCTGCAGATTCCTGGTCTTCTGCATAAGACCCCCTTCAGAGGACGGTGACAATTCGGGACTACTAGGAACATCAACAACGGGGCCGTTCCCATGAAACACCATCGTATCCCGCGGAGGTTTGAAGAACACTGGTCGAGCTGGGGGAGAGTAGACTTTTGATCTGTCAGGGTCTGGAACTGATATTCGTCGGGTTTCGGTTGACTTGAACCAAGAATCCTGATGTGGGTCCGAGTGGCGAAGAGGGTCGACCGAGTGCGGGTGTACTGGGTGATTTTCAGTGGTGTCACTTTTCCGTGTACTCCATGAACTAGCAAGGGCTTTCGCTTGCCAATTGCTACTAACTTTGGAGAACGTAGCAGCCGCATTAGACTCTTTGAGCTTCTCAGCGTAATTCCAGAGACTAGTAGATGACGGCCAGCCTTTGGAAGTTGAAGCGGTCGGCTCGGATTCTGTAACGACTATAGACGGGGATGATGGTGTATGCGGAACAGAATGCGACGAAGATCTGCTACGCGCGAGGGGACTCGGAGGAGGTTCCATCACCGTCTGATTTGTAATCCCTCTCCATATTGTGGCTGCCAATCGGCTGGTTAATTTGGATTCATTGCTGCCCAGCTCAATGTTGCTTTCTGAAGTATCGTCGATAAATATCGCGGGAGACGTGCGTGTGTCTCGGCTGGGAGAGTGAGAGGGAGTGAGAGGGCTTAAAGGAGATGGAGGAGGTTCCATGGCAGTTTGGTTTGTAATCCCTTTCCACACTGTTGTGGCTAATCGTGAAGTTAGGCCAGAATCAATAATCAATTGCTGTGTTTCTGTGTCATTTCCCGAGGCATCCTGATCGTCCTCTGATAGCTCGGAGGGAGACGGAGATCGTTCTGGGGAGGCCTGCTGGTTTGTGAATCCCTTCCACACTGACAGGCGCAAGCGGTCTCCAAATGTGAGAGGATTTATCGCAGCAAGTTTAGCTTCATCCTCACGGCGATGCCGAAGCTCAGAAGCCGTTTGCAAAACACTGTCGATGCCACCCGCTACTTGAATTGGATAATGTTGTAGCAGCGCCATCCCTTGTAAAAATGCATCACTCAATTCCCAAGGGCGCAAGGGTGATGGCGGAGGGACGCCAGCCGCCTCATCTGTCCACAAACTGGGCGACTTGAGCTCGCTTTTGCCGAGTCTAGGATAAGGATGAATAACGTAACTTGGGGACGGGAAAAAAGAATGCACCTGAGGAGAGCAGCCCTTGCACGAAGAAGCATTGCTGTGCATACGTCGACAAGAAATTCCAGCTTAAAATTTTGTCGGTCACGCATCTGGCAGGCAAAGAGGGCATCCCAGACGATGATTACTGATGAAACCGGTAATGTTTGAGTAAGAAGAGGGGCCAGCCATCGACTGCGAAGAAACCAGTTGGCAACTGGGCGTAAGTCAAGAATTGCGCACGCACTATGAATAATGTGGCAAAGCAGGGTCGAGACCTTTCGAAAACTGGTAAACAAGGTGAGGCTAAACCGACTGAAAAGAAGAAGAAGGTACCAGATTGTCGCGCAAATCACTATCAGCCCAATTTAGACGCTCGCTGAACTTGTGCATCCACATATTCCCACCTTCTTCATCTTCCAATTCAGAAAATTCGCCAACCATTGTTTCGAATAACCAAAAAGTGTCAGCTTCTACGTGAGCGAGATCATCCGGCTCGACCTCTTGATTCAAGACCGAGTACAAAGGAAGAAGTAGTGCAGGGATATGAGGCGAGAGATTTCCTGGATTAACCGAAGAATGTAAATACAACAAACGGAGTAACGCAGATGCGTGTCTTTCATGAGCCTGAGCACCGAAAGCGTTGGAAGGGTGAAGAACCGTGGGTCCAGAGTTTCGGTTTTCCGTTGCAGATACTTCAGAAGCGTCATCCGGAGCATCCGGTTCCAATCTTATCTCAGGAATAGACGGCGAGGAATCGGGATGTCGTGTCTTCTGAATAATTTGAAGACGGGCACTGAGATTATTTGAGCAAGTGATTTTCAGGCGGTCCGGAGCAGAGTTATCTAGAGGGCAAAGATTCGAGGATTCCGGTTCATCCTGGAGGCCGCCAAAGAGATCAGAAGGGATGCCTGAAAGTTGTTTGGCGACTTTGACTAAAGAAAGGTCGAGCGATGATAATGGGGTGGTCGGATCTGGAAGGTCTCCAAATGGTGCTAACAACCGACGAACAAGGTCCTACGCGATATGTCAATTCATTGAAAACTTTGTGAAACGGCTATTACACTTACATAGTAATTCTCCCTCTGCTTACTAGCTTCCTTCGACCATGAAGCTTTGAGCACAGGAAGTGTTCCCAGGAGGACTCTTGAAATTTCATTGACGTGACTAGAGAAAACAGTTACCTGGAATGAACTCACCTCCATATTCGAGGTCGAAGTGTAGCAGGTTCATCTGGTATACCTACGGATACCCGTTAGTACAACCCTTGTCGTAGGATATCAAATCTTCGCACCCCGGGCGCAAAGCTTGCGGAGGACAGCTACGTCGACGACAGGTGAGGATTGAGGGTCCAAAATTTCTGAAAGAGGACCCACTCTACGTAACGAATGATCAAAATAAATGAAACTGAAGAGTACATTTGCACTCACATATCCTGACGCCGAGGATCTGGCTGCCATTGCACGCCATACGCCGTTGCGATATTCGAGAGATACGCGTCGATTTGGGTAGCGTTCGGGGGAGGAGCGGTAAGGTCTCTCACAATCTAATATATATGACGATGAGTACCGGCATTTAGGATGAAATGCGAACAGTTTGTACACGATCTGAGACGCATCGGTCGCGGTTCCCCATGGAAGCGCGCGCAAAGTCGGAGCCCATGCGGTTGACCAATAACTCACGTACAACTTGAAGGTCTAAAGACTTGGATGTTAGAAATTCGAGGGAATGGAATGGTTGGAAGGCGACCTCTGGAGTCTACACGAGGAGAAGCATATATGATACTGGATGCAGCTTCAATTACGGCCGGACTAGGAGACCTTTTGTAAGGGTAAGTAAATGACATAGCATGTCGGTAAAGGCTAATGATTACTCACTTGTGTTCCAACTCCATGATATGCTCCAGAATCACACCGACATGCATTACCAACATCTCGAAAACATCTCCCTGTATATCATCCTGGAACAAATTTTGTGCCTTGACCCGCGCTAGGCCGACATTGCCTTGTTGAAGTAAAGTCGCAATATCACGTCGAGTGATACTCCCTCTCGAGTCGTTCTTCTCCTGCAAGTGTCCGAGCCTTTGGCTAGTTAGCCTCAGTTGAGCCTGAAGCAACCATATTGAGCTGTGTAAACATTCTACTCGCATGCTGTAACCGACCTTGACAGAAGTGAGTTCCCATTGAGGTAAAGCCATTCACAGGTCTGTATCGTGACGGTCGTTCAATATTCGTGTAGATGTTGGGCAGTAATCAGAGTAGAAGCGGATGGATCTGGGAGAATTCTATGTACTCATGAAGGAGATTGAGAAGGATTTGCCTTCCCACGTGGACCGTGGACCACTGCACTACATATGGTAACGGGGGGCAGAATTGACCGTCCTGACGGGCAACATTCTAAGTTAAAGAAACAACAGCCCCGTATGTACATTTCTGAGCGACAGATGGGTATTGATCCAAGTGATTCGTTACATGCTCGATGTAAGTGACGAAGTTAATAATACATCCAACCCGGTAGCGGTTTAGAAAGTCGACTCCTTCCTGCACTACTACCGCGTTTGTTTTCGACAGTCGAATGGTGAGGACTGGAAGAAGCGTTGGTCCCCCAGAGAGACTCCCGGCGTTGCTGGCTAATGACACTGATGTGTGGCGTTGACATACTGGAATGTGTAATGTCTTCGGGATTCATTATAGGCAAAATAGATTGACGGCTTTGGCGAGGCTTAGATGATTCGAGGTCGGATGAAGCTGCCCTTAATTTCCGCCGCTTGTACAGCATGACTGCTAGCCCTAGAGCATATACCACAACTACATATGAAAATGATTAGATTCCCATTGGCCATATCGAAGTAAACGCACGGGCAGCAGGAATGATCCAGTTTGCAATCAAGATATAAATATTTAGGAGTCTGCAGACCCCTTCTTCATCTGCAGCTAAGTAATTTGGAATCAGCGCAACGACTATCCATCGTCTAGAAGAGCTTACTTTTGGTAGGACAAGTAAATTTTGCGTTCCACACAACAAAGCTAGATGCAATGCCTGAGCACATATACGGGTAAGTAAAACGCGTACACGCGAGCTCAAGAAGCCAGTTGACCACAGACCAACGTGGGTAATTAATAGCAGCATGAGTCGGGCTCCATCCAACCAAGGGCGGAACGGTAGTATAAGTCTATGCAATCGATGCATTAGTAGGAGAGACATGTAGAAAGCGGCTCCTCCTCACAGAACAAGAAGTAGTACCAAGGTTAATGTATTCGACAATAACATGATTGCGAGGAAAGATTCTAAACAACAATGTCAATATCTGAACGAGAATTGAGTAAGACGGGACGCACTTTCAGAAGTGCCCAAAGCGCTCCACTGGATAAAAAGATCTACACACAATACTACGACCCAGATAAAGCTGATCAACGATATTAATGCTAAGGGGTTGTGTCAATATATGTATAGATGAACACGACGTTACCGATCGATACTCACAGAAAGTAATGGCTCGAGCCTTTAGAAATACAGAGGAATATTCCATAGCAATACAGTCTGGTTCGTACACAAAGAGCGGATAAGGTTGAAGAATCGTGAATGGTTGGCCAGCCAAGGAGCGAGAGAAGAGGAGTCTAGGTCGTTGGGTCGTAACAGTCTTCCGGAGACTCAGTCTAATGAGGATCAGATGAAAGCTTGAGATGGTTCCCACGAGCCATGAATGTTATTGTCCATGCAGGAAACAAAGAGGTAAGGAAACCTTTGTTCGAGCAACTGAATGCGAAAGAGCCTTTTGTTCTACCGTGTGAAAGTGACTACCGCCCAATAAGCCTCGCTTTGGCCACCTTTGCCATCATTCTGGCATCGCGCTGCCTGGCAAGTGAGCAAGATGTTCCACAAAGTATTGCAATGTACTGCTATTGTCTGTACATCGTAAGCATCGGCAAGATGCTAATATGCGAGCTGACCACAACTGAAATTTTTAGCCTATTCGCTGGTGGAATATTCGTATTTCCTCTTCTAGCACCGGCTTTAATAGAGCATCTCAAACTTACTCAGCCTCAATTAAGCTCGATAGCTTTAGCGTACGTTGGCTTGGTATGATTTAGCTCCTTCGAGCTCTGAACTCTATGTAAAGCGGGATGGCCGGTCAATATCCGTTCTCATCCATCGTTGGAAAGCTTATTGACCGCTATGGACCTCGAGTCTGCTCATTCCTCGCCGCTATTATGTTCTCTGCAGCGTTCGGTCTATCTGCGCTGGAAGTATCCTTATCCTCAGCACGCTCCAGCCTTCCGAATGCTGCCGTTGCAGAACGTTTGACTGTATACTTCGCGATGGCTGGATTAGGAACGGTATTATCGTGCGCCCAATTTGTTCGTTCGTCTAAATACATGCCTCTGATCATGATATATTCTACAGTTATTTTTCCTTCGTCTTCTCAGCTACCAAGACTTTTACCAGCTACCTCACTATCGCTTCTGGCATCACAATGTCAATGTTTGGCCTGTCTCCTCTATTTCTATCCTACGTCGGCGGAAGATTTTTCTCTGATACCTCTACGGGCTCCCTGGACGTGACTCGGTTCTTGCTATTCCTTGCCATATCTACCGGTATCGTTCACCTTGCTAGCGCCCTTGTTCTCACCGTTCCTTCAACAACGACATCTCCGTCATCGTCTACTTTGGAAACAGACAGTATCACAAACGAACGAAGCCGCCTTCTAGATAGAGGTCAGTCTCCACATTGTACGTCCGACCCCAGGGATAGTAGTGCACTCGAGTTACTACGGGATTCTAATTTCTGGCTCCTTGCGTTAT
Source organism: Lentinula edodes (assembly GCF_021015755.1). NCBI lineage: Eukaryota > Fungi > Basidiomycota > Agaricomycetes > Agaricales > Omphalotaceae > Lentinula > Lentinula edodes. The sequence goes on from NW_025764315.1 coordinate 227,482, forward strand.
ATATGGTGATGATTCTCGGAGTGGTTCGTCTTTTCTCCTGTTCTACTTAATGATTGGTGCTAACTGATGTTCAAAAATTTAGTGTGAAATGATCATGTCCAATGTTGGGACTATTGCTCTATCATTACCATCCGGGATGGCGCGAACGCTGGTCTCGAAGGGTGAACAAGCAGCGTCCTTACAAGTCAAGATTTTGTCCATCTCGAATACTTTATCACGGCTATTAGTGGGCCCTTTGGCCGACTTCATTTCCCCAGTATTCTCTTACCGGCTTCTGGTAGGATTCGCCACTACCAGGAAGCATCGTATAAGTAGAGTCGTGTTCTTGTCCGGGGCAGCCTCGCTTCTGGCCGCATCATGCGCTTGGATGGTTTTTGGTGTTCGAACCCGTCATGATGTATGGCTTTTGAGGTATGTAAGGAGGCTTTGTATATTACTGGACATAAATTTTGAGAATGACTTTGTTGCAGCGTTGGAACAGGGATCACCTACGGAGCAGTCTTCACTGTCCTGTAAGTGTTACTAATTCCCCGATCTTTTGCTCGTTCACCATTTTTTAGTCCGGGTGTTACTTGTTCAATTTGGGGAATACGCAATCTAGCGCGGAATTTCGGAATCATAACATACTCTCCTTTCGTTGGGACCACTTTTTATTCCTATGTATACGCGCTGATAGTCGCTCGACATTCGCCAAAAGGTATGGCGTGCCAAGGAAGAATTTGTTGGGAAAGCACATTCTACTTTTGCTTGGGGACTTCCTTCGCTGCTCTAGCGATTACTGCGATCCTGTGGCGAAAGTGGTCTGGTAGAACATAACTTATCTGTATTAATCATATGCAAAAAAATCCATAAACTGACAGTTGTAAGTCCCTTCGAGAAAGATCTATCCTTTCCAACGAACGCTAACGAACGATCATAGCCATGTTTCGACTTGAAGTGTATTAGACAATGATACGGTACAGTGTGAATACAGAATAACGCACGAGATCTCTCCAAGTTTCCTCCTCGTCATTCTCCGTTTGCAGTTGATAGACTTGCAAGAAACCTTTGAACCTATTTGAGCATCAGCAGATATCGCAGAGAAAAGGATAATCAGTGCACGTTAGATTGCCTTCATCGGTTACATCCATGAATTGGAGGATTTCTTCCTTCGTATCCTCAGAGAATGGTTCACCGTTAGTATCTGAAGCCCAAGAGTCGAGTCCGGCAGAGTCCAAATATGCATTTGGCGGTAATTCTCCTGAAAAGGGTAACGTGGATTTTGGATTGCAGTATTTTGTAAAGATATGCTTCAAGCAATTTTCGAATGATTCCGAAATTGCACCATCTTCGTCGAGGAGCGATGCCATGATTCTTTTGGGAGATAAGAAAATAAGCGCCAAAAACGCGTGGGTCAGGCGTTTCCTGGGCGTTTCTCTGAATCTTTTGCGCATCATCATCATGTCGCGTACAGAGCCGGTGTCGATTGAGAGTCTGCTGAAGAAACAAAAAGAGGAAAAGGAGGCAGCTGCAAAGGTATACATTGTCAAAGCCTTGAGGGATAGATCTAATCACCTTGCAGCCAAAATTCCTGTCCAAAGAGGAGCGAGCAGCACTGGCCATTGCGAAACGAACACAGGAAATCAAGGAGCAGAAACTCAAGGATGAGAATGCGAAGAAGGATAGGGCTGCACTGGAGAAAGAGGCAGATGGCCTGAGATACCGGGACAATCGACGCTATGGACACCCAGAACGAAATCACCATCACCGCAACGACCGCAACGACCGCCGGACTAACAGCTCTACCAATCCCAATATCCCAACCGGGCCCCGTGCAGACAGAGGCATGGCTCCTCCGCCGCCGCCGGAAAAGACAGCAGAATCTTCATACACACCCCCAATGTCTTCGACAGACATGGATGCCATACGGTCGCGGTATCTTGGTGTCGACAAGAAGAAGCGTAAGATTCGGAAGATGAATGACCGCAAGTTTGTGTTTGACTGGGATGCGCAAGATGACACCTTCGCCAATGACCCTCCGCCCGCAAACCGGCAAGGTGCACAGACCATGTTTGGTAGAGGACATCTTGCTGGAATGGACGATATACGACCGACATCCACCCAGACGTCATCCATTACAGCCAACCTTGCGGACCCCCTTGAACGTCGAAAGGCTCTCAAATCGGGGTTAGACGAGCGTCATTGGTCAGAAAAACCTCTTTCTGAGCTGAAAGAGAGGGATTGGCGTATATTCAGGGAAGACTTTTCGATCAGTGCACGAGGAGGCCAGATTCCTCATCCACTACGAAGTTGGGAAGAAAGTGAAATACCGAAGCCCATCTTAGATGTCATCGCGACAATTGGTTATAAGGAACCTAGTCCTATCCAGAGACAAGCGATTCCCATTGGGCTGAGCAACCGAGATGTCATCGGTATTGCTGAAACCGGTTCTGGAAAGACAGCAGCCTTCGTTATTCCAATGCTTGCATTCATCTCTTCTCTTCCTACTTTCACCGACGAAAACCGTCACCTCGGCCCCTACGCCTTGATCCTTGCTCCCACTCGTGAGCTTGCGCAACAAATTGAATCGGAGTCGAGAAAATTTGCGACGCCATTAGGCTTCAAATGTGTTTCCATTGTTGGTGGACGTGCTGTTGAGGAGCAACAATTTAATTTGCGTGAAGGTGCCGAAATAATCATCGCTACCCCAGGTCGTCTCAAGGATGTCCTTGAGCGTCATGTCCTTGTCCTTTCCCAGTGCCGATATGTTGTTATGGATGAAGCTGACCGTATGGTCCATCTAGGATTTGAAGCAGATCTTTTGTTCATTCTTGATCGACTTCCCAGAAGTGCAATGGATGACGGAGGTGCCGTAGAGTCCGCATTTGATCTCACACCCATGGATGTTGATAGTAACGAATATGGTGAAGGGCAGGAATCTGAGGATCTGTCTCTTGATTCCAAGTCCAAAGTCCGCAACAGGGTCACCACTCTCTTTTCCGCAACTATGCCTCCCGCCGTCGAGCGTCTCGCACGGAAATACCTCAAACGGCCAGCAATCATCACTATTGGTGAAGCTGGTCGCGCTGTGGACACAGTCGAGCAGCGTGTAGAATTCGTGCACGGAGGGGAAGAGAAGAAGAAGCAGAAATTACTGGAAATTCTCAATACAGGCCAATGGGGAAGCCCTATCATCGTTTTTGTCAACCAGAAGAAAACGGCGGATCTCATCGCGAAAGAAGTCGGCCGTGCTGGGTGGTCCACGTCTACTTTACACTCTGGTAAGAATCAGGAGCAACGTGAGGCAGCTTTGCAAGCCCTGAGAGATGGTGCGGCGGACATCCTCGTTGCCACCGATCTGGCTGGACGTGGTATTGATGTTCAGGATGTCACACTGGTCATCAACTACCAAATGGCTTCGACGATTGAAGCGTACGTCCATCGTATAGGTCGTACTGGTCGTGCTGGTAAGTTGGGAACGGCGATAACCCTCTTGACTAACGAGGATGATGAGGTTATGTGCGTATCTACCGATTTTTTCACTAGATGTCTTTGTTTCCTGACGTGCTTCTCTTCATGTAGGTATGATCTTAAACAAGAGATATCCAAGAGTCCCGTATCTAAGGTCCCCCCGGAACTTGCTAAGCATGAAGCTGCTCAACACAAGGTATCGAGGGAAATGAAGAGGAAGAGAGAAGATGATGTTGAGTAAATATTAAAACAAGATCCTTAACATCGCATGGGCAAGTATATCTTCATATTGTAAGTTACGAATATACTTGTGTTGCCCCGAGGATGTACATTGTACATAGTGCAATACTCTAGTGTGTTTTGATACAAGATTAGGACAGTCAATAGCCACCGAGGGCATTAAGGGAAAGATAAATTAACACACATACCACAAGTCTACTCTCTGATATACTGTATATTCATTTTTATCCTCCTACAATTTTTTACCTCTGCATGTATACTCAACATGTCGTCACCAAGAGAATATCATAGTACACAAGGGTACATATCTGCATGTCAAACCTTTCCATCACCCTCTTCTACCTTTTTTGTAGGTTGAGCATCTCCCCCTGCAGCAACAACCTCTGAATCTTCCGGTTCTCTCTGTTCTTTCTTCTCGAACGGGTCATAAATGATACTTTCAAGATGCGCGAGTGCCGCCTAAAAGGATATAAGGCTAGTATGGCGCATATCGGTTATCGTTGATGAAATCACCGCGCACCCTCCCGACTTCGCTTAGCTCTTCGTCTTCCGTGCCAGTGAATACCTCAAAAGTATCGTCTGGCGCATCGATAAATGCTTCGTCAAAATCTTCTTCATCATCGGAACCAGGAGGATCTGGATGAAGCGCTGCACATAGGGATAGAGCTTCAAATATCGGGTCGACTGGGTAGTTGAGATCAGTTTTGGAAAAAGAGAGAGAAAACGCGTCAAACGCACGGGATTCCACGCGACTTGGTACGATATAGAGCACTCGCATGTCCATGTCCTCCTGCGTCTCCTCTTCCTCGTTTTCGTCTTCCTCATCACTCTCATCCGCAGATGGCTTCTTGACATTACCGTTGGTTTTGGGTGCTTCGGGGTCAACAAGCATTTCCATAGCTTTTGCGGAGCTTTCATCCAGCTGACAGTATATGGACGGTGGTGTGTCTCCCCTGGAGACGGCGTGTAGTGTAATCGATGGGTATTCGATTTGGAATCCTTTGCCTGTTTTTGACATGAATATCAGAACACTGTGGTACTTTCGTTATGAGAGATGTCATGATTTAGAAAGTGATCATGATGTACCTCTCTAGGACATACAGAATTCCTTCTTTTGCATCATCCTCGCTGAAACCATCGAGGGATGGCTCAAATGTTACGGAAACAGATTCTTCCTTGTGACGGAGAACGGGAGGAATGTCATTAAAGGAAGCGGGAGTCGAGCCAACTATGATTCTGTGTTCTTCAGGAGACACGAATCCGGGAACGGAGGTTACCAATGTTGCCGCCATAGCTAGCGAAGATGAGCGCGTTGAAGAAAATGTTGCACTGCCACATTCTGGGCGCTTTTCCTTATAAGTTATCCAGATGCAGCCAGCTCACGAGACAAAACATCAGTCCACGCTCGAATATTCTTTCTCCCCTCAGCTTACATTACATTTAGCACAAAAAAGCCACTCCGATGATTACTCTTCTATAGGAACAACCGGAACAACACTGTGGCTTGGTGCACAGTGTCTTTCGGCCTATATTGCCCAGTATCACAAGCCATCTCGCAACACGTCGAATGCCAGAGCCATTGAGTTAGGGAGTGGAATAGGACTCTCTGCGTGAGCACGCACTGTCTTTTACTCCTGAGATCTATTTCTCAACATTTCCCTCCCAGTCTCGTTCTCAGTGCTCTCGGGTATTCTACCGTTTACGCGACAGATACGAAACTAGTCATCAGCAGTGTCCTAGCTAGAAATATTGAATCCAATTTTCATGTCGCTGCGAAGCCTAGTCGAGAAATATTGGTCCGAGAATTAGATTGGCACGTTCTACCTGAAAATTGGAACTGGGATAATGACTGTGCTATCGCGTCCAATACCCCGCGATTATCTGATGGCACCAACGTCCTCTCTTCTCCTTTCAATCTTATAATCACTTCCGACACTGTGTACGAAGAGTCAATTGTCGAGCCCCTTCTACGCACTCTTCATGCGCTCTCCTTACAGTCTTTAGCTGCCTGTAAATTGGAATCTAAATCTTCCCGCCCCCCTTGTTCTCCTCTAATTCTCCTCTGTCTCGAACGCCGGGATCCTGCTTTCATCGACTCTGTTCTTTCTTCGGCTAGAGATCAGTGGTCCTTCTCGACGGAACAAGTGCCCAAGAGGAAACTTGCTAAAGTGATGCAAAAACATGTTGGAAGGGAAAAGTGGGAGAGCAGTCAGGCAGAATGGGAAGGAGTGGAAATATGGAAATTGTTGCTTTGTATAACGAACTGATACTGAATGGTATGTATGATCGAAAGTACGGATCGTCGAAAAACTGGCTTGTAAATTATGACCTCGGTAGAATAAGGTAGAATGCAGTGAGGCGTTGGATAAACTGAGATAACCGCCGGACCGACGGCTACCAACGGGGTTTCCGACGGAGTTTAAACGGCTAATTATCAGATTTCACCAGCATGAAGTCTTTCTTCCTTTTTCACTCTATCCTCAACATTTGTTAGTGCTTTTTTCCCATTAGCAAACGTTCATTCCTCTTATGACAATCGGCGACGCGAGGAAGGAACCGTCGTCGAACGACTCGTCTGATTCTGGCATGAAACAACATCCATCTACCGAGAAACACTTGACTGGAACTGAAGCGGCTTCCAGTGGTGTGAGCGAACCACAATCAAAGCTCCATGTATTCCTCGCAACCCTTCCACTGTGGGTTAGCAGCAATCTCACCAAGCCACGGTCGTTGAAGACTTTGCTTCGGTGCTGGCTAGCCTCATGGGTAGGGTTCATTATCATTCTTCCGGATGCCTCGCTCAACGTCCTTGGCACTGCGTGCGTCAAACTGCTTCCTCTTGAATGCTCGTAGAATTGACAACAAATCATTTCTTCAGCGGATTCTTCGCAATGCTCTGCAGTTTCTTCCTACCTCCAAATCTACCAGTGCAGCTATTCTGCTTTATGATGCTCACGCTTGTTGTCGGGCTGTGCTTCAGCTGGGGCATCGGTATAGCAGCAATGCGTGCAGCCAATGCCGTGAGGAGTACCGCACATATTCAAGCAGTCGCACTACAGATACAACAAAGGTACCGCGCGCGCCTCCTTGTCTCTCGCCTTTGCTCTCTATTCACCATCATCTGTGTATAGCATCAAAAGTAATCCTACTTTCCAAGCTGATCCCACTCTAGCATTAACTACGGCTATATACAATGGCAAATTTCTCGACATTCGGTATATATTCTTGGCTTTTATCATGTTCATCGGCTTATGCTCCCGCAGCGCTTCTGTGATATATGGCTGCTTTCTTGGCTTTTTCGCCTTTATCTACGGCTTGATCAGAGCTTACATACCAGTGCTCACCTTCACTTCTATCTTTGCAACGATTGGGCGTAAGTCAATCTCAACTTATGTAGGGACAAGTTGACGAATGTTTCCCTTGCAGTCGATATTTTCTGCGTATGTTTGATAAACTATCTGCTTTCATTCTAATTTATCATCTACACAACAGACCTTTGGTCCCCTCCTTCCGACTGCTGAATACACCCTGCTCAAGACATTTTTGATTTCCGTGGGCTGTTATACCGGTATCGCTCTGATAACCACCCTTTTCGTTTTTCCTGAAACTATGAGCCATTCTGCCTTACGATCTGTATGCGAGCAACTGGACAGGGTAGAAAAATTTGTGACGATGCAGGGAGAGGTTCTCAAAACCGTCGATAGAGAGGATGGCCAAGCTGGAATTGACATGTTCAAACCAGGAACCCTGCTTCTGACGAAGCTGGACGGAATAAAGACCATGATGGTGGCCGTCATGAGGCAATGTGGGTTTTTTTTCTTAATCGCGTACGCCGTATACGCTTCCTGTATGAACTGGTTCATGTTTTTGCCTCTGCAGTGAATGCTACTTCCGGCATGATCTCGCTCGAATTCAGCTATGGTAAATGGAGCTCTGACGATGTGAAGGACTTGATCACTCCTCTCAGAGGTATTGTCGCACGTTCCATAGGTTTGGACAGTTTTTCAAAAATCGTTTGGCGGACGACGGATTTGGCTGAGGACCCGCCGAATACCACCACCACTCTTAATCCTTCCAACAAAACGTTCACATCGGTCGATCCCTCCATCAATGCATACAACGACGCACATCTCCTTCGACAAATGACAAGCCAAACCCTCCAATATGAGAACAGTCATCACCTTCGTATCGTAGACATCCTTCCACTAGCTGAGACTGCTACCTTCGAGCTGCGCAAAGCAATTGTTACTGCTGTCGCTGTTACGCGCAAGAATCTTGACAATGTCAACCGGCATCGGTGGACGCGACATCCAGATATCGATGGGGAGTTGATAAGAGAATTAGATGCTGCATATGAGAGCTTAACCGCAGCGCTCAAGGATTTCACCCAAGACAATCAAAACGCAAAGAGAATGCAAATCCTCAAACCTTTCCTCGCCCTTTTACAAAAAGAAGACGGAACTGTTCTAACGAAATCCGAACAAGAAGCTTTACCCTTCCGATCTCTCTTCATTGCCTTTGTTCTCGGCACGAATCTCGTTTCGCTCTCTGAGGCGGTAATCGCGATGATGAATATCGTGAGAACAACGACCGCGAAGAGGCAACAGAACAGACTTTGGGCCCCTAAAGGTTTGCGGAAGATCGGGAAGTTGCTCAGAGGGGCCGGGGGAAGTGGAGAGGAAGCTGATGGGGGTCAAGCATTCGGGGAGGATGCTATACCGTCAAAGGAAGATTTCGATGATACTGGATCAGAAAAAAGTCATAGTAAATTTTTTTTTCGAGTTACGAAATCTGTTCAGATATATTGATCTTAATATTTGGCAGAGCTCGATCCCGACAGCAGACCGCCTACAAACATTTTCCAAAAGATAATGAATAAATTGCACGGCTTATATCGCTGGTGCGGAACTCCGGAAGCAAAGGTACATCCCGTGCAATTCCCCTTCTACAGAGTTAACCTCGATATCCTAGTTTGCCTTTAAGTACGCGTTCATCAGCATTGCGACCTGGATTCCGGCGGTAGTCAACAACTCTGCTAGTCAGCACCCTTCATATATTTTTGTTTTGCGCGCATTCCAATCCTTTATCGTCTAGATTTCTATTACGAGGAAAAGGGCGTTTGGTGAGATCCTAGTTTTTGCCGATTTCCTGGTCAAGCTCATTGTTATGTAGGGCACTGATCATGGCCCAGACCACGTTGAATATCTATGCTTCTGTGAATACATCTACTACGTATCCTATGAAAACTACTGAGTGATTATTCTGATATATGCAGGATCAAGTGTTCAACCTCGTCATTCGTCTAATAGGCACGTTCGTCGGGGCCATCCTTGGGCTTGCTGCGTGGTATATCGGTACATTTACTCAACTTCAACGTTTCTCGCGAATGACCTTTGACAAACCCTTCTTTCTCCTCAGGAAACGGAAATGGTGTGGGCAATCCTTACGGCGCTGCTGCTGTCACTGCTGTATTCATGCCACCATTGCTATTCGTAAGGAACTTTGCCCCGCAGAGATATTTGCCAGGTGTCCTGTTAGGTTGTGTAAGTTTTGCCTTCAACTACAAGGCTTTTTCGTGGATGATGGAAATTTTTCTGACTCAGGCTACCTTTGCACTTGTTATGGGATATTCATGGGTGGATGGACACGTTGCGCAGTTCTCGAGTCCTGGTATGTTCTTTAGGAATGTCATGTTCGTCCAAATCAAAACTTGTCCTTATAGGTATCGGATGGTCTATCGCCTGGAAACGATTTACCCTGGTCATTATAGGTATGTTCTTTGTCCTTCGTCTGAATTTCTGCTTGACTTATTTCTTGTTATCTAGGCTCAACAGCGGCTTTCATCATCATGATGCTTCCGCCATCATCTGGTCGGAAAGCTGTCCGTCTTCGAAATGCATTTGTTATTACCGGCCTTGGCAATCTCTATTCTTTCCTCATGTCAACTTGGCTGTCAGATGCCCCGCTTTCAAATAAAGCTGTTGAGCCAGAATCCGATTCTTCTACCACCCTAGATGACAACCGAGACACTCAAAAACAACTCGATGCTGAGGCTACTCCTGCTCCCTCTCAACCTGATCCTAGTCACCCTATCCATTCGGTTCGATGGCTTGATAAATTCCGAGTCAGACTTCTGAGCTTGTCAGATGAGTTGAACGCGTTGAAGCAATTGACCATGACAGCAACATGGGAGGGGAGCATCCGGGGCAAGTGGCCTGCAGAAGAGTATACTGCTTTGCTGGATGCGGAAGGAGAGATGCTTATTGGGTTGGCACTTGTAGGTGATGTTTTCAAATGGGATTGTTTCTCAAATGCAACTAACTATTGTAGCTCGGAGGCGCATTGGCGCATTTGACTGATGAGTCCCGTGTGGCATTCATGCACAACACCCGCGTACTGAACCCTAATCTAGTACGTCCACCTTCCATCCACTGTGTTCCGCAGCCTTAACGTATTTCCCTTTTATGTCTAGATTGCGGATGTCATGACCGCTTTCTCGCTCATCTCACAGTCATTGCGCAACGGAGAGCCACTTCATCAAGTGCTACCTCAAAGCCTTGTCGGTCGACTATTGTACCACCACTATAATCATCATAACCTTCACGAGGGTTTGCCCGATAGAGCTCACGGGGGAGACGGCATCACTGTCGAGACCCTTTCTTCGTTGGACTACATGTTTTATGCGACAGGCATAGTTGCTGTCTTCCTTGTGCTCAAGGTAAGATTTTTTTCAAAGCGGCCGCGACGATCTTTGACTTTTTTTATTTTTTTCAAGTCGGTTGATGATTTACAAAAGATCACGAGGAGACTATGTGGCGAAGTTCCATTCGAAGGTTTTGAAAAGTGGAGAAGTCAGTTCGAGAGTGCACATGCTACATCATAATCATTCGTATCTTCAAATCATTCTACATACTGTACATGTTAATAGTAATATGCATTCAACGTTTGGTTTCTCTTCCCGTTCTTCATAATTCGTCCCTAGGGACGACCTTACCGACCATGTACCTCCGTGTATATTAAATAGAGAGGATCAGTTACAGGTTTGCGCTTATATCTCTTTCCTGCCACTCTGGAAACTCTCATCAATAAAACGGTGGAACCAAAGTGCAATTCCATGCGCCGATTGTTCCTTGCCCCAACCTAGTAATGTCGTAAGAATAAAGTCTTTACTGGAGTCAGGGGTTTTGTGGGGGGGAAGACGACTCACGGCCATCGGGAGAGGAGGGGTCGCTTCGAGATGCAAATCCATGTGCGACCCCGGAAAATACTTGGAAGAAGTATTGTGCCTTCCGTTCAACAAGAATATCCTCCGCGATTCTGCGGCTCTGTAACGGGAAGGTATGGTCCGTCTCTGTTTAAGATATCACAATGAATCGGGCGTGTTAGTACCTGAAGGCAAACGCGAAAAAGAACAAGTTCACCTGCGCAAGAGAGCATCAACGGTTCTGTAAGACATATGGATAGGTCAGCACCGTGAAGAGAGGTGAAGAGAAGAGAGTGTATCTATGTACTCTTAATATTACGAAAATGTTCTTCGTTCAAGAATGCAGGATGAGCCAAAGCGGCTGTTATACACCAACACCATCATGTCTAACAACTTGCAGGATAAGGTTTGACTGCGTACCCGCAACTATTGCATCATCGTCTGAAAGCTGCATGGTATATCGAGCACCAAAGCAGTATCCTGGATTGACAGTCAAGTGAGCCTTACGACAATATCGAGGGGCTACTTGCCGACTACGCAGTATCCAGCTTCTTTACCTGTATGCATGGAGACAAGTTCGTTAGATGATTGTGCCCTCCCCGCAATGTTGAGCTTTTCTTTACCATATTTGGCCGTTACAGCTTCCCACCACTTGGGCAATACCTCGCGAGCAGAGTCATGCGATTTCTCCATCCACTTGGAACGGTCAAAGCCTTGCTCGTTATCATGCAGGTGTACAGGATCTCCCATGAAGTAGTCTATTCCGAGGACGGTGAATCCTAGCGAGATCCAACATGCTGAGAGTATGCAAAAGCGAGACTTGAGCAAGTATACGCATACCATTCTGAGCCAAGAAATCCTGTAGGAGCATATTATTTTGATAAAAAGGGCCGTAGACGTCGGCAAGGAATATCAGGATTCGCCTTTTTGCTTCCGAGTCACCCTTAGAAGAAGAGCCCTCAACGAAATACGTAGGAACATTAGCAATGGTGATCTTGTTCCCAATCGGCGTTCCTTCATGCCTGAAACCGGTGAAGCAACAATCGCCTGATGGACCTGCGAGGACTCGATTCGTAGCTGACATCGTTAAAGAGAGAGAAGGGTGAGTCCTGGGACCCTGTGATCATAACCTGTTTATGTACCGTGTATACTCCTGTACTTTCTCCTTGAGAACGCATCGCGCAATGACGATATACATAGCTTGGAGTGATATTAGATAGGTGTTAGTCCTGTGATACGAACATGTAACGGGTCTAAAAAGGAGGAGTTGTTACAATAAGGTATTGAATGTTTTGAATGTTTTGAACTTGAAGATAATCAGATTTCCGAAGGGAGTCGGACGGCCGTTGTCTCCTGTTCCTTCTAGCTACCCATCTTCATCTGAATGATCTTCCTTAAAAGGTCAATGCATGTGGAGCCATGGGAGGTAATGGTGGTTCTGGTCAAAGCATCATTTAGCACCAGAGGTACTTAGCGTCAATTCTCGAGATCTCTATAAAGTACATCAACTGCTATACCGACTCCCTAGTCCTTACTCTCATAGGCGGCACTGTGGATACTGACACTGCGTCCAGACGGATCTGATGCGCATCCCCAGTCACCTCTTGGAATCCACCTGAAATATCTATGAGAACGATCTATACAGTTCTATCCAAAGCTGGAAACAAACCTGATGGCCGTACTTGCTGCGGCCTCGCTAGGGAATAGGCCGTCGAAGATGTCTCTAATGTAATACGCCTCTTTCGTGTCTGGGGTATCGTCTGGCCATCTTGAAGCACGATCAGCGAAAGCTTCGTCTGAGACGACGGTAGCGGCGTTGTCTTTGATACTGGAACAGATTTAGTACAAATGTAAACGAGAACAACTCGTAGAAGCGTACCCGTCGATCCAGGAGTAACCGACACCATCCGAAAACTGCTCTTTCTGTCTCCAGAGTATAGAACGGGGAAGATAAGGCTTGTAGAGCAGAGGGCAAACTATTAGCGAAGTAGTTCATGTACGGTCGCGAACTGGGTAGTCACCTTTCCGTCTGGCGAACAGTCAAATGCTTTCCGGAGAATGTACTATATAGTGCGGGTGAGACTTGGTAACATTGATGGAACGAGATTTCAACCTTTTCCATTTTGGGACGGCCATCTTCGTCCACCTCCTGAGAGCTTCCCTTAGAAAACATCTTTTCCTTCGGATCCACATTCATCGCGACTTCCAAGAATTGTTTGTCGAGGAAAGGTACTCGAGCTTCGAGTCCCCACGCCATCGTTGATCTGAAGGGAATGGAAACAGGATGAATAAGTGCAATGTCTAATACAACGCAGGCAAACTTACTTGTTAGCTCGCAGGCAGTCGGCGGTATGGAGGTTCTTGACCCGCTTAACGCATTCTTGATGGAATGATTTTGCATCCGGTGCAGCGTGGAAGTAGAGATAACCTGGGAATCCATTAACAAATTATCAGTGCATCCGTTGATACTCGACCAACCGCCTAGGATCTCATCGCTGCCTTCGCCACTGAGGACCATTTTGACGCCCATTGCCTTGATCTTGCGACTGAGCAAATACATCGGTGTGCTTGCCCGGACGGTGGTCACATCGAAGGTTTCAAGGTGATAGATCACTTCTGGTATAGCATCTATACCCTCTTGAACCGTGAAGACATACTCGTGGTGCACAGTTCCGAGGAAATGTGCGGCTTTCCGAGCAGCGATCAGATCTGGGGAGTTTTCGAGACCAATAGAGAAGGAGTGAAGCTGAGGCCATGCAACGAGGGTTGCTGGGAAAATAAGATTTAAATGAACGGATGAAATCGATAAGTCATTTGACTTACTGAGCTCTGAAGCGAGTGTTGGTGTGGAGGGACCGCTCGAAAGTTCTTTGAGCTTTTTTTGTCTAAGCTCGTACTGCGCTTGGGCCACTTTTTCCGTTTCTCTTGCGGCGATAGATGCAATCAGACTACTATCTAGGCCTCCACTGAGGAGAACACCATAAGGTACTTCGGACATTAAACGCTTTCGTACTGCGTCCTCCAACGTAGTTCGGATGAGCTCGAGGTCAGCTTTCGTTGTCGGAATGTTAGCAGCATCTCCATCGAGGTCACCGTTCCACCACGAGGGCGTGTAGTAGCGAGTCGTCGATTGATCTTGACTGTCATAAACATGTCCTGGGGGAAATGAGATGATTTTGTCACAATCATTAACAAGTGCTTTGAGTTCTGAAGCAAAGTATACGGTCCCGGGCCTCTTTGAACTCCATCCTTGATACAGAGTCGTGATACCGATGGGGTCCCGAGCGGCGATTATCCGTGAAGGCGCCACCGATTCATCTAACAATACGAAGGAGAACATTCCATCAAGTAGAGAACACAGATCTTTATCGTGCTTCTTGTACTGTAAAATAGTCAACGACACGGCGATTCACGTGTAACAAGGGACGAACGAGAGCAAGAATTGGTTCACAGTCCGAATGAGTTTTGAACTTTACATCACATTCAAGACTTTGACGCAGAGCAAGGTGGTTATAAATTTCGCCGTTTACGGCCAAGATAACCTTTCCATCTTCACTGAGAAGAGGTTGTGCTCCCGTATCTGATCATGCTGAAGATGAATTGGGTATATGATAGATGGAGGAAAAGACACATACCAACACCGACGATGGCAAGCCGTTCATGGACAAGGATAGCTTCTTTACCAACGTAGCAGCCTGACCAGTCCGGACCGCGATGGCGAAGCTTCTTGGAACAAGCAATTGCATGTGTTCTGTGGTTAGCAGGCTGGTCGACGCCATGTATCGCAAATATTCCACACATACTAGACGAGTGAAAGTTTGGATTGAAGAGTGTGTCGATCTCTGACTCGATACAGACGGAAAAATGAAAGATCACATTAGCGCTCAGGAACATTTACAGATAAGATAACCGGAAGCTGACAGAGCTCTCCTTACGTGCTCAACGCGTTCATTGACGGGCAAGGAAAAAATGTATTCAAGCGTCTTCCTTTTCCGTCCCTCATCATGTCCCAGCCCGCTGCCCACCGAAGAAGGCCCGAATCTATCAGCCATGTCGACGCTAAAGAAGCTGTCGACCTCGCCACCGCACAACCTGAGAACGTCTTTCTTTTTGCTCCGAATTTGATTGGTCAGTCTTCCGAGTATGCATCTTACTGTTCACTCTGAGGCATTTCACAGGCTATACCAGAGTCATCCTAGCTGCCGTTTCTCTACATTTCATGAGCTACCATCCAGTATATTGCACTATCACGTATTCTATATCATGTCTGCTCGACGCCGTGGACGGTCAAGTTGCACGCGCTCGCGGAGAAACATCTAAATTTGGCGCTGTTTTGGACATGGTTACCGACCGGTGCGTCGAGCTTCTTCAAAAACAAGTCTTAGGGGTTGAGGCTAACATACCGCAGATGTACAACTTCCTGTCTACTGTGCTATCTTGCCATCGCATACCCCACTTGGGCAATCTTGTTCCAATTTCTTATCGCCCTCGATTTCAGTAGCCATTACATGCATATGTACAGGTGCGCCACCTCCGTTCCATTTTGTTCGGTCTTTTCTCAAAGTGTTGGCACCTCCTTTCGGATACATAGTTCTCTCGCTACAGGTTCTGCAAGTCATAAAAAGGTCACTAGCGACGTCAGCAGAATTTTATGGCTTTACTACAATGATGCAGTGAGCATCGATCCCTTCTTTCCCCATGTTCTTGGTGTTGATCCTCAATGATCAATCAGCGAACATTATTCCTGGTCTGCGCAGGCAATGAACTATTTTTTGTCGCGCTTTATCTCGCCAAATGGACCACAGCGTCAGTACCTGTAGACCTTTCATGGATATCGGTACCCTTCTTTGGTCACTTTTTGACCAATATAACCTATGCAGAGGCCGTCGCTTGCTTGACTGGTCCTGTGTGTCTCCTCAAGAACATCATCAATGTTGTACAGCTGTGGAAAGCATCAAAGATTCTGGTGGGCGTTGATCTTGCGGAGCGAGCCGAGGCAAGGAGGTTGAAAGCTATCTGATCACACCGGAAGGAGAAAAAATTCCGGTGTGTGAGTTGGGTTCAGAGCTGTACATTATTCTCAATCCGTAATACCTCAGTATATAGCTAGAATTACAAAGACCAGCCAACTGCGTACTCTGCAGCGTAATATATCACCAACATCCGAGGATGAACAAGGTCCGGTCAAAATCTCAATGCGAACGATCAAGATCGCTTTGACGCATTCCGCGTGTGAGAGTAAGTAAGAGGTTCTCAATTCGAGCTTGACGGTCCTGTGGTTAAAAATACCATGAGCGCCAGTGACATCAACAATAGTTCCAGACGGGTTCTGGACTAGGGTTACTCACCTGCAACTCTTTCATCTCCTCTCGCACCCGCCCCAACGGCAAACCTTTCATTTCACTCACGAGGGTCTCGACTTTCCTCACGCTGACCTCCACCGAGTTTGCCGCAGCCGAAACCGGGTTATCTGAGGGGGTCCTTACAAACAGTCTAGCAAGTGGACTTTTGTTCTGAGTCGGCACTTCCCCGGATGACGAAAAATCGAGGTCGGATGATATAGGGCGCAGCCGTTGCGGAGACGGCAATGGTGAAGGGTCTCTACGAATACTCACAGATGGAGCAAGACTTGCAGGTCGTCTGCGAGTTTGAGTAGACGTAGGAGAAGTAGGATTCGATATGTATCTGAATGAGCGTAATGCTGGCGCTTCATCATCATCCGAGTCTGTGAACAATTCGGCGTCGTTCTCGGCCTCAACGTCAAAGATAGCCTCATAAATATCAGCTGTGGTAGAACCGACCAAAGCCTCTATTAACGGTAGATTTTTGATTTGACGTGGAAGACTGTTGAATATTGAATGTGCTGCATCTTTTCCGGATTCTCGCAAGGCCCGGCCGCGTGCTAGGTATCGTTCGTAGATGCCGATGACGAGCAGAATGGGGAAGCTTGTAAGTTTGATGAGGAAAACATTGAGAGAATGTAAAGCTCGAGGAGAAATAATCCAGCTAGCTGGTTTCAGGATGATAAAAGCTAAAACGTTGAAGGGAGGTTGATAAGAGAACAAAGGATCTGTTTTAACACTGATACACGTGTTGTAATGAACGAGATTATTCCGTAAAATATTCGAAAAGCTCACCCTTCGATAGTGGAGATCGTGAATTGGAACAAATACTGAAAAGCCCAGTATCAGAAAAGGATGTATGTAAATGCGAGCAATGTGGACTCACCTCTTGCGTAATGTTCTATCGAAAAACAAGTGAAAAGCGAGTTAAAACCTGACTCGGGAGAAGTCATATGAACCACCTACAGCATCAATCCTAGCGACAGTGTTAGACAGAATAGAAATGAGGACTACAAAATGCCTTGTCAATGAAACCATGTCATCCCCGCCTAAACGTTTGATACACACTAGTCAAAAGCAAAGTATTTGACAGTGCAGCGAAACATGTCATCAAGATTGGCCCCAACACAGGATGAAAGCTGCTGGCTTGACCAAAACTAAGGTATGTGTTTCCGAACCATATCTGTACCATAAGCCAGGAGATAGACTTCAAGGTCCATTGATGTTCTCCTTCCTCGAATTGTTTTGTTGATCCAGCTGAAGCACCACGCCGTCAGGATATTCTGCGTAGACCGAGCAGAAAGGAGCTTACCTAGTGTCCAGAGAGTAAAAAGTAGGCCGGAGAAACAGATGGAAGCTATTCCAATGAAGAATATGAATTCCGCAATCATCGCTCGGAGTGCCCTAGGAAGGAGTAATGTAAATCGGGTGAGAGAACCTCAGTTATCTGGGTACTCGCAATACGACCACTGTATTTGATACAGCGAAGAACGCCAGCCTAATTGGGAGACAGAGCCAAACTTCAACTTTCTGAGCGCAGTGAGGTTAATAAACTCGAACCTGGGTAAGAGGATACAGGCCCCGCAGGCCAGGATATCGAATGCCAGTTCGGACGAGGCAGCTTGAACGGAAATAGAGGTTAACAAAATGAGGACTTTCAGCAGAATGCAAGACAACATACAGTCTCCATTGACAATACCTCGTATACGCAAGACGAGATACACGCAAAATATGGCCAAGAATGCAGTATCAAAAACATTCCACATCTAATCGAGAAGCACATTCATGCTTTTGCCTACGTAAGAGTAAAAATTGACTTGCATTCGCAATGTATACTGAAAATCTGGCTTATATACAACAGAAAAGTGGCAGAGAGACGGTAAAACACTCACTTCCCCATCCGTGTTCTGTCGATGCCGTATATTCTTCCAAAGCGAAACACACAGCGAACAGTATGAATACCGATTCCCAGAAATTCATTCCTTCGGGGTTTTGGTCTGGTGCAACCGGATGATTAAGATTGAAGCGTAGAGGAATGGTACGCTTACTCGACAGACACAGGATAAAAGTCAACAATAGAACAGCAAAATTAAGAAATTCCAAAATAGCGCCGTATTTGGGAACCCGAAGCCTGAATGATGTGGTTCAGATATGTTTTCTGCATGATATCATAAGAATTACGCGCCTATAATGATCAAGGAAGGGGGCATCCCTCCAATTGTAAACCTTCGAAGAAATGTGTGAAGAGTGTCAGTAAAGTTTCAAGTCGAACACTTACCTGTATACTCCGATGTTTGTAGTTATCCGCCAACACTGATCGAGTTGCAGCAATCGAAAAGATTACGCGTCCAGTATATATGTCATTCACTACTTTTTGAGTTACAGGTGACGCCAGGAATTTCGTGGATTTTGTCGAAATAGCCATCTATAATTTGCTTCAAGTTAGCACCGATGAACCAAAAGGTGTACTTTATCTACCTCAAGCGCACTCTGCGGATAATTCAAATCCTCATCATCACATCTTAACACCTGTTGGACTTCATCTACAAAACTCGAGGTTGCTCCGGCGAGAGGGTTCCAGCTAGTTGTGAGCACAGCTACGAGTTGAATGTGATCGGCGGCGAAGTGACTGAGGAGCTTCGTTGCTATGAGTTCGCAGAGGTTCGCTCTGGAAAGGTTTACTTGATGTGAGGTCCAGAAATCAGGATTGAAGGAGGATGCAAGGAAAGAGAGGCGGACGGACCTCCAGCGTAGGCCAGGTCGTCTGAGTTTACAGAACAGTGCCAACAATACGATTAGTGATTCTCAAAAGATATCATTTCAAAATTGAAACGTACTTTCAGATTCACCCAAGAAATACGACCGTACAACCAAACAGGCATACACAATTGCAAGATTCTTGAGGCGAGCAAATTTAAAGACAATCGGTCTTACTATGGAGAAACTAATATCTGAGGCGGTGAGCTGACTGTAGAAAGTTCGATTGGGTCGGTAGAGAGACGAGGTGTATATTGCCGAAAACTCACTCCCAGGTCAAGGGGCTATCTGAAGCAACCGAAATTCAAAAGACATCAGCCCGCTGGTATATCTCAAGCACAACTTTGTTATGTACCAATGGTTTTCTAGGTACACGGGAACATTCCGTCAGTATGGGGGTGGCGTGACGGACGACGGATTGAGGCTGAAAGTTGGAAAAGGGAAAGAAACATACATACGATTATTTCCTTCTTGATAGCCGGTATGAGGGGAAATACTTTGACAGAAGCCAGGTATTCTGGGGATGGAGCTAACAGCCCCGGAGAATTGAAGAGTTCATCGTCCATGAGGGTGATGGTAGGCTGATTGAGAGATCAACAAGTTGGCAGATTCACCATCGTGGTAGCAGGACGCGCTGCGGCCTGATTGACGCCGGTAACAACCTTGTATTTTGTAATTCTAACTGATTACAGTCAACAATCTGTGGTCTCTCCTGTGATTCTATGTAAGAACCTTAGTCTCCTACCTTCCTGAACCCGGCCACGGTTACGAGAAACTCAACTACTTCCACCGCTGGTTTGGATGGTGTTTCTTCCTTGTGCCGTTGTCCATAGCACACTTTGAATCAGAAACCACCTTCAGTACGATATCCAGATCATAGGCTATAACAGAAGACCAGCGGCGTCGCAGCACTGGGCGCGTTTAGTAGGATCGTATTCAGACCTGTGAGGAAGTAATTCTGGGCTTTCTTCTAGATGGTGCAGTGAGTTTTAGTTCGGCAATAGGTTGTATATTTCAGTGACTGAATGATCCATGTTTCGTAGCGTTCTTCATAACGATCTGCTACCATATCATCTACTCCTTCCATTGGCATTCTACGCTGCTGATATCTTCATATGAATGCTACATGTTAGGATCAAGGACGCCGACTTGGCTGCCGTCGATTCTATCATAACTTTGGTCAGTCGTCGCGTCTGCGTTTAAGATTGCCTATATCCAAACCAATGCCTCTTGTGCTTCCACGTCCATGTCATTGTTTGTTTACGACATCGCCGCGTAACTACATTTGCTTTCTGTGGCCTTTCGTTCAGCATCTATGTGCTCGCTGCTACCCTACCCTTTGTCCTCACTAGCGATAATATAAATGGCGGGCTTCTCTACAATGTACTTCCCCCCTCAGATCCGAAATGCAGCACTAACTGGAACACTAATCAACGCCTTCGTTTACGAGTATCCTTCTCCGGATGCATATTTGAGGAACCATCTGCTGATAATAACGAATGCATCTTCAAATATTACCTGGCTCGCTCTCTCAATGCGAGTATTCTCCCTATGTATCTCTACAAGCTACATCTGCCGAAATGGGCTGATGTCAGTCTGCCTTCGTTATCTTTATAAAAAGAATATCCTGATTCTAAAGACTGAGCAGAACAAAGGGGAACTGTAGAAGCGACGGCCACAGCTTATACGCCATCGGTCTTGACTCTTTACATGGAGTTATTCGGAAAGGTAAGGCTCATCACTGATGCACCACCAGGGATGATATATACAGTGGCTACGAGCTTCAAGTGCTGTACAGCTTTTGCTCGTGTATTTAAGAGGGACAGGCGCGGCGGATTTCAGAGATCCAAAAACTGCTGGTCAGTTCCGTATACGTAGCTTGGTGCCAGCGCAAAACTCGAAAAACATCAACTTCCTCAGCTCTAATTACTTCTCTACGATCCAAAAATCCATCTCCTCTCCTCGAAGATGCTTTTCTACACTGTTTATCTCATCCTGGGCTTGCTTTCAGTTGTCTATGCTGCTCCTTTCAGTGTTGTGGGTCACTATACATACTGAATATTGCTCATACAAGTACTGATTTATTTATCATTCATGTAGGCCACTGGCGATGTTCTTGATTCCAGAGCTCCATCTTCTGGAGCAGGACTGGGGACTATGCACTTGACTGTGCGAAGTCTAGGGAGCAGTAAATTTACTCCAGCCACTCATGTCAATGGTAATGGCCACCATGTCAATGGGAACACTGCCAGTGGGGGGCTAGCCCAGTTCGAAGTTTGGTTTTCCAATACAAAACCATCACATCCCTCCACTCCACCCATCATTCCCTCCAACATCATAACAGAAGTAAAGGATACACTGGCTAACCTAGAAGGTCACCAAGTTGACGTTATATTCTTGGAGTCGTGCACTGCAGATACGGAAGCATTTTGGTATGAAAAACTCGGTAGTCATGACAGGGCCTTGCATACACAATTTGCCCCCTAAGTGGCCACAATCCTATTTCCTTCGAAGTAATTATGCCATGAATATACATTGTTTCTTGTCTTCTCCTCCTTTTTGCACTTCTGTGGAAGGTGAGGAAAAAAGAAAAATATGTTACATTTTAGTTCACATCTCCATAGACCCTAGTTCCAGTGGTATCAAATCTGGTCACAGTGGATGACTTCCCGTAAGCCTTGGTCCAATAATCTGAGTAAGATCAGGTAAGAGCCGGTCTGATGTGACAGACAGACACGTTTAGAGTCAACCCACTGTAGCGTAGCACAGTAAGCGAGCACAGAACTGACTAACCTCCGGAATCTGAATCCCAACTACCTAGGTGGTTCTGCTCTGTGCTGCTCCATTTTTGCTCAGAATCCATTGATGGGGCGAGCTCGCTGAGGATCTCGGAGGATGTTAGAGAAAAATGCACTGCCCAATAAGTAATCCTTATGGGGAAGTCGTAGGAAGTCTGAATCTTCCAATGTTGAGCTATTACTGAACCTGAGCTAAATCTCATCACCAGGGTTGATGCATCGCATGTTCACTGCAGCCTGCAGGGAAAGAAATCGAGCAGCTGGTGAGGGTCTGTGAGGGTCTGTGGGGATATTGGAAATTACCTAAACACGGTACATTGAGACTAGGCTGTTGACCAGCCCTCTATGAGATTGTGAAGAGGTTTTTGCTATTAACGTACCCCGTTGGGGACACACACCTTGCTTGCATCTGGCCGCTGATACTGATATGGTGAGGGAATTTGGTGTGGGGTAGGTATGTAGAGTGTAGGGTTGGAGTCGCACTAGTAGATGAAAGGGCTGCATTCGGATCCCTTTTGCCCTATCATAACAATCTTCTACATCAGTTGAGCTCTATCTCTAACACCTTGCTTACGGTGAGGGAATTTGTTGTGGGGCAGGTATATGTAGAGTGCAGGGTTGGAGTCACACCGGTAGATGAAAGGGCTGCATCCGGATAGGGGGTGTTGTAGGACTGTTTATGGTAGGAGAGGTTAGTTTTAGATCCGAAGGTTTTTTCTCTCAGATGCCCGAAATTTGACCGAAATTTGAGAATGACCTCGCGCCAGAGCCCGAATTTGACCGAATTTTTGTTACAGACCTATGTTGAATGTAAAATTTCTCCTTTGAATTAAATTTTGAGCGTATCTTTGAGCTCAATTAGGTTCAAGTACATAGGAACACGAAAACCATGTAATTAAGATGCCTAAGAACCCAAATCATCATCCTCTTCCATTGCCTCCAATTTAAATGCAGATTCCTTCTGTGCTGTAGTCTGATTTCTGGTAGCTGTACTTGTTTTCACCCATGCACCACCAGTACAATGTTTCCGGATCCAGTATTCGGACAATGTCATATGTTGAGTGAGGCTGTTGTAGGACAGGTACAGTGCAGGGATAGAGAGGGTCGTTGGATTCAGGGAAAGTGTAAGGGCTGCATCCGGAACATGGTCACTTGATTGCTGTGTAGAGTAAAAGGAATCCGCCGTTCGAATGGACAGATACAGCTTTGAAAGGAAATTTTGCACGGGTGCTTGAGGTTATGGATGTTCATTGACCATTAACGTACCCCGTTGGGGACACACACCTTGCTTGCATCTGTTCACTGCTACGGTGAGGGAATTTGGTGTGAAACAGTCTTAGAGGTCAAGTATCTGTACGTAGAGCGATAAGAAAAACCCTCAGTGTGGAACCAACGGAGTAGTAACAACTGAGATAATACCTGTACGTAGAGCGATAAGAAAAACCTATCTAAGATGTGAGTATCGATAAGTACAGGTGAAATGAAAAGGGATACTCACCCTCAGTGTGGAACCAACAAAGTAGTAACAACTGAGGGCGATGAACGTGCGAAAAAGACTATAAGTAAACAGAGTCATGTGAGTCCGGAATGAATCGGTAACTAAAAAGGGAATCTATCTCCCAACACACCCCCACCGATGAAAGAAGGAAAGGTATCAAAGAATGTCAGGAAGTGGGACAAGTCCAAGGGAAATTGAATGTTTGTAGTGTAAATCAGTGGGTAAGGACTTTGTAAAAATGTCTGCAATCATGTCAAGAGAGGAACACCATATTGTTGTAATAGAATCATCCTCAATGTGAGAATGGATAAAGTGGTAATGAATGTCGATATGTTTAGATCGATTTGAAACGGATCGAGAATTGGCAATGTCAATTGAAGAACAGTTGTCAGAAATAAGTGGAAAAGGATGAGGAATAGGAAGATGAATTAGAGACATAAATACCCAAATCCAGAGGAGCTCTTTGAGAACGTGAGTGAGACCCATATATTCGGCTTCTGTTGATGATAGTGCAATGCTCTTTTGTTTGGAAGCTGACCATACAACTAAACCTCTGAATAAAAAGATTCCGTAGCCCAAGATTGATTTTCGATCGATTGAATTACTGCCCCAATCAGCATCCGATAAAGCCATCATATCGGAGTCAATTCCAAGAGTTTTGATGAGATCTGTACAATGTGCACCCCCATACTGCAGTGTCCATAATCGAGTTTTTGCAAGGTACCGAAGTGTCCCTTTTGCAGCAATGAGGTGTCGAGGTAGAGGATTCGATTTAAATTGAGCAAGGAACATCACTGAGTACGCAATATCTGGTCTTGTGCATAGAGCTAAAAACAGTAGACATCCGACGAGAGCTTGGTAGATCTTCTTCAAGGATTCGGAATCGACGTCAGCGTATAGCGAGGGATTTAAGTCAGGTCCATCGAATTTGTATTGGAGAGGTAAGTCGTGGGATACGCATTCTGTTAGTCTATATTGTTCCAGTAATTCCGTCACATAGGTTTCCTGTGATAGCCATAATAACCGTCTTTCGCGATCTCGGTAAATGCGAATTCCTAAGAACATCAAGGTTGGTCCTAGATTGACAACTTTGAAACGTAGATTAATGTTTTCTATAAACCAGGAGTATAGTTTCGAAGAATTGGTGGATACCAGGCCATTGTCGACATGAACAGGTATTATCATTATGAGAGGATCACCATGTTCGGGCATCTGAATCGAGGAGTCAGGAGGTATCGTCCATCTTCCAATGAAAACTGCATTGTCGCATTCACAACGGTAGAAACCGAGGTCCTCGAGTGCATTACATAATGTTGAATACCATGCAGCTGACGCCTGATGTAGACCATAGAGTGCTTGTCGTAGACGGTATACAGCAGTGGGTCGATTCGAAATGGGACGACCCGGAATTTGTTTGACATAGATTTCTTCCTCCAGAGGTGCGTTAAGAAATGCCTGTTTAATGTCGAAGGAATATAGTTCTAAATTCATACTTGCAGTCCATGCCATTACGATTCGGTACGAAACCATTCTGGTAACCGGAGCATGCACATTACCATAGTCTTCAGGATGTTGAGTGAAACCTTGAGCTACAAGTCGTGCCTTCTTCGTGCCATCAATTTTTAAATCGTAAACCATCTTTAATCCAATTGGGAACTTCCCTTTTGGACATGTTTCCGTTACCTCAAATACTCCCAATTCGAATAAGCCCGCAATTTCCTTCTCTTCTGCAGCAATCCAATCATTCGCGTCGGATCGTAGGAGCATTTCGCGTCATGTCGATGGCGGTTTCTTGAGATCAAAGAATTTAGGTTTCGAGGTTGATATCGATTTAGGTGAAATGGGATTGAAGGGATTGGGAATGTTGGCTAGTGCTGCAAAGAAAAATTCAGTGTCGTCCTCCAGACAAGCTAAATTGTCTTCAGTTATTCGACATGCCAAGGAACATCCCGTAATATCATTGTCGACTTGTGTTGTATTGGTCGGTAGTAATCCATCCTTTACCCGTCGTTCTGTAATCAACTCATCACGTTTTCTAATGCCATCCCGCCATTCTTTCCCTCGTTCGGTTAGTTTGACAGTACGGTGTGGACGAGGACCTTTAGGAGAAGTTGGATATTCTATAGGTGTATTAGAGTTAGTTTTCGGTTCAATGGTTTTCAAGTCGTTTATCTCCTTTGGTAAAGTTGACGATTTTGGTCCATGGAGATGTCCAAATTGTGATTCGTTGAAGACTACCTGATCAGAAAAATGGTCTTTCCCTTTCGTATCACGAACTCGCCAGCCTATACGGTTATCTTCATAGCTGATGAATATACCTTCCAACATTTTGTCTCCGAATTTCGGACGAATGTCCTCAGAAACCTGGATCCAACATTGACACCCCCATACGTGAAGATTTGACAAGTTCGGAGCTTTGTGATATACCATTTCATAAGGTGTCTTGTTGTTGGGAATTGTCTTTGTCGGTTGACGGAAACGAATGTATAAGGCAGTCCGGACTGCATCCTCCCAGAACTGTAGAGGTAGTCCAGCGTGGACTAGCATCGTCATAGCGTCATTTTCGATTATTCGAACCCATTGTTCCGCTTTCCCATTTTGTTGGTGAGAGTAAGCTGCCGTTTTCTGGACCGAAATTCCTTTGCCTTTGAAATACGATGTAGCCTCCGAGCCATGGAATTCCTTTGCGCCGTCGAGTCTAATGTTCTTGACCTTATGTGGGGACATTAGATTTTCCCAGGTTGAGATCGTCGTTTTTATGATTCATAATGCTTGATTCTTCTTTGCAAAGCATCCGCCAGATAGTGCGCTCGTGTAATCGTCAACTATGATGTTGAAGTGTGAGCTATGATGATTAGACATAGTCCCTATTGGTCCACATGTGTCCGTATGGATAAGTTCCAGTGGAGCTGAAGTCCGGTTTCCCTGATATGGATAAGCAAAACGAGGATGTTTGCCTTTCAAACACGAATCACAGATTCCACGCATCTTTGTTCTGTTCCATTCATCTAGACCTGTCGCACTTGTCCCAGTGAGTAGTTCATTTGTTAAATCAACGCCTGGATGACTGAAACGTTCATGGAATAGTGCGCCGTTAGGTATTTGGGGTATGAATACGGGCATAGCGAAGTGTATAGGATCTGAGGAATCCTTATTTGGCAAGATGAATTTACCTCGGAGTATACAGAGACGGTCCTTGATATCTGCAATGAAGTGATGATCGGGATCTGGATGTATTTCAACTATGTGGAGTAATATCGTGAAGGTAAAGCCATGTTCAAGCATCGCGCCGACGGAAATCAAAGATACTGGAGCGTCCGGTGCAAATAGACAGTCATTCATTTCCAGAATAAGTGTATCGTTCGTTCCCTTGATTTGGGTTTCAAAATAGCAGGTTCCAGAGGCTAGGGACGAAAGTAATCCGGAATTAGCAGTCTGTACAGCTATCGCCCCATCAACATCGTATGTATGAAAAAATTGTCGATCATTGACAATGTGATTCGTGCATGCTGAATCCAACAGGATATGATTCTTCCGCACCAGCGAGGAGTAAGCAGATGGTTGGTTTTGTTTTGACTCTTCACTTTGCAAAGGGGAACTCGAGAAGTTAGATAAGAGTGCAGCAAAAGGTTTAGGTCGACGCACGGGGTAAGTGGAATGAATGGTTGTATTATTTGTTGGTATAACAGTAGTTACATGAGGTACAGTATCCACGTTCTCAATCTTCGAAGTCATGTTCGTAGTATTCATATTGGTCGTCATAACATATGCGGTCGGTTTCAAGTTTGGTTTTGATGAGTTCGGTGCTTCGCGAGGTTTCTGAGATTCCACTGGCTTATCAGGAGTACCAGATCCATTCTTCTGGAAACGGCGGTTGTACGATCCACCCCCAGAATCCGATAAATCTAGTAGTTCGCGGTTTCGAGTGCTTTCTAGACGAGTAGCAAATTTGTCGAAGAGCTCTCTGTTGGGAATGACTCCAGGTTCGTCAAATTCTTGTTCGAGAGCTTGTTTGAGATAGACGTAGCGAGGACCGGATGGGAGTTTCAAGATGTATTTTGAAATGAGTGTATCCCATGGAATTTCATATCCATAATTTCGAAGTGTGGTAAGGGTTGAACTTCTCAATTTCCATGCTATGGATTTGGGAATTTAGGAGTTCATCCTGTATCCGAAGGCATGCTTTCCTATCTGGCGCCGCTTGATATGCTGCTTTCAAACGAAGATATATTTGACGTGCAGTTTGACATTCACCGCGATCATCGATCATGGGTGGTAAATAGTTTCTGGCTTCATCAGATAGTCGAGCGGTAAGGATAGATGATGTCCATCCGTCATCCTTACCCCACTTTAACTTTGCCTCGAGTTCCTTACGCGTGGGGTTCGAAGAAATTACCGGCCGTAGTGAAGGAGTGTTCCACTCTGTCCGCGGAGTGCCCAAAGGTGGTTCGTCACAGATATGTCCCAGTACGAAACCGTCAGCAATGGCTTGCCATACTCCCTCATTCCATTTCACCCAGGATTTACGGTCCTTGAGCGAATCAGAATCCTTGATCGTTGCGAGAAACGTCGAATGAATAGACGAATATTCGATTTTGAATCGAGGAGTGTCAGAACAAGGAGGTGGTAGATATGGAAACGGGTATGGTTGGTTTGTATAGTACATGGGATACGGTTGTGTAGTCGGATGGGGAATTGTGTCCGGGAACCATTGGGGAACTGGTCGAGTTGTATGCGGTCGAGTGTGGTTCATCTCGTAAAGATCTTGGGGAACGTCCATCATAATGGCTGGGGCGCTGTGTAGATCATTGCGAAAGTCGATTGAAGCTGAGGAAATATGATTGAGGTTGACAAGCTGATGTGGTCAAGGTTGGTGCATGATTCTTGACGGAACCCGATCGATGACCTGTGGGGAGCCCATACGAGAAGCAATTCTCGAAGGCGCGCGGGGAGAAGCCGGTGGGACCGAGACAGGTGATCGAAGATGGTCAAACAAACGGATATGAGGAGAAGTAGTAGGAGTATAAGTATTTAGCATAAGTTCATTAAGGTAATTGGTTGGAGCAGGTGGAAGAGGTCGAGAAATATGATATTGGTTCTGAAAAGGTAAGGTATTCGGAAAAGTAGGTATACGATGATGCCAAGTCTCTGATACAAATTGAGGAATGGTTTGGATTGAAGGAAAAGAAGGAAGCGATGGAATGGTAGAACTATGGTGAATTTGAGAAGGAACAGGAGGTGAAGGAAAAGTGATTAATTGTCTCGGTCCTAGACCAGGCGAAGTCCCATCCCGAGTTGGAACATGCATATATGCAGGTGAATGATGGTTTGGACAAAGAGGTACGGAGACTGGCGTATGGTATGAGGCCGACGGAGCGCAATCACGGTGGACGGGATCTGTCAAGTCCATCGGAGATCCTGTGTTGTCAGTATACATCCACGGCAGCAAGTATTCACGGATCGATCGCGTTAAGCGAGAACGAACGTGTCACTCCAAAAGTGAGCTAAATAATGGTTCTATACACTCGGCATATAGGATAAAAGACCTAAAGAAAATAACCCATAACCTCTTAGAGGTCAAGTATCTGTACGTAGAGCGATAAGAAAAACCCTCAGTGTGGAACCAACGAAGTAGTAACAACTGAGATAATACCTGTACGTAGAGCAATAAGAAAAACCTATCTAAGATGTGAGTATCGATAAGTACAGGTGAAATGAAAAGGGATACTCACCCTCAGCGTGGAACCAACGAAGTAGTAACAACTGAGGGCGATGAACGTGCGAAAAAGACTATAAGTAAACAGAGTCACGTGAGTCCGGAATGAATCGGTAACTAAAAAGGGAATCTATCTCCCAACAAACAGCAAGCAGAAAAGCTTAGGGATGATGCATTATGGTGAGCCAGGTGAGGAAATTTGTTGTGAGCTGGTAAAGTGCAGGGGTGGAGTCGGAGTCTGCTAGATGAAGGGAAAGTAAAAGGGCTGCATCCGGATCCCTTTTGCCCTATAAGGCGTAGATGTAACCCTGTTCCGCCGTCGGATCGGACAACGACAACTTTAAAAGGAAATTTTGCACGGGCGCTCGAGGTTATGGATGTTCAATGACCATTGCAAGCAAGGTGATTGCAAGCAAGGTGATAACGACGACCTCTCGGAGAGGACTTCCGACTGATTGGCTGATTGACCCCGATAAACAGGACCTAGAATAGAAATTTTGCGCGGGCGCTTGAGGTTACCATGGTCATTCAAGGTCGTACAGCCTTCGCCAATGTCCACACTGGTATGCGCAACTTGGCAAGGGTACATAAGGGTAGCAGCTTATGCTAAAGATCCAGGTCACCTCCCAAAAACTGCTGGCCAGTTTCGCGGCATTGCTTGTTATAATTTCTTTTTTTTCGAGCCAAAAACTTAAAAAAAAACCTTGGTCTCTTCGATCCAAATACGTTATTCCTATAATCCTATCCACCGAGATGTTGTTCCGCCCCGTTTATCTCATCCTGGGCATGTTTTCTGCTGTGTATGCAGCGCCCTTCAACACTGTAAGTCAACATCGTATCACATGTTATTCTGAGTGCACTAATCTATTATCCATGTAGGCCACCGGAAGTGGTCTTGATTCCCTAGCTTCGACCTTGATAACACGAAGTCAAGGTAGTCTTAGTCATACAAATGGCAATGCCGGCCATCTGCAGACCAATGGGCATAATCAAGGGCTAAATGGCCATTCTACTGCGTCTGAGTCTACGAAGTTCGAAGTTTGGTTTTCCGGCGATGCAAAGCCACCCCGTCCTTCCACTCCATCCGACGTATCCAATGAAATCAAAACAGATGTATGCCATGCGATAAATAGCTGGCAAGGTTCCTCAGCCCGGCCCAACGATCTTATATTCTTGGAGCCATACTCAACAACATCAGGTGGTTTCTGGTATGAAGAAGAAGGCATTCACGATGGCAGTATACGATTTCTTCTTCTCCGTTCGTCACTGCGTCGATGAGCTGGTATCTGATGATGATCTGGTGGCGGGAAATTTGAGCCAATTATTGTTAAGTCATTACTAGTCTAGTGTTGTGAAAAATCTTTGTGTATTGACTAGTGTGCTTCACCATGCATTCTTCTGTGAGTTGAGCTCGCATGGGGTGCTCACTTCGAAGTGTAAGCTGAATACCAGACGCGTCGTCGCCTGCAATAGGTCATACAGACGGGGACGCCCAATTGGGATGTGGCTGTGACTTCGTATTATCGTGGCCCGTCCCGAACAGACCTCTCTGGATTGTTTCGCCTTCGCTCTCAACATTCACCTTTGATTGCCTTCGTCCAACGATTGTCAGTTGTCAGCATTCTCCTACACGCTTACAAATGAACCCCAAGGTCGTGCGGGCTAATAGCAAAATTCAAGTAAACCACAGCATGGATTGGCGAAAACACATGTCGTTTGTTATGTATAACATAGGCTTTTGAAGAAACCATCTCTGAACTCATGCAAGCTCATGCAAAAGTTCGGATGTCCAATTACTAAGTAGTTCCAATTCGACCAATTTCTTCGAATATTCCGCATCGAGCTGTATCGACGTTATCGGATTATGTTGTTTCTTGCACTTACGAAACCTTACAGACAATGCAAGTCGCACGTATCAATGGCTCGTCTAGGATGTCGAAGAAGACGGGACTCACTTGCACGGACCAGTGCGGATACTGATTCATCTTATAACAGCATGTGTGTGAACGTGTTCATTGATTCCTGGATATTCTGCTCCGGATCCTGCTCCGAATCCCTCCTGCTCTTTCTGTCATTTCCGTTTCCTGGAACCCTCCTATCACCACCACCACCACCACCAGTTACAGCTCAGGCTACTAAAGCACAAAGCAAATTTTGCTCCTTCGTTAGCTTCCGCTTCCGCTTCGGTGCCAAGTCTAGGGAATTCGAGAGCTTCGAGGGTTGGGTTTAGTCTGGGTTTAGTACGATACAATAGCTGACTGATGACTCCAGGACATAACTCTGCGGTATGACTATATACTCCCCTGTTGACAATGCCATTTTCAATTTACACTGAACTTGGACTTGAACTACACTGAACTGGTGTTTTTCTTCAAAGTTTGGTCAATTCTCGCATGAGGGCACCGCAGGTGGTATAGGATCGGAAATGTCGATGAAAATCGCAGAATAGTGAATCTATATGAGAAGATTTGAAAAGTATCGGATTGAAGAATTCTTTTCATATCCACCCCAATGCCTTCATCAATATCGGCGCCTCAAACCTGGGATTCTGTCCGTCGAGTGTGTACATATCTTCCGTGTTAGGTATGTAAAGTCACGGCCCTACAAGATCTTCTGTTTCAAACAACTACTGTATGTAACCATGTTGCAAATAGCCTATGGCGAACTTGTTATGTTTGAGAAGTTCCAAGAAGTTAGAAAGTTAGTGACATGAATCTTTCTCGATTTCATTATCCCTTGCCAATGCACTGGGTCGACGGCATATGGCCAACTTCTCGCTATAAGTAGCCCCTACATTACCTGTTATCCCTCCCTGTGCCTATCTCCGTCATTTTCCCTGTTCTAAGACGGATATAAGTAGTATAACTATAGTATACTATACATAAATCACAATGACAGGCCACTCGAGCCTTGAATCCCTCCGTTATTTGACACGGGCATGACTCGGTCTTACCCTCCCTCCCTTCCGGAATTCTTTGAAGCTTTCCCTAGTACGTTCCCTCCGTCTGCCGATTCTCATGATCCAGGATCCGCTCAATGCATGAGATACATTGGATAGTAGATTCCCTATCAAGTATTGAGTATTGAGTATTCCCCTATCAAACATAACGTTGGTACCCGAGTCGCCTGAGCACCTGAGCACCTGAGTACCTGAGTAAACTCAACCAGCCGGAGCCAGCGTCAGGCCTCAACGCGCCTCAGCCCCGGTTCCTCCTACTGATCAAGTTACTTAGTAGAACTTACAGCATCGACATCTTCTCCCAGGATATCGTACTACCACATTGCACCCTTGCATAACTTCCACTGATCCCGGGTTCCCGCGTTTTATTTACCCTATCGAACGAACGGCGAACGGGGACCCCCGCCGTTGATTCTGCGGCTGGGGTCACGATAAGGCCCTTGGGCAGTGGATAAGTGGATAAGAGGATTTAGGAGCTTGGGAACTTGGGCGACTTGATAAGTTAACAGGAGGGAGTTTACAGGCAGGATGTCAGTGAATGATTGGGGAGTGTTCTAGATAATAATTCTCCTTGGGTTCTCCCGGGACTTCACAGGGTTTACCAACAGGTGCCCAAACGGACTTCCAGGTGGTTCCTCATCGGCATCTCTGCTTGACTGCCCCCTGCTTCCCGCTTGAATCTTAAGTTGAGAGCCTAGTCCTTGAGCCGCTGATCCTGTGCTAATCCTTCCCATTGAACTTTTTAACCTTTTCTAAATCCCAACCCGGAGTCGCCGACGCTCCCGCTCCCGGATTGATTTTTTTGGCCCTTTGTAGTCACGACTACTGCCACTTATTGTAAGCAGTGCTTGTATTTGACGTCGGAATCCGAATAGAATAAAACCCCAAGCGTGGGGAGGCGTGGGGTCGGAGGGTTGAATCGGTGGAAGGGTTCTTTTCGTCAGAAGTCTTACATAAGAAGGGGGGAAGAATCGGGGCTTGGATTTTTTTTTCCCCGGTTTACATCTCCGCTCCTCCCGCAGTCAGGGCTAATCTCTAATACAGTCAAGGTTTCCTCCCTCCCCCGCTCTGTCTTTTTTGTACCTCCACCCTCGATAACCTGGGTCGAGTATTGAAATTATTTTGGACTTTTGCTGGAAATGGCAGCGACAGAGCAACGAGGAGCGTTCACGGACCCTTGGGGGAGAGAATTTCTTAGTGACGGGACGTTGATCAAAGGGAAGGAAGGGGAGGAGGATGAGGTGGGTGTTTTGCTCAATGCAATGGGTCTGTTGTGTGCTGAATGTTTACACGTAGGCAGCGGAAGATTCAAGCGAGGATCAGCTCTCAGATGACAACGAGGGTCCAGCAAAGAAGGCGGAGCCTGTGTTGTCGACTAGCGGCAAGACGCTACCAAAAATCAAGCTCAAAGTCACACCAAACTTTGACGGGCCCGAGTCGGAGGAGGAAACAGGTGGTGGTGGTGGTTCTGGCAGTGGTGCCGCACGTCGTCCACCACCTTCCGCAACAGCACCGCCTAATCCTACTCTAGGTGGTAAAACAGTACTCACCATAAAGACAAAAGCAAAAGAAGTCCTCAGTATCAGGGTATGGTACATTCTTGTATATCATTATTTTTATTCTTATCCTGAATCTCCAGGATCCTCCTTGCTGGCGGTGCAAAACACTCAACAAACCCTGCGAATCTTCTTCTCTTCGATTCTCATGTACCACATGCTACAAGCGCCACTGGGCGTGTTCGATGAACCCTCCTCCGCCGAGACAGAAAAAAGGCGGCGGCGGTGGTGGAAGCAGCTCCCATCATTCGGCACCGCCGAAAACTAGGTCTTTGCCGGTTTTGGGGACTACTACCGAAGCAGGGATATCTGCGCCTGGCGCCGGAGAGAGTATTAGTTCCGGCCCAGTCACCCGAGGCCGCTCCCCACTTCGTAGTGCGTCGTCAAAGGGTGTGAAACGTCCTAGATCGACTACTCCGCCTCCCGCTGTCGAGGGTGGCGCTGGGGTCACTGTGACTATGCCTCCCAGCGATTCGGGTCCTTCGGGGATATCGGGCGTTTCAGCCCCCCAGAGCAAAAAGACTCGAACGAGCTTGAGGACGATAACTAAACCCCAACCCGAAGCTCAGTCTCAATCTCAATCGCAACGACCTCAATCTCAGCGAAATACATCAAAGGTCAACATAGGAGGAGGAGGAGTTTCAATTACTACTCCCATCACTTCTAATCAAGGTTTCGTTCGACCTATCTCCACCGCAACTCCCGCAATCTCAGCGCAGAGTCAAAACCAGACTTCTAACCTCACTCTCTCAGAAATAAAATCCTTGAAATCTCAAGTCGATAATCTTATCCAGCGGGATGAAAAATCTCAAGCTGTGCTCGACCAGCATTCAGCGATGTTGGATGCCGTGTTGGTCAATATGAGGATGTTGCTTGGAGATAAATTCGTTGACGTTAATGCGAAGGGAGATGGTTCGCGTTCTCCTCCTGTTCAACAGAGGAAAGAGAAGGGTATTGGGGAGGATGGGAACAAAGACGGGAAGGTCTCTGTCAGTGCTGTAGTCCAAGATGTTGATCAGGACGAGCTTGATGAGCTAGACGAGTTGACCCCGATCGAGAAACTTACCCCGACGCCTTCGAATGGAATTGGTGGATCTACTGCTGTGAACGCTACAAGCACCAACGCCATCGCGCTTGCTGCGTCCAAATCTCCTGTCCCGCCACCGTCTGGTCTCATCGGCCCTGCAGTTACTGGATCTTATGAACCTCAGCGCGTTGACCCCCCTCCCCGTCTCATCTCTGTACCTTCAGGTCGAGTTCCGGTACAAGCTCCAGTGCCCATAATAGCTGCGGTTCCAGCACCAATCCCAATCAGGGATACAATACGTGATGTTCCTAGGGACTCATCTCGGGATAATGCCGCTCATATCGCTGCTTCCGTCCCCTCTCCGCATTTCACCCAGATCAACAACGGTATCCACACCGACAAGCTGAAACTGAAAGCCAAAGCCAAGAATCCATATCCGAATATCTCTCCAGTTCTTTCTGCACCTGTTATTTCTTCTACTGCTTCCCATGTTGCACACCCACCACCACCACCCAGAGATAATCCCCCTCGAGCCATAATCAGCTCTGCGCGAATGGTCAATCCGCCACCGAATATCCCTGCGATATCTACTCTTCCCGCGATATCCACTCTCCCTGCGCCTGCTGCGCCTTTATCCCCTGCTTCAACGACTTCTGCGGTTGATGATGAAGAGGGAGTAGACAAAGCGGATGGAGTAGATGGAATAGATAGAGGATATATAGCGGATGCTTCGCATGGTCCGACGCCTGTTGTTACACCGGCCCTGATTCCTCGTGGTACTAATAGGGAGCATCGTTCAAGGTCTCCACCGCGCAGGTCTAGGTCTCCGTTACCTGGCCGTGCGGTTCGTGGGGTACACAATTCTTTTTTTACATCTCGTCACCCTCTTGCATCCCATGGATCTCATGTGTCCCATCGTTCATCACATGCCTCGCGTCCGTCTTATAAACCTCTTGCATCACATGCTCCCCGACGTCTTTCGCGCTCTCCTCCTCCTCCTTCACATATCCGAAGACCTACTTCCCTCTCGCGGTCCCCCACTCCTCCGCATATACGGTATGGATACCCGGATCCGTATCGTGCACAACAACCACAACAACCTAATGACGCCCAACCATCCACCCAACGACACCACGTGTACTCTCCCCTTCCTCGTTCCCGTTCTCGGTCTCCTTATTCCCGCTCCCCACCTCCATATGCACATTCCTCTCTCTCAGCTCATCCACCAAACCCCTCATCTCGTCCGTCTCAACCTCCCCGCCCACTCCACGCGCGTGACAATACTGATATGCACATCGATAGTCTCGTGGAACCATATCCTGATTATGTTTATACCGAGACCCGTGACTCCCGCGACCACGTTGACCACGATGAAGACCGTCCCGGGCGCTCCTCGCGTCCACGTACTAGTTCCCCCAAGGATGTGCAGGAAAGCAGGTTGGAAGATACAGAGGATATACGTGATCTGAATGGAGCTTCTGATGAGCGGTTGGGTCGAGGAGGAGGAGAAGGGGGAGGAGGAAAGCCGGACAGAGGCAATTCTACGGGCAGAGGAGATGAGGTAGATGGAGCAGACGCAGCGGACGGCGGTGATATGGAGTTAGAGTACCCGTCTGATGATATTAGGGATACGAGCATTGTACGTGACACAAGGGACACCAGGGACGCAGGTGATGCGGAACACCCAGAGGACGATGAAGATATGTATTATCCGGAAGAGGTGAGGTATTCGTCTTCGAGATGAAAGCCTGAAAGCCGCCGGTGCTGGAAGGAGCTGGGGGAGATAGGTATAAGGGGTCCGGATGCAAGGGGGTTTAAAAAAAACATCGATCGGAGGAGCTGGTGCAGGGGGTTAGAGTCTGGATGTACGGGTAGGCTCCTTGGGATGGATAAACACTGTCCCTCATGGTTATAAAACTCTTTCCCCCATACTCGTTGACCTCCCCCTTTCACTGGCAAACGATGGATCCGATGTTATTGTTGTAGTAGTGAATATCCTCCCCTTCGAACATTTCTCGTTCTATTTGCTTTACACCTTCCACACCTCACTCATCCTTTATTCCATACAAATACATCCCTCATGTCCTCTATATATCTCCTCCTCATTTCCACTTATCTCCTTCCGTCCGTTTCCCAGACCTAACAACCTCCCTGAACCTCTGCTCAAAGGTAAAAAAAGGTCATAAATTCTAAATTCGTTACTATCTATTTTTTTCTTTGCCTATTTCTTTCTTTCTTTCTTTTTTGCTAAATTTATTGCTTACTTGTTATCAAAGATATCTTGTCATAAAAATTGTACCTTGCTATCTCGTTATCTCATTACAACCCACCCCGTTTTTTCAGTCCTGCCCGTTTCTCTGATACTTATATAGCTTCTTCTCCCGCTATGGGTTCATCTCGTTCGTCATCATTGTGCTGCTTTTGCGCTGTTAATGATGTTATTTGAATCATCTATAAGTATAGCTTTCTTCCTCGTCTTCTCCTCCTGCCTCCCTTTTCTTCTTCTTCATCACTTGTGCCAAAGTTTCTTAATTTTTTTCTTGGACATGGGTTGTGTTCTCTACATAACAACCTTCTTATTTTCTTCGTTTCTTCTTGATGATATAGTTTGGGCTTTGGTTCTCTCTTCCCCTCTTCCCTCCCCCCTTCTCAATCACGTCATTTTGAATTTTGCAGCCGATTCTTTTTTAGTATTCACAAAGAAAGAAGATGTGAAAGGATGTCGTCCCGCATGGTACAGTGTAAATGCTAGATATAAATATTGCGTATGTCACTTAAATGTCGAAAATTCCCAATCCAAATCGGTGGCGGAGGTACTACATAAGCGCTCTGCGCGTCCTATAAATAAGCGCCTCCGTCTTTGTCTTTCCTCTTTCGCAGAAGCATCCATCACAGATTTATTCTGCAAAATGGCTTGGGACAGTTCTCGATCACCCTACGCTCAGATATTAAACACGAATCATTTGCCATCCCATGCACAAAGAAAAGAAATAGAGACCTTTCTGTCTGAACCTCAGCAGGAGCTCTCTCGATTAGAAACCGAAATTTCACGCGTTCAAGTCATACTGGACGACCTTCAATCCCGACGAGCTGAAGTAAAGAACTATGTCGAGACACATCGTGGTCTGCTTGCCCCAATTCGTAGGTTGCCAGTAGAAGTTCTCACTGAAATCTTTGTCCTCTGTCTTTCCGCGGAAAGATATCCAGTGCGAAGTTTGAGGGAGGCGCCGCTCCTCCTGACGATGATCTGTCGGCATTGGAGAGAGGTTACACTCAAATCACCCTCACTCTGGAATTCGTTGCATATTTATCTTCCTCAGGATTTGACAAAGGAAGCTATTACACTCCGGGAGCGAGGTGTGAATCAGTGGCTAACACGATCCGGTTCACTTCCGCTCTCTTTATCCCTGTGCATCAGTGCATCCAGAATTCACCATGAAATAGAAAGTCTAGACGTCGACAGAAAATACTCCCCTTTGTTAGAAATGTTGATGTTATTCAACCTTCGAGTTGCAGAGCTCACGTTAAACCTCGATCCCCCAGTCTTTCCTCTACTTCAAAAATTTCTTCCTCGGAATTTTCCCAATCTACGCTCTCTTTCTCTACATCCTAGCGGTTTTTCTTACACGGACAGACATGATCCTTTTGCTCGTCAATGTGCTTCCCTATTACCCGGGATGTTGTCGCTTCAAAAACTCAGTATCGCTGGAACTTGGGACCAACCTCGTTTGCTTGACTGTATTTGGGCAAATTTGACCGACCTTACTTTACATTCATCGACCGATGATTGCTTGGACTCGGACGATGTTCACCGTGTTCTCGGAAACACCACAAGACTGGAATCCTGTCATTTCAGTGTGACGCTGAAATCAGCGCGCGCGGCCTCACGAACCAGTCTACAACTTAACTGCCTACGCTCCCTGCGGATCGATTTAGACGTCGGCGACGAGGAGGAAATTCTATTTGATGAAGCGTTGAATCAATTATTTCATCCCATGATCTGTCCCTCTTTGGCGTCGCTCTATATTCACTGGCGGGAAATAATGGACTGGTCACTTACTGGCTCTGACGACGAGGAAATCCCATTCGCTGGGTTGTTGCCATCGCTGAGCACCCTGCACCTTAGGTTTCCGATGGATTGCGATATGTTGACGCAGTGCCTGGTACTTGCTCCAAACCTCACTGTTCTTGAGATTATTGATGTTGGGTATGGCCTCGTGGACGAGAGACAGCATATTGTTGACGATTCTCATCTCAGTAATCTTTGTCCACATTCTCCCCCTGAGATTGGGTTGTGTCCCAATCTCCAAACCTTCAGACTAGTACAGGTTTTTACTAATCGCGGTGACCTTGATACGACAGGAGGTGGCGTATCGGACAAAGGACTGGTAGATTTCTTGGAACATAAATGTAAAGATAATCTTCCGGGGAAGAGCTCGAGGCTTGAATCTTGTGACGTGCTCGTTCTTCAACCGTTCTCAGATCATGCCGTGGACAAAATGAGAATGCTGCCGCAAAATGGAATGAGGTTATGCATACGTTACTGCAAAGCCGTTGAAGACGGTGGACTACATGATGATGCAGCAGGCGGTATGGACTATCTTCCAGACATGTCGACGGACTGGGAGGCATGTGTCAAGTATGAGCTCGAGGATGAGGAAGTTGTTCTAAGATCTACATTGACTACTATCATCTAATTGTGCTACTTGAGTATAAAATACATCGCAATTGATCACAATGCAGAGGTAATCGTTATAAGACGTTGTATAGGCTATTAAGTATTTTTCTTCGAGCGTTGTCGCTTTCCGCGATGGAGTTGTATTCTTTGAATACCTTGTGTATACATATGTATGGCATACGATAGCAGCTCACAGCAGCTAGTACATTCTTCCCTCAGCACAGTTTGCTCCAATCCTACTTCCTTATATACTCACTGGCCATCATGATCGTGCTTTTGCATCGTTCAATTTGGAATTGTGAACTAGGGCTTGACCGATCTTAGTCCTGTTTATTCCAATAAAATCGAGGACTAGTATGCAGGACTTTTTTTTTGCATGCCCACTTGTATTGGTGGCAATCAGGATATCTTTCCTTTTGTAAAATATAAATATGATCGTCTACGTACCGAAGACTATGTAAATATTATAGACAGAAGCATGTGTGTCTTCCAGAGACTGCTTTCCAGCAGCCAGTACCGTTGCTCTAGCAAATTTACAGATTTTTCAGATTGGCATGATAACCGCATTGCTCAAGTTACGACAAATACAATCTGGATTGTATTATGATATATATTCTGCTTTCAGCAAGTTTGATCCAATCCTGTTTCCATACATTCCTCTGACCTGAGTAATTTCTTCCACGATCGTGCTATCACACCGCTAGACGGCGGGTCAGCCGGAGCACTCACTCGGACAGCTCTCTACAGCTCTCCACTTCCTACCTGACTCTATTTCATTCAACTCCCTTTTATGATTTGCTTTGTGACCACCGATAACAATCGTTGGTGATCCAAACCTCAACCTCCTCCCATCCACCATCATCTTCCCATGGAAAGATAACACCGGCACTAGCTGAAGCTCATACCGGTTCGAGGATACATGTTCCCCAGTTCGTTCGTCTGCCTTGACCCTGACGATCATTTTAGGCACTGTAAAGGTATTCCAAGTTTGGGCCCAGACTTTCAGCTTCCGCACTGAGCTGGGCAATGCGCCAAACAAAGCTTTCTTGGACATGCTAGGTTGTTGCGATTGAGTGGAAATTTCAACAGAAGAGGTAGCCTCTAGGATCCTCTTCGAATCGAGAGTCGAATGATCGATATGCCGGCGATGGACTTGGTACGAAGCATGCTGTAAGATATCCACTCGTTTACTGATGGAAGTACTCCATGGAAACAAACAAACGACAAGTACAATGTTTTCGAGCAAGGGAGCAGTGAATTTGAGAGGTCCAGAAGATTGTCCAATGTCATGATGATTACTGTGATCAGCTGTGTGGCCAATTCGGCCATGGTCTTCGTCCAGCGCAATTTTGAGAGCTGTATCCCTTAACTTTTCGCGGTCTCCGATTTTAAAGACCTTCCATATCTCAAGCTGTTTGAGCTGGCATCGGCCTGCGGTAGAGATTTGGGCAGTGTCATTACGGCGAAGTATTGAAGGAATATCGCGCTAAGTAAGCCGAAACCAAGTCAGTGATGATAACAATAATGAACCTAAACAAGGCGATACGTACCCAATATATCGTCTCCTTTGATTTCGTTGAAAGCAACAATTTCAGGCTCTCTAACTTAGGCGGACAAGACTCATATAACTCCCTCAATAATTTCCTTTGATCAGCCAAGGTCGGTTTCTTCAACTTCCCCTCGTCCTCCTCTTGTACTGAATACGTGCGCGAAAAATCAACCCACACTCCGAACCTTTTCAAATTTGGCAGTTCTCTCAAGAGTTCTCCGAACAATGGCAGCCAATCCGGACGATATCCTTCATCTGTGAACATGAGCTCCTGGAGTACGTGATATTGTATGGACTCAGTTGTTAGAAAACCCAATCCGTGAGATACAAGAGCCAGTTTGAAGTTTTCAGCCTGAGGTAAATCACTGTGAGGAGCGTCGGCGACACTAGATTGAGCGCTTTCCTCGCTATCATCCTGATCATCAATTGTCCCATACGTAGCAGCGTCGAACCGATGATACGACAGATTTTTCAAGCCGTATTTATGCTGTTCAAAGAACTCACTGAATGGCAGTTGTTTTTCGCGACGACTGATCATGAAGTCGTCGGAATGAGATACAGAGACAGTATCGAGCGATAAGGACTCGAGGTTTTGCCATCGCGCGCGCATCATAGGGCGAATATCAAGTCTGCGATTGCCACATAGGGTTGCACCGATGTCCCCGACAACCAAAGATCGAAGATGAGGAGAACGGTCAACGATCATGGTCCAAAGTGCAGGAGGTAGCTGGTCTCCAAAGGGGAAAAGGTCAGGGTTTGGAACGTCTTCAGTCAAAGGTGAGTGTGACAGGAACGATGTCAAGGAGATGGAGGATGCTTACCGTACCGTCCACCGTGGAGTTCAGTTGTGAGTGAGAAACTTTGGAGACCTGAAAATGCGAACAGCTGAGAACGAAGAAAATCAGCGAAACACGCGCGCGCGCAAGTTTCGATAGTATCACCTCGCTATCAAAATCAAACTGTTCACAACCAAGATTCGTTCCAATTTCTTTCAATAGTGGACACCCAGCCCTTAAAGCAGCCCATAGATCGCTTTCGGGGATCTCAAGGCCATCCCATACGAATTTCCGCAAGTGTGGCAAATTTGGAGCCAGCCGCTGCAGCACAAGAGCAAGTTCTCGTTCTTTCAAGAGACGCTTTTTCGATGTCATTCGGAGGTAGTTTGGCCTAAGGATCAGTTGGTGCACTAAACGTGCTTGTGCAGGGCGGATTAAAAGGTGTTGAATGAGTGTATTTGCGCGTTTGAAGTCTCGTACTTCAATCTCATGATAAAGGAACGAGGAAACGCAAGCATAGATATGTTTTGACTAGAGGTATACGGTTTGAGACACGGTTTGAGCTAATGGCAAGTCAATTAAGCAACTCACCGTCAACGCAAAGTTCAAGATCTCGGTTGCGTTCCGGGGTGGAATACAAGAAGCAATTTCCCTAAAGATATCGGTAGGAAGGGGAAGTTCAGTTAGTCTTGACTGAAGCATTTATAGAGGGTAGGGTTATATATATTGTATTCGAAGCGTCGGTGTCGAGGAGGCTGTAAGGAAATAAGTTAACAACTTGTAGGTTGAAGCAGGTTGATGATTGATTCCGACGATTGATTCGTACGGCTTTTATAATAGCAAACTAATTGTTATCACTTTAACAATTAGAGTGATAAATACACAAAAAGGATACGCATTGAATGAAATGACCGAGAAAAGAACAAAGACACGTTCCTGTGGCGACGAATGATCTTTGGATGGCCTTGCAATGATTCTCACTTGTCGGACCGGACACAGGCGCTTTCGCTGACTTTGACAAGGCTCGTCGAAATCTCTATAGACAAATTCACGGTAATCCCTGGTAATCCCTCCTTGTTAACCTCGGGTAAATTTCAATTATTGATCTTATTCAGACCCACTCGTCGTCGTCAGAAAGTGCACTAGTACTCGTCGTCTGATTATTTTCAATGGCTCAAACAAAAGGTAAATCAGACCAGACTACCTATGTAGAAACTTGCGTGATAATATCATCTAGATGTCTCATGTCTGCCAATCCCAGAGGACGCCGAATCCATCACGATGCATTTATGCGCCAAGTGTGACGATTCCTTACACTTAAACGTTCCCAAATTCGATAACAACGAGATCATGCTCTATCTGCGCTCAGGGTATCTCCCTACTACCTCAGAAAGTGCAGTATACTCCAGCAATCTGTCTGATATCCAATCGGGAATCAGACTCTGCGAGGAAGCGCTTTATCATCTCCGTGATCTATCTAGAGTTATAGATGAACACCAGATGAGTTTGTACGAAAAAGCCGACCAAATTCGCGGTGTAATATCCCCGATTCGAAAGCTGCCTCGCGAAATTCTCACCGAAATCTTTCAATACGTCTGTTGTGATCCTGAAATTGGTGTCAACTACTTGGATGGTCATGAAAGCCTTCCAACTCTTGAGCTCAGCCGCGTGTGTTTTCAGTGGCACGATCTGGTGAAATCCACACCTATGTTATGGACTTCATTTGGATCATCTGTCTGTAAGATCGTCGACCCAGATGTTCGCCCTATGTTCAAATTCTTTCTTGAACGCTCTTACCCTTATCCTATCGACTTCAAAATCAGCGATCCTAGCCCGGATTACTTTCCTTGGCATTCTTTTTCTACTCCTTTGAATGAAAACAGATGTCACGAACGTTGGCGCCATATTTTTCTGCGTAGCCAGAAACAATTTGTTGAACTCCTCTTGCAACCATTGTTGCAGCATCAATTCAGTCTCTCCAGTTTGGTTTCTTTGACCATTAATTGCGAAGCTGGTAGCTTCCTGGATTTTCCTATTCCTTGTCCCAACCTTGAAGCTTTAATTCTCGAAAAGGTTCACCTCAATCTCCGATTTCCTCGACCGACGATCACATACCTCAATTTCATGAATATCAACAGTGATTGGGCCTTGCAGGTGATTAAATATTGTCCAAATGTTCGTGAATTTGTGACAGAGGAACTCTGGAATATTGTCATTGATGGCAGTGAAGGAATGGAAATGGAAATAAAACCCGGAAATGTTACCAGCCCCAATCTATGTAGATTGAGCCTGGGATATGGACAAATGACAATACGCCACTCGGAGATGTCGTTTATTCAGAATTTGGTTGTCCCAGCTCTCACACATCTCGAACTGACAGATCATTCTTATCACCCCCGTGTAGTCAATGTTGAACATTTGTGCATGATGCTCGAACAGAGTCATAGTAGCCTGACCCACCTCACTATTCGGAGTATTTTGGCTGAAGGACCTAACGAGTTGGTCCACCTGCTTCAATGCGTGTCTTCTGTGACATCACTTGAACTCGAGGACCACTATCTGATTGATGATGCTCATACTATTCGTCATGTGTTGATTCTCCTTGTTGTTCCCCGGCATAGTCGGGAACAAGAATTGTGTGTGGGTGATGGCAATGAAGATACTCCGTGTCAGAGCGATGGAGATAGTGATTGCGATCCCAAACCTCAAGTATTGGATTATTACAAAACTCCAGGAGAACAATGCTTACTGCCTAGGTTGAAAGATTTCAGCCTAACTATTCGACCTCATCGTAAAACCCTGAGGACCCTGCTGAAAGTCGTACACTCAAGATGGATACGTCCAGAAACTGCTAGCTCTAGCTATAGTGTAAATCATCAGTCTGTAATTCCTGATACTATACAGATGTGTGTTTGTTTGAAGAAGTTGCGTGTAAAAAGCACACTGGTAACTAGACTTCCAGCCCAAGTACTCACTGAACGGTTTCATGGACTGCAGAAGGATTTGGAAGAGTTCAACTTCCGTTGGGTGATTGGCTCACAATATTTTTCATTCAAGTGAGCACAACGAGTGGGCTGTTACAGGTCGGATGACTTAGCTCTATTTCTTGAGCTTTCG
Source organism: Lentinula edodes (assembly GCF_021015755.1). NCBI lineage: Eukaryota > Fungi > Basidiomycota > Agaricomycetes > Agaricales > Omphalotaceae > Lentinula > Lentinula edodes. Next base: position 272,149 of record NW_025764315.1, read on the forward strand.
AGGCCGCCTCACCCTCTTGAAGTGATTTTCCCATCGCCATTGACAGTCACTACATGCAATTTCCAACAAGTTCCCAACAAGTTTTGCCCAATTATTACAGATACAAAGTGTGAGATACTACCAACCTAACATATCCCTCATATACATACAAACTACACAACATCCCCAAAAAAAAACCATCGCGCCTGCGCCTACCATATCCCTTACCCATCACCGATTTGGCCTCAGAGCACTGATATCGGACAGATCTAAAGGAGGTGGACGGCTGGCACTCATGCTGTTCCCTATCGAGATTGAGCCAGAACGGATGCGGGGTCCAGAAGGCTTCGAACGCGAGTTATTTGACACATCCGGGATTGCTTCAATATCAAGTGTTACAGAAGTCGGAATCGTCTTGGGAGTTATCCGGTGTGAGCGTCTTGATGCTTGTGTCATGATATCAGGGCGCGGCCAATCCCCTAGAGGCGGTGGTGATGATCCCTGTGGGTACGGAGAAGGGCCATCGCCGGGAACAGCGGAGGATCGGTTTGTGGAGAAAGTAGACGAGCGTTGTGGATCTGGTGGTAGAGATGAACGCAAGTAGTCTGGGTACAAGTTTCTTGGTCCTGCACCTGCAGCAGTCGGCATACGCTGTAGGTTTGACTCCTGCTGCGATTGTCGAGCCGACCTGGCAGGAAATTGGAAATGTTCTATCTGATAATCCGGACTTAGTCCAGAACGATAGGCATAGGGCATTATAGCTGCCACAGTGTTATTGATAGGTCTTTGCGGCCGTGGTGCGGCTATAGACGGAATAGACGGTGGCTTGACGAATCGTTTAAGGGACGACATGCGGGGCATAGGAGAGGAAGGCGGCGACCGTAGCCTGGTGCTGTTGTTACTACGATCATAGGTGGATAGGTCGTAGATGCTATATCGCCATAACGTAGGATCGCTTCCGGAATAGACGAAGACAGTTATGAAGATGGTGAGAAAGTAGGCGAATACTGTTGAATTATTAGAGTGATTTAAGTCACCTTGCAGCGCGCACTCACACAAAGTGGTGATAAGCCAAGTAAAGCCTTGAAGTACCTTAGTCGACGTGCAAGCCTCGCTGGGGAGTTTATGCGTGTCTGATTACAAATTAGCTGATCAAGATGGAGAGATAAAACCAGCATCCAAGCCATACTTTTACACATTTGGGACGGTAGAAGAGCAGTTATCACGGATGCGGCACCTGATGGATACCATGTTAGGGTTGTTTCTGATAAGTTTTTATCGAAAATCATACTGATGTTCAGCAAGAAAAAGAGCCCAGACCAAAGGCAATCGAACCATATCCGAGTCGTGAAAACATTTGTACGACCTACTTCAGCAAAGATGCTGTGAACATATGAGCACGATATTGCGGATAGATGTGCTTGAATACACACATCGTAAATACTCCTACAAGCGAGAATGCCCCTACGAAGATCCCAAAGCTGTCTACTTGGATAACTTGATCCAGAGCTGAGTGCGAAAAAGAGGTCGGCGTTAAAGCGCTGGAAGACAAAAGAGAAACACACGTTTAGAGGACGATTGAGCAAAACCCAGATTCCACACCGATACACTGGCAATCACAGCGCTGCAGGTGACGGATGTAGCTGGCAGTATGATATCTATCCTTCAGTAAATCCCACGTTGAGAATCACTGGACGTACCGAAAACAATATAACGCAACCAGACAAAGAAATTGGGCATGTTATATGCGCTATTGGCATATGAAGATATTGTGTTAAAGAGTGTGTTGGGGTTGAGAAGACGTTTGACCGTTCGACGGTGGTGAGGCTCAAGCAAGGAATGGAAGCAGAAGAGGAAATAAAGTCCCTCGCTGGATCATTCGAATCTTGTTTCACATCCAGGAACACAGAGGTACATCGGGCGTTTCGGCTTACCGATTCCGAGTTTACTTATCCGGAATTTGAACAAATTCATTCCGCTTCTTACCACAGCCAGTCTATGTTCGACAACCAGTACAATCTACTGTATCTCTTCATTTCCACGTCTAGATAACCTGTCGAAGCTATTCGTATGCACAGTGCACACGACAGCACAAGCTGGGACAGGAATTACGATGCAGCATCGTTCAACCTTCAAGCGACCATGGCCCCTTCATTTCCTTCGTCTACATTACCTACATTATACATATTACAGCGTGTTCGGAAAATGATGACAGACGCGATTTTTTTTTCGCTCAAAAAAATAAAATAAAATAAAAAGGTACTCGAGCTTATGCGTCGGATACTGCACATTTGTATGAGATTTTTACCTGATCAGTCAGGGAAAGATGCAGCAGGGCATCTGCAATGATAGCACAAAGGTCCAGGAGGGGTGTGGGGTGTCTGGAACTACTTCAGCTCATCCTAGGGATTATTTCTGGAGCTTTAGGAACAACCTCTACTTGTATATAGCCATTAGGTATGGGATGATTTTCAATAGCAATCAGCACAACATCAAGTGCTTTCTCGTTTGGGCAAATTTTCTTCGGTAGCCGACGCGTACCTTTTGATTTTATTTTATTTTATGGGCTGATAAAAGTTTCGTGATTGTCATCATTTTCCGAACACGCTGTAACATGATCCATAATCCAATATATAAGTCTGTATTACGGTATCTGTACAATAATTACTAAAGCACAAGGAAGCAGGATCTCTATGCGCAACACAACCGTCGACGAACAACCGCGTTATCATGTCGGTGCACATCCCACATAATCGGGCTTGCTAAATGGGTGAAGCCCTGATAGTGCACGACCGCGGAGCGGGGTCTTCTAAATTTCGAGCTCGCGAAAGTGTTCTCGACACGGAAAACGGTGAACGTCACATTTGAGGGTGGATAAATCGTCATCAACTAGCCAAAGACACCATCTTCCGTGCAGGAGGCGGTCTCGAAAAGGTCAAGGCAGTCGCAGCGGCAGACACGGATCTTAGTTTGGTAATCTCTTGATAGCTTCCAGAATGCAAACTACCCTTTGGAGGACCCTCGACGAGGCAGTCTGCAACATATGACCTTACTTCATTCGAGCTGTCTTGGGAAAGAACATGGATCACATCCACAAGAGATGCAGGAACCGACTTGGCGTTCTTTCTCAATTGGTCTGAGATATAATTTTAGCTCTCATGAACCGTGACATAACACACGGATCAGATAACATACCGTTGATGAACCCAATTACTCTGGCCACACCGATACGGACGCCGACAATGTGATCAGAAGCAAGAGATGAGAGAGTACGACATAGCTCGTCATCAATTTTCATTGGAGGATCACCCCCCTCTGATCTGGGGAGAAGAAGGACTTGCTGGCAAGCGATGTATCTATAAATCGACCCATAGATGAGCTTTCAGCAGACTAAGCTGATAATGGAAGATACAGACGTCATTCTTCTCCGCGATATTTCAGAACGAGCCATGGCTAAAAAGTCAGAACGTAAACCGTCCAGGAAGTTCCTGCCCTTGAACGTCATCCAAAGACCTGGAAGCTAGTAGATTTGATTGTTGAATCAGTGACGTAGGTTGGAAAAATAGGCATAAAACTCACGTTGGTTATCGCAGCCTCCCTTACAGTGTTCACTGTATCCGCTAATGCGTACATCAACAAGTTTGCGACTACCTGTGTCACCTCTAAGCCGCCGACGCTTAAGAGATCATTCAAGCTCTTTGCAATACCCTCCCTTTCACGCCACGAGGTGAAGGCTCCCGAAGACCATGCATCCAGTAACGCATTGAAGACCTCGAGCCGGCCATTACGCGGAAGTGCGACAATAAAAGGCGCAAGGCAGTCAATCAATTTCAATCGCACATCATCCTCTGGGACACGGAACGCATTACCCCAGACGGGCAAGAGATCCTGTTGAGCATGATCTTCGCCTATTATCTTCGCCATTTCTCCCAGAGATGCAGCAAGAGTACGCTTGACCCCAGGGATACTGCTTTCAGCGAGCCACAGATATGTATCTCGCAGGGTAGAAGCCCACCGTGTCCGTCCAACGGTCAGCGCGACAGCGGGGAAATTAAATGCACAAATTAAGGGTCGGTTGGGGTCGGTGTAAAAAGCTTCCGAAGCCTTCTGTTTGTCAACGATACGCCTAACTGGCTTGACCCGCTCCTCCTCTTCGAAGGCAAGCGGCTGCTGACCGTCTATGATGCGGCGATCCTGTGTCCGTCCAAGGAACATCTTCAATAACTCTTCGGGCGGAGTCTGACTCTCCTTCATTTCAGTGTCAGCAAAATTGTGGTCTATTTTTAACTTATCCTCCTCATGAAACGTGTAGATGACCTCTCCGAGTGCCTCGAGGACGCCGGCACGTACGTCAGCTGATTCGTCCATGCTCATAGGTATGATGATGTCCAAAGCCATCTGTCGTCGCTGACCTAACGGGAGACGTCCGAGTATAGTGGGAAGAGCAAATAGCGAGGAATGCCGGACGTGATGTACTGGGTCAACGACGAGAGTCTGTAACGTGCGCAACTGTACGAATATTTAGCACTGGTAAAATATTGAAAAAAAAACTGCCTTGTAGATACTCACTAAGGTGAGCTGAACGACTTCCGCAGGTACTATCTTGGCTAATGCTCCAAGAGCAAAGCACGCTTCCCGGCGAACCCAGTAGACAGGATCCTGAGAAACACGCGCAACCTCGGACACGAAAATATCGGTTGACTGATCATCCAAATATCCTGTAGAAATAGTTTTTCTTGGAAAATGAACAAATTTATATAATATTGCCTACCACTCGCAGCTACCGCGGCCACAAGGCTCATGCTACTAAGACGACCAATGGTGGCTTGGTCGTATTCTCCTTCTTCATCAAGTTCATCATATGATTGAATGTCACTGTTAATGCTCGGCGATGACATTGACACGTCAGCTGAGATGTTTGCGCCAAAAGCGTTTGTGTCCTGCCGCTGGAACCGAGATGGGGAGGGAGGCCAATTACTTTCATGCGGAAACGCGTGAATATCGGGTCTATAGCTAGAAGGGGGAGAAAGTCCGTTCTGCGGCGTGAGGTCAGTAGTAGCGATGGGGAAGGCGGAAGCGACAGAAGGACTTGCCAGTGTGACAGGTGAGTTGGAGTTGAATGGATCAGCAGTACTTCCACTGGAGAACATGTCAAAGTCGGATCGATGGCTCGAAGGAGAAGCTGGCCGGGCGAACGGGGTTGTGTCGGTTCCGGTGGGGAAGGGCGGAGGTGGGGACATGGAAGGAGAACTTGAGGCTCTTGCAGTAGAGCTAGATGAAGAATTAGGAGAAGGAGACGAAGTAGATATCCTGGGCGAGATATTGCTATGTGGAGAAAAACTAGACTCGGAGCCACTTGCACTTGTGTCCGTCGTCGAGCTAGGAGTGGAGCTTGAAGATCCTGAACTCGATGTACTCATCGGCGACCCACTGGACGTGACTTTAATATGTGTAAAGCCAGATGATGGAAGCGGTGGAAAATAAGGATTGTTGGTTTGTGATATAGCCTTAGCATCCACTTGGGAGAGAGCTAATTCGGTATCGGGTGCCTCACGTTGGGGACTGATAATCTGGAATCCTTGCGGTGGCTGCTGAGTCGGGGCCTCCGCTTCGTCAATGACAATGTCTATTTGTGGTTCCAAATCCGTTCTTCCCGTATGTGTCTGCCATGCAGCACCAGAATCTGACGGTGAGCTACCTATCGCATGTTGATCTCGTTCTCCAGTAGATTCAGCATCCAGCTCGTCGCTGTCGAGTCGACCCATGCCAACGACGACTTGAAACAGAATCTCCTTCTGAAAAAGAGAGCGCTCTTCTTTACCGAAGTAACCTATGACGATTTCTTCTTCATCATCAATTTCCGCAAGGGAGCCAACCGAAAAATTCTGCGAGTTCGCGACTTCATTAAGACGAGGAATTTGCACATTCGGGGAATCCGATCCGGGTTTCGATTCCATGGCATTGACTCGTTTTATCCGTCCTAATAAAGCAACGACAGCATACCTGGTGGCCCCACCCACTAATACGTTAGGGCTAAGCAATAATGTTCCCAGGATTGGGGTGAAAGCCTGTACAGAAATCGTCGGTATACCCTCGTGATCATGGAACTCAGGAGGGTTCAGACTGTCCTCGTCGACTATGTCGCCCGGGGTCAATTGACAACGCTGATGATATTCATCATTATGATAAGAAGACAGTGTGATGAGAGAAACACTGACAGTAAAAAACCACCAAATGATGGTAACTAACTTTGAGGAAAAGGCCTCCTTGACCATCTCGTCTTTATGAAGGTTTAGAACGATGCAGGTGACGCGATTGGAAAGAAAAAACATAACGTACCGTCGTCCATCGCCAGAGTATTCAATAGCGGTAAAACGTACTCGATCGCCTCATGTGGAGTCACCTGTTTGAGTAACTCGGGCAGGGCACTGGCGATGAAGACCCGATGGAAAGACGATTTGCTCCGAGAGTAAAGATATATCCTCTCCAAAGTGCTCAGACCTTCGTCGTCTAAAGTAGTATCATCTACAGGCTCTGAGGTTTCTGGAAACGAGTCATCCGTCGTTTGCGGCGATGCGGGATAATGCACTACATTTTCAGGAGAAGGCATTGAGCTAGGCGAAGGGTAAGATATGGTAGGGGGATAACCATTAGGTGGAGTATGAAGAGAGAAGGGAGACTGTGAAGATGGTGGAAGAACGTGAGGTATGGCGATGTGTGTCACGGGCGTTAGAGGAGGAGAATTCGGATCCTGGCCCTGGAATTGTGGTGGCGCCTGAGAGGCCGGTGATTCGACGATAGGCGTCGAAGGGGCAGTATAAAAGATGAGAGGAGAAAACATGGGACTTTCAAAGGGATCTTCAGGCCTATGGGAGGGTGAAGGCGTATATGCCATGTTCATGCTTGAGAACGGAGAAGGTGGCATGGTAATATGTGTCGGACGAGCAGTGAGCGTGGAATTCATGTTTGCTTTGGAAGAGGTATCTGTTTGTGGATGTTCATCAGACGAAGTAGCAGACGACCCAGTACTTGACACTAGATTGCCCATGAGAAAACAGAAGGTTACGGAGAGAAATAAAAGTAATACTTTGGACAGTTAACACGGGCTATGACGCAGGTACGAAACAGCAAGGCACAACGTGCTGGACAACATAAACTTGATCTACATAAATTAGGGACTTCACAGTAAAATAAAAAAGAAAAGCTTACTGTCTGAACGACAACGACAGTTTGTTTGTTGTCCGAGAATGAGCAGAACGGCGGCGGAAACGGCACAAAAAGTCAACACATACTCAGGCTCCAAATTGATGAATACGGAAGGGGAAAATTGAAATGTCAATGAGGTCATATCATGTGCTCAAGGCTTTTGATAAAAATTTATATATATGACGCTTTCTTTCTCACACTGACGGCGGTGCCGTAGGTATAGTAACCAATCAGAGCTCCCGTAGATTTATGCGTATGTACTCTAGGTTCCAGACTCCAGAGTGTACATATGTAGACAGTAGCGGGAGTGTGTGTACAATTCTTTGCAAAATTTTAAAATCTTCTTTCCTCTATCTCTAACCTACAAAGTACCTCGCACAGCCGCATCTAGTGAGGTAGCAAAGTATCGGATGTTGTTACGGTTTAATCCGGTCATACTTATCCTTCCATTGACGGTCAGATAAATATGAGCCTTCTCTGTCAGGGCTTTGCTTTGCTCGGGTGTTATTCCAGTGAAACTAGTACCAGGTAGACACATATCAGTTCCGCTCGGGGAAGGGCGACCGATCAGGATGGGGAAACGTACCTGAACATCCCGATTTGATTCACAATGTGATCCCAGTTCCCGGGCGTATGCAACTCCTCCGTTAGAATTTTGAACAACTCCTTGCGCATGTCAATAATGCGCCCAGCCATGGTCGAAATGTCGCGCTTCCATTCGTCAAAAAGTGCGGGATCGTTGAGGATCAAAGTGACCTGAAACTAATTAGAAAAGTTATGCTCGCAGGATAGAAAAACTCACGATACGAGCACCATATGAGGGTGGATTGCTTATCTCGCTGCGTTGCAGAACAGATAGCTGGCTTTTGACACGTTCCGCTGCCTCCTTGTTTGGTGAAACGACATGCAGAGCCCCGACTCGTTCTCCGTAGAGGCCGGCGTTCTTTGCGAAACTCTGTAACCGTAATTTGTTCAACTTTGTTTCACTTATTAATGGTCACAGATAACACACCTGACAGATCAACATGTTCACGCCCTTGTCGACAAAGAATCGAACGGCCCAGGCATCATTATCCAAATCACCACTAGCAAAACCTTGATATGCACAATCAAAGAACCCGTAATGACCCTTATCTAGCATGATTTTAGCAATCGCATCCCATTGATCCCGAGTGGGATCAACACCAGTCGGATTGTGAGCACAAGCATGGATAAGGAATACGGAGCCGGAAGGCGCGGATTTGAGTGAGGACAGAAAGCCGTCAAAATTGAGGCCAATGGTTTTGGGATCATAGTAAGGATAGTAGAGCGAAGCAATACCGACGTTATTGAAGATCGCGGGATGATTAGCTGTGTGGCAAATTGTGTGAAAATGTGCATTCCAAAAATGAAGAGTTCTCACCCCAAGTCGGATCGCTCAGATAAACCTCCTTCTTGTCTCCCGACCACTGATAAAATCGTGACAGGAACAGAGCTCCTAGATGATTCGCACCAGTTCCAGAAATTGTTTGCACAGTAGTGACTCTTCCTTCGGCAATGGCGCTTGAATCAGGCCCAAGGATGAGCTTCGCAGCAGCGATCGTAAACTCGGGGAGACCAGTGATAGGCAGATATTCGTGATCCAATGCAGGCGTATTCAGAATGATTTCTTCAGCCTTCCTGACAACAGGCAGGATCCATGGCTTATCATTGTCGTCGCGATACGCGCCAACTCCAAGATTGACTTTTTTGTCGAAGGTATCAGCTTTGTATGCTGCAGTCAACTTGAAAATACTATTTTCGAACTTTGATTATCGACTGTTACACCAGAGCACAAATAGAGTACCGCACCTGTCCGGAGGGGCCAAAGGGACATTCTGCCACAGTTCTACACACAGAAAATTATGACTCCGAAGAAATTTTTGAATTCACTGCATACCCGAAGACATTTTGGATGAAGCGGATAATTGACTGAAAACTTGCTTGAGTCTATCGGTCATATAGAGAGGGTATACACAGCAAAGATGTAGCGCAATTTAACAGCAGTCAATGCAATCAGATGCAAGCGATACGAGCAAAATACAAAAAAATTTTGAGCAGGATTGCTCGTGATAATGAAAGCTAATAAACCTACCGGGTAAAGTCGGGCGATTGTGAGGTATGGGGTTGGGGCTGGAACTTGGTAACAAAATTCCGTGCTTCCGTCAACGGTCAACTTGCGATTTTTATGCTGATGATGACATAAGAAAAAGCGGGGTCGAGGCTCAGGTACCCCATGGTACTACGTTGTCTCCGAAGGCTTTTCCGCTCGAGAACCGCTCAAACACCACCAATTGTACGGTGCCCATTTCAAGTTGCGTCAGATCCAACTCTTAAGAAGCTTCAGGTCGAGTGACATAACAACACATATAATGCATTTACTACCGCCATATTACAAGTAGATTGGGGCCCATCTAAACCATATAGTAATGTGGAAGGTCCATCAGAAAGTTGGCAGGGCAGGGAGTAAACGCAGACCAGCATGCACGAATGCATGTGTGAGGAGAGGAAAATGGGGAAAATATTAGGGAGAATAAGTGTCTGATGCGATGAAACAATGCGTTAGGAAAGCCGGCATATGCGGCATAGTTATAATAATCGTGAATGGTATCGTGAACGGGGGGTGATACAAAGCGAGAATAAGGGAGATAGCAGCATAACAGATGGGTTGACCTATGCGGTGGCCATCTTCGAAGCAACAGTTCGTTCGCTTTCAAGCTTCGTCTTGTTCCGGTCGAATGCCTGCTGTCTGCAATCTTCTAGGTTGTTGCAGCTATGGTGTTCGGGTAGTCGATGCTAGGGAACAACGAGAAAAGTGAATATAATTAGTCCAATCCCAAAACCAAGAGCAGAAACAATGACTCACATCCCCACAAAACTGAACTCTACAATGAGGACATTGTCCTACGATTCTCAGTGCCGCAAGGTTGCATTGGTCATCAGTGCCGAGTTGGAATTGGCAACGTTTCTTGGCTCCCATTGTGGATGGTTTAAGTAGTAATTCGATGTGTAGAGCGTAAGAGTGTGGGGCACACGACGAGGGAGTAAAAAGTCTGCGGATTAAGCGTCAGTCAGTATTGAGGGGAAGGTGATCCAGGGACAGCGTACAGCACTCGACTAGGGGAGAGATGGGGGGTTTTAGCAGAGTAAGCAAGTAACGGGCATAGCCCTTTATAAAGGGTGGACGCGTAATCGCTCTCGAAGCGCCACGTGCGGGGTAATCAATACTCAGTGGCTGTGCGGACCTGACCCAATTTGGAACGCTCCTTCTTCTTCCTTTTGAATCTGAATTCTCTGCTTGTTCAGCGCGTTAACGCAAAGTTTATTTCCAGCAATCTACATATGTCATCTTTTCTCAAGACTGCAGGGTCTCGGCTGATAGATCATGGATCTAGACACGCGAATTCCTCACCACCTCGACGTGGCAGAGTATCCGATCTTCCTCGCTGCCTCCTGCATTTCTCAAAAATTTGATTGTCCAATAATCGGGCTTATTCTTAGGCTTTGTCGGACTTTCCTGCAGACCCAGGCCCATCATACAGCCACGAAGATCCGATACCAATCCGATATTACTTAGGGTATTCAAGGGGTATCAAGGCTTTCGTCCATTGCATGGCAGATACCAAGGATTAAAAAAGAGCCAAAGGCAGTATTAGAAAGAATCGGATGTGATACGTTTGTCGGAGGGAAAGAGCGAATGGTATGTTGTGATAGTAATGTCTGAGAACGAGTCCGAATTATCATAAGTCCGAAATGAGAAGAAAGCACGATTGAAGGAGAATATGTACAAGCGAGAGATGTAGGGGAATCTAGGAACTACTCTTGTTACTATTGACGTTCCGGGCAACCTCAACACCAACAACAATTCCGATAATGGCAAGGATGATCAGTATGATGATAAAGCAGATCCATCTCTTCTTTCGTGCCGCACGCGCCGACACAACCGCCTTTTCGGTGTAATTAAGTCTGAAGATAACAGTAAGATCATCTGCTCGCGGGATAAAGCTATTAAAGAACACATACCCGGCCTCTGTATCTTTCTCAACGGTAGCTGCTGTTGTTTCAATGTTCTGTATGGTCTCATCTTGTTGTTCAACAAGAACGCTCATCTGTGTGATGAAGATGAGCAGATACGTATTGACTAACAAGAAAGGACTTACATCGTTGAATAGCTGTGCGAGTTCACCAAGTGTCTTTTCAATACGCTTGATGTCTTCATGACGCTCCTGGACTTCACGATATGCGGCTCGTGACTCGCCGTATCGGTTCGAGTTGAGTAACTACAAGACCGCTCGTGAGACATTAGGCAAAAGCGGACGAAAGCGGACACAACGCACGGCTTGACTGAATATTTGACCTCCACTATCATCATTAACAACTGCTTTGACTTCCTCCGGCGAAGCGTCGGGTTTGACTGAAGCCTCAAATGAGGCCACAAACTATCGAAAATGAAAACATCGTTTCTCACCAATCTTAAACTGTCTCTCCATGCGCTGTTTGTAACGAGTACGGTATTGTTGCTCCACATTTTGATAGTTCTGGATAGCTTCTACAAACTTTGACTTCACGAGGGCAGTCTTTCAGAAGGGGAACAACAGCGCAGTCAATATATTGTTCCAATGCAGGCAGACGCACATGGAGCTCGAACCTGTTGCTTGCGAATCTGACCATCTCTCCCTGAGCCTGCCGTTCTCTCCAAAGCTTTGACCCGGCGTTTGAGAGTTGCGCTCAGCGCGGAAGTGTCGGCAACGAGTTCGTCCAATTGCGCAGCGTTTCTTTGAGCTGAGACGTCGTCGGTGTTATTGAGAGACCGTGAATGTAATTCTCCAATTCGGGTAACATTCTCGTTGAAAGTTCGTATACTGTCTTGTAAAGAAGAAATCTTTTTTGAAGAAAGTGTGGACTGAGTTGAGATAACGGAGTGGGAAATGATGAGCTAAAGGACCGACCTCTGCGTAGAACGAAGACATGTCGTCAGTGCCGCCTGAAAGGTTTGTGGTAGATTCTTTGACATCTGCCATTTCGTAGGCTCCGTCTTGCTGCGCATATGGATTCGCTCTTCGTGATTGATATCCTCCTCCTCCTCCTCCCGACGCCTGCGTCGGATAGGAATTGCTGAAGAAGAGCTAGATGAGACAACAGTAGACTCTTGAAAAGCACGTCTCCGGTACTCACGAACTCATTTGACTTGCACCACTTTGTTGCGCCTAGAAGCAGAAGGGTTAATACATGGGAATGGAATGATTCAACAAAAAGAAGAAAAACGAACCCTCAGCGCTGCTAAGCGGTCGTTGGCCATGTTATTATAAAAGAATAGAGGTGAAAGTCAAATGTTAGAGCGAAGAGCAGTAGAAAAAGATCAACTGAGATTTCGAAAGCGCAGACTGCGAAAAGGGTGTTGAACTGGTGAGAGTTAGTCAAAACCTTTGAAGGGGTTAATGGCGGTGTTCAGTTCCGTGTGATGATGGCAGTGCAATCAAGGCCAATTTACAAACAACAACACCGGCGGATAGTGCGGCAGCGCTTCCCATCAGAGAATTGCTATTTTGGGCAACATATTTTCCGGGTAGAATGATGAAACAAAACAAAAAAACTCTGGCCGCCTCTTCAACGAGACGGTATCGATTTAAATAGATATTCTTAGATACCTATCAGTAAGTACGGTGCTTAAACAACACCCTCAACCCCTCAGCGCCTCCCTCAGAACAGCAATTTGCCTATCTACCATTTTCCGACTAGGTCCACCTATCGCCTGTCGTCGTTCCACCGAAGCCTCAAAATCAAACACCTCATGGACATCTTCGCTGAATTTGTCGTTGAGGGTTTTGTAATCCGCCAACGTCAACTCGTTCAGTTGACATGAGCGGGATTCAGCAAGAGCTACGGCGCGCCCGGAGATGTGATGGGTTTCGCGGAAGGGGATCTGGGTGGAAGAGGTAAGAAAAATGATTGCAAAAGGTGAATGGATACTATTCGTTAGAAGATAGAGAATGTGGTTTTCGAACGATAATAACACTGACTCCTTTGCGAACGAGATAATCTGCGAGGTCTGTTGCGAGTACGTCCATGGTCAAGGCTTTACGCATCTTTTCTGGGTGAACCTTGATTCATGAGAAAAAAATCAATCATCTCTAAGATTCAAAATCAATTATAAACCAAAAACTTACATCCAGAGTAGCAATAACGCCTTCCGCAATTTTGAACGACATGGAGACGTTAACCAAAGCGTCGAACAAGGGCTCTTTGTCTTCCTGTAAATCTTTGTTGTATGTTGAGGGTAAACCTTTGAGGGTCATGATGAAGCCAGCCATCTAACGTGTGAGAGTGTGAGTTAAAATTATTTGGATGTGGGTGTAGAAGGGGTATGGAAGGATACAAGGGAAACATACGTTTCCAAAGACACGACCAGATTTGCCTCGAAGCAATTCTAGCGAATCTGGATTCTTTTTTTGCGGCATTATACTTGAGCCAGTACTAGATACTACCACATCAATCACACGGAGAGGAAAGAAAGATCGAAAGAGATACGAGGTACTCTCATGGGCACATACCTATACGCATCACTCAGCGTAACAAACCCAAACTCTGCCGTTGAATAAATAATCAAATCCTCCGCCATCCGACTAATATGAGTCATAGCCAAGCTACTCCACATAAGAAACTCCACGATGAAATCCCGATCTCCGACACCCCATAGACTGTTCTCCGCAACGGATTGAAACCCCAGTTCTTTTGCGAGGAATTCCCGGTCGACGACGAAAGGGTTCCCGGCGAGGGCACCGCTGCCTAGGGGTAATACGGAGACTCGGGGAATAAGCTGTTGGAGACGCTCGAGATCGTTGCGGAATGAAAAGGCATGGGAGAGGAGGAGGTGGGACCATCGGATTGGTTGGCCTCGCTATGTAACGGGGAAAGAAAGAAAGATTGGAGATGAGAGTATGATGAGATATATGGTTATGATATGATGTACCTGCAAATGAGTATAGCCAGGCATCAAATAATCCTTCTCTTTATCCGCCCGTTCAACCATCACACGAATAAGCTCTCTCAATCCGTTTTCGACGTCCTTGATCTCTTCGAGGAGCCATAACCGCATGTCAGTAGCGACTTGGTCGTTTCGCGATCGTCCGGTGTGTAGCTTTCCTCCGAGAGGACCAATGAGCTCACTCAGACGACGTTCGTTGGCGGTATGGATGTCTTCGTCATCTGGTGCGGGTTCGAACTGAAGAAGAACGAATTAATGTGAATTAATATGTGACGAGAGGTGTGAATATCTAGGAGGGAGAGAGATAATTAAACATACAGTCCCATCTTCCCATTCCTTCCCAACAGCCTCCAGCCCCGCAATCATTTTAGCTTCCTCGTCTTCAGTGAGTATCCCTACGCGTTTTAAACCTTTTGCATAGGCGATAGATCCTTTGATATCGGCCGCGTGCATTCTTTGGTCGTAGGCTAGAGATTGGTTGAAGGTGTGCATTCTGTATTGAATGCATATAAGGAGGATAGGGATGGACAGATTGAAAGATGAGGGGATGAGGCGGATAAAATGAGATGGAATGTTATTGGAAAAACCCGTATTGATTACAAGAAAGAAACAGACACGCACAACGGATCCGTCGTCCCCGTAAATCTTCCACCCCATAATTTTTGTTTTGTCGGTTCGTTGGCCATTCTCCAAGGAGGTCAAGCTGTCGAGCTGGTGATAGACTAATAGTATGAAAACGCGTGAGTCACGAAGAAAAAGTCAACGGCTAAAACGGGCCGACAAAAAATAATCATCATGACCATCATGACGTTGTATAAGCGCTCAAACTACTTTATAACGTGGCGCACACGACGACGGCAACAAATCCTTGTCTCAATCTCCCCCAAACCTCATTATCAATAAGACCTCGATATTCAACATTAATTCACTAAAAATGGCGTCTCCTCCTCCTTTTCGTACAGCCCGTATCCTCCTCCATTCCGCCGCTGCAGCGATAATGATTTCCGGGTATCACAACCTAACCAAGCTCCCCATAAACGCTTTTATTAGTACCCAATACGGTGGGCATTTGCAGTATCTGACTATTCAGGGGTGCGTGCGCTTCATTCCGCGCTCGCTCTCACAAAACGCCCTAATATATATTTATATTCATTGGTAGGCTGTTCATAACATGTGCTACGACCTTGATTAGTTTGTTGATGGATTTGTTTCCTTCGGTTAATGGTGAGTCTAGTTCCAGAGTCGAAGTTTCGGCTTTTTGGTTTGCAAGCTTTAACTGAAAATTACCTTCCTTTCGCAGCCCTCAAACCCCTTAAACGTATCCTCCTCATAATCGCTATGCCTGTATGTCACATCAATCCACCCTAAACTTTCCATACATATTCACATCCCCCATGTATACCAGCTCTCCATAACAATCTCCTCAATATATTGGCCCCTCCTCCTCCTCGCCACCCAACTAATCCTCCAAAACGGCAGCGGCGAACCCTCGTCTTCACCACACGCTCCCCAACCCCTCCTGCGTATTCCCCTTCCCATGGACTTATCCCTCCATGCCGTCCCAGCTCTAACCCTCCTCGCTGATTTCCTTTTATTTGAAAAGAAATACACTCGAAAGGAGATTCGGTATGGGGGGACAGGTATTTCGGTGGTGTATACAGTTTTCTATGCGTGGTGGGTTGAGAGGTGTGCGGGGTTCAATGGGGGAAGATGTAAGTTTTCAATTGCTATTTTTTGCATTGTCATTGTTAGTGTGTGCATGATGTTGATTTATGGGTTTTAGTTCCCTACCCATTCCTTACGGACAACCCATTCGAAATACGGCTGGCAATATATGTGGGCGCGGGGATGTTGGCGTTTTCGTCATTTTGGCTCATTAATCGGGTGCATGCATAGTGTCAGTGTTTTTTTTGTTTTTTGAGAATGCGTAGAATTAGAGGTACGTATTTATCTGCAGGATATTGAATCATACTAGGGTAAAGGATAGTACATGTACGTATGATATTTGTGTGCTTTGTAAATGTGTAATCTAATTACTCGCTAAGTATGTACAATGTGCAGCCTTTCGGTCCTTGCTCAGTGCTTCAAATCAGAAAAATTGTCTATGAGTCACGAAGAACAAGTCAGAACATGTCCGCAAATCAATACGGCCCGACGAAAATAATCATGATAACGTTGTTGAGACCTAGGTGACAAGGTCAATTTATTCACCTGGTAAATCGACTACCCTTTCCCTAACTTCTTTCCCCCACCATCCCCCAAACCCATTTTACTCTCAGTCCTTCCTCCGAACTCTCTCTCAGTGGCATGCAAAATCCAACCCGTGGCCCAACCTGCACACCTAGCGTAACCCGCGTAATCCACATGTTGAGCAGGCAAGGAGTGCGTAGTGGGAACACTCTCCAGTACCATACCTGGTAGTAGAGCTTAGTGTCTCAGTGAGGCAATAAAAGTAAGAGAGAAGCGAGTTGGATTCCAGTACAGGATATGGCCTGTTTATATACATAACTGTATGACAGTATTACATAAGGAAGTACTGAGGAATCCGCATATAGTAAATAACTAGATATGACTACATATGACATATTATAACACATGATCATAATAGTGGCATGTGAACAGCATAGCCGCGTTCAACACACCCCCTTGCTGAGCAGCACAGTAAAGTACTTTGCTCAAAGCAATAGCGGTAGGCGTCAGGCAGGGCAGACAGCCTAAGGATTTGTGGACGAGTAGAACTCAAGTCCAAGCATTGAGCGGAATAGCTCAAATTTGATACGCCCAAGATTCTTTGTGAAAAGATCTGCAGGGTTGTTACTGCCATCTACGAAGAATACTTGCACAAGGCCACGTTCGACAACTTCACGGATATAATGATACCGGATGTCAATGTGTTTCGAGTGCTTGCTAGTGACAGGATTTGATGCCATGAAAATGGATCCTTGATTGTCTCCAGCAATAGGAATAGCGTCAAGCTTATAGCCTAGTTCTTCAAGTAGATTACGGATCCAAACCACTTGACGGCTGCAATCAGACAATGCCATATACTCAGCCTCTGTAGACGAGTGAGCAATTGTCTTCTGCGCATGGCTGGTCCAAGAGAAGATGCCATTGGCAAGCTTCATGAAAAATCCAGTCTGTGACCGGCGTGTATAGGGATCGGAAGCCCAATCCGAATCAGTCCAAGCGCTGAGACCGATACCCGATTCACCATCATAGCAAAGTGCATATGATCTAGTACCTAGGAGGTAGCGGCAAATATAGAGTGCCTTGTTAAGGTGCTCTTGAGATGGGTTAGCTGCATGTTGTGCAAGCTTGGTAACAGCAAAGGAGATGTCGGGACGTGTACCCAACATAAGGTAGAGAAGGGAACCAATAACCATTTGGAACTTGCTACGAAGAGCGGAATTCGATTGGCCTTTGGTGGGTTCGGGTTGGAACCCTGCAGGAAGTGGTGTATCACCCATTTTAGCATTTTCCATACCGCAACGCTTAAGGACTTTGTCAAGGTAGGCGCATTGATCAATATAGATCTTTTTGCCACGACGATTAATCCGCATGCGAAGGAATTCTTTGGCTTCACCAAGATCTCTGCATTCCCAGTGTGACATGAATTTCCCTTTAAGGGAATCTACGAGTTTCTTGTCAGGTCCAGCGAAGAGTGCGTCATCAACGTAGATGATGGCGATGACTAGAGAGCCATCTTTTCCTCATCGGATAAAAATACCTGCATCAGAGCTCAGGCGTTTGAAGCCGAGTGTTTTCATGTATGAGTCCAGTGTTCGCCACCAGACAAGACCTGCTTGTTTCAGTCCATACAGAGCTTTGCGCAGTAAGAGGACTTTATCCTCTTTGCCTTTGATTCGAAAACCTTCAGGCTGTTCCATGTAGATAGTCTCATGTAAGACGCCATATAGATAGGCATTTCGAACATCGAGTCCAGTGAGATACCAGTTGTTCAGCGCAGTCAAGGCGAGCAACAGTCTAACAGTCTCAAACCGTACTACAGGGGAGAAGACTTGGTCATAATCAAGACCTTCAATTTGTGAGAACCCTTTGACAACAAGGCGTGCCTTCTTACGACCATCAGATTTGACGTCAAAGACCCAGCGGTTCTTAATGACCTTTCGGTCTGCTGGACGATCCATGAGTTCAAAAGTACCACGCCGTTTGAGCGCTTCAAGCTCTTCTTGGCAGGCCTTAAGCCATTCCTCACGCTCAGCCTTAGGTAGGCGAGTAATGTCCTTGTAAGTCCATTCACGGACGTTCTCAGAGCTTTTCAGCTCCCCCTCAAAGGGAACGGCCTTAGCCATGAGAAAATATATTAATTCAGCTCCCCCTTCCCGACATAGTCTGATCAGGGTATTAGCTTCGTCACCGGGAGTGACAGAGGGTTGTTCTCCATTTTCAGGAGTAGGATGCTCAGTACTAGGTCCGGGAACCTGTTTTGGCTCAGGACGTTCTTGCTCAGCCGAGGAGCTACCTGGCTGTGGTGCGCGTCTCTGAATATCCCTCTTTGGTCTCTCTACCTGTTGTTCCGTAGGAAGCTTAGTGCTGCTTCTAGGATCACCGGTAAGACGAGTAGGTGGTCTCCGCACACGACCTGAACGTCTCAACTGTTCTTGAGCAGGAGGTTGTTCATTCCGGGGTTGTGGCGGCGGACTAGGATCTCATGCTGGCTGTTCAGCTGGCACAGGCGGTGCAACGTCTTGCTCCGGATCCTGTCTCATTTGGGGAGTGGTAGGTTGATGAAAGATGGGAACATCATCATCACCAGGTGGAGGAATAGGATCTTTAGGATCTAGGTTGCGATCTGGTAGTCGCGTAGAGCGATGACGCTCTGAGGATTTACAACGAAGAAATAATTTCTCGTCAAACACTGCGTGCGTAGCAGTGAACATTGCATTGTTCGACCGCATGTAGATATTTCCGTGTCCACCATCTGAAACTCCGAGATATGTTATTAGTTCTGACCTGGGCGATTGTTTGTTTACCCGTACTTCTTCATGAAGAAAGACGTACGCGCCACAGCCAAAGACACGCAAGTGATCTATGCGCGGAACTTTGTTGTACAAAATCTCATATGGTGTCTTCCATTTGTGACGACGCATAGGAGTGCGGTTATACACATGCACAGCGTGTGCAACAGAGAATTCCCACCAGGAATCAGGAATACAGGCTTGAAAGCGCTGTGGTTCACTTTTCTCAATAATAATCCGGATAAACCTTTCGGCTCTTCCATTCTGCTGGTGGATATGAGGAGATGACCATTGTGCTTTGATACCTTCGTCTTTAAAGAACTCATCAAGTGCATTGGATCTAAATTCTCCGCCACCATCAGACATCCATTCCTTGACGTTAGTCTCGTATAGATTTTTGACTGTGGCAATGAATTGCTTTATCACCGGAAGAGCTCCGCTCTTCTTTTTTAAGTGGCAGTAGAACCCATGCGAAGTATAGTCATCTATGAAGAAGATCGTATACTTGTACTTGTGGTACGAAATGGTAGGCCATTCTTTGAGATCTGAGTGAATAATCTCGAAGGGACGTGATGCCCGACGATTAGTTGGCGGAAATGGACGTAAAGTCATCTTTCCCTTGGCACAACCTTCACATAGATCTTCCTCATGGGGAATGCTAAAGGTGGGAACACCTTCTGCATGTTTCCTCAGTTGAGTGAGTGCTTCGCGCGATGGATGACCCATGCGACGATGCATGGTAGTGTAGTCCACTGAGTGGATCACTAGGTTTACAGCCATAGGCTGTGGCGAATAATCTTTGAGAATGTAGATTGTATCGCTGTGAGTTCGTGGTTCAAATGACAGGAATAAACCGTCTTTGTCCCAGAAGTCAACTTTGTCTGCGTTGCCGCGAACAGTTTTGCCATCTTGTAGGAAGCGTCCTTGTGCTATAAGGCGATGACTCAACTCCTTCATATAGAATACTGGAGCGATTCGTGCCGAATGCATGCGACCTCTAACATCCTTGAAATTTATCAAGACAGTCCCAACGCCAGTAATGTAGGCAGTTGTGGTTGCAGTTGCTATGAGCACTTTTTCCTCAAGGTCTTCATACTCAATGAAGTCACTCAAGTCAAAGGTAGTGTGTTCAGAACAACCAGAGTCGTTCATCCACCATTTAGGTTGATTTCTCTGTTTACCCTTACACTTCTTGCACACAGAGTATAAAACGTCATGTACACAAAAATGTTCATTGGATATATACTTGGCATCGATACGGTAATTATACAAACGGGACAAGAGATCAGGCTCAAAGGCTGACTTGCATGTCTTCGCCACTGCAACCGATGAAGGTGCGTTAGTATATCCCATATGGTCAAGATCAGAGGAGGGTACTGACCCCATGGTGTCCATGAATCCAGTGATTGCCAAAATTTCACGATCTAAGTCGAAGTTCATCAACTCATCAGGGTCGAAAGAGGCAGTTCCTGGGACCTCAAAGTCCATAGGAGGAGATGGAGGAGGCGGCGTAGGAGCCTTACTGCCATTCTCAACATCATCCACAGGAGACATTGCACGAGTGCGCTTTGTCGGAGGATCAAGTTCATCATCACTGTCCAACTCCGAAATATGCCCAGCTGGCTCAAGGGTGCGAATGACTTCGGCAGTCGCACGGACGCCAATGTCACGGGCACGTTTGATGGCCATCCTTGTCTTCTTATGAAGATGAAGGGACGTAGCATTAGGAGGAGGGTTGTAAGGAGGATGGATGGAGTGCTTGCGCACATCTTGAACAGAAGGAGTAAGATCAGTACGTACCGGACCAAAGTCAACAGTACTGCCAATCGGACTGAAGTCCATAGAGTCTGCATCAGCTTGGGCAGTGTTTGCATTCTTCTTAGCCTTCTTGTTCTTTCCACTGCCACGCTTACGCTTCTTCTTGTTGTCATCGTTCCCATTCTGTCCCTTCTGCTGCTGGTTACTACCGTTACCATGCTGCTGTTGGGAGAACTTGGGATCGTTTCCCTTGCGATGAACGTTCGAAAACTTGTTCGCGTTCTGCGGTTGGGAGTTGCCAATGGTGTCTCCGCTGAAAGCGTTCATAACTGCGATACGAACTTTAGCAAAGGTCAATTTCTTGAGCTCTGCAGTTTCAAGCTGAGACATGGTTTGGATAACGACAGAGTAACGTGATGGGAGCTTAGATAAAAGAATCAAAGCTTCGAGGTGGTCAGCAAGACCAATGCCAGCTTCATCCATACGGGTGAAGTACATGCCAATCTCCATCATAGAGGACAGCGGATTTTGCTTGTATGGAATTTTAATAGCTATAGCGGCAGCAAAGTCATTAAAGACTGCGCCCAGACTCTTGACATTGTAAGTCTTGGCTAGATAGTTCCAAAGCTTCTTAGCTGTGTCGCTGTATTCCTTGGCAAGGATGCGGATGGAGGGAGAGATACGGAGGCGAATGTTACCAATAGCCTTGGTGTCGATCTCCTTCCAGGCTTTGAAAACAACCTCATAGTTCTTCCAGGCTTCAACACTGGCGGCGTTTGCAGCAACAAGTGGAGATGGTTCACTGGGTTGGTCAGTCGTAATTGCTGATTCAAGCCCTGTAGCCTGAAGGAAGGCTTCCATTTCAGAGGCCCAGGTGTCGTAGTTATCACCTTTGAGGGTGGTGGTAACAGCGGTGAAGAGTGCAGAAGACATTGCGGTCTGGATAAAATCAACAGAAAATGTCAGCATGCAGTTCATAAACACTCAAGACAACAGATGGAAAAATGGCATGAATGTTATTGCCAGTAGTGACAAGCTGCGACATATGTCTAGCAAGCTGTCATCTACAGTGTCAAGCACTCTTGGGCGATGTCATAATCAGCACTGTTAAGTGCGATATTGACTTCAGCACCAGAGGCGACGTTCCAGGTAAAGGTCTGTGTCAGAGACAGCAATCAAATAGATGCGTCCATGACAACAGTAGACCAGAGAGCGCTGCGAGCTTAGAGCTCAGCAAAGCGTTCATCCGGGGCCCATAACCTGTTGAGCAGGCAAGGAGTGCGTAGTGGGAACACTCTCCAGTACCATACCTGGTAGTAGAGCTTAGTGTCTCAGTGAGGCAATAAAAGTAAGAGAGAAGCGAGTTGGATTCCAGTACAGGATATGGCCTGTTTATATACATAACTGTATGACAGTATTACATAAGGAAGTACTGAGGAATCCGCATATAGTAAATAACTAGATATGACTACATATGACATATTATAACACATGATCATAATAGTGGCATGTGAACAGCATAGCCGCGTTCAACACCACATACCTCGTATAGCTCCGCAGCCCCGCATACCCTGCATCCTCCTCCACACCACCGCCACAGTCATAATGATCTCCGCATACCACACCCTCACCAAACTCCCTAGGCATGCTGTGATCAGTGCGCAATATGGTGGTCAATTCCAGTATTTGACTGTTCAAGGGTGCGTGTGTGTGTTAAGCAAATTCATATTTCATCCTCGTTATGCTCAGCCTTGTATATTGAACATTAATCAATTTGAATCTGTAGGTTATTCATGACATGCACTACGTCTTTCATTACCTTGGTCATAGAGTTGTTTTTTTCTAATGATTCAGATTTGGGGAATCATGGTGAGTATACAGAGCCCTCTTTTAGGAATTAATCCAAATGCTGCAGTGGAAACAGCTTCGGCTTCCTGGGAATTGCTCTTGAAAAAATCAATCAATCATATCAAATATATCCTTATCACTATTGCTATGCCTGTATGTCAATTCTGTCTGGGTTCTTCCATATGTTGTAACTTACTAATCACTTCAAATGCACTTTGCTGTGTGCATTATCCCAACATGCATTACTTATTATCATCAATGTCAACATCTCCTTCATTCTTTCCTTCCTCCCTCATTAGCTCTCTTTAACAATCTCTCTAATATACTGGCCCCTCCTTGTCTTTGCTACCCAGTTCATTCTTCAGAACAACAATTCTAACAATAACTTGCTAAACACACTCAACAAGGGTGCCAACCCAGCTCCAGTGGAAATATCATCATTTGCACCACTAGCCCAGATCCCCCTATTACTTGATCTTTCACTTCATTTTGTCCCAGGGGTTACTTTGGTTTTGGATTTTTTGGTATTTGGAAGAAGAAAGTTTGGGGGTGGTGAGATGAGACAGAGGCAAAGGCAGAGGCAGATGAAGAGGGAGAGGTGGAGATGTTATCCAGAGATGCTTTTAATATTGGGGTATACAGTGTTTTATGCATGGTGGGTAGAGAGATGTGCAGCATTTAATGAGGGGAGGTGTAAGTGTTTTTGTACTTTTATTATTTTTTCTTATTGTCTATTTATAAACTTGTGTATCTAGTCCCATATCTATTGCTCACAGAAAACCCATTTGAGGTACGTATAGGGGTATACACTGGTGTGGGGGTATTGGTGGTATTGGTGTTTTGGGTTGTTCATTGGGTGCATGGGTAGGTAGAGGTGAGGTAGGGCAATGTTATAACAGGGGCAGCAAGTCCAAAGGTGTTGATGCAGGGTGGGGTGGAGTTGATATAGTGGGTAAGGGAGGGAGTCAGAGTCAGAGATCAATGAAAGAAGAAAGACTTTGGTAATGGTTTTTTTTTCTAGTCTTTGTTTACTGTATATAATGTTTTTCTCCTTTTTCATACAAAATGAGAATGAAAATAAAATGAAGGCAAATGAAATCACATATTACAAAGCTGTAGGTTATGGAAGTATCATCCTTACATATACTGCTGACATGCCTAAATTTTGGCTAGACGTTTATGCAGTGAATTGTGACACTTTCACACATAGATTTGTATCAAGAGGACTGTAATTGAGACCCAGATTGACAGTCAAAGTCAATACTGAATCAGTCTAATGGTTGAAGGGAACCTATACCCATACTACCACAAGTTGGTTAGTTTACCCATCCCCAATACTACCTTCAGATAAAGGTCTACCTGTTTGTCAAGCAGGATTATACCAGACTCGGACTACATCCGAAGGATGACCATTCACATATGACATGCCAAGGGTATTCTTATTGGACCTTACACTGGCAGGAGTTTGGAAGAACTTACTCAAGTAACCATGAGCCAAGTATTGACTCAAAATGACTTTTTAGAACTCAAAAATTGTCAAATAAACATTCCAGAATGAGATTATGCATTAATCTAAAAGACTGTGATTTAGTCTAATAGACCAATCAGGTTGCATGGGGTTGCATGGTTGAGGAAAATGACTAGAAAGATGATCAAAGTACTGCGAGGCTCCGAAGACATATCAAATGTATGTCAAAGAGTCATGACACAGAAAACATTAAAGAATACAATTAAATGAATACTATGCACAACTCCCTTAATAGAGTATAGACACAATGGGTGTCTATTGAAAGCAAGAAGTAATTAGTTTAATCCAGATGAATCAGATTGATAGAATTAGAAATGAGGAAAGCTGATTTGCCTCCAGAAGAGATGACAAACAATTGAAGGACGTGTTGAGCATCAATGACAGATGAACACCATTTGAGTCATTCTCCAAAGCAATTAAATTAAATGAATACTGAAGTACCTACCTATGTTTGGAGGTGTACTAGAATCTTGGAACCAATATGGACCAAATAAGAATGCATAGATTCAAATTAAATGATGTATGACCTATTGTAGAAGTTTCCTTGCAGTTCTGAACATTTATTCTATTAAATTAATTGTACTGTGCGATTTTATATCCTGTATGTATAAATAGTAATCAGATGTATCTGGAATGGATGTGATTTTGGGACAATGTTGCAGTGCTATTCTGTAAAAAGGAAAGACACACTCCCACCAGACTAAAGCCTCTTCACTAGCAGCCATTCAGGCCTGGCACTTGCAAGTATAGAAATGTCATGTTCTGCTCCTTGTGACTGCAAGAAGCTATATCCAGTTGTTGGTCTTAAGGGCAAATCATGCTGTGTGGTTGTGCCAGCACATAGTTCTAGCCCTCTGTAGGGGTCTGTGTGTTCTGGTTTTAACTTACTTTGATTCAAAACACCGATTCTTGATATACCCATATCAACACCACTAAAGCACGAATAGTTTAGCTCTCAAAAGCTTTGCGGAACCTTTGACAATGCTACCCCTTGCTATTAAATAAATTTTATAGCAGTGAACTCACATATTGTGTATTGGATTGGTTGGTTGGAGTGCCCATTTGATTCCTTCCTTTCTCTTTCACACAAAAATGAGGCAAGCTTGTTACCACCCAAACCTGATGCACTGTAAGACCTGGGTCAGAATTGGTCTTAAGGTTGGGTTTGGTATGAGAAGTTTATGTTGTAGCATGTTGAGAGCAAGCTGGAGCTTGAAGGGAGCTACGGGAACTGCGACTGAGGACAGAAATGACCTAGTAGTGGTTGGAATTGCAAGATGTGACCCTTGAAGGGGCTCCTAGAAGGTCCAGGGAGGTCCCTAGGACATAATAAGGGAAGGTAGAAGGAATGGGAACCAGTAGATATAAGAGTGCTACGTAGTGTGAGTTGTACTAGCTAGGAACATCAACGTAGGATCATTGTAAATTGTAGATGATGTGGGTCTTGAATGTGTGAGCTCCCGATAAGGTATAAGCTGTTAAGATCATGTACACCGTATAACCGTGCCAAAGCCACAAGGTGTCTAAGTGCGGAAGACAAATGGGACAGTAGTGAAGTTATTAACAACACCGCCGTTACGCCGTTAGTCCCCGGAGATCGAGAGTAGAGAGAGAGGAGCTAAGTAGCAGCCAAGTCGGAGCGGCGGTATCGCCGATGACGAGGAGTGGACCAGAGAATGTTCAAGTCCTAAGGTCGAGGGGAACGTACTTCAAGGCATTGAGCCTGAAGACTTAGAGAGTAGAGAGTTAAGGAGGGAATCTAAGTCAATAATTAAACTGAGGAACTACAGTAGCATACAGGCAGTATTTATATCTATGGAACGGCGCAGCGGTGCGGAGCGCCAGACTAACTACTAGGAGCTATACGAGTAGTACCTGCAGGGTAGAGTAAAAGACAATAAGGAGAGACTAGAACGAAAGGGTATGTGTAGCGAGAAAGAACAATAAGAGTGGATCTTCGGAGTACCGAGCGGCGGAATGGAGGCCCAAGGCATGGGCTTGACAGTATCCCCCTCTTAGGCTTGAGCCCTCGAAAGCCATTAATACCGGGAGTTGGTTAGTCACCAAAGAAAATTTTTAAAGGCCGTCAGCATCGGGAATTTGACCCATCAGTCAGCAGGAAAATTTTCAAAAGCCGTTGGTACCGGGAATTGGCGTTAGTCATCAGTGAAAATTTGCGGTTCACCGTAGACCAAACACAATTCGAAGGAAAATTTTCGCTGGTCCGTGCGCAGTTTTGCCCTATAAAAGGCCCAGGGTTTTGCCGCTAAGGCCCTAACTTTTCCAAAAATCCTAAGTTCATCAGCATGTCGACCAGCCGCACCATAACCACCACACGCCACAGGTCGGCCGCCGGACCTTCGAGGTCATGGCCTACCCCCACTCCACCCATCGACCTCACCACCCATGGCGACCCTGATGAAGACGACGACGACGCCTTGGAGGAGGACGACGACAAGGCCATTCGGCGGGCGGAGGAGCGAGTCCGCAAGATGAAAGCAAGAAAAGCGGCGGCGGCGGCCAAGAAAGCAGCAGAGGAGGCGCGGAGGCAGAAGGAGGCGGCTGCAAAAGAGTTGGAGGAACGTCGGAGGGTAATGGCGGAGGCAGCTACCGCTCATAGTCAGCGGGGTTCTTCGCCCGGCGGGAGTTCGGTGGTGGTGGAGATTCAAAAGGAGAAGGGTAAGGGCAAGGCTAAGGCCCAGGTGAGTACCGAAGACCATCCACGCTAATCTCCTACTAACATCCCTGCTTGTAGCCTGTTGGCGGGGACCCCGATGATGGCGGCGACGGGGAAGATGACGACGACGACGAAGAAGATTGGGCTCCCTGCGAACGGTGCAGGAGCAAAAAGATCCCTTGTCAGATGCAGGTTGGCAAGAGGAGTTCGGTTATCTGAAAACCCTGCCATGACGCGAAGGTACGGTGCTCCTACTCTGGGCGGCCGTCGACAGTGAAGCGGGAAGGAGGAGGGAATCCGCTCGGCGAGCGGATAGCGGTACTCGAGAGCCAAATGGCTCAATTACTTGCTGACAACCGTCAACTCCGGGATGGTCAAATTAAGGCGAATACGTACCATCGCCACATGACCCGGAAGTTGGAATGGTTAGTGATGGATGCCAACAGGAGAAGGAAGACGCTCCCTGAATTGCCGGAGGCCGGACCATTGGCGCCTTCGAAGAAGAGAAGGAGGGTAGCAGATAGTGATGAGGAGGAAGAAAAGGAGATTGAAGGGGAGATGGAGAAGGAGAGGGAAGAAGTGGAATTGGAGGAAGAAGAAGAAGAGGAGAACGACAAACCGGCGCCGAAGAAGGCCCGGTCAGACAAAGGGAAGGAGAAGGAGGTGTAGTGTAGCGTACGGACATCGGACCTCGGCCCTTCGGCCAACTCTTGTAATCCTCTTGTCGCCCTGCCTTCGGTGTGTAATTTTGTTTTTTGGACTTTTGTATATAAAAAAAAATGTTAACTCGATTTTGAAATCGGAAAGCGAATGGGCCGCGAGGCGGCGTAAGAATTAATTAGTTCGAAGTATAAGTAGTTTTAAGTGTAAATGAATATAAGTGAAAACAGTAAATTGAAGGAGAATGTAACCAATTAAGAGAAAGAAATAAACACTCAATTTGCTATCATTGTGTTTATCCTCTAAACGCACAAAGTAAACTTCGGCGGAGCGCGGCGAAAACGGGAAAAGGAATAAAATGATTTTTTGTAGTCAAGGTCCAGGCTTCAAAGGATAACGAGCGTGGAATGCGGGTACCAGCTCGTCAGCATGTAATTCATCAGCAGCAACCCAAGAGAATTCATCATCAGTACCTTCGTAACCGGCCCACCGAATATAATAACATAGAGGACAACATTTATACCTTCTGTCCAGCTTGGAGTCCAGGGTTTCGGCAACGTTGTGCTCCTCTTCACCATCAACTTCAATTGGAGGTGGAGGAGATTGAGTACGATTCGGCGTAACCGGCTCCAACTGTGAGACGTGGAAAACCGGGTGAATGCGGCGAAGATAGTCCGGGAGCTTGAGCTCATAAGACAGAGTACCAGGTCGACTGATGACCTTGAAAGGACCAAGATATTTTTCAGAGAATTTTTCAGTAGGACGAGTAGAGCGAATGTGCTTAGCAAGAACAAATACTTCGGAGCCGATCGGGAACTCCAGGTGCGAGATTCTTTTCCTGTCAGCTTGTTCCTTGTAACGAGATTGAGCTAAAAGGATTTCCTCTCGAAGGAAAACGTGGAGTTCATCGAGGTTGACGACAAAGTCTCTAGCTAGATCAGACTTCATATCGACCTCGGGCCGAACGGTGATGTTAGGGTGGTATCCTTTGTTAGCGAAGAATGGAGTAATACCAGTAGAAGCATTGGGAGCATTGTTATAGGCGAACTCGGCGATCGGAAGTAGAGGCGACCAGTCATCTTGTTGGTAAGAACAATAGGTCCTGATGTACTGCTCGAGAGTCTGATTGACACGCTCAGTCTGTCCATCGGCTTCCGGATGATATCCAGAGGTATAATGAAGTTCCATGGAGAGCACTTTACCGAGAGCCCGGAAAAACGCTGAAACAAATTCGGAACCACGATCGGAAGTAACATGATTAGGAACACCATGCTTAGAGAAGACGTGAATAACAAAAAGCTCAGCTAGTTGTTCGGAAGTAATGGTGTCATGAGTTGGAATAAATATAGCTTGCTTGGAAGATCGATCCACGACGACGAGGATAGCTGTACTAGCCATTCGACATTGGCAGTTGCTCAATGAAGTCCATAGAGATGGAGTCCCATGGTCGGACCGGAACCGGCAAACACGCATATGAAGCCCTCCGACACCAGCCCCATTAAGTACCAATCTCGATCGCCTGTCTCTCTCGATTATCTGCCTCATGCTCCCTAGGTTCTGATGTTCCCTTGTTCACTTCCCGTACCTATTTAAGTAGCTCCGCAACGTCCCCAAGCGCCAGCTTGGTATATTTTGAACACACACCCTTTTGCATAGGTCCAGTCCCTGTCCCTTTGTACCTGCTAACCATACGGATTTCTCTTTACTCTCTGTTTCATTACCTCTGTTTCTCTCAACTCTTGTCTATCGTCTCTGTGATCGTCTATACGACCCAATACACGCTTTTACTTTACGTCTAAGCAATCCGAGTGAGTTCCCGAGCTCCCTCGAACAATACTAAAGCTCCCCAACGCCTACCGCCTTGGTGAGCTAACCTCCCCAAACCTCCTCGAGCTCCCTAGCTATTCTATAGGCTTCAGGACCTCGATCTAGGTAACGTCGAAGCTACCCCTCATGTCGAACTACGTACTGCTTCTCCGTTACCACCTCCCACACTCGAGGACGTCCATCCTCAAGCCTAGCCCCCAGGGACCTACCCTCCCTGGCACATCCCTTCTCGGGAGCTTACCACCTTGAGACCCATCTATACATACGACCTACTCGATCCTATATTGACGTTCTAGCGAGTACAACTCCTACTACGCAATATAGTACGGTCCCGCACTCTTCCCTAACCTCCCTACGCCTTAGGGACCTCCCTGGACCTCCTAGGAATCCCTCAAGGGTCACCATCCCGTCGTTCCAGTCACTACTAGGTCATTCCCGTCCTCGGTCGCGGTTCCCGTAGCTCCCTTCGAGCTCCAGCCTGCTCCTAGCACGCTACAACATAAACCTCCACATACCAAAACCTACCCTAAGACCCATTTTGACCCAGGTCTTACAGAACCATCAAAAAGACGAAGATTAACAGGAGAGATTTTGGTCGTAAGAATGGAATTTTGTGAAACATAACGAGTATCGATGAAAGAGTCAGTAGAACCAGAATCAACAAGAGTAGGAAATTTAAGAAGAGCAGAGATGGGTTCGGCCGGCGCGGCCGAATCGGATAAAGGAAATTCAGTAGTCAATGATATTACAAGAGATCGTTCAATGGAAGAAAGAGCGGACACGTTGAGATATAACTCCCCAGGTGAGGTACGAACCTGATCAACGCAGCTCCCGTTTCGTACCGGGGAACAAGAGCTGCGGACTAGTTTTCCGATTCCTCTTCAACAACCTCAACGGTTGCTTCGGGGGTTTCTTCAACCTCGGCAGCACGGCCCTTCGATTCTCGGGCCTTTCGCTTATTGCAGTCAGCAATCTGATGCTTACCACCGCAGAAGAGACAAAGATTATTCTTCATCCTTCTTTCCTTCTCTGAGGGAAGGACTTTCCCATCTGCACCAAAATGGTTGAACACGGGGCGCTGACCGCCGGATTGGCCAGAATTCGAAGAGTTCTGGGGCTTACCATTGTTGTTAGGCTTACCACCAGAAAAGGGTTTAGGCTTCGGCGTGAACGGCGCCGAAGAGCCAGATGGCTGAGAGTTGTTTTGCTGGTTAGTAGAACCAGTCTTAAAGTCCGAGGAACCCTTCTTTGGGTTCCAAGCAATGAAAAGCTTACCAGCCTCACGCTTTCTAGTTTCCTCGCGTTTCCAATAACGATTGTCAATACGAAGAACTTCCTGACAATAATCGGCGAGCGTCGCTGGCTCGGGCAAACGCGCCATTTCGTCCTTCATACGTTCAGCTAGGCCTCGTCCATAAGCCCATTTCAGGGCAGCAGAATCCCAGTTGGTACTAGCAGCTAGGGTGTTGAACCGGATGTTGTATTTCCGGATGTTCTCAGTTTCCTTCATCTTCAGATTACCGAGAGAATCTTCGGCCTCGCCTTGGGCGTCGTAAACGCCGAAATTGTCCTGAAGCTCCTTTACAAGGGCTTTGAAGGAGGATGTCCAGGCCAGCAGCGAGTCGAGATCCGGGTCGAGAATATCAGGGACGAACCATTCTTTGGCTGACCCACTGAGATAGGAAAGGGTGTAATTCACCTTCCGTTGGTCGGTGAAATACTTTGGACGGTCATTGAAGACCAGGGCAAGATTGACGAAGAACGTCTTGAGTTTTCGGGGATCCGAACCGTCGAATACCTCTGGCTCCTTGACCTTGCTCTTGGATTCAGAGCTGTCAGAGGGACGGCCGAGAGCGGCGAGGACGGTACCAAGGGTCTCAATGGAGCCCTTGAACCCCGAGAGGAGTTCCAACATAGCTCGTTGCTCGTTGGGGATGTCAGGAGAGATAGGAGAACGGGGTCCACCAGGTCCACCAGGACCGCCGGGACCGCCGGGACCGCCGGGACCGCCGGGACCACCAGGTCCACCAGGTCCACTGGGGTTACCAGGCTCACCACGCGGTAAACCGCCGGAGTCGTCATCCAGATCGTCATGATTGTTATCGGCGCCCGGATCGTCGGGGTCGACAGGAGGGTCTTGATCATCGTGATCACCAGTGTCCAAATCGAAGTGAGGAGGTGGGTCACGAGGAGATTCAGAAGCAGCACGACGTTGGGGTTGTTTCCCCGTACGGCGGGCTATGGCTTGGAGAATTGGAGAATCAATTCGAGTAGTTGACCGGCCCCGAGCCGGAGCGACCACGGGGGGTTGTCCACGGCGAGGGGTCAGGACTTGGACAGGTTGTCCATCACCGGTATACAAGGTACTGTATTCGAATTGTTGTTCTTCTTCCATGACTTCAGGAAGAGTCGACGTAGTAGGGACAGTGGCTGGACCGAAACCGCGATTACGGCGACATGGTTGACCGATGGCAGAGATAGATTCGGAGAATGGGGCAAATGATTGGGCTGTAGTGAAGAAAGTGTTTTCTTCGGAGTTAGCTCTAGATTGAGCTCGAGTTTTCGGAGGCATAAAAAATGATATGTCAGTACGACGTTAACGGATTGAGTTTAATTATACTGTTAAGATCATGTACACCGTATAACCGTGCCAAAGCCACAAGGTGTCTAAGTGCGGAAGACGAATGGGACAGTAGTGAAGTTATTAACAACACCGCCGTTACACCGTTAGTCCCCGGAGATCGAGAGTAGAGAGAGAGGAGCTAAGTAGCAGCCAAGTCGGAGCGGCGGTATCGCCGATGACGAGGAGTGGACCAGAGAATGTTCAAGTCCTAAGGTCGAGGGGAACGTACTTCAAGGCATTGAGCCTGAAGACTTAGAGAGTAGAGAGTTAAGGAGGGAATCTAAGTCGATAATTAAACTGAGGAACTACAGTAGCGTACAGGCAGTATTTATATCTACGGAACGGCGTGGCGCAGCGGTGCGGAGCGCCAGACTAACTACTAGGAGCTATACGAGTAGTACCTGCAGGGTAGAGTAAAAGACAATAAGGAGAGACTAGAATGAAAGGGTATGTGTAGCGAGAAAGAACAATAAGAAGAGATTACAATAAGAGTGGATCTTCGGAGTACCGAGCGGCGGAATGGAGGCCCGAGACATGGGCTTGACATAAGCCCAGAAAGTGGGGGTAGCGGCAGGCGTCCTCAAGTGGTGGAGGTAGTAATGGAGAAGCGGTACATAGTTCTGTCAAGTCCATGCCTCAGTACCCCATTCCGCCGCTCGGTATTCTGAAGATCCATCTTTTATTGTAATCTCCTTCTTATTGTTCTTTCTTGCTACACATACCCTTTCATCCTAGTCTCTCCTTATTGTCTTTTACTCTACCCTGCAGGTACTACACGTATAGCTCCTAGTAGTTAGTCTAGTGCTCCGCACCGATGAGCCAATCCGTAGATATAAATACTGCCTGTATGCTACTGTAGTTCCTCAGTTTAATTATCAACTTAGATCTCCTTTCCAACTTAGTCCTCCTCTAAGTCTTCAGGCTCATCGCCTTGAAGTACTCTCTACTATAACCTTAGGACTTATATGTTCTTTGGTTTGCTCCTCATCACCGGCGCTACTGCCGCTCCGACTTGGCTGCTACTGGCTCCTCTCTTCTACACTCTCGATCTCCGGGGACTAACGGCGTAACGGCAGTGTTGTTAATAACTTCACCACTGTCCCACTTGACCTTCTGCTCTTAGACACCTTGTGGCCTCTGGCACGGTTACATGGTGTACATAATCTTAATAAGTTCGACATAAGGTATAGCTTCGACATTACCTAGATCGAGGTCCCAGAGCTTGTGGAGTAGTTGGGGAGCTCAAGGAGGTTTGGGGGAGGTTGGCCTGCCAAAACAGTAGACGTTGGGGAGCTTTAGTATTGGTGGAGGGAGCTCGAAGACTCACTCAGATTGCTTAGATGTGGAGTAAAAGTGTTTATTGGATCATTTAGACAATCGTAGGAGATGAGAGACAAGAGTAGAGAAACTGAGATAAAGAAACAGAGAGTAAAGAGAAATCTGTATAGTTAGCAGGTACAAAGGGACAGGGACTGGACCTATGCAAAAGGGTGTGTATTCAAAATATACCAAGCTACCTGATGTTTAGGATATAAGGGTACTTATATAGACAAGATGAAAGGGTCAGGGGAACATTGTGTGAAGTGGACACTTAATGGGGATGTTCTAGAATACATGAGGATGGACTGATGGGGGCATGGACAAGCTCCCGGGTCTGTTAAACAGTAGGCTGGAGGGCGGCGAACTCCTTCTCCTGGTGGCATCCATTATCAACCAATCTAACTTTTGATTAAAGTGACGGTGGTACATATTGGCCTTCACCTGGCCCTCTCGCAAATACCAATTGTCGGCAAGCAGTTGAGCTACCTGGCTCTCAAGGACAGCCAGGCGCTCACCAGTTGGATTAGCACCTTCTTCTTGTTTCAATGTGGAGGGCCGGCCGGAGTACAAACATTGTACTTTTGCATTGTGGCAGGGTTTACATATAATCGAACTCCTCTTGCCAGCCTGCATCTGGCAAGGGATCTTCTTGCTCCTGCACTGTGTGCAGGGAGCACATTGATCTTCTTTGTCATTGTTGTTGTCATCACCATCACCATCATCCGGGTCCCCGCCGACCGGCTAAAGAATTGTTGTGAGTCAGTGATAGTGGGGTATATAGCCAAGGATAAATTACCGCGGCCCATGCCTTTCCTTTCCCTTTGCTCTTCACCATTCTCCTGATTTCCATGACGGGCCTCCTTGGGGAAGCAGACATCTCGGTGGGAGAAGTCCCCCTCTGACTTCTGGTGGTCGTTGCATCGGCCAACAGCCTCCTCTGCTCCACAACCTCTTCCTCCTGTTGCCGAGCCCGGATGGCCTGCTCTCGCACCTCATGTGCTGCCTTCTGCCTTCCTGTCCTTCACCCTCTGGACCTTTTCAAGGGCCTTCGTCGTCATCATCAACACCGGTGTTACTGGAGGGGGGCGGGGGTACGGGCAGATTGGAGGGGCCAGTGTGGGGATTAAAGCAGGAAGAAGTAGTAGTGGTGGTGGTTTGGCTAGTGGACATGTTGGACTTGAAAGTTTTGGAAAAGTTAGGCCCACAGCAGTAAAACCCTAGCCCTTTTATAGGGACAAAACGGCACATGTGTCACAAAGCGGCAAAGGCGGAGTGACTAACGGAGCAGGGGAGCGGAGTGACTAACGGAGCAGGGGAGCGGAGTGACTAAGCAGAGCAGCAAGGCAGAGCGACTGAGCGAGGCAGCAAGGCAGAGCGACTGAGCGAGGCAGCAAGGCAGAGCGACTGAGCGAGGCAGCAAGGCAGAGCGACTGAGCGAGGCAGCAAGGCA
The DNA here is from genome assembly GCF_021015755.1 of Lentinula edodes. NCBI lineage: Eukaryota > Fungi > Basidiomycota > Agaricomycetes > Agaricales > Omphalotaceae > Lentinula > Lentinula edodes. The sequence continues at coordinate 307,007 of NW_025764315.1, forward strand.
GAGCGACTGAGCGAGGCAGCAAGGCAGAGCGACTGAGCGAGGCAGCAAGGCAGAGCGACTGAGCGAGGCAGCAAGGCAGAGCGACTGAGCGAGGCAGCAAGGCAGAGCGACTGAGCGAGGCAGCAAGGCAGAGCGACTGAGCGAGGCAGCAAGGCAGAGCGACTGAGCGAGGCAGCAAGGCAGAGCGACTAAGCAGAACGGAGACAGGCTGGTCCCAGATAATGACAGAGATATATTGAGTATCGTAGTCATAGGTAATAGTAAGTAAACACATACCTGGTCCCAGATAATGACAGAGAGGTCAAGATAAGGAACCAGGCTGTGGAGTTGGCTATATATACATAATCCGATCTGCGAGAAACAACAATGTAATACTGTACAGTTCAGGGGCAAGGAAGGTGGCAGAAGCTGATAGAAAGAGAAGATGGGTCAGGTGGATCAGTAATCGATGGGGGTTTGACAGTGATGGGATGATGTATTGTACAAGTAAAGGCGTCAAGACGGTGAGAAAGGGAAAATGATAGGGGCTGTGTACTTTATGACAACATGGACCAGCTAAAATTTTCCTTTGAATTGTGTTTGGTTTACGGTGACAGAAAATTTTTTCCTTGAGTAATAATTATTAATGGGAGAGTGTTGAGATTCATTCAATATATTGATTGACTTTTACCATTTGAGTAGGAGGAAAGTTGACTAATTGTAATGTAATGTATTCATCAGACTCATCCCTATTTCCTATTTCCAAATTATCTATCTATTTATTTTGTTTTATTAAGGAAAGAGAGATGGAATGGAATGAATCAAAGAAAAATCTATGGAAGAAAAAAAGAATCATCAACCCACTTCATGAAAACTCAAAACTCAAAACTCACCTCAAAAGAAACCACTTTCAAACCCAAAACCCCAAAAACCCCCCAAAAAAACTCATCATCATCATCATGATATCATATCATCCTCGTCCTACTCAACATATCATATCATATTGGGGGTACCGCGGATCGAACGCGGGACCTTCAGAAGAACGTGGTGCGAACTTTGTTGACTTCAGTCTGCTGCTCTCCCAGCTGAGCTATACCCCCATACCTTTGACTTATACCCCCGTATCTCTGAGCTACACCCCCGTATTTTTTTAGCTATACCCCCATCCATACCTTTGAATTATACCCCCATCCATATCTCTGAGCTACACCCCCATTACCACATTGTCATTAGGACATGCTTTATTTACACCCGTGTCGTGTTATGGAGACGAGAGGAGACGAGAGGAGATGAGTGATGATGAGGATAGGAATTCAGTTGATTGTTTGTTTGTTTTGTGGTTTTTTTTTTTTTTGGTTTTTGAGGAGATGGAGATGGAGTCGGAGAGGGCGTGGGTGTGGGACTGGGAGAGGTGAGGTGAGGAGAGGGAGTGGGTGTGGGCGTGGGCGTGGGAGAGGAAAGGAGGGGGAGAGGAGTTGTAAGGAGTTGTAAGGAGTCATAAGAAGGAAAGGAAAGGAAAAGATAACGGCGCGGTGCCAATGAGGAACAACCCCGGGGGTTGATGCATCATGCTACACACTTAAGGCGTTGTGAGGTATCACGAGGAGTCGTAAGGAGTCGTAAGGTATCACAAGGAGTCGTAAGGAATCATACGGAGTCGTAAGGAATCATACAGAGTCGTAAGGAGCTAAGCACAAGGAGCCGCAAGGAGAACAACAGTATCATTACTATCATTACAGATCATTACTAGACTCCAACATCCTCCGATATCTCTCCTTACAAACTCTTACAAACCCTACATAGCAACGACGGGGACCTTTGTTCTCTGTTTACGGCCGAGATACTAGTATCATATGCATATGCATAATGTACGCTAGGAAACCCCCCCATCCAGAGTTTTTTTGAACCCAACGAAGCTTAATATGATATACATATGTACCAGATACAGTTACACAGTTAGTATACAGTTAGGTGCCACGAGGCAGTCACCCAGTCGCACAGTCGTCGCACAGTCGCGGCACCCCCATTTTGATTCTTGAAGTGAAAACACGACTCGGAAAAGAAAGAAAAAAAAATAGTACTGGTAACTGAATATTGAATGAAAGTTTCGAATTCGTTGTTGTTGTTGTGAACTTAATTTGTTCTACCTTGTTACTCTATTAGTATTCGTCCGCGATACAATCACTGTCTGTCAGTCGCGATAATCATTGTCTGTCAGTCGCGATAATCACTGTCTGTCAACGTTTTTTTTTTCATCAAGAAACTTTTACCGTTTGACTACATACATAACATCGCTGCGGCTTGTTTCAACAGTCACGGCACGGGTAGTGCACGGTTGTGTTTTGTGTTTTTTTTCGTTTCGTGCTTCGTGCTTTTCGCTTCGTGCTTTGATTTGATTTGCGCTTTGCTTTGTTCGCTTTGCGCTTTGTGGCGTTTCATTGGCTGTCGTTTTCTTCTCGTTTCCTCGAGCTTTATTCTGTGGAATACGCTTTGTTTTGTTTTGTGGTTTTGCGCTCTGGAACTCACTGTGGTTACGGAATTTCGTTCTGTGGTAAAGCTCGGTGGGATAACACACACGACGAAACAGGTGCGCACCATACCATACCATACCTCACACTAATACCCAACACCACGGGCTGACATTAATCCTCTCATCTACAATCCCAGGAATTCAACCAAGGTTCAAGTTCCATTGCCAAGTTCCAAGTTCCAAGTTCTAAATTCCAAGTTCTGAATTCCAAATTCGAAATTCTGAATTCCAACCACACCCACATCCACTCGTCTTCCACATCCACAACCGCATCTAGTACATCCCGCATCGAGTACATCTGGTACATAACTGAATCATCCATACCTCGTCACATAAGGAACCGACTCGCACCTCGTTACCGGTCCCCAATCAAACCATGAAAGCTTTTTTCTCGAGATTACATCTCGGGAGCAACACCACCACCACCAACACCAGTAACCCCACCAACTCCAACTCCAATAACCCCGCCTCCACCAACGGTAACAACACCCTCAGTAATAACTTCAGTAATAACTTCAGTGGTACCCTCGGTAATACCTTCGGTACAAACAGCGCCAACGCCAGCCGCGAAAAAGAAATCGGGAAATTGCCTGCGTCGTTGAGGACGTGGCCACCTCAACCAGCACCTGCACCTGTACCTTCACCTTCACCTTCGACCACACCTGCATCATTACCAGCACACCCACTACCAGGACTACAACCAACATCGGCACCATCAGTACCTGCGGTTCGGACAGAATCCCGAGAAAGCGGACGCCGGACGTCGCAGTACGCGGTGTATAAGCCGTTGCCGGAGGTTTTGGGGGTGGGAGGTGGGATGAGTGGTGTGGAACTAGGAGGAGAAGATGGAGATGGGGAAGAAAGAGAAAGAGACAGAGAAAGGGAAAGAGACAGAGACAGAGACAGAGAAAGAGACAGAGAAAGAGAGAAGGAAGGAGAAAGAACCCCCACAGGGAGTAACACACCTGTTCCACCTGAAGCGTCCAATCCAACATCGAATACAGCGTCGAACACCAAAAAAGTAGTAGCGTTCGTCTCCTCGCAGGACCTCGAGCCTCTTCCCGAGAACAGCGGGATAAGTCGATTTCGGTCTCCAGTTCAGACTAACAGTAACAACAACGGTAACAACAACAACTCGAGTCAACAAAGTCTTCGTTCCGGGACTCCTTTTTCTCAAATGACTTCTCATACCACGCACACTGCCCATTCCTACAACACCGCTAGCACCTCGCACACCTCGCACACCGCAACCACTTCTCACACCTCCCACACAGCTAGCACCGCCTCCACCTCGCGCATCCTCTCCGCCACGTCCTGGAGCCAAGTCACCGAAGACGACCTCGTCTCCAACCTCGGCTCGCGCGAACGCACCCGACAAGAGGTGCTGTTCGAGATTATCCAAAGCGAGGAGAGATACGTCGGGGAGTTGGGAAAGATGCGGGAGATGTTCATTGAGCCGTTGTTGCATCCGTATAGCGGGAGGGGGGTGATGAGTCCGGAGCCGCAATCGATGGATGGGGATGTCAGAGAACTAGGGGCGAGAGAAGGGGAAGATTCCCTACCCCCGATAGCAGCACGGTTCATGTCTCCCACTCCCACTCCCACTTTAAGCCCTACCCCTCCTCCTAATGGCGGTCACGACGATTCCTCCTCCTCCTCCGAAGATGAGCCCGTAGCCGACTCCTCCGCATGGCGAACCCACCCCCGGTCCCCCTACCGCGGCGTCGTCGTCACACCCCCCGTAATCCCCTTCCCCTCCGGTGCACGGTCACATCAGTCCCTGCCCCCGGCTAGTAAACTCCTCAACGGAGTGTCCACACAGTCGTTGGGGCGACAGTCGTTCGTGGGGGAGAGGGGGAGAGCGCAGTCTCAGTCCAAGGTCACTCCTTCCACTCCTTCCACCAAAGGAAGCGGAAGCGGGGGAGGGGCACGGGGGATGTTTAAACAACTACGGAGTTCCGGTGCGAATACGAAAGAACCCCCGGCTCAACTCGGTGTAGACGAAACCTCTGCGCTCCCCCTGGTACCCCCGCACCTCCTCCCCCCCGACCTCCGGATCTGTCTCGAAGTCATCGACTCTGGGGTGTTCGAGGGCCACAAACGACTCGCGGAGGCGTTGAGGAAGAGATACGACGACCAGTATCCGTTGGTTAGGAGTTTAGCGGATGTTTTTGTTGCGAATGTTAGTTTTCTTTCTTTCTCTCAATGGGGGAGATACTGATACTGATTTTATTTGGGTAGTCGGATATATTCTCAGGCTACGCGACTTATGTGTTACACCTCGAACGCGCATTAGACCAAGTCGACAACGCTCTCAATTCCCCTTTTCCCTCTTCCAAACCCAAACCCAAACCCAAACCCCGCACCTCTTCCTCCCTCTCCCCCTCCCAAAACTCCTCCACATCCCAACCCCCCATCCCCCCCCTCCTCCGCACGCTCGACCTCCTCGCCTCCAACCTCGGCCACACCTCCCTCTCCATCTCCCTCTCCAAACCCTTCCAGCGCCTCCTCAAATACCCCCTCCTCTTCCAAAACCTCCTCTACCACACCGACCCCTCCACGGTCGAGTACGAGAGCACCCTCCAGATGGTGGCGGAGATCGAGGTGATGGTAAGGGGGATCGAGGATGAGAAGGTGGAGTGGGAGGATAGGGAGAAGACGAGGGATGTGTTGGGCAGGATTGAGTGGGGGGAGGGAAATGGGAGTGGGAGTGCGTCGGGAAGTGGAAAGGAGTGGGTGGGGAGACCGAAACCTGGGAGGGTTTTGGTTGAAGAATCCGTGTATCTCCCACCTTCTCCTATTCCCCCTACGTCTTCCACTTCCTCCTCCCCCTCCCCGTTATCACCCATCCAAATAAAAAAATCCAAATCCTCCTTCCGGCGTCTTTCCGATGCATTGTCTTCTTCCAACCCTTCCTCCTCTTCCCCTTCCACCCCTAATCAAGGAACCCAATCGAATAAACCCGTCAAGGCATTCAGCAAAAAAGATTTATGGGTGGTTCATTTCAACGACGTGGTGCTGCTGTGTCAGCGTACCGGGTTGACGACTGTGCCGATTTGGAGTAGTGGCAATCATGGGAATGGGAGTGAGATGAATAAGGGGAAGGATCCACCCGGTGGGGGATTAGGACCGGGGAGGAGACAGTTGAGAGTAACACCGAGGAACCTATACAAATTCATCAAAGTCGAAACGTGGGTTATTGGAGACGTGGTGCAACCACGAGAAGGCGTAGTAGCGATGGCGGATATTGAGAGAGCGAGGTTACAACAGCAGCTACCCCCACAACAACAACAATCCTACCCCTCAAAACAACGTAGTAATCATAATCATAATCATAATTCCCTCCACCCATCAACCCAACCCCGAATCATACCCATGCCTCCCGACGACGAGAACCTCCCCCGTCTCCCCCACCCCCGCCACAATCACCCCAACCACCCCAACCACCTCAACTCCAACTCCGACCCAGACGACTCAGACCCCGACTCCTCCGACTCGGACCGCAAAAGCAAAATGAGCTTCTCCTACTGGGGCGCCGACAAAGTCACTATCCAGCGTCCCCCTCGCACCAACACCACCAACAACACCAACACCCCTGGTTCCGGTATGACTAAGGTTGTGATCCGTGGTGGTAGAGGAACCGGAGTAGGGGGGAGTGGAGGGAGTACAGGCAGAATGCGAGTAGTAGGTCTCGGAAATCGGTCCCTGACTTCTTCTTCTACGGGGTCTGGATCTGGATCGGGGACACCGTCCTACCGTAGTGGTGTAGGGGTACCAGGAGGGGGAGGGGGTGGGGCACCTCAAGGTCGGATCGTTGTTCCGTCTCGAAGAGGCGGCGGGGGATCTGGGGGAGGTCATGGACATGGACACCATGGGGTTGGGTTGCATGGAGGACATGGACATCTAGGAGGACATGGGGGATATGGAGTCGGTGGACACGGACACGTGATCTCACCGAGCGCGTATTCGCGGGAAAGCAGTGCGAATGCGAAGTTTGGGTCGAGGTTGGTTTCGGAGCGGGATAGGGGGGAGAGGGAGAGGGAGAAAGACCGTGATCGTGACCGAGACCGAGACCGAGACCGAGACAGGGATAGGGATAGGGATAGAGGAGATAAAGATAAAGAGAGGGAAAAAGAGAGGGAAAAGGATAAGGGAGACAAGGACAAAGAGAAGGAAAAAGACAAAGACAAAGAAAGACCATCCAGCCGCCGTACAGGAACCCGGTCCAGAACTGCTACTGTTACTTCTACCACCACCGGCGGTGGGGGTGGAGGTGGGGATACAGCTAAGGCAACGGTTACTCGGTCACCTGCGGGTGCGTCAACCCCTGTAACTGCTTCTGCTTCTTTGACTGCTTCTTCTACCACCCCCACCCCTTCTTCCAATCCCAATCCTTCGAATTCGAATCCCAACACCCTCCCACCCCCACCCCGAATCACACCAAGCACCTCCCAAACCAGCGCGCGGTCGAGGAGGAGCTCTACCACCACCACCACCGCTACCACTACCACTACTACTACTACTACTCCTGTCCCTGTTCCTGTTCCTACCACTACTCCTTCCACTACTCCTACCACTACCACTCCTTCCACTGCTGTTGGGAAATCCAAACCAACCACAACAGGTGGGGAAAGAGGTGAAAGGGGAACAGGAACAAGTGGTCCGATATCCCGAGGCCCTTCCAACACCGGTCCATCCGCCGGAGGCAATACACGAGGATCGTCGTCGACAACGTCTACTGCGTCTACGACGGGAACGACGGGAACGACCCCCGTCTCCCCTGCTGCGTCCGAAGATTCCGGTGTGGGGATGGGGCTGGGGCTGTATAGGCAGATGATGGCGAAGGAGAGGGAGAGGGAGGGGGGGAGGGTGTAAGGTGAACCAGGAGGGGTGGAAGGTAAACGAAGGAGGGGAGGTGTAAGTGGAGAAGGAGGGGATTTTCTTGTTCTAATTCACGCGTTCACGCAGTTGCATATGACTCACGTTTCACATCTCACATCTCATGTCTCACGTTCGTTCGTTAGATACCATTTCATTCATTTATTCACTCGTTAGTTAGTTTCTTGCTCATTAGTCTCGTTAGTCTCGTTTTCGTTTTTGTTTTGCTCATCCATACACTCATACACTCATATACACACACACTCTCTCTCTCTCTCTTTCCTTCCTTTCTTCCTTCTCCCGCCTTCCTCCTTCTCCTTCTGTGTTAGATCCATCCATCCATCTATATACCACGCACCCACTCATCTCCGATCACCCAATTCTCAATTCCCCGATCCCACAAATGCCCTCTTTCATATCTCTTCCAACTCACTTTCCAAATTCCGATCGCAATTACTAGTACTCTATTTCTTTTTCGATTTCATGATGCTCTTTTCTTTTTCTTCCCTCTTTTCTCAATTCTCAATTCTTTTTGCAATATTCCAATTCTCTCAATTCTCGATCCTCGATCCTCGATTCTCTCGATACTCAGTACTCAGTGCTCAGTGTTCAGTGTTCAGTGTTCAGTTTTCAGTGTTCGGTTTTCTCAGTTTTCGATTCTTTAAGGTTCCTCGATTAAAGATTCCCAGTTCTCAATCCTCAATTCTCGATTAAAGATTCCCCATTTTTTTTGCAAGCCTCAATCCTCGATTTCCTCGTTTATTCTCGATAATGATAATACTAATAATATCTCTTGCCCGCGTTCCACTTCCTGGTCGTTCCCGTTCCACTTCCCATTCTTAAACTAGCTCAGACTAACGAACTAGAGTGGATCGAGAGTCGAGTCATAGAGTCATTGCCACGGTTGAGTCGATTACAGTTCCTCAATCATCAATCCTCGGTAATGAATAATACTAATAACACTGCGCCTGGACCAATAAATTATACCGGCCGAGAAATTGGCTGAGAAAGTATCATGGAAAAGATTTCCTTTCTCAATTAATTTCTTGTTTATGAAAAGTTTTACATATCATACATAAGATAGAAATTTTATGCGAATTATTTTCTCTCCCAGTTACTGTATGTAATTATCCTGCGAAAGATATTTAGTGAGACTAATTTCCCTTTTCGACGACAAAAGAAACTATTTCTCAGTTATAACTAGGGAACCCCTGCGGGGCTCAATGTACGTAGTAGTACATATTTGTTCCTTCTTCACATGGGAGATAATTGATAACTGCCACTTCTTTAGCCTCTTAGGGAGTACGCCTGAATCAATTAACTTCCGAATCGCATCAGTAAAGACAGCCTTCTGGTACTGTTCATCGTCTCTTGCAATTCGTATTACAAGCACTGCGAGGTTAGGTAATACCAAGCAGCGCAAAATATCTTTGTTCCACAGGTCCTATTGGCGAATTCAGCTCATTCGTTACCAAAGGAATGGGTGACATACTGGAGTAGTAATCGAGCACCTAAAGTCGATGGACAATTCATCTATACTTGGGCAATTTTGAAGATAACAATCAATAATGTTACCAATGTAACCTCCTTCCTCTTGTAGTTCTAATTTTCGTAACATACTTAATTTCAGCATGTTATCTGCAAAGCAATGCACTGAATGCCTGCTGCTTGGTCCTCCCACAACAGTGAGTGTAATGAGGTTATTTTTCCAGTGTTTGATGAATGCATGTACATTCACCAACAATCCTTTGAAATGATGAAGTCGTTCGAGGGATCGTTCGAGGTTCAGGTCAGGAATGGGATCTAAGTCGAATGTGTTATATTGGAGATGCAACGATTCCAGGTTTGGATGGCGATGTAAAAACCGCGAGACATGTGTAGAGGGAGCAGACGGACTAGACGTCGAGCCCGCCATCATACGCAACGTCGCTATTCAGGTTACGACTGATACTTTCCTTTGTTTCCTTCGATCACTTTCACTTCTTATTGTTCTCTAAATTACTTACATGCTACTTATTTACAATTTGAGGTTTCACATACACGTCGCAGCCTCACGCACGATGATACATATCAATAGTTCCTATATATTTGCTACAGATGTACGGGACAGGCCCCCAGTTTACAACTTACCGAGCAATACTACTCTTTTGGACATACGACGGACACTCGCACTACATCTGGAGCCCACCCGAGTTGAACACAATTCCGCCGACACGTTCAAAGCCATCCGGCATACCAGTTCCAGTCCGAACACTGCCTGCACGAGACGGTGTTCCATCGACATCCCACCGACAGTTTCTAAACACAGGGAGACGTCAGTTCCAGTTCCCGGTGGAGGTGACACATCACAAAGAAGCAGACGTCAGACAGCCCGTTGCAGACACACCGAACGAAGCGCTTACAAGCAAGTTCACCTCTCTGGTGACCACACCCTCCTCTATATCATCTCTGTCGTCTTTATCACCATCACCACCACCTATCGTACCTACCCACATTCCATCCATGTCGACTCCACCTCCTCGCGCAGCCACGAAAGGTCCGGCATACATGCCAGCCCCAGGTTCGACGCGAGCCCCAGACAAATTCAAGGGAAACAGCTCGCAGTTACGAGACTTTCTTGAGGAGTTTGAAGGACATGCTGCCACCCAGGAGCTGACCGACGATGAGAAAGTCCGGAGTATCTTGAAGTATGTCGATGGGATGACAAGGAGTTACTGGAAGACCCTGGACAGCTATGAGGAACAAGATTGGGAGAAGATGAAGACGGAACTATTTGATGCTTACCCGGGTGCCAGGAAGGGTCACCGATACACGGTGAAAGGACTACTGAAGCTTGCTGAGAGTAATGCGCTGAACCGGATTGAAGAAGAGGCAGACCTCATTGAGTACTACCGCCAGTTCCGTATCATGTCGAGGTTATTGAAGATTGACAAGAAGGTGACGACCGATGAGATCAATCGTTACTTTTGGTACGGCATTCACAAACTCGATCGAAAGGAAATTCTGGGTCGTATTGAACTCAAGGACTCTGCATTTGACAGGACTACAGTACCTGACATGGAACGGGTCTTGAAGATGGGAAGAGAGGTCTTCAACGGCGATGTGTTGGGCATGGAAATGGATGACCCCATTGCTGACATGTTTACAAAGCCAAAGAAGAAGAAAGCGAAGGTGATCATTGCCGAGTCTAGCAGTGAGAGCGAGGAGTCCAGCGATTCTAGTTCAGAGGATGAATCAGACGAGGAGAAAGCGAAGAAGAAGACAGTGAAACAGGACGTACGCACGAAAGTGGTGGAGAAGCCGCGAACAGACAGCATCGAGGACCTTGCGAAGCAGCTCCGAGCATTGCATGTCCATGATGTCAATTACGCTGGTGTCTATGCTAAGCTCGTCGCCATTTCACCTGTTGTAGCCAGTGCCATCGCAGCACTCCCCCCGATTCCCCAGGCAGCCCAGACAGCAGCTATTCCTGCCATTCAGATGACACCTTACCCAAACCCACCTACAAACCCGGCAACGTATCCAAACTCAATCCCGACCAATGGAAATAGCTATCGACGAGGAAGTCAGCCACAGAGACAAGCCTCTGGACCACTTCCGACGGACATCCTCTGCTTCTTTTGCAAGGAGAACCACCTCATCCGTGACTGCAGCCACCTTCCTGAATACCTAAGAACGAATCGTGTAGCTCAAATCGGTCGTTGGTTCTGCTGGCCTGATAACCATCCACAAGCACGTCGTCGAATCCAGGCTGATCCTGCTATAGGTATCAAAGGGACAATCGATCGTGAAGTTTTGACCACGCCGGGTTTTTAGAGTGCCAAGCCGTTACGGGAGCGGTAACGGTGGAGGCAGAATGTGAGGATGAGGTGGAAGTGGGTTCATCGAGGGTCCGAAGGCAGGCAGTGGAGATTATTGATGTGGATGCATTGGAGGATAGTGAGGACAGCGAGGATGACGATGACAGTGAGAATGTAGATGGGGAAGACACGTGGATGGAGTCGTTAGAGTTGGAAAGGCTTGAGGAAAATGCGGGGATGGCAGTGACACGTTCGGCGGGTAAACAAAAGCAACGCGAGGAGGATATCAATGAACAATCTAAAGTGAGGGGGACTCATCAGCCTTCGGATGCGCAGGTCAATCTGCCAGGACGACTCACCGTGTCTGGAAACCAGCCAGCTTTCACATACGAATCCAAAGCAGAGGATCCACTTGCTGTGAACAAGATGTTTAAGTGAATCCTTGATGTTGTTGTTCCCGACGTGACGGTGCGAGACCTTGTCTCACTCAGTGGAGACCTACGCAAGGAATGGATGGACTATGCAAAAGTCCAACGCATTCCAAAAACCAAGGAGACGCCGGATGCCCAAACCAATATTGCAACAAGGGAGCCCCTCAAGATTGAATTTGCGACGCCATTACGAGAGATTGAAGTCGAATTGTTTGGGGGGAAGAAGGAGCTGGCATTGTTGGATGAGGGTTCCGAGATTGTGTTGGTAAGGAAGGACGTATGGGAAGAACTAGGTTTTAAAGTCAATCAGGAGCAAGAGATGATGATGCGGACTGCGGATGGAAGCACTGCACCACTGGAGGGATGCGCTGAGTACCTCGAAATTATGGTGGATGGGTTACGGACATGGGCGCATGCATTTATAGTCCCCTCAGGTCCTTTTCGAGTTCTGCTGGGTCGACCATGGCAAAAGCTGGTCCAGTTAGCGAAGGTTGAGACCGACGAGGCAGTCACAGTCACTATTCATGACCCACTAGGCCATGATGCTCCACGAGTCATTCGCACCAAGCCACGGGTTGGTCCTGATACATCGTTCACAACGGGTTTGGACACGGGGGAACGTGTTTGGAAGAAGCCAAGGTATGGGAATTCAACCGGTCCGGAACCGGCAGGCAGTTCTTCCTCTCTTGCCACACTCTTCTTCGACTTCACTTACTCACTTCACCCAACCCGCCATGTCCTCGCCTACAAGCGTGTCGCGCAAAGGGTTCAACCCATCCCGACCGTTATGCCTGACTACGCCAAAGTGATCCGAAGGTTCCCTGAAAATCCCCTTCTTTCCCTCCCGGATCTCTCTCCCAATCCGACACAATTTACACCTGGTGTTCGCCTAACGGAGGATCGATTGGAAGGACTGGGTGTGTTGACAAACAGCTTTCTCTGGCCTGAGGAACGTCTACTGATGGCAGACGTATTGAAGAAGAACGAGCTGGGGATAGCTTGGGACGAAACAGAGAAAGGACGATTTCGCGAGGACTACTTCCCTCCCCTGAAAATTCCAACAATTGCACATACACCATGGGCTGAGAAGACACTACCAATACCTCCAGGAATACGTGATAAGGTCATCCAACTTGTCCGGGAGAAGGTCGCGTCAGGACTGTATGAACCTTCGAATAGTTCGTATCGTTCGCAGTGGTTTGTGGTAGCGAAGTCAGATGGTGGCTTGCGCATTGTCCACAACCTCAAGAAACTTAACGCAATCACGGTGCGCGACTCAGGACAACCTCCCATCCTCCATCTCTTCCTCGAGCAATGTGGCGGTCATGGCATCTATTCGGGAATAGACGTTATTGCAGGTTTCGACCACGGGACACTTCACGAGGACTCAAGAGACCCCACAACCTTTGATACCCCCATTGGAACGTTCCGTCTAGCTCGCATCCCCCAAGGGTGGACTGGATCCATCCCAGTCTTCCATGGACACATTGCATTTCTGCTGCAGGATGAGACCGAGATCTCTCCGAATTTCGTGGACGACTTACCGGTTCTGGGACCAAGAACTCGATATGAGAAGCCAGCGGGAGGATACGAGGTGCTGGAGGAAAACCCGGGTATTCGTCGTTTCGTTTGGGAGCATGCCACCGACCTCAACCGCATCCTTCATCGACTCAAACACGCAGGCATTACCGTTTCTGCAAAGAAACTCAAGGTTGCAGTCCCGGAGCTCAAAATCGTAGGAACGGTCTGTACCTACGAAGGTCGACTCCCCGACAACAGCAAGATTGTGAAAATCCAGTCATGGCCAGCTTGCGAGTCCGTTACCGAAGTCAGAGGGTTCCTCGGGACTGCGGGAGTGCTTCGGGTTTGGATCCGGGACTTTGCAAGGATCACTCGCTCGCTTGTGAATCTGACGAAGAAGGATGCAACATTCGTTTGGCTACCAGAACACCAACAGGCTATGAGCACCATCAAGGAGGTCGTTTCGAAATGTGATGCCTTGGTCACTATCGACTACCTTTCTCCTCTTCCCGTCATCTTGGCTGTCGACTCCTCATACATTGCCTGTGGTATCATTCTCTCACAAGACAACAAGGATGGTAGACGACGACCCTCTCGTTTCTGGTCTATAGCCTGGAACGAACGTGAAGCTCGCTACTCACAGGCAAAAATCGAACTCTATGGTCTTTTTCGAGCCTTTCACGCGATGAAGGTATACCTCATCGGGGTCCAAAAACTCATTGTCGAAATGGATGCCTCGTATGTCAAAGGCATGATCAACAATCCTGACATGCATCCGAACGCAGCCGTCAACCGTTGGATAGCCGCCATACAACTTTTCGACTTCGACCTCAAACACATACCTGGGAAGGAATTCGTGGGTCCAGATGGGATTTCAATGCGACGAAGGACAGTCGATGAAGGAGATGAACTAGAGGGAGCTGCTGAGGAATGGGTAGATGAAATTCTGAGTGCTGGTGTATGGATAGCAGGAGCTTGGGACAAGGAGGACAAGTTTGGTGGTATAGTCGAGTATCAAGGCACTGGAACGTCTTTGGCGTTCTGCCTGGCTGCACAAGGGGTAGCATCTGACGATGTAACGATCCCTTATAGTCAAGTAGCCCAACGACGTGACAACGAGCTTCGTACGATACAGGACTACCTCACAACCTTCACAACGCCATCCTCACTTTCCACACTACAACTCAAGCAATTCATTCAACGAGCCTCGCGATATCTTGTCAAAGCAAATCGTCTGTGGCAGCGAGAACACTCCGGTCGACATCAGCTCGTCATTCTTCCCCTTCCTGATCGACTTTCACTCCTGCAACAAGCTCATGACGATTTAGGGCACAAAGGGTTTTATTCAACACGACGTACACTAGCGGATCGTTTCTGGTGGCCTAGCCTCGATGATGATCTTCATTGGTTCCTGAAGACATGCCATGAATGTCAAGTTCGCTCAACCGAAAAAGTTGTCATCCCACCCTCCATCTCTATCCCAGCCACCCTCTTTCGTAAAGCTCACATCGACGTCATGTATATGCCCATGGTCCAAGGCTTCAAGTTTATCGTTCAAGGTCGCTGTTCGCTCTCTCGCTGGCCGGAATGGAGAATGCTGAAGAAGGAGAATGGGAAGACATTAGGACAGTTCATCTTTGAGGAGATTCTGTGTCGATGGGTAGGACTCGAGGAAATTACGACCGACAACGGCCCTTCGATTGTAGCAGCCTTGGATTGGCTTCGGGAACGGTACCACATCACTCACATCCGCATCGCTGCCTACAACTCTCAAGCAAACGGAGCTGTTGAGGTCTCGCATCGTTACATTCGCGATGGAATTGTCAAGGCCTGTGGTAGTGACATCCGACAGTGGACAAGGGTTACGCCATATGTTTTCTGGGCCGACCGTATCACAGTCCGACGGGATATTGGTTACTCCCCTTACTATGCATCACACGGCGTTGAGCCACTTCTGCCTTTCGACATCACCCAAGTGTTAAGATCATGTACACCGTGGAACCGTGCCAAGGCCACAAGGTGTCTAAATGCGGAAGACGAGTGGGACAGTAGTGAAGTTATTAACAACACCGCCGTTACGCCGTTAGTCCCCGGAGAGCGAGAGTAGAGAGGGAGGAGCTAAGTAGCAGCCAGGTCGGAGCGGCGGTATCGCCGATGACGAGGAGCGAACCAGAGGACGTCTAAGTCCTAGGGTTATAGTAGAGAGTACTCCAAGGCGTTGAGCCTGAAGACTTAGAGAAGAGTTGAGTTGAGAAGGGAGATCTAAGTTGATAATTAAACTGAGGAACTACAGTAGCGTACAAGCAGTATTTATATCTACGGAGCGGCGCAGCGGGGCGGAGCGCCAGACTAACTACTAGGAGTTATACGTGTAGTCCTGCAGGGTAAAGTAAAAGACAATAAAGAGGGACTAGAGTGAAAGGGTATGTGTAGCGAGAAAGAACAATAAGGAAGAGATTACAATAAAGGTGGATCTTCGGAATACCGAGCGGCGGAATGGAGGCCCGAGGCATGGGCTTGACACCAAGCCACATTCCTTTTACCCGAAATCACCTCGAAGCTCTCAGATGCAGACCTTATTGGACTCAGAGCCCAGCAACTCGAACGGCGAGAAGTGGATTTAGCTCAAATCCATGACAAGGTGGTACAGAGTCGTTTTAAATCAGTCGAAGCCTTCCGCCGTTACCACAAGAATGTTATCAGGGACTACAAATTCAAGGCAGGCGACCTCGTCTTAATTCTCAATAAACGTATCGAAACTGGCATCTCCAAGAAGGCACTCCCTCGTTATTTCGGCCCCATGGTCATCGTCAAACATACTTGTGGAGGAAACTATCGCTTAGCAGAACTTACGGGCGCCATCTCTCGTCTTCGATATGCAGCATTTCGCATTATTCCCTACCATTCGAGGTCAACGAAACGAATTAAGATTACGGAGTTTTTGGACAAAGAGGCATTGGATAGTATGGACAGCGAGGCAGTCGATGATTAGGTTTTCGTTCGACGCCGGTTCGAGCGAGGGCGCTCGAAATTCAAGTGAGGGGGAGATGTAGAGGGAGCAGACGGACTAGACGTTGAGCCCGCCATCATACGCAACGTCGCTATTCAGGTTACGACTGATACTTTCCTTTGTTTCCTTCGATCACTTTCACTTCTTATTGTTCTCTAAATTACTTACATGCTACTTACTTACAATTTGAGGTTTCACATACACGTCGCAGCCTCACGCACGATGATACGTATCAATAGTTCCTATATATTTGCTACAGATGTACGGGACAGGCCCCCAGTTTACAACTTACCGAGCAATACTACTCTTTTGGACATACAACGGACACTCACACTACACATGGATGTGATAACTTAATTCTTCAAGTGAAAAACTGTGCAGCACCGGGAACGTGAACAGATTGTCATTGAACAATTTTGCGAGGGTGTTTGCACGTGGTGTTCTGTCAGCGTGCCATTGTCTAACATCTTTATAGGGTGTGTTGAGGGACAAGGTGAAAGAATGCAGATTTGACAGACTGGGTAGAATTTGACAGAACATCTTGGAAATTGTATATTCTTTTGCTAAAAGAAGTCGTCAGACATGGTTGACAGGAAGTCAAAATACATATGCTAACAAGCTTGCCTCATTTTTGTATGAAAGAGAAAGGAAGGAATTAAATGGGCACTCCAACCAACTGTTAAGATCATGTACACCGTGTAACCGTGCCAGAGGCCACAAGGTGTCTAAGAGCGGGAGGTCGAGTGGGACAGTAGTGAAGTTATTAACAACACCGCTGTTACGCCGTTAGTCCCCGGAGATCAAGAGTATAGAAGGGAAGAGCTAAGTAGCAGCCAAGTCGGAGCAGCAGTGACGCCGGTGACGAGGAGCGAACCAAAGCACGTCTAAGTCCTAAGGTAGAGTAGAATGTACTTCAAGGCGTTGAGCCTGAAGACTTAGAGAAGAGCTAAGTTGGAAGGGAGATCTAAGTTGATAATTACAGTGTATTCAAAAAACCTTGTCAGTAGTGTAAAAATGAAATAAAATAAAATAAAATCGAAAAGGTACCCGAGCTTTAGCCGAGCGCCTGCTGTTAAGCTGTGAGGCTGTGAGATTCTTTTTCAACTCTCAACTGCTTCGTTCGTCGTCCTAAGTACAAGTGTCGGCAGCTGGCGTTCTGCCGCTGTCATGTATCCAAGGGTATCTAGAGGTAGTCCGCCCCCTCCGTATATCAATCCGCCTTTGTATGATCGAGGACCTTCTGCTAACGAGGTAGAACTGACTGATGCTGATGCCTCTGGAGAGTCCGACAATGAACTCAACTGGGAGGAAGAGTTCCGTCGACGTCGTGCTCCTTCGGTTGACTCATTACCTCCACCAGAAACACTTCTTTCCAGTAAGTTCTTTTCCTAGCATCTTTGACACGTATAACTGTATATCCAAAATCAGATGACTACGTCCGAACTTCGAATCATCTTCCCATGGTAAACCAAGCAGAAGCCCCCATTCCAAACCATTTGCATGAGGCTTCAGAACAACATCGACTGGGTGGAGAGATTCCGGCTGGATATTTCGGATTTTCAGATTATAATGACTGTGGAGATTCCGAAGTACATAATCTCATTGGTGAGTGTCTCAGTTCCACAAGGATACTCATTGTTATAATGTACATGTACTACCAGGAAGTCCGCAGTCAAGGTCCTCCGATCATCCTCGTTCCTATGCAAGAATCACTAATGTCAATGAGTGCTCATACGAGGCAGGTCACTGGCGTGATGAAGTTATTGCTTGGCAGACTCAAGGTTATCATTCCGAAAACTACGATGGTAAATTGGTATATTAGCGTATCTCCTCTTCTATCTCAATTCTCTTCGTTGCAGGTAATAGACAGTCCCGTGCTTTTGATCCATTATCTGGCCGTAAGTTCCACATACCCGTAACTTCAATTGCATCTATTTCTTTGCTAACCATTGCTCACCCTTGCTTCTAGGCCGCATGAACGTTGAAGTCACTGATCCTAGTAAGTTAGACATATGTTTTCCAAGCTATTGTTGATAATCATGGACCCATTTTCGCTTGCAGTGGACTCACACGCTCTGAATGTCAAAAGTAAGCCAAGCCAGTTTTTCTGTTCTTGACTCAGCTCTATTTATCATATTTTCTTCATAGGAATTGTGAATCATCGCGCTGAGAACTTGCACACCAGTACCATTAGCAGTAAGTTCATGCCCTTAATTTCACTCCATCTACTCAATGATTTCAGGGAATGGGATTGTTGATATTGATGGAGACGAGAGTGTTCTTCAACCACCGAAACCTAAACGAGGTCGCGGCCGGCCAAAGAAACCAATATCTATTCAGGAAGATGCAACAACTGTATGTGTTACCACTCCAACGTCTCCTGCTTCCGCACCCCCATGGCACTTCGAGTTGCTTCTGCATCTAACCAAACCTGATTCCGGGAAGCCAAGGAAGGGTGCCATAAAGACTCAGAAGGAACTGGAAAAGCGTGGACCTGTCAATGTGTCATCCACCGTTGACTTTGACAAATTTCTTTGAACCTGTGCAAGCATTGTGCCCACCTCATTCGCTGGTCTGTTTACTAATACATTTGAATGGCACTTTCTCAAACCCTCTACTGGGCCATGGCTCCCCATTACAACGGAAGCTGGTTTTCAGTCTATGCTGGGACAAGCGAAGCAGCAGACAGTGAAGAATTTGGTTCTGTACATAATTGTTCGTATGCGGAAGCCTGTTCAAGGACTGGTTGTTGACGAAATCGAAGATTCAGATGAAGATTCAGATGATCATATCGGTCCCATTCAGAAAAAGGTTTGTCGAACTTTGTGCAAGAGATTTTGTAATGCTTACCAGTCCGTAGGGTAAAATCGACGATGAACTTGATGTAATTGTTCAAAAGCTTCTCAATCATTACCCTCCTGGTCGTTGCAACCAACATCAAGATCTTTCGTGCTTTTACCACCGTCCTCTCAATCTTCATTTTGAACTCACTCGTGGCCGCTGTCTGGTATGGGCTTGTGATATAGTAAGCACATTGTCACAATTTACTTGAGCAAGGTCACTCATTGTGAGCCTAACCAGCGTGACAACAAGCCGGGGGTGGACTACAACCAGATTCCCTTGGCATCTCCGCTCTTTCATGCCAAACATGCCTTGAAAGCTCAACCGACAAAATCATCTGAGGTTCCTGCTGCGTCAACAGCTCTGATGGCTCCTTTGACTCCTATGCATCCTGGAGGCTTCCCGGTCATGCACAACGGTGGATATAGTCCATATGGTCAGTACCCGATGATGTCCCCAATGCAGCCTATGCAGCCAATGTACCCTTTTGGTGCTGGTGGCTATCCGTTAATGCACCCGAGTTGGCCGACTCCCATTCCAGCTGCTAGTGGATCAGGCAGATCGATTCGCTTCTCTCCTCCTCATTCCTCCCCACCACCTGGGGAAGGTTGCACTCTTCACCAGTTTTGCACAGAATACAGATTGAACGAAGAGATTGAAGCAGGGCTCGGCCGTTTGGGCTATGAACCTGGTGCATCATTATTGGGATTGTCCTCAGATGAATGGCGAGAAGCAGGGATCAAGCCTGTTCAACGTGATCTAATCCTCAAGGCACACAAAAAATACCAAAGTGGTCGAAAGGAATAAGTCTTCCATCCTCTTGCACTCATTTGCCTGTTATTACACAGTTTTAATCTATGATATCTCTGTTCCATATTTCTTGTACCTACCTATCTTCGAGTAATCATTTTATCTTTAGCATACTTGTGCCTGCACTGTGCTTTATACCATTGTCATTTATTTACAGCTATTTACATATTATATCCAGAATGCTGGAACCATCCTTTTGATTTTGTACCAGTTATTGCACCTGTAGCTTCATATAGTGCTACCTCGGGATCACCAGCATTGCGCATGAATGACCAGTTGCGCCGAATCCATGCTTTCACTAAAAAGATTTTATCCGAATATATGAACATCTCTAGTTGACAAGAACGTACTCACAACAACTGAAACTCTCCTCAATTGGGTTGAAGTCTGGTGAATAAGGTGGCAAAAAAATGAGCTTACACCCAAAAGCCTCGATTATGTCTTTGATTGCCCGTGTCTTGTGAATAGCACAGTTATCAAGGATGAGTACACTGTTATCCAAAGGAAATGGATTCATCTTGGGTAGCTGGAGATCAAATAGAGAATAAGTTTGTGCATCCCAAGGATAGCTGACAGACATACTTACTACATCATCAATAATGAAGCTAAGGAACTCCTCTCCATCCACTGATCCTGGCACTACCCGATAACGAGCTTGCCTCGTTTTTGTGTGAAAGAGAAAGGAAGGAATCTAATGGGCACTCCAACCAACCAATCTAATACACAATATGCGAGTTCACTGCTATCAAATTTATTTAATAGCAAGGGGTAGCGTTGACAAAGGTTCCGCAAAGCTTTGAGGGCTAAGTACGAAGCTTCGATCAATCAATTTGAATCGTTCTAAGGATTCGATATATTCCTTTGATCAAGGTAGATTCAGCACGCTTGGTGCTTTGGTTTGTATTGATTTGGGTATATCAAGAATTGGGGGTTTGAATCAAAGTAAATTAAAACCGAAACACACAGACCCCTACAGAGGGCTAGAACTATGTGCTGGCACAACCACACAGCGTGATTTGCCCTTAAGACCAATGACTGATCCTAAGTTCGAAGAATACCCAACAACTGGATATACTTCTCGCAGTCACAAGGAGCAGAACACGACGTTCCTATACTCACAAGTGCCGGGCCCGAATGGCTGCTAGCGAAGAGGTTTCAGTCTGGCGGGAGTGTGTCTTTCCTTTTTACGGATTAGCACTGCAACGTCGTCCCAAAATCACTTGTATTCCAGATACATCGGATCGCTATTTATACATACAGAATATAGAGTCGCATAGTACAATTAATTTAATACAATAAACGTTCGGAACCGCAAGGAAACTTCTACACTCAGTCAGATACCATTTAATTTGAATCTACATGTCCTTATTTGGTCCATATTGGTTCCAAGATTCTAGTATACCTCCAAACATAGGTAGGTACTTCAATATTCATTTAATTTAATTGTTTTTGGAGGATGACTCGAATGGTGTTCAACTGTCATTGCTGTTCAACACTTACTTCGATCGTTTGTCACCTCGTCCGGAGGCAAATCAGCTCTCCTCGATTCTAATCCTATCAATCTGATTCATCTGGATTAAACTAACTGCTTCTCTCTTTCAATAGACACCCATTGTGACTATACTCAATCAAGGGAGTTACACATAGTATTCATTTAATTGCATTCTTCAATATTTTCTACATCAGGACTCTTTGACATTCATTTGATATGTCTTCGGAGCCTCGCAGTACTTCGATCGTTCTTCTAGTCATTTTCCTCAACCATGCAACTTGATTGGTCTATTAGACTAAATCGCAGTCCTTTAGATTAATGCATGATCTTGTTCTAGAAGGAGTATTTGATAATTCCTGAGTTCTAGAAAGTCATTTCGAGTCAATCCTCGGTTCATGGTCACTTGAGTAAGTTCTTCCAAACTCCTGCCAGTGTAAGGTCCAATAAGAATACCCTTGGTATGTCATACGTGAATGGTCATCCTTCGGATGTAGTCCGAGTCTGGTATAATCCTGCTTGACAAACAGGTAGACTGCTATCCGTAGGTAGTATCGGGGATGGGTAAACTAACCAACTTGTGGTAGTATGGGTATATGGTCCCTTCAACTTATTAGACTGATTCAGTGTCGACTTTGACTGTCAATCTGGGTCTCAATTACAGTCCTCTTGATACAAATCTATACGTGAAAATGTCACAATTCACAGCATAGACGTCTAGCCAAAATTTAGGCGTGTCACCGACAAGTCTCATATCCATTGATACTCATTGCTGCCACAATACTGTACTGATCACCACGTACAAACTGTGCTGGAATGGTAGCGCGAGACCCCGAGGGTGCACGTCCATAATGCCGGTAGATTGTACGGTCATCCTTGCTTGTTTTGTCAACCACAATGATCTGACTAGCAACATAGTGAGCATTGATCTCTGCTTTCCATTCTGCACGTCGTTTATCGTCTCGTTCAGCAGCAGCTCTCCTCAACCTCTTATAGGTGATACCTGTATCCTGGATAATCTTGTGGAGGGCAGTTTTTGTTATGCCAACATTGTGTGCTACTGCAAGCCAGTCTTGTATCTCATCCAGGTATAGTTCAGGAGCTTCTTCAGCCAAAGCAACTAGGTCATGGACCATAGCACTGTTAAATGTCGAAGGGCGGCCTTGAGTATAGTTGTTCGGAGCAACAACAGATCCATGTGTATCAATGTTTTCCATCCAGCGATAGATACTTCATTCTGTAACTCCCAATAGCTCTGCTACCTCCTCAATCCCATTGTCATGGTCAAGAAGCCAAGTGGCTCGCTCCTTCAGGTCACGGCTGATATGTCGGAAGACCATCGTCGAAAGGTGCAAGGATAGGAATCTTGACAGCGGGCGCTCGGCTAAAGCTCGGGTACCTTTTCGATTTTATTTTATTTTATTTCATTTTTTACGCTACTGACAAGGTTTTTTGAATACGCTGTAAACTGAGGAACTACAGTAGCGTACAGGCAGTATTTATATCTACGGAGTGGCGCATTGGTGTGGAGTGCTAGACTAACTACTAGGAGCTATACGTGTAGTACCTGCAGGGTAAAGTAAAAGACAATAAGGAGGGACTAGAACGAAAGGGTATGTGTAGCGAGAAAGAACAATAAGGAGAGATTACAATAAAGGTGGATCTTCGGAATACCGAGCAGCGGAATGGAGCCCCGAGGCATGGACTTGACACCAACCAATCTAATACATGATATGTGAGTTCACTGTTATCAAATTTATTTAATAGCAAGGGGTAGTGTTGTTGAAGGTTCCGCAAAGCTTTTGAGAGCTAAGGAAAAGCTTCAATCAATCAATTTGAATTGTTCTAAGGATTCGGTATATTCCTTTGATTAAGGTAGATTCAGGGGGGGTTAGTTCACTAAATTCCCCAATTCCCACAATTCCCACAAATTCCTCAAATTCCTCAAAACACTCTTTCATATCATGTCCTCTTCCAACTCACTTTCCGATCACAATTACTAGTACTCCATTTCAATTTTGATTTTGATTTCATGATGCTCTTTTTCTTTTTCTTTTCTCAGTCTTCTCAGTTCTAATTCTCTCAATACTCAGTACTCAGTGTTCAGTTTTTGATTAAAGATCCTCCATTACAATTCCTCCATTACAGTTCCTTCATTACAGTTCCTCAATTCTCAATCTTCGATCGATTCTTGATCCTCGATAATGATAATACTAATTATATCTCAAATATCTCCTTGATCCTTGATCCTCCGAGTCCCTTCTTTTTTATTGGGGTATTTTATGTGCCCAGGCAGGAATCAAAACTTGAAAGAAAGACGAAAGACGACAGACAAAAGACCTAGTTGACTTGTTAGTAGTACATGTTCATAGGAGAGTTAGTGCATAGTGAGTTAGGGGATATTGGGTGGGTGAGTGGAGTGTGGGGTCTCAATATCTCAATGCCGAGTGCTGATTCCTGAATGTTGAATGCTCAATGTTGATGATCCAAAGTGATCTACATATATATATAGAATTGAGAAGAATCGAGGGACTAACATACTCTAACATACCAACTTGGAAGAAATTACGGAAATATTCAACCATCCTCACTCAGTCCGATTACTACCGCTACCACTACCACTACCTACTACCTTGATTCCTATTTTCTTATGTTCTAGTAGAGCTCAAAAAAAACGATTAACTTGAATTGACTGGACAATGTTTGATCTTCTTTTCTTGATGTTAGTGGTGGTTCTATAACCGATGACTATCGAATATTGACATCTTGGGAAACTAGGTGTTGGTCTCGGCCAGTGTGAGCTTCTTCAATGAGTGCCTATGAGTGCGTAGCACGCGTAGCTGTGAGATTTGATTTCAAATCCTAAGTTAATGGTACTTCGGCCATGCAGACTTACGCGTCTCGGAATGAAATCGGATGTAAAAAAAATACTTTATAAACTATGCTGATGTACATACTACACACATTATTGCTGATCCTTATAACAACCAACAATCATTGATATCAACACCAACATCATACATAGTGATCACCATGAAATCCCAACGCATCGCTGTCGCCGGTGGCCAGGGTAAAATCGGGAAACACATCGTCGAAGGACTCCTCGAAGCCAAACAGCGATACTCCCTCGAACTCATCATCGTCCTCTCTCGTTCCGGGGCACCCGATATCACCTATGCAGGCAACAGTGCCCCCGTCATCGCTGTGGACTACACCGACCAAGCGTCTTTACAGAGTGTGTTGGACAAGTACAAAATCGACACCGTCATCTCCACTATCAGCGGCCACACCCCCGATGCATTTATCACATCCCAAGAAAACCTCCTCCAAGCCGCACTGAAAGTCCCCTCCTTCCATCGCTTCGCCCCCAGCGAATTCGCTATCCCCTCCGAACAAGTCGCCGACAAAATAAAACTCTACCAAATGAAACTCCCCATCCTCCAATCGCTCCGCAGAGCCAAACAACAACAACAACAACAGCGTCCTGGTGGTTCGTTCGAGTTCAGTATAATCAACTGCGGGATGTTCATGAACTATCTCGGGTACGGGAACACTAAACCCGACGGGCACAAAGCGCATGGGTACCTCGCGCGGTTTCCGATAATCTTTGATTTGTCGAGACGATATGCGGATATCCCGGGGGATGGGGAGAAAGAGATCATTTACACGCACGCGGATGATGTGGGGAGGTTCGTTGCTGCGGCGACGCAGTTGGATGTGTGGGAAGAGTATTTCGATATGGCGGGGGAGGTGGTGACGATTAATGAGGTTCTCCGGATGTGCGAGGACGTGTGTGGTGAGTAGCCACGACTATCTGCCAAACTATCTGCCAAAGTCATTCACTGAATCGTCTCTAGGCACCAAATTCGACGTCAAATACAATTCCCGAGAAGACATACTCGCGCGGATGAGTTCCGCCCCAGAGAAATTCATGGAGAACTTCTTCATGGAAGGGTATTTAGCGACTATCGATGGGGATTCTGATGCTATAAGGCCTAATAACCTGAACAAGTTGGTGGACGTGAAACCTATGGGGGTGCGTGAGTATCTGGAGAAGTGGTGGGGGAATTGATATAATACTATGAGTAGGGTGGGATTTGAAGGGGACGTACTGTACATATTTGTTTGTTTGTTTCGTTTGTTTCGTTTCGTTTGTAGGGTATGATAAGGGCAAGGCAAGGTCATTCGCTGGCCCCGTCCCCATCCAAAGCTAGAGCTCTAAGATACAGAATATCTCAACTGATGCGACGCTCGATTTGCGACACATGACAGACCACATATCACAAGGAAGTCAGTGCGGAATAAGTCGACGCCGCTGCCTCCTCCTCCAACTCAGTAGCCAACTGAAAATTGCCGCTCTCTCTCGAGCGCAGGTAATGCAGGCGCCAATATTTCCACTAACACTCACAGCTACAACCGTCTCGTCTGGAAGCGGAGGAAGTGATGGCAGTGGTGCCTGAGGCGCTAATGCTGGCCAATGGTTCCGGTGTCGGTACAAGTGCAAGTGCCAGCACGGCGGGAGGGATAATGAATACCCAAGGGCATTGGAACACACCATCGATTTGATTATAGCGAACAGGTTGATAACAATGTTTTAGTGTGCTGTGGTTCTGACTTTGTCTTGTCTCTCTCTGTGCACGTATGAGATTCGAATTCCAAATTACATCCAATTTTGCGAACGTTGACGCTAGGGAGTCTTCCGAGCCAGTCGAGGCCAGTCGTCGTTCATAATATTTAAGGCATTTATTTGGTTGTATTTGGCACTGTCTGTCTGATTAGCTAGTAAAGACAATTAAGCGCCCTACACTTGATTGCTCATTTTTGTTCATTGTCTCTCACTGCACGATTTGTGGGCGGAATTGATCTGTCAACTAGCTCTCTTACTAAGTTTACCAGCGGTGGCCAACAATCCCCATGAATTCGGCGAAATAGAGCAACATATTTTTCCTCGTCTTGACTATGCTCGGCATGAATTTGACGCGTCCCGGAATGAAATCGGATGCAAAAATAGTGCTTACAATTGATGATTTCTCATTCTCAATATACCGCAGCGTTAAACACTTAAAAGGGCTTAAGAGCTAATCCTAAACATAGTACACCCGTACAACACAAACAACCAACGACCATGAAATCTCAACGCATCGCTGTCGCAGGTGGGCAAGGTAAAATCGGAAAACACATCGTTGAAGGACTTCTCGAAATCAAACAGCTGTACTCTCTCGAAATCATCGTCCTCTCTCGTTCCGAGTCACCCGACGTCACTTATGCAGGCAGTAGTGCGCCTGTCGTCGTTGTTGATTACAATGACCAGGCTTCTTTACAGAAAGCGTTGAATCAGTACAAGATCGATACCATCATTTCTACGACAAGCGGCTTTTCTCCTGACCCGTTCATCTCGTCGCAGATAAACCTCCTTCAGGCTGCATTGACAGTGCCCACATTCCGTCGATTCGCCCCGAGCGAATTCACCGCCGCTCCATCAGAGCAAGTGGCAGATAAAGTAAAGCTGTTCCAAATGAAACTCCCCATCATCCACTCCCTCCGCAAAGCCAAACAAGAGCGTCCTGATTCTTTCGAGTTCAGCATTATTAGCTGCGGCATGTTCATGAACTATCTCGGGTACGGGAATACCAAACCGGAAGGACACAAAGCGTTTGGGCATCTTGGGGCTTTCCCGTATATCTATGATCTGTCGAAGCACACCGCAGATATACCTGGCGATGGAGAGAAGCAGATAAGGTACACGAGCGCGGATGATGTGGGCAAGTTCGTAGCGGCGGCGACGCAGCTTGATGTTTGGGAGGAGCACTTTGAAATGGCTGGGCAAGTGGCAACTATGAATGAGATTCTCCGAATGTGTGAGGATGTGCGCGGTAAGTATCCACGACTATCTGTCAGTTATGATATTACTCATTAACTTATTCATCTCTAGGCACCAAATTCGACGTCAAATACAACTCTAGGGAAGACGTAGTGGCGAGGATGAGTTCCGCTCCTGAGAAAGCGATAGAAAACTTTTTCATGGAAAATTATTTAGCCATTATCGACGGGGATGCGGATCTTAAAAGGCCTCTGAACTTGAACGAGTTGGTAGACGTGAAGCCTATGGGGGTCCAAGAGTATCTCTTGAAATGGTGGGGAAATTGATAGGCACATATTTCGTTTGTACTTGGTGTTGTTCATAGCCCGTGGGAACAATGGCATCTGCAGTACCACTACCTGAGTACTCCGAGAGAATAAGATAAGATGTGACGATGAGAAACAGGCAGTAAGAATCGAAAAAAAACGCAACTAGCCTCGCAAGTGTGTAGAGAACCAAGCGGTCCAAGCCTGGGCATACCGGATAGATTCCGGAACGGTGTTCCGAGAGGGCAGGCAAAGTGCTAATCTACATCTCTTTCTCGTTCCTCTGCGTTTTTCATTCTGACTATTTATCAAAATGAACTTTGCCTACGCGAATCATGCCCCCTCGTCGTTCGCTGGACCTTCCTCATCCAAACTTCAAGGACCTTTCGATGACGGGAAAAAGGAAAAGAGACGAAAGGATCTTTCTGGCAAGGTTGTGAAAGAGATAAGTGAGCGGAGAGAAGAGTGAGCACCTTTGTATGTTGTTTTTATAGTTTTTTATAACAATCCCTATAGCGGCAGACACTACACGGAAAACATCAACGTCTTAGTCTCCACTACTGCCTCTCTCTCAACCAACCCTTCGCTCGTACCCTCATATAACCTTCGTCTCCTTCCATTCACCATATCCCGCTCCGCTCTGTTATACCAAGATGAGCTCTCCGAATCCTACTCTCTCTCACGTGCACAAACAGCATTCCTCGAAGAACAGCGCAAAGTCGAAGATGAATGGAAAAAAGGTCGAGATCGCGTCCGAGAACGACTTTTAGAAGGAATCGAAGAAAGGAGAAAAAGAGCTAGAGAAGATAAGGAGGGTGAAGGAATATCAGCTGATGCGACGCTCGATTCGCAGAATAGACCACATATTACAAGAAAGTTGCGGAATAAGATGGGCACGCCGCCTCCGATGACGCCACTTGGCAGTCAATTAGGAAGCGCGGCTGTCTCTAGCGCAGGTAACCCAGGAGCTATAAGCAGTTTCCCGATTACTTCTGGACCATTTCTTAATCCTCACTCGTTATCCGTGGACGAAATACCTTCTCCCTTCCCACTGGCCCTCACAGCTACAGCAATCTCGTCTGGAAGCGGAGGGAATGGTGGCAGCGGTGCTTTGGGTGCTAATCCTGGTGGAGGAAGTGCTAGTGGTCCTGGTGTCGGTGGGAGTGCTAGCACGGCAGGAGGTAGAAGAAGACCTAAGGGCAGTGGAACGCATCAGAGTCAAGCGATTGGAGGGTTAGGGAAAAGTTTGGCAATGTTGAATGCTTTGAAGGATACGGAGATCGAAGCGGATTTGGGAGAGATTAGGAGAGGGAATAAGAGGAGGAGAGCAGCGGTTGCTGCAGGTGCCAAGTAGTAGTGAGTGTGTTCTTTCTGTTAATATATATCTACTTTGGGAACTCATCCAGCTTAGCAGCGACTTTCCACTTACTTCTTGTTACGATTATCATTCTCTACACTTATTAGTGACAACGGTCCTAAACTTTTTACTCTCGCTGAACTTCGACTTTCGTGGTTCTCGTTGCAACGACAACCGCTAACAAACTCCTTCTGTCTCAAAACCTAGGCTTTAAATTCTACCCATCCTATCCTATGCAGGACACACATTGTTATGTGGACGTGCCTCGAGAGACAATATTTGAAAGACTCGTGCGCAACAAACGTAACACTTGCTGCGCTTACCTGGCTTGTGCCCTCGAATACTCACAGCGCGTTATCCGGGCGGAATTTCATGCAAATACTGAATCACCCATTTCCTTCATGTCAAGCGCATCTCAACTCTTCACTCGTCATTACGCTTCCGTTTGAATACTTCGATCTACAACTTTAGACCCTGGTACGACTTTCGAGCTTTGACCTCCTTCGTCCTTCTCTTCCGAAACCCAATTCGGTATATTCCAATCTTGCCATTGAGCATCTTCGATACCTTCAGGAAACTTGGACTCTGTCAAATGAACACGGAGTGAGGACCGGAGACGAAATGAAACGAAACAGAAAACGCAGTCAAGTGATCTCGACACATACCTATAGGAATACACCTAATCTTGAAGAAGGTAACCCAGCGGAGCCATGTTGGATCGTAAGGAAAGTGCATGATCGCGTGAAGATGCTCTCCGCTGGTCACAGTAACGACCTTGGTAGAATCTTTATGTTGGCGAGATTGTTCGTACGATGGAATGCGGGTGCTTCCTTCGCTGTACGATGGAAGTCTCGAAGGAAGGCTACTGTAGATCTAAAAGTTGAGGGGAAAATTCGAATTCACTATCTTATCTGTACACATAACATTCAAATACTCACAATGATAGCCTTTAGGTCCTTGAACATTTCTCGTTGAGTTAGTGTGATATAACACTGAGCCAAGTTAAGCAAATATAAAGAAATCAGTGATATGTATGCCAATCGTTACCTTGTTGTACGGGAATAGTCCAGTCCGCCCCTTATTTTTGGAAACAGTGTTCTTTAGCATGAAAAGAAGAAAGCCCTGGGTAATTAAGTACACACTCTATCATTAAAATCTGGAAGCTCGTCTTCGAAATCACCTCTTTGCAAAATAGAGATGACTGGATTTAGAACATGTGGTTCTTGTGGTTCCCTTTGGGTAGCGAAGAGATTTTCAGCAGGGAGGTGCAGAGTATGACTGCTGTTAAGTTTTGATAATCCAATCTGTGTTTGAATTTGACGGTTAAGACGAAGACTTGATATTATGTATGTCCTATGTGAGCAGAAAAGTACACACATATCTCGAATAGCCAAAACCAATCAATACCTCCTTTTTAGGGTCATATACATCATCTTTCTTCGTGTTTCGAAACAGGTTGGCAATAGGAATTGCGTTGCAAAAGCTGACGAGCGTCGAAACCAACAGCATAAACAGGACGACATTCCGAAAATTCCTATTACTGTCGAATCGTTGATTGACGCAACGACCAGTAATTATTGCCATGATCAGCGCTGATAACTGTACGCGTATACAATAAAATGAGCGTCTGGAGGTGGGTCGGAAGAAATTTGAGCCAAAGACCGGCTTCAGCGAGCAGACAAGTTGTTGAAGGGAGCTGGAAAGTCGACTGCGGAGAAGGGTTCGGCGGGCTTTTTATATGCAGACGCATTCCGACGGAGAGCATAGGAGTTTTTAACGGATGCTTGTCATTAGCATTCATTTCAGCCTGCAGACTCCTGCAGGGCGATCCTGGGCGATCCTGGCTTGCGAAACTGCTAAAAGTTGAAACCTATAAAGTTATGGGCTGCCTTGTGGCCAAGTGAGCCAAAATTATTTCTGAAAGCTTGCAAAGCGCCTGAGCTATCAGGATTCGACCTGCGATAAGTGAAAAGACGGAGGAAGAGATTCGTCCCAATCTTATCTTATCTCCCATGATCGGTTGAGTGAACACCTCACGGTTCGCTACCGACGTCCATCCCTCATCCATCATCAGACCTAATTACCATGCTTCAGCCTCTGGAATCATTAATCCACATACGATCCTTCGATCTCCTACTGATCACTATGCTTCTCTTTGCCTTTCTCTCTGCGCCTTCTGTCGGTGTTCTCGTAAATGCCCAGAGCCAGTCGAACCTCAAGACCTTACGGCGAAATCAAGTATCGTTTACCCACCAGCATGAAATAATCCCACAGCCTAGTCATCTATTATCTAAAGAAGCACTTCACTACGCATCACGAGCCTCTATCGATAATCATTTCTTACCGACAACAACTCTTCAGTCAGACCCGGGCCTTGGCCTCAACTTAAAGACTCGACCGACAGCAGTCTACAGGCCCCGTTCCCTAGATGCGTTCCATGAAGCTAGACTTGCTAATAAAGCCCAACACACAGGAAGAGATAGAACTGGAATCAAGTCTGAAATTGGAGCCCGGGTTCGGAAGGATAACGCTGGTGGCTCAGACGGTTTAGATGAAGTTGACGTCAGCTGGGATATCATCCATCTTGACGGACCAGACGTTCGAGACATACATACATTAGCTCAGCTAGCTAGAATGAGCGGGAATGCATATGTCCTTGGGTCGAGTGGAAAGAACTGGTATGAGTTGGACGGGGCATGGAATATCGTATGCAATCCCTATCTCCTTCTCCTGATACATTGTACTAACATAACATATCATTCATATTTCATTGCCTACGAATAATCACTCAGAGCTTTCCTTTTGGCTATGAAGATGCCCAAGACGGTTTCCGGGGCCACGTATTCCTTTCTTCTGACAACTCTACCATCGTGCTCGCTATCAAAGGTACGACATTGCAGGGTCCGACGTCGAAGAAGGATAAGTTCAATGATAATCTGTGAGTATGTAGCGGCTATATATTGCGCCGATGCTCCCGCACACACCTTGAATTCCCGAGCATCGAGGCTTACTTGCTTTAATTACTTCGTCCCGCTGTCCGATGTGGCGGTGTTTGTTTTCTCAACATAGGCTCTTCTCGTGCTGCTGCGCTCGCGTAGATTTCTCCTGGATCTTCCATCAAGTGTGTGACTGCTATTCCGGGAGTTGGAAATGCGATAATACATGTCTGTCTAATGCCTTGGTGGAGGATAGTATGTTTTATACTATCGGAGTGGTAAGTCGACTATTCGTTTACAAGATACATCATACTAATTCTGTCATCTCAATTTCTATCCACTGTTCTGCTGCTACTTGTCTTTTTCCTTTCCTGAAAATTCCAAACTTCAGAACCTTGTTAACGACCTCCGCACCCTTTACCCCAGCGCCAATCTCTGGCTCGTAGGCCACTCACTTGGCGGTGCCCTTGCCTCGCTTCTCGGTTCGACGTTTGGTCTTCCGGCTGTAGCGTTCGAGAGTCCCGGTGAACGCCTCGCGGCGGAGAGATTGGGACTGCCTATGCCGCCTGCACCGATTGGACCAACTGAATCGCAAATGTCCTCCTCAGGGGAAAGCTCAATAATTCCCAGTCTGTCACCAGTAGTTCACGTTTATCATACTGCCGATCCTATACCCCAGGTAACAAGGTTTATTCTCATCTCCCCTAGTTCCCAGTTTTCTCTTTCTTCGTTTGTTTGAATACTAATAACTTGACACGCAGGGAACATGCACCGGCCCCTTCTCTCCCTGCTCCCAAGCAGGATACGCACTCGAAACGCACTGCCACCTCGGCAAAAGCATCGTGTTTGATACAGTGACGGAGTTTGGATGGAGAGTTGATATAAGGAGACATCCGATACGGGAGGTTGTCGGTGTTATGGAGACTTGGAACCAGGAGGAGGCGTCTGAGGAGGAAGACGAGGAGGAGTATTGGCGTAAGTCGAACGGTATAGAGGAAAGAAAGAGTAGGAGTAATAGTGGTAAAAGAAGAAGCAGGCAGGTCCCTGAAGCAAAGGAAGAAATTGATTGTGTGGATTGTTACAAGTGGGAGTTTGGTTCGGAGTTCAAGTATAAGGACTTCGAGGCTTCTGGGTGCGGATCATAGTAGATGGTGAGATGAGGTTTGCCTGTTGGTTTCGATGTAAAGTATGTATGCTGATGTATGTATGTATCATGATCTGGTAGAAGAATGTATATTAATGTAAGTCATGTTCGCCAAGCCAAGTGTGAGAATGAACCGTTGTGATTCAAAACAGTGAGCTCGGGCTCTAATGCTCCCCTCGATGAACCAGTATCTCCCAGGCCCTGGACAATCGTATACAAAGTGAACTACGCAAAGCACTTTATGCAACAGGTAATACTTACTTCAGTCAGAGCCTGATCCAACCTGCTACAACAAACATGCCCGAAAATTTTCAAGTTGCTGCTATTAAAGCTCCCAGCGTTCCTTGGTTTATGTACGTAGATCTAAATTTCTCTTCAATTTTCTTCTCCTTTATCATCTTCAAAGCCATTCGCCACCCAGTCCAGGATCATTGGTGTTAACTTCTGCCTCGCCCCTAACGGTCTATCCCCCACATAAAAGTCAAAAAATGGATCATTATGTACTCCTCCTTTGAGCTCAAAAAATTCTGCCTTTCCATGCCACGGCTGAATTTTCTCCTTGAAAAAAATGCGATCGGCATCTCTCAAGCATTCAAATTCGCCAGTGGACACAAGTACTCTTTCAACAACATCCGACAACCCTTTGTACCAATCAGAAGGTGCACGAATGGGATCCACAAATGGCACATCAAAGGAAGGATTTTGTAGCCCGGAGAGAACGTCAGCGCCCCAACGAACAAGAGAGTTCGTGCTGAGTACGTCGGTGTGATCATTTTCAACGAATGAAGGAAGGATTTCGTTGCTCTCTTGAGAACCTGCGCCTGTCATCGAAATCCAGGGCGACATCATATAGGCCCCTCGTAAACGGGTTCCGGGAGGAATAATTGGCGGAGAGAATAGCGGGTGAAGCATGGAAGAGAGTATCTGGGATACAAGGTTTCCGCCAGCTGAATCACCAACAAGTTGAAGGTTCGATGGCTTGACATTTTCAACGAAGGTCAAATGCTTGATTGCTTGATTTGCTTGCCAGAGGGGTGTCGGGAAGTGTGCCACAGGGATGACAGCTGAACAGAGAAAATAGCGGATGATGATTAATCTCTACTTAGGCGAATATGCGGTCATGCTTACAGTACGACATTATCGCGATGCCAACTTCCAATCCTCGTCTTTCAAGCTCTAGTTGAATAAACCTCCAAAAAGGAAGCATAAAATTCTGCAAGGGAGCTATATACGCTCCACCTGAACGTACATGTCAACAGATCAGACTAGACCAGGACTGAATGGGAAATCATTCATCATCCTCGATCCAACGCACCATGACAAAAGAGGATGACTTTTTCAGTTTTTTTCGGCCCAATCCACAACAGTTTTCCTTCGCCTTGTAGTTCGTCAATCGTGATAGGAAGTTTCTCTTTTCTGGCCCATTTAGAATAGATCCCTACTGAAGTACCCAAAAAGTACTGGAGCTCTACGTCGGGGAGGGTATCCGTTACAAATCGGAATAAAGTGTCACCAACGACGCGCTTGAAGCTTTTTGTCTTAGACCGAGCAACAAGAGGCGAGACAAGAATTTCGAACGGTAAAACAAAAACTATGAACATTCCGAGGCCAATTGTGAGAGGGCCACCATTTTACCTGGCGATGAATGACTTACGCAGGCGCATGAGCTTGATCTTCATCCAAAGATACCTCGGCCAGCCCATCGCTGCATATTTGGAGTTGTCTAGTTTGGGGGGTGCGCTGTATGAGAGAAGAGCCATTTAAAGATTAATTATTCGATTCGCGAGGCCAGTTCTGAGGATTTATACCTCGGGAATTGAATTTACACCCTCATGTAGTCAGGATATATTACTAGCTCTGGGAGAAGATCGGTGAAAACTGGGACTGTCGTTATCCGTAAGGATATAGTGCGGGAACACGATTTGAAATTGACGACCCACCTACCCACTGCACACACTACGTATGTGCCATAGATACATATAGAGCAATAGTATCGTACGGTTGTACACGGCTGATCAGCTTGACGGAAAGGAGCGGAAAGGTAGGTTAATAGGAAATCTTGAATGACCACATTCAACTTCAGGCAAATGGAGATTGAGTACTTACTGTATCATTTCGATCACGGCCTGCGAACTACTCACACTTTTTACTGTTCACAGGAGCCTGTAAACTGCTGACGGGCTCTTGGAACAGCCCGATCGCTTCCTTCCAAATTTCAGCGCCGTATTTCGTTTCTAAACCACCTTTTTTGCCTATAGCATGAAGTCACAGAGTATGTTTGAATGTGACATTCACATGACATTGTGTGACCATTAAGTGACTGCTCCCGAAATATTACCGCTGTTCGGTTTACGTTTAGCTCAATTCCAAGTCTGTTCTCATTTTCTTTCCTCACCATATGCTACTTATGTATGGAGGATGAAGGAGGTTCAATCGCACTCCGAAGATTGCAGTGTTGTCTGCTGCAGAGCTATGCCTGCCAATCATGATGCCAGTGCTTAGACCAGCTCATGAGGAAGCAAACATCCATAGATGTGGTCAATACTATCAGGCAATCACTTACAATTCACGTTTTCACCTTCTTGGATTATTATAAGATGGGAGAGTGACGAAGGAAAGAGAAAGCTAGTTGAAATGATATCAAAGGATCCCGTGTATGACAAAAGTAAAAGGTGAGCTCCCCGTTGGATTTGGTCATTATTTAACTCTGATTTAACTAGTTGACAACAAAGGTACGAACAGAGAAGTACACTCGGGCCTAAGTTTGACTAATTGAATTTGAATTCATGAAATAGAACAACATGCTCGGTTGGAGCAAGCAGGACGAGATCGCTACACTGTTATTGGACGATCCGATGCACATCGCTGGTATATCCTTTTTCTGGATATCATGGACGTTGACATAAGTAGTTTTCACCCGGTTCAGTATTCGAACCCTTCATCAACTTCGCAAGAACTCTATGGTAAATATGCTGGTGTTATCTTCCCGCGGAATTCTTGGTTGCTACCTGCAAATTGTTGGCTCATAGAAGATATGTTACAGCACGTATGTCCCAAGGAGATCTACGCTTACGAGCAGCAAGTGGTGGATTAGAACGGGATGACTGTAACCAATCTCGATTCGTCAAGAGGTACATAAGGAATTGGGCCCGCATTTGTTCTTTGTTCAGTTTCGTTCGCTAGGTCATCGGCTGACATTCTACTAATTTGCTAGCAAAACTCACAATTGTTGATTACAATTGCAGATAGCGAAACTCGAATGCGCTTTCTTGAGCACGCTAGTCCCGACTTCAGGCTTCGAAATCCGCTCAGGGGTCGCCTTCATCTCACCCCTCGGTTTTATCTTATATGTCCTCGTCATTATCTGGACGAGCCGACAAACGATCCTACACCCCATGCACACGCTTTTCCAGTGACAACATAGTGCACCCCATTGTGCACGCCAATGGTCCGTTGACATAGGTATACCGAAATGACTGACAAGCATCAGCAAATTAACGGTTCCAAGTCTAAAACCCTCATTTGAGCTCCGAGTGTAAATGGGGTTCGAGTCTGCGACTACATTCTTGGACATGACAGTGCAAATATACCATAGTCTTCAAGCAGACAAGCTTGCGTGATAAAATTTATACGCTTCGACGCTTCAACTTTAGGACCTACAGTATGTATGTCACGTCGGAAAAAAAATGCAGTCATAACATAACAGTCACAGCTTACATACATGGTTATCGCGGGAGAACAGACAGGCTGAGGCAAGGACGAGGCCACCTGGAAAGTTTTAGTGCAGTGGAGTCTAGACCCCACTCCCTCCGCAATCGTACGCCATACTTCACTGCGTCAACTGCGCGTCATAGTCTTATCATTTCATCGGATCTATTTCTGTGTATACTATATATACAGCAGACCTCTATCCTGTCCCATCTTATACTTACATTCACACAAATGTCGAACTTATTCAACAAGATGAAATCTAAAGCTACATCCGGCGGTGGAAAGGACGAAGAGGAACAAAGATTCTCTATTCAACCTCATCCTGCTGTGAGCCTTCCCGCCTTTTACATCGATTGGGATAACTAAAACCCAATCGTTACAGACAACAAACAACCCCGCTGACCTTCAGAATCCAACCCCTGGAACAGGCATGGGTCTAAACAATAACGAGCAGATGGCTCCTTTCCATGCTCGCGACCCGCACGTTCCGACAGATCCGCAGGTGATGGAATCGTTGGGAAAGCAGGAAGTTAAGGTGGGTCTGAATGAACGTCCATTGTTCGAAGTTCCATACTCAAATTAACTTCTGTCCTGACAGAGTCGCGATGAATTACGAGCCCGACAGGCCGAGTTGAACAGAAAGGATTGAACTAGGCCGTCAGAGGCCGTCTGGGTGTGCTCATCATGACCCAGTTCCCTTTTGATCCACAGACTGTCTTTATCATACATGGCCTGGGTTACCAATCGGTCGCTGTTCTCCCGTCTACATGTACATTCACAAAATACTTTGTACCATAATGTAGTTTAATCAAATTGTTGTATTTCCACCTCGCTCTTACAAGTATCGAGTTGAAATGAATCAGACCTGTTTATCGATACTTTTACGATGTAAGGAGGCCTATTCGAAAGCCATTACACGTTACAGTTCACGTTAATGGGTACATAAGGACAGGATAAAGGAATGTCAACGAGACCCGAGAAAATGTCCAACAATCGTATTGTCCATCCGAGTATTTCAAACTTCACAACCAATGACACTCTCTTTCCTCAGAAATAATACTGTGGTGCATAGAATCCAAGATCTGAGTCATCACTCCTCGGGTTCGTAGCAACGACATTCGGGAGGGAGTCTCCATCTGCCAGGTTATCCCTCGAATACGTGAAACTGTATCGTTCAGCACCATCCGGGTCCGAGGATTGCGGCACACCCAAAAAGCTAATGGACGGAAGAGGATCCCGACCGGTTTCTCCAAACGCAGTCGGCTGTATTTCGATCCTGAAGAATTGGCGGAGCTGGCTTTCGTCGTCGAGGACGCTGCAGTCTGAGCCGTAGAATTCCGTGGTGACATAGTCTATACATATATGGTGCGGAAGAAACAGAGTATCGATGAAACAATTAATCAATGATAATCTGGGGTCTACATCAATTCCTTACCGCCAAGCTGAGATCCAGTAACGCAAAGACCAGTGTTGACATCTTGAAGTTGGCCATAAAGGAAGGAGATGCCGGTATCACTATAAGATTGATCCCAACCCATGAAACTGGAATTGCAGGTGTTAAAAATGAACTAATGTGTCGGTTAATTGGGATATCTGGCGCTGAATGTACAGGTGCGACGAACCTCGGAGTTTGTAGGGCTGAATATCTTCAGAAGGTAAGCCTCCACACCATTAACAACATAATCCGGTGCATGAAGGGATGCACCAGTGCGGGTGATGCTAGGATTATCGAGCATATCGAGCTGCAAGGTCCCGTTGACTGCTGGTGTACATTGGAGGTTGCTGGCAGCGGGGGCAGCAAGAGCAGCAGAGGCAAACGCGAGAAGTGACCAAGACAGCATAACGGAGGGGGTTGAGTAGCTGGATATTTTTCCTTGAGGAAGATGCAGGGGGTGACACCCGTCAAAATCCGAAAGATATCAATGTCCGTTGGTGTCTGTTTGTTCACCATCTAAGCGCTGGAGTTGCCGCACCTGCCGATTGATGCCGTGCGTACCTTGAGCCTTCAAAGTTCAAAGTTTCAATGCGTTCAATGCAACCCTCAGAATCGTTGTATTTTAAAATTTATCTACGTTTAGTTATATGCTCTGTAGTGTCAGCATTAGAAAGCCCTCGCTTCCTTGATAATTCATCTATCTGTAGTTGGAGATCATCAGATATTGGTATGCCATCTGCATCCCGAAAATCCATTGTTGCATCTTCAGGAATCCGCCACGGTAGTACGATAAAGAAGCATCTCGGCCGTCTAGCGCATGGAAACCGAGAGCATTGACAATGGTATAAGAACGAGATAAGCACTCGATGAACCTCTGTAAATCGATAATAATTTCTAATTCAGCGGTAGGTGCGGCAACTCCAGCGCTTAGATGGTGAACAAACAGACACCAACGGACATTGATATCTTTCGGATTTTGACGGGTGTCACCCCCTGGGAAGATGGTTCCTTTTATACGATTACGTTTAGGGTTTTGAATATCCGTTGAAACGAAGTCTTAAATTGTAAGGCCTGATGGCTGAGACATTACCATATGAGCATATGTAGGTTCGGTATAAAGTGCCCGTTGAGGGAGAAGAAACATGATGATATGTGTTGGGGAAGGATCTAGGTGAAGTCGGGATGCGTTCAATGAATGTAATTGTTGAAGAGAGAGAAAGCTAAAGTTAGCGTCTGGAAGAAGAGTTAGAGGAGAAGGGGAAATAAGTAAGGCAACTCACCAGAACTGAGAGTACAACAGGTTACAGAGCATTTTGTCGACCATTGTCAACGCGATCGTGATGCGTCGGGAGCACTGCATTGAACGCTATAGAACACAGAACTCCACGTAACGCCTGATAGATAGCACAATTAATATCGATATCATGGTATTCAAGGTAGATCTATACGACGTACCTTGGCCTACCTTGGCATCATGAGACTGAGGTCACTTAAGCGGCGGCACACACACACCTCGTTACTCGTTCGCATAATATCCCCCAACGCTCAACGCATCCATAGTGAGTATTCTACGCTCAGTGCAGACCAGATACATAGCAGCCCCAGTCACTTGCGAATCAAGCAAAGACAAAAGCCTGATATATAGTATGACGATTTGTTCAATTCCATGCTCGAATAGGTTGGATATTCCATCAGCGCAGACGAGCGGAACATTGATTCCAGCAGTGTGTCTTGTTCGAGCTTGGATGATTCCACGAGAGGGCAGAACAAATAAAGCTGTTCATAGCTTCGAAATGAAGCTCAAGTTGAAGGTGCCCCTGGGCGGTAGGTTTACTAATGAAGGAATATTAAGCAGGCGAACTCAATTTCTAGGCTAGGCTTCTGGAATTGCCCTTTGCGGATGAGAATTTTGGTATTCCGAGCTGGTAATTTCGATACTGGGATAGGTGTCTTTGCGTGTAGAATTCGCTTCGTTTCAAGGAAGAAAGAGGAAGAAAGTGAGAGCTGAGATCGCGTCTGGCTGAAAGTTGATACATTGAATCGGGAAAGAGAGCTCTAGGTAAAAAATGCACAATGGGTTCAATCGTCGACCGTGAAAAGTATGAAATCGTACCGCGATACAACCACGTTGATCCTCGTTGATACACCGGTATTCCGGTCCGAATGCAACCTCTTCAATGTCCACTCCCGTTGTAACTGTATACTACGGTTCCCTCATCAATCCCACTACACTTACGACCTACGAAGCAACAGCGAGCTGTTTACTTGCTGTTAATGCTCAAGGAAACATCGATTGGATTGTTCACGATGTCAAAGACTCTTCCATCCAGGAAACATTGCTTCAGAAAGGTTTGTTGAATACAGATGTTGAAATCGTCGCGCTACAAGAAGGTCAATTTATTATGCCCGGATTCGTGGACACGCACACAGTATGTGATATTTACTTTAGTGGTTCGTTGAACAAAACTGACCCGCGCATCAGCATGCTCCTCAAGTACCCAATCTTGGAACGTGAGTCAACTCCTTGATTGTTTACAACCAAGTAATCGAAGATTGTCACCTCACAGAGGATATCAATCCGAGCTTCTGGACTGGTTAGAGAAGTTCACTTTTCCACTGGAATCTAAGTTCCAAGATGTTGGGTTTGCGAAAGAAGTCTATCCTTCCATCGTCAAAAAATTCATTGCTACAGGAGTGGGTGGCATTCGATATGCCTCTCTCTGTACGACGCGATTGACGACCTATCAAAGACCACAACGTGTTGCTACTACGGCACACTTCATCTTGAATCTAACAAAGTGCTGGCTGACATCGTTCATTCATTAGGTGAGTGATATTCTGTCTTCCGGACAACTTGGCTGATCCAACTCAACTTCCTCCAGGACAACGGGCTTTAATCGGCGTACGCTTTTGAAAAACTCTGAGCATTTCCCATTCTTAAATCACTCTGTACATCTTATCAGAAATGCAATATGGACCGCCACTGCCCCCCGTACTATATCGAATCATCACCTAGCAGTTCTATTTCCAACACTCAGGCCTTTATTTCATACGTTCGCTCTCTTCCCCCGGGTCCTTCAAATGAGCCCCTCATCTATCCGGTCCTCACCCCTCGCTTCGCCATATCCTGCTCCAACGAACTGTTATCCTCTCTCAAATCCATTGTTCATTCCGATACCCAGCTTCATATCCAAACACACATTGCAGAAAACCTCAAAGAGGTCGAGTTCACGAAAGAATTATATCCGGATGTCGAACACTACGCCGGAGTGTATGATTCGTACGGATTGTTGAGGACTAATACGATTTTGGCACATGCGGTGTGGTTGGAGGAGAAGGAAATTGACCTAGTGAAGGAAAGGAAGGCGGGGATTAGTCACTGTCCGACGAGTAATTTCAACCTGAGGAGTGGTGTGGCTCCGATTGGGAAATACCTAGATCGAGGTTTGAAGGTGAACTTCATTCCTTGATCTTTGCTCATACCATGTTTTGACTCTTTACACGCAGGTTGGGCTAGGGACAGACGCTTCTGGAGGCTTCTCACCTTCGATGCTTGTCGCCATGCGGAATGCCAGCATAGCATCCACTGTTGTCGCTTTGCAGAACAATCCCACCAACACTCCCGCCGATGAAGGCAAATTCATCAATCGCCAGCTTCCTCTCGCGACGCTGCTTTACCTCGCGACGAAGGGCGGAGCGGAAGTCTGTGTGCTGGATAAGCAGATCGGGTCCTTGGAACCGGGAAAAAGTTTCGATGCGTTGATAGTGGATGTGCGCACTAGTGATTCTGCAACAGCAACCAAGAATCCCAACCCAGCATTATGGAATATCCCAGCTGCATCTCCTATCTCGAGTTTGTCACCCCAAGCCGTCTTGGAAGGGATGCTCGA
The DNA here is from genome assembly GCF_021015755.1 of Lentinula edodes. NCBI lineage: Eukaryota > Fungi > Basidiomycota > Agaricomycetes > Agaricales > Omphalotaceae > Lentinula > Lentinula edodes. Next base: position 348,895 of record NW_025764315.1, read on the forward strand.
GAGATTCATCTTTTGCGGCGACGATAGGAATATATCTGCGGTGTATGTCCAAGGAAAGTTAATCGGAGGAACTAAGGCTTATACCTGATGGTAAGATATATCTCAGTCATTTACTCGGGATCTTCAAATTGCTTCGCATAATGGGATACCACGGTATAGAATACTATAGTATGCTAGGAGGTATTAGTAGATTTACACTTTCTTGTAACCTTGTGCCGATTATAGCAGTTCGACGTCCCCTCGCACCAGAAGCTGTTCGATGAATGAGAAGGGCATTAAAGATATATGACCACGCTTCATCTCCAGAGTTAGATCCCTGATAAGAATTAGTACAGAGGTGAAGAGTAAACTTCTATAGGTAAACTCACTCATGGAAACGTATAGGAGGACAGTCTCGCAAAGCATGGACAAATACAGCCCGGCTATCGTCGGGTTTAGTGACTATGAAAGATAAGAGGACCAGGAGGAGAGGAATAAGGAAAAGGAAGAAAACAATCAGGCGGTGAGAATTAAAGAGGCGAAAATGACAAACTCATGGGAGGCATAAATATAGGTGTATCGTCTAGATGTGATTGGGTTTCTGGCAAACTCTGAAGAACAGAAGTATGGAAATGACGATCCGTAAGGTGGGCATGTCTGCTGGCATGAGCACGTTCTGCTGTTGTTATTCGGGTTTGAATGGTAGTATCAGTCATGATAAACCGTGCAAATTTCTCGATCTAACACAGCTAAATCAGTTAGTTGAATGTGTTTTTTTCTACGATAAGGTGATCGAACGAAGCTCACTTTGAACAATCGAGTACGAACATACGATCGAACGATGAACTTGACCCTCTCTACCTCCATCTGCACGAGCATAATGCGGATATGTTCTTCTTCCGAGGCAGACGGTTCCCCGCGCAGGAGTTGGACCGCATCAGACTTGAGAAAATATCGTGTTGGCGTAGTTAGTGTGGAATTAGGGTAAGGCCGGAGGAATATATACACACCTGTCTCCGTATATGATCCAACAAGGACGCAAGTAAGTCTTCCTGCGCAGGCAAAATATCTGGTGCATGTCTTTCGTTTATCCAATGTCTCGTAAGCTGTGAAATCGGACTCTCATCGTCCTGCCGCGTATCTAGGATCGGAGCAGTTGAAGCCGGGCGAGCACGAGCGGAAGCAGAAGCACTCGCAGACGCCATCGTAATATCTTGGTCTTCATCATCCGAATCCAACGCTAAGGAGCCGATCCTTGATTTCCTGCTTTTTCCAGATCGAACTAAAGCAGCGGTATTCGCTTCGAACACACCTGCTGCATACTGAGCTTCCCAGTCCATAGCTGAGGTAGATGAGCTCGACATAATTGATGTTTGAAAATTACGAAACAAAGGATAAGCAGGTAACGCGTGTGAGGCTGCCCTAAACACGAAACACTGAACAAATAAATCCAAACACTCTATGATCAAAGAATTGTCGATATCTAGCTCATTCCCAAGGTGACTTGAGATAGCTTGAGGTAGTCCTCCGACAAGGACAGTACCATTATTAGTACTCAATTTGAACGCGTTTACTGATGGTTTCGTTGGACCTTCTTCGTATTCTGTGAGTTTTTTGTTGTGGAGTTAAGCCTTGTATTTTACCAGACTCTACTTCCAGATCTGATACGATGCTATTTTGAGGCAGCGCTGCCACTCCGTATTGCTTGAAGGCTTGGGCGGCATCTGACAACGACTATTAATCAATACCCGCCGCTTGACGCCGTGTCCAAGGAGGTTCAAGGGTTCAATGAGCCTGATACTTACTTAATCCCTGCCCGGTTCCTCTCTTAGTGTGTTCGGGATTATATTTCAAGGCTCTGGCCGAGAGTTCCGCGTAAACTATGCCTACTTTTTTCCCCTAACTCCATTCAAGTTCTGTGCTGTTCTGTGCTAACATAGGCTAGCATGTGTGCGGGTAATGTGCTGTAATGTGGCAGCCAGCGGCATAAATTTAGCCCGCTGATCATCCTGCTCTCCGGGGCTCGATGTCATCAGGCTATAAGTGGTTAGCTTGTTGCCCGCCTACAATCGCCGTCAGAAGGTCAGAGACAGAGAGGCAATTCAGCTACACTATGCTGCAGTATACTGACACTGTCAACAGTATCATTTCTGGATATGTAAGTTGACTAATTCAAGAGGCATATCATCGCGAGTTTTTTACTATACAGTGTCGAACGTTGCTCGCATGCTGCACTAAATACGATTTTTGTGATCATACGGAATGTTCACGTTTGACCTGCGTCTTACCCAGGTCCAATTTCCTCCTGGCTCCGAACCAGAATGCAAGTGACAAATATGTACTTCAAAGAGGCTTCAGGCGGGACAGACTATGCAGAATAAGTAATTACATAAGGCCGCGGCCGCGCATGCAGTGCAAGTGTTGAAAGGGGCTGCAAGTCAATGAAGTCGTGTCAAGTGTCGAGCTTGTGTTTTCAAGGCTCACTTCATGACTCAAGGTCGGGGGATCTATTAATAAGGCCGAGGGAGTTGTAAGATTAGACCGCACAATACTGGTGTACTATGACAGACTATGACCAGAGTGTACATGCCATGATACTTACAGCTTCAGATTTTGGCTGCAGTGTTTTTTTACCCTGCAGTTAATTTCCGGAATGAGGGTAGTACAGTCCCTACTGTTATCACATAATCAAACCTCAGTATGCAAAGCGAGGAAGATTTAGATATACTAGTAAGACGAATGCATATATGGGAGGTCAGCTTCTCTGGAGGATCGGATAACATACCCAGTAATAATCGTTCCTTGAAGGTTGCAGAAAAAAATTTGCGAAACACTTTCTACGCGCTGGCACAGGCTCGCACACCGCAATGACACTGAGACATACCCTATACTTTACTCCGTTTATACATGAAGCTTGCCAAGTATGTACTGACTTCGAGTTGTATAGCCTATGGAGATGAGCACATGTGTATCACAGGTAAAGCCCCAACGAGCAGTGCATCAGAGTGCAATCCGCCGCATAGACATCGGTACCTATAGGCTTATGCATAGGTCAAACATCCTTGAGTGCGTTATTTTTGGAGTACATATTACCAGGTATTACCCAGGTATGCCTCGGGCAGGTGCTGACAATTTTTTTTACATCCGGATAACAAAGGATGAAACGAATTCACATACTTGGATGAAACACGAGGGAGAATGGTGAGGAGGATGAGGGAGAGGTGGAGGGAATCAGGGTGACGAGATGAGCATAGACTGTGGAAAATATTTGCGAGGAACAGAAATTGATTATCGTGGGTAGTGGACTGTAGATACTTATCTGTGCGCTTACTTACTCGTGTCAACACGTAGGTTCCTGTAGGTTCGTTCCCTCATTGCTTTTACCATAAAAGTATATGTCGAACGTTGGTTCATAGTAGGAGATGGTGTAACCGGGGCAAAGTCGGGTATGTGTTCTTGCTCGGGGCCTCCGACTTGAACAAGGATGCCGCGATTGGTAGAAGATAGATTGACAAATTCGAAGTCGGCGAGAAAGTGAATATCTCAGATTTGACCCGAGCTGGATAATTGTGCCGAGGGCCGGTTTTTATTCTTCCCCACATTGAGAAATTGAAGATGATATCATCAGGAACGACGATTGGGCAACACGAAAAGCTTCTACAGCGCGTTTGGCTCTCGATCTTGAACACACATTCAACAAAATACGAGGAATTGTGATAAGAGAGAGACTGAGGTGACATTTTTCTCGTGAAAATTGGCCAAGGCCCAAGGGGACTTTTCAGAGAATAAAAACCATCAGGTGGAGCTGATCAATGTTTTTGCGCCAATCAAAATAGCTTGTGCTCACGTCAAGGGTCGCGGCGAGTTGTTTAGTACTGGCATGGCCCGACGCCGAGACGAAGTTAGGAAGAGCATTATCGAATTAACAATATAGGAAGCTTGTGGAAGTGTTCCTACCAAGGAGGCCGATTTTCAAACCAGTTCTTCTTCGATGTGTGATTAAAATCCGGGAAAAAGCACATTGAGAATTACCAATGTGCTGATGTCAATTAGCAAGTGAGCCGTCGGCATCGGCATTGCGATCCGGTCCGATTGCGGAGAAGAGTTCTTCAGTAAGGGCTTTGATTTCCCGAATTTCTTGTCATTGACCCCATTATGCTATCCTCACACCCGCCTCGCCCAGTCGCTGTAGTAAACGACAGTGAGCCGAAACCTACAACTATGCCGCCGTCGCCAGCCTCTTCGTCGAACTCACTGCTTTATCCTGGTGAGCAGTGGCCTTCAGCAGCCCATACTCGCTCGAGCAGTTCCAAATCTGTTCCTCACTTGGTAAAATTTCCCATCTTGATAACTGGTTAACAATAATTTACGAAATCTCCAGAATTTGCCAGTATCTCCGCAGGATGAGCTGCTCTTACCACCGATGTCGCCAACACTACAAGACTCGACACCGGCCCCAACGTCTCGTTTCCGATTTCGCTCGCGGAAAAGTTCACAATTTGGCACTGCACCGGTCACGCCAGCAGAAGAAATATCACAATCGTCAAAACAACACCATACCGGTCCTCTCCATGACTTGAAGCGCTTTCTGCATCACCATATACCTCATTCTCCTCATCACAGCTCCCACAGCACCAACCGTGCTTCCGCTGCTGCCACTCCTCACCAACCGCCATCTCCAGATCCGTTCAAAGAGAAAGGCAAATTGTCGACTATGATGCGCCGTGACAAGCCCAACGGAAAGGACCGTATTCCTTCTCCCTCTGAATCTCATTCTCCGACTTCAGCCTCGGCCTCGGACTCCGAGTTCAATAAGCCTCGTTCTCCTGCCCATCCCGCTGGTTATAATGCAAGTCACCATCCTCAAATATCATCGCATGCAATACACTCTCTACAGGATGCTACTCATGCTCATATCCATAAGAAATACGGGAAATGGGGCAGGGTCCTTGGCTCCGGCGCAGGGGGCACTGTTCGTCTCATAAAGGCCTCACATAAAAACGGCGGTACCATCTTCGCTGTAAAGGAGTTTCGTCCCAAGCGGAATGGTGAAAGTGAGAAGGAATATCAGAAGAAAGTCACTGCAGAGTTTTGTGTCGGAAGCACACTCAAACATGCGAATATCATCGAGACTGTGGATATTATTAGTGAGAACGGGCACTATTACGAGGTAAGTCCAAGCTACAACCGTTTTCAGTCTCAAGTTGAACATGTCACAGATAATGGAATATGCTCCATATGATTTGTTCTCCGTCGTCATGTCGGGCAAGATGTGTCGGCCAGAGATTTATTGTGTCTTTCGTCAAATTTGCGAGGGTGTTGAATACTTGCACTCTCTAGGTCTTGCACATCGAGATCTTAAACTCGATAACTGTGTCATGACCACTGACAATGTTGTAAAGCTCATTGATTTCGGTACTGCTACTGTTTTTCACTATCCGGGGAAGACGACGCATACCAAGGCCAAGGGAGTCGTTGGTTCAGATCCTTATCTTGCTCCTGAAGTTCTTGCAGACGAAGAATACGATCCCAGAAAAACTGACGTATGGAGTGTCGCGGTCATCTTTCTCTGCATGGTGTTGCGGAGATTTCCTTGGAAATCCCCCGATGTGAAGAACGATGCGAGTTTCCGCGCATTTGTCAATGCCCACCCCGACCTCAGTGTGCCTAAAACCACCAAACCAAAAGCGTTGACGTCCACTTCGCAAGTGGAACTAGGGCTCGGGCAGACCATCAAGAAACCGCCAATACCTATTCGTCATTCAACTATGCCTTCAGAAATGAAAATCGCTGCTGCAAGCCCCAGGAAAGATCTATTGAATTCAATAGAAGTGGACCAAAATTTGGCATCACCCACCGCTTCATCTTATCGTGTCCCTTCCCCTTCGTCCAGCTCCTTTTCATCAGATTACGATGACGACGACGAATCAGAGCGTTCTGATTCTCAACTTTCTCATACGCCCTCTGTAGTGTCCAAGCAACGCAACTCTGAACGACAGTTTGCCCTTGCTACTTCACCTCGCATTTCACGCAGTACAGCAACCCTTCCTGCGTTTGTTCTCGGAGCAATACAGAATGATCTGTACAATGAACTGTCTATCGCTGGTGAAGTCGATATGGATCCATCCGTTCGCAGGTTCGGTCGGCCAGGAAATTCGACGGAAAGTTTGCCAGTCAGTGCTAGTCGGACATTTGGTATAACTAATGGTATATTCAACGGGGGAATCAACACCGCACCTGCTACTCCAGGCAGCACCGTCCCTCCTCCTGCTAGTCCCATCGGTCTTCTTTCTGCCCCATATATGAGTGAGGATGAACTACCTACGCCAAAAGTTGCGAATGGTATCATCCCGCTTCCTCCAGCTTCTGCTCTTAGCTCAAGAACAGTGCGAGCCAGGAGTGCAACACTCAATAGCATTGGAGGTCCTGAGCTGCTTGCAAGCATGATGGAGGATCATTCTGTCTCCAATGGCATACCCACAACCTCGCCCATGGCCTCTGCACCTATCAATTCTCCCACCTCCGATATGATTCCGAATATCACGATCTCTGAAAGGGAGCCTGAAACTCCCAAAGAACTTCCTGCGCCTGAGCAGACAACCAGAAGGCGTCAACGCAGCGATAGCGTGACCACTTTCCATGGTGGGGGCGCAGAGTCAATATTTCGCCTTCTACCGCGAGAGACGCGGCCTGCGTTAAGGAGGATGCTTCATGTAGAACCTGGTGCACGATGTACCTTGACCGATCTGCTTAAAGGTCGGGGGAAACACGGCAATCTTCTTTGCGGGTGTCAAGCAGGCTTTCCGCATCTGAACATTGACGGCAGTATTTCGACTTTGACTGGTACCACAATTGGAGGTGGCAAAGAACCTGGTCTCAATGGCAGTGTCAATGGAGACAGCGGCACCAATTCAAGCACATCCACGCTCAGCACGGTACACCAACCTTATTGCGTCGATCATGATTGCGAGCCAGAAGAAGAGGATAACGGTGATCCATGGTTGACGAGTATCATTCCATGTTCGACATTGGGCGTCAAGCCGGATCATGTTCACATTAAGGTGGCGATAGATGAGAAAGCAGGGAAAAGAAAACTTTTTTAATGGGGCAGTCACCGGTGACCCCAAACCGACATCTGGGTATCAGCCTGACCCCCCGTCTTTCTTATCCACCATAACATCCCACACCTATCTCACGACTGTTTCTTCATTTTCGTTCCAGAACCCTTTTTCATTCTATCCCTTTGTTCTTTGTTTAATATACGTCGTTTTTGCGGTGTTTAGGCCTACATACCTCCTATCGATCATCTCATTATCCACTGCTTCCTTTCTTCATTGCGGCACCATCTCACGGTCGTTGTTTGGCTTGCATTACACCGCAGTTCTGCTTCTTTCTGTTTCTTAATTCATCCTTTTGTCCAGTATTTTCTACATAATATCTATCATCATCCATCGCAGCAGCATATCTCGTTCCTTGCTATTATCTATGATGTCTAGACGTGTATGATATTCGCGCGCCCAGTGCATAATTCGTCGCTTATGCGTATATTTACTGAACTCGGCAGCACCTTTTTTCCCTTATTTTTTCCCTACGAATGATTATTCAGATTCTTCCTTCTCTGTCAAGTCCAGTCCTCTCATTTACCCTAGTCTGAACGATCACCCATTCTTTATGTGCATCTCACTCATTTCTTTCCCATTCCTCTTACTCGTTCTCTGCCACAGATACATTCTAGTCACGGCAATCGTGCATGTACACTTCATTCTACTTGATGGATCAATGCAGTTTCCTGATGCTCTCATATCTGGTCAAATCTGGCTTAATAAGGTTGTAACTTGTAATTTAGATAGACTCAGATCCACTCATACTAGTTTCGCAAGCAAGAATTTTCGAGAGGTAAGGGAAGTAAGGTTTGAAGGGGAGTAAAATTCGTGACTTCGTTGCGACTTTGCCCCATAACATGAGATCACTGATGGTAAGTTTCGCTTTGACCGCTATGAAGTACATCCCACCAAATCGAGTTCTCAATCTCATGGTACGGGTGTTCCGTGCCCGACTGACTCCATCTTTAATCTATTGGAATTTTTGCACTGTACTACCTTATACTACATTTCGAAGTGAAAAACCTGAAATAAGACGTCTTTTTGCGCCTAAATGCGCAGTGAGTATTCAACACGGATATGACAGCCGAGCTTAGAGCTTGACATATGGGTCTAACCGCCCTAAGGCCCTTAATGTGCCCAAGTGGTTGACCGTTCCTGAAAACGCAAAACGTTTCTTCTTCTCCAGTTCACTTAGCACATGGGTCCAAAGAACAACGAGGGCGCAGTACAAACAACATATTTAATTGAATTACCTACAATTCGTCTCGAACCTGCTCCTGTAAGGCAGCCTGTTTTTCGGACGACGAAGAATCTGATGACCTGTCCTGTCTTTTCTTATCTGAATCACCAGGCGTAGTCTGCTTGTTTCTTTCCTCTCCTTTGATATTGTATCCAGCAGCTCGTAAAACGTTCGTGATTTTATCCGCCACATCTTCACCGTCATCCCCATCGTCTGAGAGGTCATCCAGGAACTCGATCACCATCTCCCCGTCATCTGTGACTTGTTGGACAACCACCTGCCCATTAGAATTTTCTCCAAAAAAAGCCTCCAAGGTTTTGAGTAGAATGCTTTCAGTTGATACGCCACCGGAGCTTTTCTCGAATTTTTCGGCAGATTTGGGAGGTAACGCCTTTTTAATACGTGGAATTTTTTGTGGATAATCAGTCTCGGGAACGTCATGAAATTCCTCGGATTGTGTGTGGACAATCTCCCGGCAACGTATTTGAGCCTGTTCTACAAAATCGTGTTGGGATCTGAAACCAGGTTCACCACACAGACGAGGGGTGTTGATGACAAGAACGTAGGCGCAAGTTCTTGTTTCCTTGACTAATAATATCGTATCCGACATCGTCATTGAACAGTGGAACTGCGGGTCAGGGCATTAGACATATTACTATATAGAGAGGGACTGAGATTGATTACCTGAACTTCAACTTCACGACCTTTACCTGTCTTATCACAGATGGTGCCATCGCCCCAGCGTTGGACAAGATACCGTGAACCCGCACCGCGCGCAAGCTCTAAGTTCGCTTCTATTGCATTTTGCTCCGCTACTGTAAGATCAGCTCCTGGCTCCGGAGCGGGTGGTGCTTTGCCAAGTGTATACGATTCCCACTACACGACGACGAATATGTTGTGGATAGATTGTTATGATAGTTAATTACTGCTTACCGAATGGTCCTCCTCTGTGGCAAATGAGAGAATGAGTCAGCAGAATAATTTAGACCACTTCTTTGGCATCAAAGAAGGGGAGAGGGTGCAAGAACATGAAGATACTGAGAACAAAGAGGAATGCATGTATGTAAGGAATATGCAATGTAAAGATCACCTGGCATGTGTGAGTGCGCTTGGGGTAGTTCTCTGAATTGTCGGATCTGGTCATTATGACAGTATGAATAAGTAAACCACCCTTGTCGATGCTTTATTTACGGAATGAGACACGAACGAATTTGGTTGAACAGGAAATCAACGCACATAGAGACACGTTCCAGAAAGAGGTTGTAAGAGAGACCAACTGCGCGCTGGAGTGATTTCTTCATCTGAATCAACATCTGATGTAGATGAAGAAAATTCAAGAGGTCTGGGAACAAGACACAGATAAGAGTCCCGTGGACCCATCTTCATTTGTTCAAGAGAATAGGGGATATGACTTTCGGGCAACACCGGCTATAAGGAAACGAAATCGATGAGTATGTATGTTTAACGATACAGTCACGAACTGATGAAGAACCCGACTCTCCGAAACCTCCATCGTCTATTTCTTTGTGGCCCAGAGAGAGCGGCACTTCTTCGGTGGCATGCTCCCAAGGCTGGTTTAGAAACTCGAGTTCACCTCCGGGAATGCCCTGGCTGAGCCATTTCTGCGCAGTTTCGTTGAGAACCGGAAGGTTATTCAAAAATGTAACTTTGTATTTTGGAAAAGCATGAGGGTCCTCTGGAAGAGAGTGAAGTCGCGCAGCAACAAGGTTTAATGCAGAAGATATTAAGGCAAGGACAAGAAAATTTTTGGACATCAGTGGATGGATGCGCCACGTAAGTTATTGAAGTCTGAAGAAAAGTGGGCAGGCATTCAAACTCCGATTGGACCAAAGAGTGGGAATGTTCTTGAATTATATAAGCTGATCTGGATCTGGCATGAAATCGTGAAATTTGCGCAAGAAGATAGGCCTAGTGTTGCCTGTTCGGCGGGATAGAAATTTATTTCCTGAGCCGCAAATACAATAATCTGCCTGAAATCTGCCAAAAAAAAAATTCGAAAGCGACGTCGACAGTTGAAACGGAACCTGATGTTGGATTATTTCATGTGGTGACCTGTGCTACACATACCATGTCGCCGTGAGTGCAATTCCTACAAAAACGGTTTTCTAGTATAATTACGTGAGTAACACCCTGCAAAATCGAGGGACAAAAGTCTACGAACAGGAAGATTGCCTCTGAATGATAATAATAATACGTTCTTCCATCCAAATGCACGCGAGAGAACAATTCATTTATTCGAATTCTTCTATATTCGGCAGGGATTTGTTCATTAAAGCCGAACCACGCTGCTTTTCCCCCACTTTCTTTCTCTTCTCTTAACCATCTCCTCTTCGCTTCTCATTGCATCTCCCTCTGTGTCTTTCCTTTTCATACTGGGCTGATATGTCATCCCCCCCAGATCCATTGGAGAATGCAAATAGACCGGTTGACGATGACGATGAGTTAGATGACCCACAGGAAGGGGAACATGATGATGGTAAGTTCTCTTGTTAGTTCCCTTTACCTGCATCGAATCGATGGTTCTCGATGACGTGAAGGGCGGTCACTGACCTTGTTCGCTGTTTATATCAATTATCTGCAGGAAATAATGCTGCTGGAGGGAGCACGTCGGCGCCCACGAAGAGGGGTCGAGGAAGGCCAAAGGGCAGTAAGAACAAGAAAGGTGCTTCGTCAAGCACTACTGCGGGCCCGTCTACTTCAGATGCTACCCCGAAGAAGAGAGGTCGGCCGCCAAAGGTACGTTTCCATGTCAATCTCCTATCGCGTCAACCCGCGATTCGACGCGTTTTCTTTGCTCATTGTGCCTCTATGGCAGCCTAAGAACCCTGACGAGTCGGAGGGTGAGCGTGCGCCGAAGCGGAAGCGAGGAAGGCCCCCAAAGCCCAAACCTGAACCCGCAGAGGGCGCAGAGGGCGCAGAGGACGAGCCTGCTACGAAAAGAAAACGGGGGAGACCTCCTAAAAAATCTTCCACATAGTCTGGCGTTGGGCGTCAGGCCGTTTGTATTCTTGACGTGGATCTGGTACCGTCTCGATAATTTTTCTCTTGCTATAATTTTCTTGCTGTGCAAATTTCATGACCCCGTTGTATACCACAGTCTTTAAAAGGTATCATTCATACCAGAGCACCTTATGGACTTTCTCTCCCTATATCTATTCACCTGCTGTCACTTCTATTGCTATCTATCTCATTTCATTTCCTTTTCGTCGCTTTATACATATGGATTACTGTCATAGGATTGGATAATTATGAGTGTTGTACCACTTTGCACCACATTATCAAAATCAACCATCTACGGACAACCTTCTAGGTGTCCAGGAACTCACGAACCATTTTTAATCTTTATCGCACCGCTCTTAGACTTTGGTCCGTTATTTCTGGGAAACAAGGTTTGACATTCAATTTCGGGATAAGTCAACTACCTATACCGTGATTTCGTTGCATAGGACATCCACACTCCCGCCAAGCCGAGTAGCATCGCCGCCCCGACAAAACCCACACCTGTTAATATCGTTGACTGCCTGGCCACTGTCCTACGTACCGTATCGTAGCTAACGTCTGGGCGAAACGTAACCAAAGTGTATAAAGGAAGCCATCCCCTGGGCTCATTTTCTGCATATAACTCATCGGACAATAGAGGGATCAACGACGAAAGAGACCTGTATTGCGGCGAGCTTATTTTATAAAGCAGATTATCCAGAGCCTTGCGAGCCAAATAGATCGGTGTCGTCACTAGATGCCGCATCTCCACACTGAAACGCCGGACAAGAAAATCTACTGAGAAGCGGACGAAGAAAAAAATCGCAGATGGCTCACTAGTTATCCATAGCCAACTCGTTAATGGCAAGTAAATCCTTATGGCGTTCTTGGGAATATCGAGACAGAACACGTTTCATCTGCTCGTCCTCTTGGTCTATTGTGAGTTCTGAGGCCGTGGACATTGCAGACTCTTGATTGAATAAAATGTTTAAAATCCTGACATCTTCAAGACCACAATTAAGACCCTGTCCGTAAAATGGAACCATCGAATGGGCGGCATCTCCTAATAAAATCGCTCGGTCTTTGTAGTGATATGGATTGAGCTGAAATTTTTTAAGATCAAAATAAATTAGAAACAACAATAGGAAACAGGAGCAACCTTCGTGCATATCAAGGAACTTCGGGGATTGTGCGTAAAATCATTTATTAGGTTCTTCTCGCCGATTTCCTGCAGAGCATCCGGGAAGTTTAATCTGAACCAGTTCAAGAATATGTCTGGGGTATTCAGACGGTCGAGCTCCTCGCTCGGGGCAAACAGGGTACAAGTAAATGTGCAATCCTGGCATTATATATTCCATGAGAGTGTATATTGAAGACAAGAAGCAATAAATATGTCACCTTGTTTGGGAGCGCAATGAGCATGTAGGAGTGTCGAGGCCAAATATGAAGATGGTTCGGATCAAGTGCAAATTTCATACACCCTTCAGCGTCCTGACTTGCCGGCATTCTGAGTTCCATGTACTCATGCTTGATGTACTCTTGTTGGTAGTTCATTCTAACCAGAAAATTACGTCCAAACACGCAGACTACAATTACTCCAAGGCGGCACGAATATCTGATGCAACGAACCTAACGACCCTCATTAATTGTCTTCGAACGACTGAATAGCTCCCGTCTGCACCGACACAGAAATCGAAACTAGGGGTGGTGGTAAGAGCACTATTCATGTCTTCGATAGTGATATTCCTGCCATCGAAGTCAACGGCTAGAACCTTATGTTGAAAAAAAACCCGAATATTATCCGAGGCAGTGACTTCGTTCACAAAATATTCACTGAGTAATGCTCGGTCTATGGAATTGATACACTGAAACAAAAGAAGGTATCAGTCTCACGGTAAGGTAGAGAAAAAGAGTATTTTTAGGGAGTATACTCTACCTGTCCATCTCTATCATATAATTGACTGTTCCATTTACCGTCTAACTGATGAATCATGCGTCCTTTCATGGGGATAGCGGTCTGCATGAATCGCTGAGCCATTGAGCCATCTATTGCCTGTATGGCAGATATTCCGCGGTGAGATATAGCGAGATTAATCGAGCGCTGTTGACTGGCAGCTCTGGCCGAAGAAAGGCGAGGATCTAAGGCTGGAGATCAGACAGATCTCCCAATTAAGGATAAAAGTCAAAGCGCACCGGGACGTGCTTCATATAACGAAACTTGCCAGCCCCGCTTAGCCAGCATCAGCGCGGCCAGGCAGCCTACCGGCCCAGCTCCTACTACCACTGCTCGATGTCTTCTTGCTGGAATAGCTTGCGGAGTCATGGATGTATGTCTTGAAAATCAAACGAAAATGCAAGAAAGTCATGACAAAACATGACCCCTGTCCAAATTTGGAAAGTCATCATCTTCCCGATCGCGTCACTGCCGGTGAGCTCACCTTGGTGGATAAGATCCGCCCTATTAATCTGTTGCCTATAAGTATTGGCCGCTCTTTATCTTTTCTTCTTCAGACATGACTTCGACTCCAGAGCTACCATTGAGGAATGAGTTTTTCCTGCCAACCAACAGCGGGGTGGGCGCTCATCGATTGTTGAATGGTGAGCGCCTCATCTCTGATTCCATATCTAAAACACTGTATTCTCAATAGAAGTCGACAAACCATGCACTTACCTCTGTGGAAACTCTCTTGGGCTTATGTGCAAGAGGTCGAGAGAGTTGGTGGAAGAAGAGTTGAGTGTGTGGGCCACAAGGTGCGTTCTTTTATGTCACGCCTGCCGCTTAATTAATAGTAATGTTCTCCCCGTGTTCTCCAGAGGTGTAATTGGCCATTTTGATCATCCTCAGAAGAGAGACTGGGTGGGACTTGCGGACCATGCTAGGCCATATCTCGCGGAGATTGTTGGTCAGTTGATTTACTTCCCCTCGTCATGCTTGGCATCGTGAGTGTTGAACGCAAACATTCAGGAGCAAATGAGAAAGAAGTGGCTTGCATGAGCACGCTGACGACGAATCTTCACTTGATGATGAATTCGTTCTACAAGCCCACTTCAGAGCGGTACAAAATTCTATGTGAAGCAAAGGCATTTCCCTCGGATCAGGTACGTCGAATGAAATCTCGTAAAATTCACTATTCCAAAACAGTACTCGGATATAGTACGCGTTCGCCTCTCAAGCACAAACCCATGGGCTCGATCCTGCGAAGGCTGTTTTAGAGTTATCACCTAGACCAGGCGAATATTGCCTTCGCGAGGAGGATATCCTCAAGGTCATCCAACAAGATGGACCTTCCATCGCCGTTGTGATTCTAAGCGGTGTTCAATATTACACTGGCCAATGGTTTCCGATGCAGTCCATCACGCAGAAGGCTAAGGAACAGGTACGGCAACGTTTTACTTCTATAAGTTCAATCCTAACTTCTTCCAAACCGGTAGGGCTGTATTTGCGGCTGGGATCTCGCGCACGCAGTCGGAAACGTTCCCCTTTCACTGCATGATTGGGACGTGGACTTTGCCGTTTGGTGCACGTACAAATATCTCAATTCGGGTCCTGGAGGTATCGCCGGTCTTTACGTTCACGAAAAATGGAATGATTCTTTGAAGCCAAAGTACGTTCGGTTCCTCTTTCTTTATCGGTATTTTTTGCTCATCGATAACTCAAGATACTCCGGTTGGTGGGGACACGACCCTCTGACGCGATTTGCCATGCCATCTCAATTCTCTCCTGTCGAAGGTGCTGGAGGTTTTCAACAATCTAATCCGAGCATCCTTGCTATCGCTTCTTTGCTTGGCTCCCTTCAGACGTTCAAGAAGGCTGGCATGATGGCGCCACTGAGAAAGCAATCCATCTTATTGACAAACTATTTGGAAAAACTTCTGTTCCAATCCAAGTATTTCGTCCCTCTTGAGGAAGTGAGTACAAAATATAAAGAAGGAAAAGGACCACCTGGGTTTACCATCATCACCCCTCGAGATACGAAGGACCGCGGTGCCCAGCTATCATTGCTTTTCCTACCCTCGGGAACTGGTGTGATGCAGAAGATTTTTGAATCGCTTCAAAGCCACGGTGTTATTGGAGACGAGAGGCAACCTGACGTGATACGGCTTGCCCCGATACATCTGTACAACAACGAGGCTGATTGTGAAGCAGCAGCACAGTACTTGAATAGGGCATTCGATGAATTCGAGGCCTAAGCTTTCTAAACTTGTAATAAAGTGTTGTACGATCAACGTTCAACATTCAAGTGCATCATGTATAAGTGTATCATCAAATGCATCACGCAGTCCCTTTGATAAAATCTACCACTATGCGTAGATAAACTGGTGTACTTAGAACAGTGTCATGCTCTCCCTTCAATTCCTCTATGTTGCCTTGTACAGCTTTGCCTTTAATTTGGCCATATAGATTGTTCAAGTGAGTGAGCATTGCCTCGCTTTGGGCGACGTTCACCAAAGTATCTCCCTGCGAGTGAATAATAAGCCATCGTATGTCATTCTGTGTCCGCAACCTGAAGCTGGTGGTATCAAGGGTTGCATAAGAGGGTAAATCTCTGAATGCCTCTACAATGAACCACGAGCGATAATCTGGAAAATCTTTGAGCAGGCGCTCAATGTCAAAGATCCCTTCAGAAAATATGACTCCTTGTATTGCATCAAGGATCGAAGATGGCGGTGTGAGCGTCGGAGAAATAGAGGACGAGTCAAGTAAGATGGACGCCAGCATGTGGGCACCGCAACTGTGACTTATCAAGTAGATCCTAGAAGGATCAAAGACTCGGGGGAAATTAGGCCTCGTTTCTGTGATGAACATAAGCAGTTCAAGAATGTCTTCTGCGTGATTTGGATGATGAACATCATTGGATCTGGAAGAAAGGCGATAATTGGGGACAATAACCGGAAAAGTGGTCGCAGAAACCAAACTGCGGGCGAGAGCAGAGTGGTCAAGCTATTTGGGGCTTAGGATATATGTTTCTTACTCAATGCAGAATCATGAATACGTGCCTTATCCTCGCTACATATATGCCCGGAAATGAGGGCGAAGTCAGTTAATAAAGATGACAAAACTCACGAACGCCAAGCACCGCCGTGTACGAATAATATCAGAGGAAGCAACACAGCGTCAGATGAGTTCCAATAGTACAAATCGAATTCGCGAAGTGAATCGCGAACATGGTCCTGATGATAGGCAATATCTTTGAGCTCAATCAAGCACATTTGAGTGCCAAAGCTGTGCAACGATGAGTCGGATGGGCGGTAATGGGAAAAGTTATTATGTAAAAGCTATGTATGAGGTCACGGAGATCAATTCATTGCATGACGTCACTCCCACGCTCAATAATCTTCATAAGCGCAGCGCGAGGCGAAAACGTTGAAAAATCCCTTCCTTGCTACAAAGATGGCCTTCACTACTTCAGATATCTGCAAGGTTTGTGGAATTGTGGAATTAAAAGAATAACCATTGTCTCTTATACTTACCACTTATAGATCCTTATTGCAATTTTCATTCCGCCTCTAGGTGTATTTTTGGAGCGAGGGTGCAATGCTGATTTTGTATGTGCCTCGCTGCGTTGGCTTATTCATAAACTAATGATGCTTCTTCTACCAGCTAATCAACATTCTGCTTACTATCCTTGGTTATATACCAGGGATCATCCACGGTAAGCTCCCTCGTCGCTATATTTATACGGCCATTGACGCCGTTCTGCTAGCTTTGTACATCATTCTGAAGTATTGAGCCGACATTTCAGTAACGACTTGGCCATGATCACGGACAAATTTGAACTTCAGTTATTCCGAAACGACACCTTGTTCTACTTTTATGTATATTGATATTCCTTGTAATGAACACGTATGTTAATTCGATAGTAAATCAATCAGCATCGCGCAGAGTTGCCCTTGGCTTCTATTCGTTTTCTTCGTCTTCTTCATCTTCTTCCTCATCGTCCTCATCTACACTGTTATCACCCTCCTCTTCACCCTCTTCGTCTTCATCTTCGGTTCCCTCCCCTTCCTCCTCTTCTGATTCATCAGAGTCATCAGCCTGCTCGTTAAACTGTTGAATCATATGAGACCCGATTTCCCAGCACCTTTTTATGTTGTCAGTCCGAACACTAGGTGATAGGCCTAACCCTTGTGATGTCGCAGCTTGATGCCATTCCCTGATGTCGTCCTCCTCAATGATATCATCTTGGTATAACGCTGCCAAGATTTGGCCAAACAGTGGCAAGCGCTCGGACGATGCACAGTGGGTCTGACAAAGCGAAAGATGAGGTCGAATAAAATGCGAAGATGATCAGAATCTCACCTGGAGAGCAGTAATTGTTTCCACCATGTCCACCCCACCAATCTTGTTAATGAGAGGTCCCCAGCGAGAGACGACATTAGCTATTTCCTGACGTTGAGCGACCCCACCGCCGTCTATAATTTTGATTTTCTCCACGATGGCAGACACTACGGATTCCCGAACACGAGAAAGAGGAACGTTGCTAGCCATACGGAGTGTTTTGAGTTCAACAGCAGCATTATCGACAGAGTGCCCTTCTGTGAATGCACGCTCTAGCGACAGTCTGACCTCATTCCTAAATTCAGACTCGGCAATGGCATCCGTTGAAGAACCATTTGGATCCAGAGACAAGGACGTTGCAGACGAAGTAGGTAAATTATCAAGGTGTCTGTCGAAATCACTGTCCTCATCCGAAGATTCGCTCTCTTCGCCCGACGATTCAGAACCTGGGTCCGAGAAAGCCAAGTCCGAGGCGCTATCACCTGAGTGAAAGCAGTTAGAACTATCATGTGACATGTGTGTCACACGAACCTAACCGCATAAATCGTTGATTTTTCACATTCTCGACATCCTCGCTATCTTCGTCCTCATCAGGAGCATTCGGTGGCCACACTATTGCGTTTGATGCAGTTCCCAAGTCAACTGTGATTGAGTCCTGAGCTAGCAAATGAAAGGAATTTGAATGAGCGTGCTAGAACGGGAGAAACGGATAGGAAATAGATTACCACTTTCTACTTCTTCCTCCTCAGAATCAGCATATTCATCTGCGTCGCTCTCATCGCCAGTAGTCTTGGTTTCGCGCTTCTTTGATAGCCTCCCAAATGCCTTCAGATGGGCATTGGGTCCTATTATCACGCCGTCACCAACAAGTGACCCTCTGTCAATACGTGTGTTCTCCTTTATGTCCACGTTGGATCCAATTATACTTCGTTCAATCACACAACCAGGCCCAATTCTTGTCCCACTGAAAATGTACGAGTTGTCGATTATGGCACCTGCACCAATGAAGCAGTCACGTCCAACAACGGATGAGATTATCTGTGCATTATCAGAAACCCTTGTAGAAGATCCGATAAGGCACTTGTTCCCGACAGTACTTGTTCTATTTGGTGAATGCTGTAAGCAACAATTCTTCTGCAAACTTGAAGTTCGCAGCTTACCGAGCGAGAATCACAGTTCCGTCTTTGTCGATGTATTTATTACCTCGTATATGTTCATATAAATGCCCAGCTGGATGATTGTTATCGGGTACAAGAGGAAAAGTCCACCGTGACAAGATATCTTTGCTGTTAGACTAACTGAGTAACGATTGCCAAGAGAAAGAATTGCGCAAATGACCTGATCGATTCATAGCTTTTCGTATCCTGCACACGGGCAGCATACCCTTCTTTTGCGACATAGCAATAGATGTTTTTCATCAGTAAGTCCGAGGTAAGAACCCCGTGAACGAAATCTCGACGAATATCGAGGTAATCGAAATTGTCCTGGAACAAGGAAGGAACCTGTTACCGATTACATCAGATTCATGTAACGAAACATGGAACTAAGGAATGGCACAGAACCTCAACGGAGCATATATCGATCGAGCAATCAATAAAATCGTTGCGTATCTCGACATCCGGATGTGTTGCTAGAATTTCACGAGGGATACTGGCGATGGTGGATGGTGGGTAACCCATCATAGATTCAAAGTGGAGACATTCAGAAGTTTCAGAGTCCAAAACAAACACAGCAGAATCAGCTTTTGACCTAGAAAAAAAGTTAATCGCGTCTACCTCAGCAAACGACCATGTCAGTACCTCGTCCGGTGCTTGGCTCCACTTTCTTTGACGACCATGGTCATTATGGCATCCTTGTTCGTTTTCCGTCGCTCCTTGTGCACCTTCACAACCTCGTCTATCCGTATGTTGCTCACTAAATCACCCATAACCAAGACAAAATCACCCGTTACCAACCCGCGAGTGTATATGTCGCGCATGGCATCTCCTGGGGAGAACGTCTCTTTTGCAGTTAGAATAGGTACAATTTTGATACCTGAGCCTGGTTTTGACCATCGCGATTCACTATAGATGAACCGATTAAGAGAAACACGATCTCAACCGTAGAAGACGTACGCGATTTTGGCTTTGATTTGTTCAGGATGTGAGCGACAGATTACGAATATCTCTTGTACACCTGCAAGCGCAAGGCTTTCGAATGTCCAATCCAGTAAAGGCGCATTGCAGATCGGAAGAAGACACTGCAACGAATGACAAACTTTAGAATTTGCCACTGGTGGACGTCTGGATAGTGTATTACTCGAGGTTTCCGCGTCGTCAATGGTCTAAATCTCTTATTGAAGCTGTCAGCGAGAATTACAGCTTGCAAGACTTCAGCTTGATCATCGAGTAGTTTTTCGTTTCCAACAGTAGATTTGGGCGCCATCACAATAGTTGAAAAGAAAGCGCACACACTGTAACGGGCCGATCATTTCACTCTTCAAAAGTGACTCGAACTCATGTTCACATGTGATACTTAAGAGTAATTCTGCAAATCAATCGTAAAACAAATTGATTACAAAAGAAACCTAAGCGCATGGGGTAGGATCCGATAAAAGAAAGTAAGGGTATTCAAATCAGACCATGGAATATAGGGAGATGAAAATTAGGCGAAGAGGAGCAGGTCGTCGTCAGAAAGTCGTTAAGGCGAGGAATGAATACGACAACCAAATCCACGAGTAACGTACGAGTGAAAAGATAAGTAAAGACGCATGGGCTCAAATAGACCTAAGATAGTCCAAGAGATGTGATGCTGGTAGAAAGTGAAGCGAACGTAGAGATCAAGACAAGATATAGAAAGGCTACTCATAACGGTCATTCAGCAAGAGGAACATCAAAGAACATTTATGCAGCAGCAGCCACTACAGGTGCAGCCTCAGATGTTTCTGTGGGCTTATCAGCAACAGCTTCCTCGGTGGCCTCAGCGGTGGCAGCAGGCGCTTCGGTGGTGGGCTCCGAGGCAGGGTTTTCAAGAGGAGCGACGGGAGTAGGCTCTTCAATCTTAGGAGGGTGCTCATCAACTTTGGCAGGTGTTGAAACCTCCGATTTCGGCTTGGGCTTAAAGAAGTCGCCAACACGCGCAGAAAGACGGCGTCCAACCTTGGTAGGCTTTGCGACTTTCTCTTCCTTCTGTTTAAAACGTTAGCGAGATAAAAGCTGTGATTTGAAATGTAACAACCTTCTCTTCCTTCGGTTCCTCGACGGGGGCAGCCTCGGCAGCAGATTCAACGATAGCAGGAGTCTCACTAAATTCGGCAATTCAATACACAATGTAGTGTAATGCAGGTTACATGAACGCACCTGTCTTTGGTAGGCTCCTCGGTGACAACAGGAGCCTCTTCGGCTGCAACAACCTCAGCAGCAGGTGTCTCAGTGGCACCTTCGGTAGCAGTGGGCTCCTCAGTAGCGGGGGCAGCAGGCTAAACAAAGAATTCAGTTTTTTCAGGACTATTACGATGAAGCATTGCAGCATACCTCCGAGGTCTCCTTCTTCTCTTCCTTCTTTTCCTCCTTCTTCTTCTCTTTCTTAGGACTCTTGGCAGCCTTTACCTTCTTCTCAGCCTTATGTTTATCACTCTTGAAAGGAGCAAGCAGCTTGGCGAGAAGAGTGGGACTCTTCGGAGCATCCTCCTTCTTAGAGGACTCCTCAGCCTACAATAGAATATTTGAAAAGTGTCAATGAAAACAGGCGATGTCGACTAACAGGCTTGGCTTCATCCTTAGCAGCATCCTTGGTGGTCTCTTCAGCAGGAGCGGCCTCGCTGGCGGGTTCAGTGCTGGCAACGGGCTCTTCAGCAGCGGCAGCATGTGTCTCCTGCACAGAATAAGTCAGATAACAGGCCCTCAATATTCTAAACACACGCACCTCTGCCTTAGCTTCCACCTGAGGAGTTTAAACAAAGGTTATACGGAGTGAAGATAAAAAGAGAACAAAGATAAGGCGTACGGTGGTAGCTTCTTCAGCCTTAGGAGCGTCCTCAGCAGGTGCAGGTGTTGTTTCAACAGGGGCAGCGGGCTCGGTGGTTGACTCAATTGGTTTAACCTCCTCAACGGGAGCAACAGGGGCAGCGACAGTCTCCATGGCGGACATTATTGAAAATGTGCTGTAGCGAGCGAAAAAATGAGCGAAAAAGACAATGAGCAAGAAAAACGATAGCACGAACAAGAATGGGTATTAACTTGTAAGAGAGAGAGAGAGGGGAAGTGCGTCTGCGCAACCTACAACCCGCTGGGGGAATAAAAAGAGGAAAAGGTAAGGTGTGAGAGGAAACCATTTCCGTTCAACGCACCTTTTATCTGCTGACACGACACCACGTGGTTTGATTTCTATTCAATTTGAATTGAAGAGTTGTCCAGAACATTGAACTCCGTTCGCCAGAAATCAGAATTGTTTGTGTACCCGTAGTATACAGTACGTCTATATACGTGTAACGAAGGCCGTCTCGAGTTTTCTCGTTGGTTTTTTTACTATGTACCAGTGGGAGCAAGCATTCGCATATTTACAGCTCACTAGTCGACCGAGCCATCAAATTTACATTTTATTTATCTCGCCAATGTCCGAATAAGCCAATATTGATCCATTGATGCTCAGCTTTGTTCAGATAGGAACTGTAAGAAATGCCCCCATAAAAGCCATTCAAAAGCGGGCCTCCAAGGGACGATGATCTCTTTCTTTCACAATCCCTCAATGTTTAATACGATTATCATTCCTTGCCTGCTGTTCATCGCGTTTCTGCTGTTGCTATTCGTTATCCTTTCAGTTCCGATCATCGAAACTATCTACCTGTTCACCCTGACAGCGAACGTATCCTCTTTGCTGGAAAACGTTTCTAGCAGCGGCAAATTTGGTGTTTGGGTTACTGTCTCTCGGGCGTTGATGTTGAGTCCGTTCCTCCAAAATCTCATTGGGTATTTTTCGTTTCTTACTTCGCCTCTTAGATAACCAGTGGAATATTTTTGGCAGGGTGACCGCAGCAGAGTGTTCTAAGTCAAGCGCATCCGGGCTATACATTGATAGCACCGTCACTACGGCTCTGTAATATGTCACATCATCAACCGATCATTGTTCTGATTTACACAACCTTGATTCAAATGAACTTGTGAAAGCCATAAGCGAGACCACCATTGCTTGCTCTGGACCTCTGGTTCTCTTTCCGATCGGTCAGTCGCCTTGTTTTTACTTTCTTGCCATTCTTACAAGATCACATACTGCGATAGCCTGCAATAGCTTGCGCTATGAATCTTTTAAACTTTGCTCGTATCTGCTTATCTCTTTACATGCTCCGCCGAGGTTCCAACGGTACCGCTCGTTTACCATCGTTGATAATGCTCGACGTCGGAACATTGGCCACTCAACTCACCACTGCTATTATCGTCTTTCTCATCGACGTTATAGTCGTCGCTATTGTTCGCAATGGCAAGAACCGGTGTCACGCTGAATTGAGGTAACAGGAGTAACGCCGTATGTTCCCCTTTCTCAATGCTTACATTCGCCTTCAGCTACTCACCAGGTTTGGATGGTCCTAGGAGCGACTACCGCGCTTTGGTTAACCATGGTTGGCGCATTTGGAGCATGTTATCAGTAAGTCTCTTTGTACTCATTTAATTCTTGAATCTTTCTTCAGTTGTTCCAAGGATAGAACTTCAAGATACTTAACGCCTGGCAATTTTGTTCGAATATTTCGGACATCATATGTAAGTACGTGTACCAGAACGTTCTTACGCTGCTCGCATCTTTTTTCTGTATTATTTATACTGTTGAACACAAGTATTGACATTGCCTTCATCGACAACAAATATGTCACCTTGTATCATTCTTGCAAACATTACAAGTCAAACGTCAACCTACGTCAACGCGGTTCAAACCTGTGTCCTGGGGCAGAACTGGGGCATTATGAATTTGTCGATCAAGCGTTTAGACTCATGAGATTCAGATACATAGATACAAGATGTAAATACTAATAGCCCACTAAAGTATGTACCCCGGGTACATGGTGGTGGATCACACCTGGATCACACCCCACGGAAGCCCACGGAACGTGTTGAAGTAGGCTCGGACTTTTCAGTTCGACAAAGCGCTAAAAAAATTGCACGGCTTCTTCCTTCTTGATGTAAATATCGATATGGGTGTAACGACCTCAGTCCCTAAGTCCTGATCAGGCTGCAACCTTTACTGTCGTCCGCGGTGGAGGTTTCAATCCTTTAGCTTTCATGCGCCGACGTTTGGATTCTGGTAGGTCATGATTCAGGTGAAAACAGTCAATAAAACAGAATCACGAGTGCAGGGACGGCATACCCTCGATATATGGTCGATCTTCATCATCATCAAACGCAATCTTTTCTTTCTCTGGCGCAATTTGTTCGCCCTCTTCTTCGATACCAATTAATCCGACTTCAGCAGTGGAGTCTGAAGCTTTTGAAATTTTACCCCTCTTCTCGACTTTGAATTTAGCAACGTAAAAGCCGTCCATGTTGTGTACATGGGGATAGAAGCGTCTTGTAAGAGACAAACTTGAGTTGAAAATTTTGCCTCGGTACTTCGTGTACCCTTCTCGACCAAACTCTAGTCCAGTATCCACGAGTTTGACGTTGGGTCGTTTGCGAAGAGCATAGTCGACGACGGACTCGTTTTCATCTACTGTCACGGAACATGTCGAGTAGACGACATACCCACCTGTTTTCGAATCGGGAGAAACGCTGTCAATGGCACATAGGATAAGTTGTTTTTGGAGATGAGCAAGGAGCGTGAAATCACGCTCAGACTAACATGAAACGCTTGTCAGCATGTGGTTTCCCAATCAACAAGGAAAATATGTACAGACCTTGTTGACTTTGACACTTGAGTCTTTACTGATAACACCAGTACCACTACATGGGGCGTCGAGCAAAACCCTATCAAAGCCGCCGATGACCTTGGGAAATTCGCGTCCATCGTACGAGCATACCACGACGTTTTTGCATCCCAGGCGGTGAACGTTCGCACTTAAACTTTTCGTACGTGCCTTGTTTGCGTCGTTCGCGAAAACTATTCCCGTATTTTGCAACAGGGCAGCAATATGTGTAGTTTTACCTCCTGGCGCAGATGCCATGTCGAGTACACGTTCGTTCGGTTGTGGAGAAAGTGCGATTACAGGTAGAAATGAAGAGGCAGCTTGCAGCATATAATGGCCTGCCAGATACTCAGGCGTAGCACCTAACGAATGTTCAATGATGCATTTACAACTGAGCTCTGCACACTTACCAATTGGAACACTACTCTCAAATACTTGAAGACCAACATTGGTCCATTTTCCAATGGGTTCTAGATTTACCCCACGGTTTATAAGGGCTTGAGCAAGGTCCCGCCTTCTTGTGCGAAGAGTGTTGGTACGAATAGTGACTGGACGAGGAACTTCGTTTGCTTCGAAAAATTCAATAGCCTGCACGTGAGTTAGAACTTTGACCAATGTAAAGGCGCATTTATGTAGTTCAGACATACCTCAGCGACAGGGAAAAGTTGGAATAACTTTTCGGCAAGGAAGTCGTTGTAGCCATAATAGCTGGAGATATCCGAGAGAAGCTGGCTGATGTATTCCGACCGTGAACTTAGAGATCTGTTTTAGTTGAAGTTTAGAATATAATTTCTATCCACTCACCGACTCTTCTCAGCTAGTTTTTTGAATCTTCCCAGCACACGCACACATTCTCTCATCCGTCTCTGCACGACATGCACGTCAGGACCACCTGCCTTGCTCTCTGCTTCATTCTCCTCGCGGGTAGGTAAACGAAAGGGTTCCCCATCAGTCTCTTCCTCGTCTTCATCCATGTCAAGATCGTCGTCGTCATCTTCCTCGTTAAAGGCAGCTTGCTGCATCTCTTCGACATCGAGAGCATCTTCCGCCGCCGCTTGTTCATCTAGAGCTTTTGAACGAGCAGCCATATTGGCCATGGTGATCCGCTCCTCCTCATCAGATTGATCGGAAGAATCTGAATTATCTGAAGCGGTAGGTATTATTTTTGCGGGACGTTCACTCTGTTTGGACTTTTTAGATTTGCCAATGATGACTTCGGGTTCATCATCTTCTGCATCCGAACCAAAATCGAACGCTTGTGCGGGACCACGAAGTTCATCACTATGGAAGTTTAGTCTTATGATGAATGGACGCAGGAATTTGACACACTCGCTGAACTCATCCATACCCAGTTCATCCAACTCTTCATCATCATTGGTGCTAAATAATGACCTACAGGTCTATTAACACCCCCAAAGCTGATATTGCCTACTGAGGTACGTACTTCGCGTGAATTTTAAGTTCAACATTGTCGGCTACATCCTCCCAGCCATCTGCCGAGCCTTCAGCATCAGAATTAACCAGTACCTTCTTTTTCTTCTTGCCCTTCTGTTTGCTTTCAGACTGGTCTTTGGGCCTCTTTACGGGTCGGGAATTGGAGTTATCGTTTAGAGATTCGGCTTTCCGTTTGCCAAGTTTTTTAGAAGATATAGCGGATTGTTTGACGTCTAAAGGTTGCGGAGCTGGTTGCTTGTTTTTTGCGCGATGACCCATGTTCTTTGCGCTTGATGGGAAGTATAGAAGAGTGAAAAAATCAAGCGTGTGAACTTCGAAAACTCTTTCCGCTGACAAACAAATAAGCAATGTCGGTCCGACATTTCTACATAACTCGTAGCGGTAGTAGTTATTGGTAGGTGTAAATACATGTTCAACATATTTTGAATTGCTCAACTACCCTATCCTCAAGCCCAGTGCAAGCCCTGCCAGGAAAGATGCTCGCGGCGGAAAATCCGCGGTCAAAAAATCGACAAGCCAATTCCAGGCCGTCCAGATTGTTGGAGCTCTCTTGGTACCAGTCGTATCGGTTGTGTAGAACACTCTTTCAAATCGATGACCCATACGCGCCCAATCAACGCGAAGGATGGAGAACGAACCAAGATACTGGTGAATTGACTTAATAAAGATCATGAATGGTTTTAACATAGATACAAACCTGCAGCAGCACAAATACACCGCCAAGGAAAAATGCTACAGCTTTTGCACCCTTCTTGATGAAGACACCAGCACATATTCCAGCGACTGTTCCGAAGCTAAGCTCATACAGAGACACTGAGGACTCTGGAGGAGGGGGATGCGGGGAGCCAGACAGGGTAGATGGTTCTGGCGATCTGGAAGCGGAGACAGCCGAGGCTGGAGCAAAGATTAGGAAAGGGAAAGTATATAGGATAAAGATGCTTACATTCGCATTCGACGAAAGGCTTGATGTACAGAGAAAATCCAAGTCCAAGTCCGCTCAAGCCGATTGCCTTGAACACTGAGGGAAAAGTCTGAAATGTTCTTGTTTTCGGCAGCCTGGATGCTTGCAACCTAGCGTTATGTTGAAGAAGACGAAACTGGCCAGAAAACAGCGAACTAAAGAGTTGAGGGCCGTTACAACGACGAGACAGGATGTGGATTGGTGAAGACATTTACGAATGACGTCATGCCTGAGCGCGAGCAGTCACAAACAGCATGAGTGACTGTCACTAGTACTTACCATTTATAGATAACCACATCAAAGTAAGTTTTGCGTGAAAAACGACTTGACAGCTTTTCGAATATATATAGCTACAGCTAGCTCTCTCACAATTTGTACTTAGAATTGTTTGCCTGTTTTTGCACTTTTGCCTGGACTCAGTCGAAATCCTTTGCCCAAAACTCGTGAGAAATTCAAATTACAGCCAAACAAAGGGTAACATCTCAGGACTAAGGATCTGCTTTAATCCTTCAACGTCTAATTCTTGGAGTTATCCATCCAACTATGGATTTCTCACCTGTAGGTAACTCCTATGCGGACGTTATCCAACGCATTCGCAAATTTCGAACTTTTGATGAGCCAGAAAAGAAACATATTTTCCAGTCTTTCACTGAATTTTGTGCCCCTTACAAACCTCCCGTAACACTGGGGAAACCCGGAGATGTGTTTCTCAATCGAAAAACATTCAAGCTTTACATGAGAGAAGAGAAGCAGTGGACTCAATGGCATTCGACCTCGGATAGTTCGCGACTCAAATATCCAGAACTACAGAATCGATTCCTGTGGATAGTTCCAAACTCGGGCCAAAGAATGGTTGACTTCGTTCCTTCAAGTATACTCAAAAGGTTCAAAATCTTAGGTACTGTTCATCTATCCTAAGAAGTGTATCGTCGTATATTGATATTTTATGATCATCTAGATGCAACTGAGCTTTTGAAATCGATTGTATCTTTGCAACAAAAGCAGGACCTAACGCGAAAGCGAAAATCAGAGGCTTCGCTGAACACAAAGAAAGGCAAGAAAGGGCGGCTATCTAATATTGAGCCTCCCGCGGGCTGGAGTGGCATAGATGACCTTCCTACTCAATTACTAACATCTATGTCTGCTCCAGTTCCGCGATCCAACTTAATGACCTCCCTTTCCTCCACCGCCTCTCTGCAAACCCCAGGTTCTTCATCGTCCCGAGTTTCTCTTCATACTTCTGTTTCCATGTCACCGCAGATTCAGCGGGACAGGAAGCTATTGGAACGAAATGAATTACTGGAGAGGGAAAACCAAGAATTGAAAATGAGTCTTCGAATATCAAAAGAACTCGAAAAAGATAGCCATATGGTTCGCCGACTCAATCATATCGCAAGTGAGGTATTGATGTCCTTTTTTTGAAATTGCAGGCTTCATCCATGATCGAATCTACTTATCAGGAAGAATCCGACGACAGTGCTTTATCTATTGACGAAGATGACACTAGGCGACCGCAGCTCCAATCTCCACCTCCAACGCCGTCGATACTTAGTAATTTGTCCAATGAGTTCATGAATCGGGACATGCACCATGATGAACCTCTTCTCCCTCTTACTGAGTCTGAATCATCCTCTCGGGATGCAAGGGTCGAAGAGGCCGGTGATGACATTATCGCCATGCATGGGGACAAGAAGCCGTCGATCCAGGTCAAATCAGAACCTCAAACAACTGCGGCAACTCCCCACACACATCCAGAATATATCGATCTGACACTTGATTCCGACGATGATCAACCATTCACCAGCTTCCGGCCGGTGTCCAAATCTTTGTGCACTGTTTCGTCTGCTTCTTGCGAGGCACCTTGCCTGCAACTTACTTCAAACAATTCTAGGCAGACACCGAAACATGCCAGTGCTACCCCTTCCAGTTCTGCATCTCCTAATCGAAAGGGCCAATCATCTAATTCCGGAAGAAATCGAACAAGTACTACTATTAGCCGTTCCAGTCGAACCCCCGTCACATCATCAAGCCGCGTGGGTCCGCTACCTTCTGCACCCAAGTTGACCCCGACCGATGTTATCAAGCGCTCGACTGTTAATCCCATTCTACGGGGAGCCTCATCTATTCCTAGTCAAGATGACGACGACGAAATATTCGAGATTAGTCTCGACCAATTTCGAGCTGCGGTCAAATCCGGGAAGAAAAAAGCACGAGAGGATGGTACTATCCCAGATTCATCCAATGTACAACCTCATACCCAAAATAAGGTGCAGATTCCTGTTGTCAAAGCAGAGCCTGCAAACGAGTTTATCGCAAAGAGTGGGAAATTGATGAACGACCTCGTACAGAGCCCTGAAGCCAGTCTTGATGATGCTCCTGCTGCTGCTATGGATGTTTCCGGAGAGCGCTCTGATGATGGCTATGAGACACTTGTTATAGATCCAGATGCTGCGGCAGACTCAGAGGACTTTGACTTTGATCTGGCATACCCTGAAAATGAACATCAATCTCTTCCTCCGCCTCCTCCTTCTCGGGATGCTGATATCAAGATGGAGGATGTAGATGCAGAGTCTGCGCAAAAGACACCCGATGTGACTATGGGCAATGCGGAGATGGAACGGGATGCTCCAAATGACGAGGAAGAAGAGAATCAGGAGGAGGGAGAAGAAGAGCAAGATCTCATTGCTAATCTTGGGCTAACTCGTATGTGTCTGGATTCTTCTTCCGTTTAGCCTGTATTGATTTAATGGCAGTCGACGTGCTGCGAGTCAGTTTCAGAGGGAAGAAAGGTTACAAACGATGCAAAATTTGTTCTGCTTTGGGATTGAAGGAGTGAGTATCAGTTTTCGAGACGGTACACAAGTATTCCCGACTCATGTTGTGTGTGTTTATCAGACGAAAGATGAAGTTTCCAACTAGTGATCCTCATTCCATGCTTCATCATCTCGCGACCTCCCATCGAGAGCAAGTATTAAATCTTCAAAATAAGATAACTGAGTTCGGGCTGGATAGTGAGCAGCTACGCGCTCATCGAGAAGATGATGATTGATTCTTGTGTTCGTGTATCTCTTTCACCATATTGGGTGTATCTCACATCGGGTGTATCTTACGTGCGCATGCATGCTTCTTGACTGCAACCTGTACATACAGTCCATCGACTGAAATATATATTATCTGGGTATTATCACTATTTGCTATGCATAATTCTTGCTATGTTCTGAGGCCAACCATTCAGGTATATCAGTGGGAAGAAGTTGAGATCTAAACGTCTTCGCCGAAGTCGGAGTGGTACCAACTGGCTTCAATGCTACACCTCTCGACTGGTCCAAAATCTGCTTTGACAAACCTAATTCGAGATGTGCTTCAAGCCGGGGATGTGGGAGAAGACGCGCTGCGGCAGTGGGAGGGCTTGGTAAACCTGTGGAGTGCAGACTGGCAGCTATGGAGCCAAAAGAGAGAGGCCGCTGAGGTACGACGACGGGAGGCGAAGAGCGCTTTGCCTCTACGGGAAGCCCTGGCATCAAGGAGCGAGGGGTAGAAGGTGGGGTTTGGACCTGATTAGATGTATAAGATTTAAGATATTCATTTGTGTGTTGAGACCATGATGTAATGTTATATGAAGGAGGGAGAGGGAATCCACGGCTTCCGAATGATAAGGATACGTTAGGGGATCCAGCGGGTACCCGCGTACCACTGGAGATAGTGCTCGGAGTGGTAGTGCGGCTGACTGGATCCTGAAAAGGATTAGGCAGAAGATCAAGAGGAGCATGAATCTGGGAAGAAGCCATGCTCGGTGGCGCGCTTTGAGCACTTGCAGACCGAGTCAACTGAGAGTTAAGGCTCTGAGGACGAACTGCGTAACCGACTGCATCATTGCTTCGCGATATCTGTCCCGGGTCAAATCTCCTCGATGGAACCATGCTAGGCCTTTGAGGGTACCCAATTGGGGACGAATCAGGAGTTGCGTTTCGGAAGAACGGAGAAGAAGGCTGAGAGGAATATGCAGAAGTTGTGGGCGATGAATTTCTACTGTAGAACGGCTCACTGAGAGCATACGGGTGTTGAATCGTTGGAGCCTTGTAGTAGCTCATACCAGAAGACGTTGGAGTCGACAGCGAAGAAGTCGTAGTAGGGGAAGACGTGATTGTATAGTTGAAGACAGGCGGCAGAGTCTTGCGCCCTGAAGGAGGCGTGATAGCCAAAGGTTGTGGGGCATGATGACGCGATAAACCATGTACATGTCCATCCACAGGAGTATGATTAGAGTGGTAATCGTACTTCGAAAAACTCCGAGCTTCTAATTTATCTGCGGATGTAATCAAACTAGTTCTTGAATTGACGGTCGTTAGGCCTTCTTCATTAATATCCGAGGGTGCTTTCGCGAAGAGTGGCCTAGGTATAATGTGCGCGATGACTGCTAGCGTTACCGAGTAGATTAATACTGAAAGGTATTTCAGTTTCGATTTCGGTATAACTGGTGAATCTACTAACAAAGACCTGAGCTCACGAAACTAGCTATCGCAACGGACAGCGTGGACTGACTACAGGTGTTTCCGATACCTGTGAATATTATCAATTCACCCGCGGCCACGAAGCAATTCACCCTGAATATTACCAGAGCCAGAGCATGGAAGACTTGCACGACCAGTAATGAGGAGTAAACCGCCACCTAATTCCTAGTCAGCGAACCAATTTCAAGCAACCCCGCGCTTTACTTACATAGAACGAATGCAAGGTAGACAGAGACGCGAGCAGCATCCAACCAAACTTTGAATTGAACAACGATCCTGAGGAAGGGCGGTAAGTAACTTTGAAATTTCGGCGGTCAGCAGCCTTATGAAATGGTAAATACATGAGATAAAGGAGAATTCCTCCGAGGGAATGAACAACGGTGAGTATAACCACGATTATCCCTAGAGGTAAAATAAATTAATTTGAGAAAGAAATGTACTAGCGCGGAGATACGTACGACTAACGAGATCAAAATCGCTCCATTGACGAAGAAGAAAAATAGAGAGAATCGTAGCACATCCTATGCTGAGCGTCATGCAGATAGCTGTGAACCCAATTAGTTTATATGAGGCGATTACATTCCACGCTTACCAAAAATAAAGGCTCTGAGAGCTTTGAAAACAGATAAAACACGAAGAAACATGGTGTCGCAAGATTATATGTTTGATGGCAAGCAGAGGAGGAAAAGAAATAAATGTCCGGCGAGTCGAGAAGAGAAGAATTGGATATAAAATGACTCGGGGACCAATTTGAATGAAAGGAACGACTCGAG
The DNA here is from genome assembly GCF_021015755.1 of Lentinula edodes. Classification (NCBI taxonomy): domain Eukaryota; kingdom Fungi; phylum Basidiomycota; class Agaricomycetes; order Agaricales; family Omphalotaceae; genus Lentinula; species Lentinula edodes. Next base: position 381,065 of record NW_025764315.1, read on the forward strand.
GAAAAGTCAAATGGCCAGCCAAAACGAAGAGAAGAAGGGGCCTTTGTGAAGTCGAATCCAACAATATGGGAAGAGTTATATACCGAGAAGACACTTACATGGACTGACAGATCGGAAACACGCTGTTGTGAACCCATCAGTCAGGATTTGGCCGAATTGAACATGGCAGCAAGCGCCGCTCGAAGGCAGCGGTTATCATCGGCAACTGACCGAACTTTGGCAGAAATTCCCAAAGGTGCACCTCGAGGTGTACTGTTGTTGAATGAGATTACCTTTTGAATGGCAGTTTGACAACGTTGACAGACTGTACAGTGAGCGTTGACTGGCTAGCCTGAGATATTCGCCGCGCGTTGGCATATATAGCATTTATGAAGGAATGTCATTTCTTAATCCCATACCTTGGAAAAGGAAAAGCTGAGGAAGAGAGAAATAAAAATCAAATCCAATCTAAATTTAACCCTCCACGTGGTGAATAAAGCCTCTCTCGTCTCGCAGACAGTCAGTGTCACATAATTTAATTACCTATATCTTGAGTCGCGACAATGACGATGTCAGAGCAACAGCCTCTCCTACAGGATGCAGAAGCCGGTGAAAACTCGAACCCTACTAGTGCAGTGTCTTTTCGGGAACGTTTGGCTTTCTGGCTTGAGTCTCAGCTCTTTCATAAGATTGTGATTGCCTTGGTTCGTGTTTCGTCAACATCTTCTCGTAGACATTCTGACGACGGATACATAGATCACGATAGATGCAGCTATTGTCCTTACGGACCTTGGGTATACGTTGCTTTCCCCGAATTGTACCACAGAAGGACCGGAAGGCCCTCAATGGCTTGAGGTCCTCACCCATATCTCTCTCGGAATTACTGCTTTCTTCCTCCTCGAAATACCCCTTGCTTTATTGGCTTTTGGTTCAGACTATTATAATCCTTTTGGAGCTGTTCCCCATGCAATACTACACGACTTCGATGCTGTCATCATTGTAACCACATTTATCTTGGAAGTCTTCCTGAAAGGCAAACAGAGGGAGCTTGCGGGGTTGCTTATCGTCCTCCGTCTGTGGCGTTTGGTGAAATTGGTGGGAGGTAAGTGTATTTGAGCGTCGGATTAGATCCGTCATGCCACTTATGTTTGACCTTTGTCTACCTAGGGATCGCTGTCGGAGCAGGAGAGCTGGAAGAAGATACCGCAAAAGAATTTGCAGAGCTCAACACGGAGTTTGAGAAAACAAAGCGAGAATTATCTGAGGTACAGGAAGAGAACAAGAAACTCCGGGCTAGATTGGTGAATTTAGGCCAGAGCCAGAATGATTAAGATAAAGAATAATTACTGCTATACAACTGTATTTGATGTTATATTGTAAGAGTGCTAATGCTACAACTATCAGTCCGTTATGAGATGCATGACTGTCTTTAGGGTCCCTGCCCAGTGCCTAATCATGAAATGGTAGTCATAATGCGTAACCGTCATGTCCTGTTTTCGACGTTCAGTGACGCGAAGAAAATGCTTTTATCGCGTCGGCCCTAATCCACTGTGACAGGCGAGTCAACGGAATAGGCTTGTCGTGATCATCAACTTCGTGAGGAAAGTCGATAACGGGTCGAGTCGGTCGAGAAAGGGTTTGTGATTCGCGGAAACGCTCAATGAAACGCGATCCTGCGACTGATTTGCTACCTTTGACTTGGACGTTGAGAGGTAGAGGTGGCAACGGAGCGCTGTCGCGAGCGCCGAGGGAAAACGACGAGTCGCTCGACGTATCGGAGTTGTCGGAATCTTCCCGTTTGATGGGAGTTCGGAAAGGGGAGTCTCGACCCCGACGGACGTGTGTAGATGCCCAAGGTGCCTTTTCAGGATCTGTCACGGGGTGCCGAGCTTTGCGAACACCCGAAGATTCTATGCCATCGAGATAACGCGCCCAAGAGTCGTTTTCAAGGCCTGGCAACTCGCGAGGATTACTGACATCAGAAGATCTGAGTCTTGAGTTGGTATATCCGAACCACTTGACTTGACAAACAGGTTTGGTCCAAATCTCCTCTTCGAAGGAGGCGTGGGTCATAGCAGATACAAACAGGATAAAGAAGTATCCGAGCATGGTCAAACTCGTGAGCCAAGTAGTAGGCATCAACAAGAACGACGATGCAGTCACGGATGATTCGGTAGTTTGTCTGATAAAGATAGCTGCACTGATTGTTACACCTATGGCAGAGCCAATGGATGACAAGCTCAGTACAGCTGACCAGCCAGATTCAAATGCAACACTTGTTCCAGCGAAATTGGGCGCAACGAGCTCCAGAAGACCGCTTCAGAGAACATGGTGCATATGAGTAAACAGCTCAAATTAAGTTAACAGCGTCACTTACAGCCCCAAGAAGAAGATGCTCGTGACAGAGTTAAAAACCAAAAAGAGGGACGCTCCAGGAACTGTTAGAGTCTCATCAGGTATTGAACGACAGTGATGATGTGGGTACGTACGAGCTATGTTCGCGTTTATGGCAGCACTGGCGTTCCACGACGCAAAAATCAAATTCAACAGATTCAGAAATGACAGGAGTGCTGTATTCACTTAGTATATAGACAGAGATGAGGACCTTTGTACTCACAGAGGAAGATGAACCGAATGATCAGGAATGGGTTACGCATCGTCAGAAAAGTCTAATGAAGAGGACACCACACAGTGAGTCGGATTGGAACTGAAGTGGAAGAAGAAGCGAGAGCAAAAGAGAGGTCGAGAAAGAGAAGGAGGAGACCGCCAGTGACACCGTTGAGAAAAGGTTGCTTCAAGTGGCCTTCTTTTATACATGAAAGCACTGCTTCTAAAGAACAATAAGATTAGATTTGGGACAATGGCGAAAAGACAAAGATTGATACAAGGTCGGTAAATATAATGGAATGATTATTTGGTGAGCTTTATACGCCTAAATAGTTGCATGGTGAACTGGTATCAACCGAGCGATGTACAAAGTACAAGGTACAAGGGCAGAGCAAAATGAAAGTCCAAGGAAGCACCGGCGCGCCGACGCGTTGAGCACGTGATTCCGCCTTTTAGTTTCTGCGTTCGTCACCGTGCGACGTGGATGCGGTCCCAAAACGTTTTACGCAGGTCGAGAGGACTTTTTCGGACAAAAAGCCCCCTCTCACTGTATTCCAGCTCTATACCTCCTCGTCTACCTAGAAAGTCGGCTGCCAAACGATTCCTTCCGCCTCACGAAAAACGACTTGTCTCTACAGACAACCAAACACTGGGAGCCTCAGCTTCCGCTCCACCGCCAGAGACCCCATCTGAAGAGCCTTCTGACATTTCTGACGCTTCCTCAACATCTTTGCCGGACGATCTTGATAAATTAAAAGGTAAACGTCGTATCGTCTCTTCTTCATCTACGTCCAAAGAGCGGGAAACCGTAGAAATACCTGAAGGCCTTCATATACTATGGAACCCAGATGAACTTCCTTCTGAGCCTCTCAATCCGGGATCAGTGCCTCCTCCGGAGATACTGGAGGAAGTGCTTCATAATTTGCTTGCGACTCTCCATCCTCACACTCAACATCGTGCTGCGTATCCTCCACCGTTGGCGCAATCTGAAGAGCCTACTCTTGCACTCTACTGCCCAATTGAAGGAGGAGATTATATCATTGACTCAACCGTTGTTGAACTGGCACGAAGAACGGGCTCAGAAGTGCTTGTCTTGGATGCCGTTCAGCTGGCAGCTGGCGAATGGGGGTACTTTGGGCCAGGTACGTCGCCTTTACATGAGTTGAATCTGCACCTGACAAATTTACAAGCTGCAAGCTCACTGAAGCTACCTCGCAATCCATTGCATTTTGCTAGCTCTGGCCCCTCCTCTAATAAATCAAGTTCTATGTCTTCTTATTCGGAAGATTTTGATGAAGACGAACCCGAATTTTCTCCTCCCCGCCAGATGATGTTCACAGTGATGACTCCTTTGAGGAGAGGAAGCAGTACAACTGTGATAAAATCTAAACGAGCCGCTCCGCCTAGCAAAGTCAAGGTTTTCTTCGATTCTCTTGTCAACCTTCCGTCAAATTCAACTGGCCCAGTTTCTCGACCTAGAATAATTTACATTCGTGATTTTCCAACTCTCGCGTCAACTGCCTCGGCCTGGTACCCATATTTGCGCGACGCTGTTAGCCAGAGACGGAAAGGTCCGATGACGCGTTCCTCATCACCGGTTCCAAACCCAATCACTATCGTATTTGGAATGTCTCCACCACTCTTTCCTCCTCCAGACCGTCCGATGCATCCCACTGGTAGCGGTGTTCTGAGCCTTCTGATGAACCGTTCTGCGTCACCTATGTTCCCGACTTCCAATCCAAAGCCCGACAAAGTTGATTGGAGCGAAAGCCCAGTTGCGGAGCAAGCTAGAGAAAAGCGTTTACAGCAACGACTTAAGAGCTGGGAAAGAGGAGAAAACGTTGCGATGGATGAACATGACAAATATACCGAAGATCCATCCGACAGTGCTGGTCGCCGCAGGTCAGACGTGATAGTTCTTGAAGGGAGCATCCCCTCCCAGTCTGGATTCTCTATGCCTGTACCATCAGGTTCTTCTGGCACTGTGGAGGATGCAGAAGGCCCTTCCTTCTATAGAACCTCTGTGTTGGTACCCAGTGTGCGTTCGGTGTCGGATGAACGGGACTATCGTGTTCTACGTCGGAGAGAAATAAATGAACTGACGATGCGTATGGCAATTGGACAAGTCGGTGGTAAATTATCAGAGGAAAGTGTGTCATTCAAGGGTGGGTTCTCCACAACTGCCAACGCACAATCTACAGGAGAAACCAACAAGACCGAACTCGTTCCGGAACCTTCGTCCACCGACTCACATCTCCAAGAAATAAATTTTTCCTCTTCCTCTCCTGAAACCTCCGAACAGGAGCCCATTCCCAAGCGCATGTGGGACGATCCCAAAATGTGGGAGGCATGGGGTGGTCAATTAGAGTCGTGGTCAACCGTTAAAGACATAGCTCATAGAGCTATCGGTGGTGTGGTTGCCTCGCGGGAAGCTACTAAGCGACCAACGTTAGAGCATACTAATGTTTCGTGGTCAGATGTACATTACGCATGGGGTGCTGTGCATGGGGCGCTCGAGTACAGGAAGTCATGGCTCAAGGACTCCGTCCCAGTAGCGCGTAAACTTGAAGATGAACCAGAGACCGAGCAAAGGGCCAAGTTGGGTTACGATCAGGTCATAGAAAGTGTCAAGAATGATCCCGAAATTGACCCACACGAGCAGAGGCTGCTGTCGTCTATCGTGGATGCAGGTATGCGCAACAGGTTTTTTCCTTGACAGCTTCTTACCACATATAATCATAGCCACCATGACTACCTCATTCAGCCAAGTTCATTTGCCCGCTCATACGATTGATTCCATTCGATCTATCGTCTCTCTTCCTCTTTTACATCCTGGAGCATTCCAAACTGGCATCTTGAAGCAGCATGGAATGACTGGGTGTCTTCTCTTTGGTCCTCCTGGTACTGGTAAGACTTTGGTCGTCCGTGCGCTTGCCAAGGAGGCAGGTTGCCGTATGATGGTCATCTCTCCATCCGATGTTATGGATATGGTATGTGGTATCATTATGTTTTTACCCTCATGTCCCTCACCGCTTTCACCTTTTAGTACGTTGGAGAGGGTGAGAAACTTGTTCACGCTGTTTTCTCACTTGCTCGGAAGATAGCACCGTGCGTTATCTTTTTGGATGAGATCGATGCTCTTTTCAGTGCTCGGATGTCCGCGCGCGAGAGTGGGAGTTCCTTTGCCCATCGTGGCATTATCACCGAGTTTATGCAAGAGATGGATGGATTGAAAACATCCCGGGATGACAATGTCATCGTGATTGGAGCAACCAATAGACCCTTTGATCTGGACGACGCTGTACTCAGGCGACTTCCACGGCGATTATTGGTCGATCTACCGGGGGTTCCTGAACGTCAAGGTGAGAACTTACAATGCATCTCAGCGGAACCTGTACGACTGAAGGGCTACAGAAATTTTGAAAATTCTCTTGCGGGACGAAGTGTTGGGTGACGATGTTGACATTGGTGTCCTCGCTAGACAAACAGAGAGCTTCTCTGGCTCGGATCTCAAACGTTCGTGATATCTGCTCGTCGCTCCCTTTTCACTTGCTAATTACTTGTCCAGATCTCTGTGTCTCCGCTGCGTTGGATGCCGTCAAAGAGGACATCAAGCTTCCCTGGCAGGTCTCCTCATCGCTAGACTCATTAGATAGTCCAACAACACACGACCAAGTCAACGCTGATAGCAAGGCGATAGCAGGAGAGAGTACGTTAGAGGAGAGTAAGGATGAACAGGTCGGAACATCCCCGCCTCTCGAAGAAATGCCGCAACCATCAGATGTTAAATCCACACATTCAAATTCTTCATCCCACCTCCGAACTCTTGCACGACGGCATTTCGACAAAGCCCTAAAGGAAATCACACCATCGTCGTCTGAGTCGTTAGGTAGTCTTGCTGACTTGAGAAAGTGGAATGAAGAGTTTGGTGAAGGTCGAAAGGATCGTAAACGTAAGTCGGTATGGGGTCGGGGTCGTTTTGGTTTCACTGACAAGGAGGCTCACTCTTTGGAGGAGGGCAGAGTTGTGCCTTCGTCTCCCACAATAGCAGTACCATCTAGTGATACAAGTTCCAGTTTGTAATTCAACTTGTACTTACATGACTAGTGCACCACCATTCATCTACGCGCGATTAACTCGACGCTTGGGTGGAACCTTAGCTTGACTGCATACGGATATACTGACTACATAGTCACTAAATACTAGATACTGATTGTACATACGATTGATATTAGAATGCTTCCTAAGTTACATACGTTACTTGCAGAAAAGCACGCCCGCTCATTGTCTCGTACTTCGACGTCTAGGTGGTGTAGCTTCTGCCTCTTCTTCATCGGTTTCATCTTTCTCATCTGCTTCTTCCTCACTATCATCATTTTTCGACTTGCCTTTCTTTCCTGCTTGAGAACGTTGAGGCTGACGAGATTTTGTTTCAGTCTGAGAAGGTTCGTCTTCCATCTCTTCGTCGTCGTCGCTATCGACAGTGTCTCTAGTCTGTCGTATCCCGTCGTCTCCATCACGGATGGCCAATTCGCCGACAGGAAGTAGCCCATCGTCTGTTACGTTTTGGGGCCAATCTAGCGAGCAAACAGGGCACGCCGATTTGCGTCTTCGATAAGCTTTGAAACAGTGGTAGTGCATACGCGCTTTGCAATTGTCACGTTTGCAAGCAACGCCTTTGGTCAATATCTAGACGGCTTTGAGTCGCGAATCGGTGTTTGTTTGAATGTCACGCACCTCATGGCAAATCGTACATTCAATCATCTCTTCGGAATATGTGGACTTGATATATGGCAGAAGCTCTAATAAGGATCGTGAAGAAAGAGAATATCTTCCGCGTCTGACAACACAAATATTGATGTGGTTCTCAGAAACATAACATAGGAAAACGCACTTGCTTCTCAAAAGCCAGCCATTTGCGACAAAACTACCTAGTAGGACTTCTGCTTGGGATTTGGTTAAGTTCATCTTGTCTTTGCCTGCTGAAACTTCGCGAAGCGCAGCGAGAGACGAAACTGAAAAGGATTCATTTCGTGCTAACATGATTTGTTCGACCTGCGTGTCACATCAGCAGAAGAAAAGGCGCAAAATGTTGGATAGACTCGCGATCGCCTTGAAGTACATGATTTCGACCGCATTATAATCTGTCGCGACTTGGGCCAGTTCGTCATCTTTTCGGTTGACCTGAGATTGGTGAGGTAAATTAAAAGCTTTTTGAGCGCGTTGATTCCTCACCATCGCGAAAAGCCTTTTGCTATCAACTTCATCTTGGATGCTTTTGAATTCGAAGTCTAGATCATTTAGAGATGCGTTTACGCCTTGAATGAATTCGTCCCATGCCTCTTCTGTATTAGAGTAAGAGACTTCGACGTGCTCGTCGGCAGCTATTAGAACGGAATGTTATTTAGGAGTGCAATAATATAACGGAACCGTATGTACCTTTCACCGCTTCCACGCATTTTTTCCACAACACTTTTGCCAGATTTTCTGACAAGATGCCACGAGAGAAAATCGCCTGAAGAAAGAGCCTCTGGACATCGCCTGCATGAACCATGATGGGTGCTGATGCAGATGGCTGTTGGAGTTAGACGCGTTTCCAATGCCGGTCACGCCTTTCTCGCTCTGTACAACCTATGGAGCCTACGTGGTACGGTCGTGTATACATGTTGAATATATGTCATTTACTGTACTAGCGAACCACGACGTAAAGTATTCATAAAGTCCTCAAATATAAATGTTTGTTCTAGATCTTGGGTACCCGCAGCGTTTTGCTAACCATTGCGGCGGCCCAGCATCCAAAAATGATACTAACCAAATGTATTTCTCCAGTTCCTTCCGCCGCACCCCACAAAGTTATTGTGCCAAGGGGAATTCCCTCCTGGCCTTCAATCCAGCCCATTTTGGTCCAGTAGGAAAGGACTGCGACGAGGGCCAATGAAGAAGGAATAGGCAGTCCTTCGAAATATTTAGCTTTGCCTGCTTCGTCTTTTGGTACTAAAGCAACGGTAGCGTTGAACCGTGCCAGTCTTGCCAGGCCACAGCAAATAAAGCCGGTAAGGACCACCGTATCCAGATAAGTCCTAAGACCGACAGTGAAAGCCAATAACGCTGGAGCCACTCCAAATGAGATCTGCAATTCAAATCAAAATCAATTTTTCAATTAAAGATCAAGGTGCTTTGCCCCTCGTACCAAGTCAGCAAGACTGTCCAGCTCTTGACCAAGTAGACTACTAGATTTCCTCCATCTCGCAACTTTTCCATCGAAAAAATCAAACAGCAAGCCAGCCAAGGGGAAAGCGAGCGCTGACCACAGATAGTCACGGTCATTCGAAAGAAGGTATTTTGCGGATGAGAACATGGAGAACGATCCACAGACACCGTTCATTATGGTGACTAGATCAGCTAAGCGAAAGTTCCTGTGTTATGAACGTTGAGCGCAGTAGCGGCTATAAAGAAGACCGTCACATACCTCACAAGAGAAAAATGGCCATCGGTATCTTGGTACTGGTGCAGAGCATCAGAGCTAGCATCATCATTGCGTTTTGTAGACGTTTTTCGATGGTTCATAACTGGTCGAAGTAGAAGTTAGGACTCAGCCTCGAAGTCCTAAGTACGAGGTAAGGCTAAGAAGTTTCCCGTGAGAAATACAAAATATACATTGACATATTACAACGCCAAACTCTCTTTAAACTCCGTTGTCTACCTTCATCTTTGGATCCTTTGTTTCCTTCTCAAGCTCAATACTCCTCGCAGCGTACTGATTTGGATGCGTAACTGACTCCCCGTCGCTTAATCCTTCCCCTTTCCTGACGGAACGAGCATGTGTAATTTCGAAGACCCGTGTGCAAGCGACATGGTAGGATTTTTTCTTGACTTGTGCTATAATCTCAGGAAGATCGTTGATTGTTAGACCTTGGGCCGAATACGAGGAGAGTAATGCGCTTTGGAGATTCTCCGGAGAGCTTTCAAGCTGGCGATATGGGCAACCGGCTTCATGTACACTGTGGAGTTGCAGGCAACTAGGGTGGACGTTGGAATTAATATGACATTCTCACAAATTTAGGTTGAAATGCGCACTTCTTGGCAGGATAGTTCATTCTTCTTCCTTCCAACCCAAAAGAATGTCGTATGTTATACCTGTATTCTTTATCAAACTTATCGGAACCGGGACCTCCAGCAAATGACTTTCTCCAGAACGCTATCGCTTCATCGATCGATAAACCCAGGACCTATATTCCTTCTTAATTGTGATATACCATGTACAATCACATAGGTAACGTACTTTGAGAAAAAGCCCATAATGTAAGCGTCCAAAATGTTTCAAGTGATGATCTTTCCGCAAGCTTTGATGCAGGACGCGCATGCAGAGCGGGAAGTGTTGTTTCGCTAATGAATCCACCATGTCCGCAGTGATTCCTTCTCCAGTTGCTTCAGCAGAGGCCACCCAGTCTGACGGTATTCCCGCAATGAATCCTTGCGCCAAATTGTCAAGTATAGGATTTAAGCGCATGTCTTCGTCCACCAGAGGTATAGCTCTTGATGTTGCCTGCTGAAATCAGAATCGGACCAAGTTAAGTATAGGAAACCCACCCGTAATGCAGCTTCAAGCCGCTCCTCAAAAGCCGAGTAGATGATACTCGCTTGCTCGCGTGCAGGAACGTAAGCATAACCACCTTTTAAAAACACTTTGCGTTTCTCCACAAGATCAGGAATAGTCGTCCATTTTACCTGTTCTGACCTCTAGCGTGTGTTGGTGAACAGTGAACTATTCACGTACTTTGTAGAAAGCCTCGCTTTGAAAAGCCCCATCCAAATCGGTCTTCGATGAGATGAAGTGTTTTAATTGCTCCTTATACCGTTCTTTCTCCTCCGCACCGACCTGATAACATGAGTCTGGTGAGTTCCATAGATGGCCAAAGACACGAGTTTACAAACAGAAATCCAGTTGAAATCCTTCGAGTCGAGAAATGCGCGTCGTTCATTCGAGTCATCCGTCTCAAAACGAATTCTAAAGAGAGTTGTCTCAGCTCTGATAAATCGACGACGCAATTCTTCTCTAGAAAGGGCCTTATCAGAGAAATATCGAGAAGAGTATCGTTCAATAACGCACGATCGGCAGAAAGCAAGCCTCAGAACAAAATGACCCAATTGATCTTTCCTCCGTTCTTCCAGAACATCTATTCCTAATGCTGAATTTGAGTTGAGAGGTAGGTATTTTCCGCATTGTGTCATTGTCACTTGTTTCGTTTCATCCCAAGAACGATTGCGTGCAGCTGAAGATTCAATTTCGGCGAGTATACGAAGACGGTCAAGTGCCGAGGTTTCAAATTCTTCCACTGTCACGTCGTATAGTGGAGGCTGATCATACCTAGAAGATGTCAGGAGAGAAAAGACGCGTCGAGCGAGGTGACGAACAAACTCAGACGATATGATGCGCTACCATTATCTACAGACACTATGTGAGCGCTGTCACTTTTTTGTAGTTTGGTTTGTTTTGCGGCCTGAAACATCACAAAAGAGATCTGACGATGATGGGAGAAGGAAACACGAAGGAACGCGAGTTGTCACATCACGGCAACGCGCAAGCGCCCACCGGATCCGTTGCATTTCGCTGCTACAGGCGCGGGAAACCGCGGCGACTCTGGTGAATTGTCGCCCAGCTCCGTTCCTCGTTGCAAGATAATGGTAAGTATAACTATATCTGGGATTGTGTAATTATGGGTCGTGGGGTAATGTGGTGTGACCCGTGTACGGGGTGTTTAAAGAATGTGAAGATGATGTATCGTGCTCGACCATGTACTAGTAAATGTAGGTCTCGAGGGATAGATATAATATAAGATAGAGAAAGGGAGGAGAAGGCTGGTGCACTTTTATTTCATGTATAATATTGTGCACTGATTACTGTTCCAAGTACTTTGTCCAGTAATTTACCCCTTACACAATGTGCCCCGTGCATCCACTCCTCCGTTATACCACATCTGCAAAACCTGTATTTTCGGCTAAGAGTCCGAAAGCAGTTGAGAGCACTTCCCAGCAATGAAAGCACCCAGAGCATGTTGCTTTCGGTGCTTTCAGCACTGGGATCTGCTGGGATCTGCTCTCAGCCCTTAGCCGAATATCCATGTTTTGCAGATGCATCTCACTCGGCGTGCTTGTCGTGCAAGTCTCGAATTTGCGGAAACTCGTATGTCCATGATCACCTTTAGTGTTTAGTCCTTCCAATTTGATTCTAGCACGATGCCATTCTTTTCTGAATGTGTCTACTAGCCTATACCTCGCTCCCAAAGTCCTGCACTGCTCAGTGAAGGGCCCGAGTTCTCTGTGGATTCCAAGTTTTATTTTACATTTTTTGGTTCGAAAAAGACAACGTAATTATGTGCCAGCCTTGAAAATCTGGCAGCACTTGAAACTGTGACCACCTATTATTCTCCTGGAGGAGGATGAGGAGGAGGAAGTACCGGCATGGGGGCTTGATCACCAAATTAGTGTCAGAATAATATACACACATATAGGTAGCATACATAAGTTATGATACAGATACAGTAGCTATTAGTTGTGTCCACAACAGCAGAGGGATATACATAGGAAAAACCGATTGCAAATCATATCATACAAACACTGATAATTCTATCCAATTGCAAGTAAAACTGAAAGATAGGCATGGGACGGTTCAATCGTGGTCTAGCGTGCATTACTTGCTCGAGCACTCCTACTCGTTTTGACATATCTCAGGTTTTGTTTGTCCTGATGTGGGTCTTGGGGGACGTCAAACACTACACCGGGGCGTAGTACACGGTATCTGTTGTTTCGTGTCTCCGACTCCTTGCGTTCACGCCATTCATGCGTTGCTTGTTGGGTGTCTCGCATAGGCGGAGGTTGTATGGGGGGTTGGCTGCTGTTCATGGAGGCGGTCGGGGAACCCACAACAGTATTAGGCTACATGATAGTTCGTGAAATTCGGTACAAAAATAAAGATGATTCGTGACTTACTGCAGTTCCGTCTACGGCCTCGACAGATGCAGCAGACATTGTACGGTTGCGCTTGGTGGTCAGGTAACGGAATGGCGTGAATACCTTGTGGTTTGGACTTTTTCGTTCAGAAACCGTAGGGATCGAAATGGGAACGGTGATAGGGGGCGGAACCTTTGATCTGGATATGCTAGATGGTTTTAGGTCTGAAAAAGATGCATTCATCCCAGCATCGACAGTTGTTGCGATCTTGGTCCTATCATGGGATAATGAAGGATTCCATACTTCATACACAGTATCAGTAGCTGTCTGTGCCTGGCCTTTAGATTTAAAGAACGATTTCGAGAGCGACGCCCTCGCCTCCACTGGCTTTCCCCCTGCCGCAGGAATCGCTGCAGTGTTCTTCCGGACATCTTCGGATGCCGTCGGAGGATTCCATACTTCGTACGGATTCTCCGCAGTTGCTTGAGTGGAAGATGACTTGGATTTAAACATACCGAAAAGCCCCTTCTTTCGTGAATCTTGCTGAGAAATGGTGGACGCGGGGATAGATGTACGAGAAGCCGTGGGCTTCAGCATTGACGGTGCTAAGGATGATGGGGTTTTCAGAATAGACTCCTCTGATGGAACATTGGACGCTGGACGTCGATAGGCTTGATCGGAGGGATGAGAAGATGAAGCTGCTGTCCGGGATTGAACCGGGTCCAAGAAGGCCTCAGGCTCTGGCAGCTTTGATCGCCCACGATTTCGGCTGCTGGTAGGTACATTAGTTTGGTACGTGGTCGATTGTATCGGTGGCCCGCTAGACCAAGTCTGTGTGGGTCGTGTACTAGGTGGGCGAGACGGGGTTGCGAAAGATTCCGGCTGTGAACTAACGCGGATATGAGCAGTCACATTGCTGTTTTTACCGGATTCTTTGGCAGCATCGGCATTAGAAAATAGCGCATATGCCATTGTCGAGCTAGTTGGCTTTGATGCGGAAGGCGCAACTATCTCTGTAACACTAGAGTCAGGATACTTTCGGAAATTTCCCAAGCCATATTCATCATTATGAATATCCTTGTTGAATGGGGACGAAGGATACACTTTTGAAAAGCCGTCTGCTGCCGGCGATGGCTTATCCTTGAATTTAGAAGGCGGTGGAAGCATCCAGTCGTCCTGCTTTTCAACTGAAGGAGGATGACCCGCAGGCAAAAATTCGGCACCGAGTGGTTGTATTACAGGTTCAGGTGCACGACGTGCAGGACTGGTCACATCTGACATGAGCTCTGCTAATTTCGGGTGACGAAATGGTGCAGTGCTACCAGGACGCTCGATGGGATCGACAGGATTGAGATAAAGATTAGCACTGGTTTGCGGATTTGTTACAGCGGGAGATTTAACGCCAGACTCTTGTTGTGGAGCAGGTATTGAGCCATTTGCTTGAGTTACACTCCGAGAGTTTTGTCGACCAACAGTCTCCGGGAAAGATACTACCCCTGGAACATGAGAGCTGTCTACCACATTTCGATCACCCTGCGATAGATTAGTCATAGGACCATTGGGATAAATGAAGTTCGTCGTGTTGGGCTGAGCAGGTAATGTCCATCCAGGTCCATTTGGGACGGGGGAGGCATGGACTGCACGCGCGTTTCGATCATTCCATCCAGAATGGGCGCTATTGTGGATACCGTTTGTTTGGGCGGGCCATGCAGACAGTTCTGCGGCTTTGGACACACCTATACGAGCTGATTTATCGATGGTTTCAGCATGCGGAGAATGGTCCTTTAACTCGTCAGCGGCGAGGGCGGTGGACTTGGGCTGAGAAATGGCCGACCAAGGATTGCTATTTCCAAACCCCGGATTTGTCGTGAGAATCGGGTTAGGCGCATGTGAGATAGGATTCTGGGTAGCATGCTGGTTGGTGACTGGACGTTCTCTGAAATCATCACGATAGTGGGCGCTAGCCGAATTATGCAGGGTCTGGGAGTCGCTGGTCCACGCATTATGCTTAGGCGAGGAACTAACAAAAGGAGTCGGTTGAGTTATCGGTGTGAATGAAACTTGAGCACTGCGTTTGGAACTAGGAGTGTCTAGGGATGTTTGGGGAAGAGTAGAAGGTGGAAAAGGACCCGTGCTGGACTCAATACTTGCATTCTTCATAGGCGAAGCAGCTTCATTCGAGGCAGAGATAGAAACAGTGCGACCACGTCTATTGCTCGAGAGAGCAACATTGAACGAGGGAGAATTATTGTGAGAAGTGTCATGAGCGGCGCCTGGGCTCTGCTCCACGCCTGTCAAATTTTGCGGGGTTCCTAAAGGCGTTGGTGCTTTATCCTGCAAGGGGGATTTGGTCTTCAACTCAGCTGTGGGTGGTCCTGGGTTGGAGTATAACAACTCCGGTGTCGGAGAGGGGCGAGACTCGTAAGATGTCACTATCTGCCCTACTGTGGGTCGGGAGCTTTCGCTGAGTTTCATCTGATCCTGTAAAGTTTCTCTCGTCGGTTGCACTGTATGTACCGAAGGAGGAGTGTACTACAGCAAGGTCATTCGATGCGGAGAAACTTGAATTTGGGCAACACACCTCGGGAGTTCTTGTTACAACTTTAGGAGTACCTCCGTGATATGCGGGAGCGTGGGCATGGGCATTTGAGCTAGATAGATAGTTAGTGTTGACTACGGGCTTTTCTAGTACAGATGGCGATCGCTTGATTGGAGTCGGAGGAGTGAAACGAATTGAAGGATGAGGAGAATTGTTGATCATGGAAGGGGGTTCGTTGGTTTGGTTGGCTATCTGAGATCCTTGAAATAATAAAGAAGGGGAAGACTCAGGGTTCTGATGGTTGATGGAGTTCGCATCCTGTATTTCGTTGAGTACCACACCCATGCTAGATACTGTTTGATGCTTACATGGCGAGTTCGAGGCTCATTAGCCGGAATTCCATAAGGTTTAGACCCTTTATCGCGTTCGCGTCGACTACCGTGACTCGGATTTGTGGAATTTGTGGGGTTCGTGCCAAACGAGGGAGTCGCCGTGACTAGAGGGGCTGCCTGTTGTGACGCAGACGAGGCTTTACGCGTTCTACCACCGGTAGGCGCAGATGTTCCTGCAGCCGATTGTTCAGCATGACGGTGCTTAGTTGTGCGTTCATGACGGGAAGAAGTCGCACGAATGTCTTGTGGTTCTTGATAGACCAGCTCTGCGACCTTGGTTCTCACTGGATATGACGAAGATTGTCCACTGGTTTCAAGAGCCTGGGTACCGCTAAGGCCCAATGCTGACATCTCCATAGTCGGGTGTACAGTGGCAGGTCCTTGCAATATGTTACCGATAGGGCGTACAGTTGAAGGCTGCGCGCTTGTCAACGAAGAATTTTTTGAAGGATTCGAGCAAAAGCACGTACAATTGATTCTTCCGTATCGCGTTGTTGATTCGGAGATAAATTGATTGTAGGATTCTGCGCTTTATCCCGAAAATTTGTAGTGGTTGAATGGTACTATGAGTGTAAAGCTTAAGTCAAAGCGACCGCAACGACTACATAATCCACTGACCTTCTCAGTCCGCTGAATCCCATTCAACGGGGGAGCTACGTTATTGGTCGGGGGCTGTAACGGTAGTGATGGTTCTCGAAATAGCGAGCTGTCTATTCTTACGGGCAAGCGTATCGGTAGAGGCTCTGGGCTAAACAAAGGCTGACTTGGCGTGAGGTCATTGATATGTTTTGATGTTGAAGGAATAGGAAGTGCACCACCAGACACAGATTCTTGATTATGCTTCGACATCGGGGGTATAGAGTTGTGAGGCGCCGAGTTGTAAATGGATTTCGTTGTCGGAGGAACGGGAGGTCCGCCACGAACTGTAGCATCTTGTGTAGGCCTCGGCACAGAGGACATAGAGTTCGAAGGCCCAGAGTCGTGAATGGACTTCGTTGTCGGAGGGATGGGGGGTCCTCCATGATAAACAGAATCTTGATTTAGCCTCGACGTTGAAGATATGGGGTGATATGCAGAAGAACCCTGATTCGCCTTCGAGGTCGAAGGGGTGGGATGGGAACCATAGAGGGCAAAGTCCTGACGAAGTTGAGACGACGGGGGAGCCGAAACACCATAACTGGTTGGATCTTTCGACGACGGTATATAAGACTGACCTGCAGATGCGGGGGGAAGCACCTGATGGGAGTTCCGGTCTAAGTATGATTATCGTAGATCAGCGAACGAAGCACCCACCGAAGTTGAAATATTGGGAATGGGATCTTTGATTTTTGTCCGCCGATAAGCCGAAGAATATTTATTCTTCGAGGCATCAGAACTTTCTGCCTCATCACTCGATTCCTTGCTAGTCAATTTCTGAGTATTGACGAAGCTCTTGGCAGGATCCCGTTGCCTTTCTGTCATCCTATGTCGGGAAGACCGTTCAATGTCTGGACGACGCTCCGTGTCCCGATCAAGATGTCGTCGGGAACTTTCGCGATACTTGTCCGCGTCTTTAGATATTAACTTCTCTCTTCCCGAGTCATAGGCAAGTGTCCGATCATCAGTTCGAGGTAGTTCTCGTTCCCGATACTTTGTCCGATCCTTGTCCCGGACAGATGCACGAAAGATGCTGTCAGTATCTCGCTGCCTGTCCCGTTCTCGAACACCGCGTTCTGCGGTGGGAATTGGTTCCGCGGGTGGTTTGATTCGATCTCTGTCTCTGTCCCTCTCTCTGTCCCTCTCTCTGTCTCTATCCCTCTCCCTGTCGCGCTCTCGCTTCCTTGTTCGTTCTATATCTCGTTCACGCTCCCTATCCCGGTCCTTTGTCAGGTCTCTTTCCTTCACCGTACCTTTGTCTCGCTCTGACCTATCCCTGGTACGCTCTTTCTCTTTCGCTCTGTCATAATCTCTATCTCGCACTCTCTCTCTTTCACTCCTATCTCTCGTTCGGTCTCCATGCCTGTCGCTTGGCTCCCTATCACGTTTGGAATATGAAGAGGATGCTTTCGCCATCTCAGGTCGAACAACTGCTGTGGCTACAGAAGCAGAAGTGGAGGCCGTGGGATAGATTCCGTTGAAAGTGGAACTAGTATACGTTTTAGCAGGGTTAGCACTTCGCGTCGCTGTATGAGAGGCGTATGACGCATTTATGGCACTGGGGGATGGTCCAGGAACTGTGGATTTAGGGTAAGCCTGCCCTACACGCTGCGATTGTAGAAGGGGGGCTGTGGAGTTTACAGGGGCTGGATGAACGATATTGTCATCTTTGTTGATTGGGGTTGCATTATGATGCCTGTGACTCCTATGAGCGCCAGAGATCGTTGCAGCTGTGTCACTTGGTCGAGGAGCCCGACTAGAGCTTCGTGGTTTTTCAGAGGAATCTCGAGTGCCCGACCTGCCCTCTCGTTTTTCACTCCTTTCGAGTGGCTTCTGGGACGTCTCGGGCTCCTGTCGTGGCATCCATATTCTGTAAGGGTCTTTTGACGAAGCAGATTTAGATGGGCCCGTTTGTGAATCATTCTTGCGCTGAAAGAAACTCTTCATTCAGCGGATTATGGCAGTAAGAGAAGGAGACAGGTTAAAATCGGCCTCCTCTGCAGAAATGACTATGTATGAATAATTTGGGCAGCGGAGTACCCGGTACATGAGGCAAAGACGATTCAGTAGCTCGCCTGATGGACTCTCGAAATGGAAAGTTCGAAACGAGCGCTCTGAATTAAAACATTTGATTCCGAGTTCAACAAAATACGGTTCATCTATTTGTACACCATACTAGGCTGATAATGTAGTTTCATATACACAGTATGTATTATTATATGTCTGCCCAGAACGCAAAGGAATAACATAGAGGTGATCAGAGAATTAGATCAAGTTATACCGAATGTGCAGAAAGGCGAATCTAAAGGTCCGTGAGGATTTCTCCAACCTCCCACACCTCAAGACGAGATGTGGAAAGCGTATCACACACCAAAAGATCAATATTACACGATTTTGACTCATTACCGACAGTAGACAGCGAAAAGGCTGTTGAAGACAAACAGTCTTCTTGTCGAGACAATTTAAGGATCGTGTTAAGAGAATGAAGGCGAGTATGAGAAAGATAATGAGCAAAAGCTCTTCGAGCGAGCACCGGGCAATATTGAGGAAGCATAGAAACACTGAAAGTCATTGGTTCAAAACATCGATTGAAGTAGAAAAGTGAGAAAATTTCGGCTTTAAATGTGTCACGATTCCCGGCATCTTCGGCACCAACTTAGTCATTCACCGCAGACTCGTGTCCTCCCTACAGAGCGTCATCCACTTGTATACTACTCCTCTATCACTATTTTCATCTCGAACCTCCATATCCTAGTACCACATCAACTGTTTGCCCTTGCCAATGGTGCTTCCTGCTTATTTTCTGCTTATCAACCCCAATTCTGATCTTGCTGAACGCTGTAGAATGATACAATGGATACTCTAGACGAGAAAGCAAACGGTGGTCCTTCGATGGAAATTGACGAAATAGTATCAGTTCGAAATCGTCTGTATTCTACTGTCTTCAGTTTGTCTCTGAATCTCATCTTACTGTCCACAGATGAGGCATTTGCGGCCAAACATATGCCCGATCTCGGTCAAGATATCAAAGATTTTCAAGTGTTTACATGGAGGTTAGAGAATTGGAAGAAATTGGATAAGAAGCTCACCAGTCAAGAGTTTGAATGCGGTGGTCATAAATGGTGCGCAAGTTCCTCGTTTGCCTGGTCTTGCTATTGATTGTCGTTCGCGCCACCAGGCGGATATTGCTGTTCCCATTCGGCAACTCGAATGCACCGCCAAACGATACAGTGTCAGTATACTTAGACTACGCAGAACCCAAGAAGGCTCCAGAGGGGTGGCATGCATGTGCCCAGTTCGCGCTTGTGATTTCTAATATCCACGATCCCACTGTTTTCACCGTCAGCCGTGAGTCTATTATCCATCTTTTTGACTCATTTGCTCATACTCGTCCTTTCAGATGCCCATCATCGTTTCATTGCAGAGGAGTGTGATTGGGGCTTCACGCGTTTCAGTGAATTGCGCAAGCTTTTCAACGTTCAGGAAGGCCAACCTCGACCAACGATAGAGAACGAGTCTGCCGATATATCAGTCTTTGTCCGTGTACTGGAGGATCCCACAGGTGTCCTATGGCACAATTTCGTCAAGTACGCCCTTTAGAAGTGCTAATTTTGAAGGTCATTCACCGTATCTTCTAGTTATGACTCCAAGAAAGAAACTGGTTTTGTTGGATTGAAGAATCAAGGAGCAACATGCTATATGAACTCTTTGCTTCAATCTTTATTCTGTACGCGCTACTTTCGAAAGGTTCCTATCTTCGCTTTTTTCACTTTTTCAAGCAGCTCACGCATTCAATATAGGCTGTGTATCAGATCCCAACTGAGGATGATTTACCTACGGAAAGTGTATCTTTGGCTTTGCAGCGCGTATTCTATCATCTACAAACATCAGACCAACCAGTCGGTGCGTATCCGAGCATTGGCTTTGGTGATGCATTTTTTCAGACGACGATCACAGGTACTACCGAATTAACCAAATCATTTGGTTGGAAATCCCTTGACTCATTTTTGCAACATGACGTGCAAGAATTCAACCGTGTCCTCCAGGACAAACTGGAGTCCAAAATGAAGGTATGCTCTATTTTTCTATTACCTAAATATCAAATCATCTGACTTTGTTCTAAGGGCACCATAGCGGAAGGTGCCATTGCAAAGCTTTTCGTTGGGAAGATGAAAAGTTATATCAAGTGTGTCAATGTCGAGTATGAATCGTCGCGAACAGAGGAGTTTAATGGTGAGTCTATTGCACTTGTCCCATCCTCCGCTCACTCGATACCTAGATATTCAACTCAACGTAAAGGGCATGCGAAATTTGTATGAGTCTTTCAAGGATTACGTAGCGGTGGAGAATATGGATGGCGAGAACAAGTATCAAGCGGAAGGTTTTGGATTACAAGACGCGAAGAAGGGCATCATTTTCGAATCCTTCCCACCAGTCCTACACCTCCAGCTGAAACGTTTCGAATACGATATCCAACGCGACGCCATGGTAAAGATAAATGATCGCCACGAATTCCCTTTTGAAATCGATCTTGGAGAATTTTTGGATGCCAATGCAGACCGTTCTAAACCGTGGAAGTACCGGCTCACCGGCGTTTTAGTCCATTCTGGTGATTTACATGGAGGCCACTACTTTGCCCTCATCAAGCCTGACCGAGACACGCGATGGCTCAAGTTCGATGACGATCGGGTGACGCCTGTTACTGATAAAGAAGTGTTGGAGGAGAACTACGGTGGGGAGCCATTGAATGGCTTGCCTCCGACCGCTCAGCGCAATCAAGTTCGCGCCATGAAGCGCTTCACGAATGCATATATGTTAGTATATATCCGAGAATCAGCCATGGATGAGGTTTTGGCTCCGTTCACTGAAGAAGACACACCTCCCCATTTGAGTGCGCATGGTCCATTGCTTTCAAAGTTTGACATCTCATTTTTATTTCATGATAGAACGGAGATTGGACGAAGAGCGTCTCCAAAGTGAAGCGAAGAAAAGGGAACGTGAGGAGCAACATCTGTTCTTGACCGCGAAGGTATGCGAATAGCTTACCGTGGATTTTTCCATTACTTATGTACACAATGACTTTACTACCAGGTTATCACAGATGAAACCTTCTCTCGGCATGAAGGCTTTGACCTGGCCACTTTTGATGAGAAGAATTGGCCACCATCCGATCTTCCTAGTTTCAGAGTCTTGAAACAAGAGACATATAGCGTGTTCAAAAGTCGAGTGGCACAGCACTTCAACTATCCCGAAAATCAGATACGATTATGGGTCCTGGTAAATAGACAGAACAAGACTGTCCGGCCAGACACTGCTATTCCGGAAAACGAACCAACACTGAGTGAGTGTCTTTTTAAAACGTTAATTTTGTGTCCAATCGAAGGGTCATAGCGGTTGAGGTCATTCGCAATAATATGGCGGCAAGACAGAACGATCTGAGGTTGTATTTGGACGTCGTTACAGATCCTTCGAAGGTGAGTTCGTGTTCAGGTTTTCGTGTGACTCGTTAACTCATTTTTCCGTCAGCCCGAATCACCTCCTCAGTCCATTATGGTGTTTTTGAAGCATTTCGATACCTCAAAACAGAATCTATTAGGTGCTGGAAAGGTCTACATGCCACGGACGTCGAAAGTTGGTGATTTAGTACCGATCATCAATGAACGTATGCGATGGACACCAGGAACACCGGTGAAGTTGTACGAGGTAAATCATCATCGGAGGTATTCACTTACTTGTGTATGATTAACGATTTGCCGTTCAGGAAATTAAACCTGGCATGATCGAGTTGATGAAACCTAAACTCTCTTTTGCTCAAAGTGAAATTCAAGATGGCGATGTTATATGCTTCCAAGTCGACTTGCCAGAGAAAGAGTGAGTATCTGTCGTTTATCAATAATTACTTCTTCGTTGACTGCAGTAATCAGAATTCACGACCTCGAAAGTCAGGGCCTTCATTCCAATCCCATCCACTTCTACGACTTCATCCAGAATCGTGTCATGATTATATTCCGACCCAAATATGAAGATTCTGATCACGATCATCCCGAGTTCAGCCTTATCCTGAGCAAGAAGCAGAATTACGATACAGTATGTTGCCATGTCTGTCATTTTTTATCTTCAATATCTCAAGTTGTGCATAGATGTCAATCAAAGCTGGAGAATACCTGCGACATGATCCAATCAAGCTACGATTCACGACTACGCACGCTAACAATGGGAATGCCAAGTCTGTGCTCAAACGATCCTTAAACCAGAGTATCGCCGAAATAATGGCACCATACTACACCACAAGCGCGGTGATACTTTATGAGAAGCTCGATGTCAGTATCGTCGAGCTAGAGACCAAGCGTAGTCTCAAGGTGATATGGACTGGCATTCACAATAAGGAGGAAGGCACTTTTCCCTTCCTCCTACCAAAAACCAGTTCCGTATACGAATTGGCGGAGAACTTAGCGAAACAAGTCACTTTAACGCCCTCAGGAACTGGAAAAATTCGTATTTTTGAGATATCGCGGGACGGCAAAACTCAGAAGGAATTTACCGGCTCAGAGATGATTGGTAATATTCCGGATCCGGTAGACCTATACGCTGAGGTAATGTTTGGAGTTTTTGCAATCGTTGGATTGACCAAGACTGATCTTGATTTGCAGGAAGTTCCGCGTGAAGAGTTGGAAGCTGATGACGCTGACAAGGTCATCGGGGTTTTCCACTTTTCGAGAGAATTGACGCGCACGCACGGCATTCCTTTCAAATTTGTCGTAAAACGGGTACGCTTATATTTCGTTAACTATGTTCTGACAGTACTAACTTGATATTCACGGTAGGGTGAAAAATTCTCCGATACGAAGAAACGGCTTCAAGCTCGATTAGGTGTCTCAGACAAAGACATAGCGAAATACCGATTCGCCCTCATACAAGCATCGACCTTCAAGCAGCCCTCATATATTGAGGATGGTTCGTCCTGCTGCTTTCCCATACATTGATAAAGCTAACGGCGCCTGCTCTAGATGACACCATATATGAACATCAATTCGCACCGGAGGATGTGTTGGGCTTAGACCACATTGACAAATCTGGACGATCAAAAGCAGGTGTAGCAGAGAAGGCAATTGTAATTCGGGGCTAGTCTCTTCTGAATCTCTTCCATGTATCTTTTTACATTGTTCCACATCCACTTTCATCACTTGTATCCTTTTCCTATACAGTAAATTTTACCGCTGGCTCAATATGTATCATCATGGATAATTATATGGCAGGGGTTTCATACATAGATAAATAAGCTAACAGTACTGATGATGGTCGATCGACGTCCAAGATTGACCTACTTTCTCTTCTTACCCTTTTTGCCCTGCTTCTGCATCAGTATGGTTAACAAAGAAGTGACAACTATCAACACACAGATTTTGACTGGCTTTCTGCATCACTAGTAGCTGCATTTTCAACAGTAGTTTGCCCGTTGGCTTGAGGTGCAGCACGAGGAACTGAGTTCGAAGGGGTCATTGTGACAGTTATAGGGGCGATGTTAGGCGTGTTTTGAGCCTTCCGACCATATCTTCTTTCTAGTAGACAGACCAACAAGTTGAGTCTCAAAAGTCACCGAACAACACCATAGAGGAACACACCTAACTCCGTCCTCCTATCTCCGGTCTGCTCAAAGATAGCACGCATCTTTTCGTTGGCGATCATTTCGTTGGCCGTTGGGAAAATGATAGGACCCCAACCCTCCACGAACGAATTAGCTTCATTCATGACCTCTATGATTTCAGCTTCCATCTCCTTCTCCGCAGCGAGCAAGCTGTTCAAAAGATCGTCTCCCACAGAACCTTTCTGGACAAGATTTTGCAGAGCCGGTTTGTCTTCTCGTATACGCATAACACGCAGGACATCAGCGATGGCACGACGGACCAGCGCCGATTTGAGGATAACCTCTGGGGTAGGTGGATCTGTTTTCTGAAGGAGGGTGACGTAGGTATTTCTTTCAGGATGTGAAGTGAAGTATGGCTCGGGGATTCGAGCTGAATAGGGCGCGTCAAAGGGAGAGTCGATGAGAAAGCAGGCAGATTTACTTACAAGCTGCCTGTCTTCTGTAATAGTAGGAGAAGATGAACAAGCTTCCAAACACAATGATGATGTACGCGACCGGTACCAGGACAGAAGCCATTTGAGAAGGAAAAAGTCTAGTGATGAGCTGGCCGCTATCGCGGAACACGTTTCTGTCTCTTACAAAGCACTAGTTCATCACGTGAATGTCATGCTAGTACATACGTCGGGATACTCCGGCTACATCGAACCCGGCTTTCTCAAGTTTGACTTCTTGGTCTTGACCTTGAGCCCTTGAGCCCTTGAGCCTCGAACGTTGTTGTCATGTTTTTGAGTAATTCCGCTTCCCGCACATTCCCCATTTTCTTGCATATCCGCTCACCCTTTAGGCGTTTGGCTTCAACAAAGGTTTGTACGCGTCTGCGATGGTCATACGCGCCGTTCTGACAACGAACAGTCTCTCAAAGAGACCATCGAAGAGGTCATACCTGTGAAGCAAGCACATTTGAAGAAACTCGCAAGTCTCCCACTCTTTTGCCATCTATACTCTAGCTCACCTGTGTTCAGAAAACAGAGTACTCTGATGTCTCTATTGGTGATGTAAAGGTACACATGGATGTATCTTCTGGCTATACCTTTGGCTCAGCGACATCTTCAGGTTGGGAATGTCATAGGAGGTATGCGAGGCTTAAGAGCGATGCTATGGGACTCGTCTGTCCTAGATCCTGAAGAGGCAAGTTGTTCTGTGTATTAACTGTATCCTTTTGCCCTTCATTCTTTCTTCTGTGATCAGGGCATTCGCTTCCATGGACTATCAATCCCCGATGTACAAAGGGCACTTCCCGCAGCGCCTGGTGGCAAAGAAATCATAGCCGAAAGTATGCTCTGGTTGTTGCTCACAGGGCAGGTCCCATCTGCGGAACAGACTCGGGAGCTGTCTCGAGAACTAGCACAGAAGGGAAACTTGCCACCATCCGTTGCGAGCCTTATTGATTCGTGAGTGCCTCTTGTTGTGTTATGCGGTAAGTTACTGATGGGAATACACTTTTAGATTGCCCAAAACGTTGCATCCGATGACGCAGTTAGGCATCGGCGTCGCTGCTTTGAACCATGACAGCTCCTTCCAAGCAGCGTACGAGAAGGGCATCAAGAAATCTGAATACTGGAGATATACTTTGGATGATTCTATCAACCTTGTTGCTCGCCTCCCTGCACTCGCCGCCCGCATTTATCGTAACGTTTACAAACCTGGGGCCACTTTACCTGAGATTGACCCGGAGTTAGACCTTGTTGGTGAGCCGATCAAACTGATGCACAGTTCTTAACTGAACCCGATACAGGCAACTACTCTAAGATGCTGGGCTACGGCGATAATCACGACTTGACTGAATACCTTCGACTGTATATCTCTATTCATGGGGATCACGAGGGAGGAAATGCATCGGCTCATACAGCTCGTACGTGTAGCATGGAAGACTCAAGTCATGGGTTTGCTGAGATCTGGTTCATCCAATGACACATAGATCTCGTGGGTTCAACGCTTTCAGACCCTTATTTGTCCTATGCTGCAGCATTGTTTGCACTTGCTGGTCCTCTCCATGGGTATAGCTTTCATTCTTTTCGGCCAGAATTGTGCTTATCTCTACCGAACAGCTTGGCGAACCAAGAAGTCCTTCGTTGGCAACTCTCCATGTTGAGAGAAGTCGGGGAGGAAGTATCTCATGACACCATTCGGGAATATCTCTGGAAAACTCTCAAATCAGGACAAGTTGTTCCTGGGTAATCCCAGATCTTCTTCGACGTTTTACAACTCATATCTTTTCTACTTGCTCAGCTACGGACATGGTGTTTTGCGAAACCCTGATCCAAGATTCATTGCGCTGCAAGAATTCTGCGAATCCAAGCCCGAGCTTCTCAATAGTCCAATCATTCAACTGGTAAAAAAGGTAATTGTGCCTCGATCATGACTACATTACTTTCTATCGACACTTCTGCTCCAGACTTATGAGGTCGCTCCCGATGTTTTGAAAGAACATGGCAAAGTCAGTTTATCTATTGATTTGCTGACTTCGTCCTATATTAATGCAATCACAGACTAAGAACCCATATCCCAATGTCGATGCAGCGTCCGGTTTGTTTATTCTCTTGAATAATTAGAAGCTGTGATTGACCCTCGACTTAGGCTGTGTCTTGTACCACTAT
Source organism: Lentinula edodes (assembly GCF_021015755.1). Lineage (NCBI taxonomy): Eukaryota > Fungi > Basidiomycota > Agaricomycetes > Agaricales > Omphalotaceae > Lentinula > Lentinula edodes. Next base: position 407,411 of record NW_025764315.1, read on the forward strand.
GGTCTGACTGAATTTAAGGTATATTCATATGTGCCTTTGCGGTGAATCTTCATTGAATGTGGTTATATTTAGTATTACACTGTGATCTTCGGTGTTTCTCGAGGTAACAGCTCATTTTTTCTTTCAATCTGAGAGTATCTACTGATTTGGACCTCCAGCATTGGGTTGTGTCACTCAGCTTGTGTGGGCAAGAGCTCTGGGGCTGCCTCTTGAACGTCCAAAATGTAAAGTCTCTTCGCCTGCTTACATTGGCACCTAATTCTGATGATCTTGTGCAGCATACTCACTAGAAGCTATTGAACAACTAGCAAAAAGTGGTAGTCCTTGAGCATGGGAACTTCTTATTGTAACGAATCAAAAAGATTCAACGGTCACTACTGTACAACAGATATACGTTCAATGCTCCTTTCATGTACTTGTAAGGGTACAAAGCACGGAGGACGAAAACTATGTGATCAAATAAATATGTAAAACCTATCAACCCAATCAGATGACATTACTCGAAAAGAAGGAAAGGGTATACGTGGTTGATATGGAAACATCAACCGGCATCCCAAGTCAGTTCACATCAGAACCGTCGTGATGCTCCCTGCTGGGGAGGAATCTGTTGCGGAGGCGGGGGATGTCCTTGCATAGGCATAGGCCCACCTTGAGGAGGTGGTGGCCCTCTGTATCCAGGACCTGGAGGCGGCATTCCACCACGCATTTGAATCTGGGGACCGGAGCCGGGACCATATCCTTGAGGTGGCATAGGGCCAGGCGGTCCAAATCCTGGCGTACCTGAACCAGGAGGGCCTTGATTAGGCGGATAAGGACCGCGGGGAGGGGGCTGGTTCTGAGGATAACCTTGTCCCACAGGTGGACCCGGACGACCTCCTGGTGGGAGAGAATTGCTGTGCGGCATCATCATCGGACGCTGGGCACCTGGATCTTGACCGGGAATAGGTGTTCCACGAGGTGGCATAGGACCATTAGCAGCAGGCATGGGCGATGGTCCTGAGCGCGGCGGCATATTAGAGACCGGTCCTGAATCTTGAAGAGAGACAGGTGCAGGACCGCCCATGCCACCAGGTGACTTCTCGGCAGCTTTCATGATTTCGTCGCTGTGACTGGTGAGATAATGATCCACACACGAAATGACAAACTTACTCAAGCAGGTTCAAGGCAGCGCACAGCACAACCCATTCGACGCAGTCTTCGTTACCTTCGCCAAGAGTTTGCCACACTGCCTTTTCCTCAGGTGTCTTTCCGGTAATGCTTATTCGAGTACCACCGCCGTGGGGATTCTTCTGAATTTTGCCAAACTCGATACGCTTAGGAGGAATGTTATGACCAGCATATGCAAAGTAGAACATACTCCAGAAGGCGGCATTTGGATTAGGCTTGGAAATTTGAAAAAGCGGAAGATCTGGAGAGTCTGGAGAAGGAAGAGATAGTTTGTAAATGGGAGATATAACACCAGTGTTTGCTATAGTCCATTTCAGATTGCGAGAAGCTTCACAACGAGCGACACGAGATCCAGCGGGCGATGAATGTCCTGGTTCTGAAGCAGATCGTTTCGCAATTTCTTTGGGTGGAGGGGGAAATATTTTAGCAACACATAAATCGCCCTTAGGAGAAGGTGTTAAAAGATAGTTCTCTGAGTTCTATGAAGGTAGTGATGAGCGTAAACATGAGCGAAGTCAAGATTGAGTTCCTACAAAGTTGGTATGCAGATAAGAGTATAGGATGTTCTCCGGTTGACCTAGAAATGGTTCAAAAATCTTTACAGGTAAGGTGTACGAAAGCGTTTACCGTGAGGAGTCACAATTAGCGTGGGGAGATGGTTAGGGATCGGTGGGTCAGTAGGATGGGTATATACCGCGTAAATTGCTGAGGAAGTCGTCAGACATTATTCAGCAGAGAGAGCAGAGAGACCTACCAGCCATGGTGATGGGCGCAAAGTAAGATAACTACCTCAGCCTGTAACCGGTTGCAGCGATAACCCCGTGACTTGCCTATTTCCGGATCTATTAGTATTACTATTGGTGTTGCTGCGGTTGAGAAGCGAACGACACCTTCAGAAATTGTTGAACAAAAAAACAAAGCGAGTGAGGGAAATTGAGATAATGATAATGTAATAAGGTCTAATGAGATCCAAGAAGTCGAAAAGGTCAAAAGTTAAAAGATGAAAAGAATGCGTGACGCTTGATATAGTGACACATTCAGTCACGGTTGAATCGATTTAGCTAGATTTAGCTCGACGACGACCACAACAACGTACCGACCGATTCCGTACTTTTGTGACAACAATTTCCAACAAAGTTCCTTGCACTGTTCATCATGAAAGGTCTTAAAAAGACTTTGGTATTTCCTTCTAACTTTAAGTAATGCGCGCAGCTAATACTGGTCCAGCTGAACAGAAAGAGCTCGCAGGACAGCACGTCCAAGAAAGAACAGAAAGCAAATGCTTTAGCAGCCTCTGCGGCTGCTAATCCACCACCACCACCCCCTAATACTTCCAAGCCACTGCCGAATCCGACCATTTCTCTCAACAATGCTTCTAATCACTCCTCTCAACCTCGTTCATCGTCCCCTGCCTCGTCGCAACCTTCTACTCCGGACCGCAGGCACTCCGGCGATGCTTCGCTTTCTCCTCCTATCGTCGTCGTCAGTCCCGATAACTCGGCAGAATCAGCTCATCGCACTCAACTTTTGTCTGAACGGCACGCCTCGAATCTTGATAGCCAAGGAAATGCCACTCCCCCTCGTAATACTACCCTCAACCGCCTAAGAGCCGGACCCAAGGATACCATCCCTATCGTTGGTAAACCTCCGCGGAAGCAGAGGAGCAGTCGTTTCGTCGTGACGGAAAAGGTCGAAATAGAGAGACTTCCACCATTCATCGGTCTGTTTACTTCACATTCTTGTCTTCCTTCACCGTTCACATGTCGTAATAGAAACACCTGTGAATGAGCGACCGATCCTTTTCATCAAAAAGCTACACCAGTGCCGGGTCCTGTTTGACTTCAACGACGCCAGTGCCGAACTCAAGGGTAAACAGATCAAGGCTCAAACGTTGCATGAGATGCTGGAGTATATCACCACGCAGCGTGGTGTTATTACCGAAAGTGTATACCCCGAGGTGGTCAACATGGTTCGTGTCATATTACAACCCCCTTCATCTCCATCGGTTTTGACACCTCCAATTTTAGTTTGCCGTTAACCTCTTCCGTTCGATACCCCCACCTGTGAACCCCATCGGAGATGCGTTTGATCCCGAAGAGGATGAGCCTGTCCTCGAACTCGCTTGGCCTCACCTTCAAATCGTGTATGAATTCTTTCTTCGATTTGTCGAAAGCCCCGATTTCAATACGAATTTGGCCAAACGGTACATCGACCAACCCTTTGTTCTCAATCTTCTCGAACTTTTTGACTCGGAAGATCCGAGGGAACGCGACTTTTTGAAGACGACGTTACATAGGATCTATGGAAAATTCTTGAACCTCCGTGCGTTCATCAGGCGCTCCATCAATAACGTTTTTTACCACTTCGTCTATGAAACTGAACGCCACAATGGTATTGCTGAGTTACTGGAAATCCTAGGCTCTATTATCAACGGTTTCGCCCTGCCTCTCAAAGAGGAGCACAAGATCTTCTTAACCCGCGTACTCATTCCCCTCCACAAAGTCAAAAGCCTTTCGCTATATCATCCTCAGTTGGCCTATTGCGTAGTGCAATTCTTGGAAAAGGATCCATCACTGGCGGAGGATGTGATGATGGGCTTGCTCCGGTACTGGCCCAAGGTCAACTCTCCCAAGGAGGTGATGTTTCTGAACGAAGTGGAAGAAGTACTTGATGTCACCGATCCTGTAGAATTCCAGAAAATTCAGGTGTCATTGTTCCAGCAGCTGGCCCGATGCATCAACAGTCAGCACTTCCAAGTAGCCGAACGGGCGTTGTTGTATTGGAATAACGAATATGTGGTGAACTTGATGAGCGATAACCTCGCGACCATCCTTCCAATCGTTTTCCCTGCCTTGTACACCAACTCGAAATCGCACTGGAATAGGTATTGTGCATTTCCTTCTCGTAACTTTCAGCCCTGATTATCTGTTAGAACAATACATGGCATGGTATACAACGCCCTGAAGTTGTTCATGGAAATTAACCCCGATCTATTTGATGAAACGATGCAGCAATACAAGCAACGGAAGATCAAGTGGGTGAAAACACCTTAATTCCCCGATCCCTTCGACTTATCTATGATTTACAGCGAGCAACAACAAGCCGTCAGTCGATTTGAAGCTTGGCAAAAGATGCGTCAAAAGGCCGTAGAAAATATAGGAGGAAAGTTGCCTGAGGGATTTGTCGAGATACCGTATCCGTCTCCACCTCCGCCACCATCAGCTGAAGATGTCGATATTCTTGATCTGTCGATGGAGTTGAACGCAGCATCGATTGACGACGTGACAGGAGGTCTAGACGAGCACGGCATCGAACGGGTGCCCATGGCTGACCCGGGACTGGATGTGCGTTAATTCATCATAACTCCAAGTCGTAGTGACAGTATATCTGAGAATCCATGGTTTCCCTTGCCTTTTTTCCCACTTTGTCTTTTACCCTGGTATAGCAAATGTACCCCGATGTGGGAACAGACCTTACAGCATCGAGTCCTGGTCAAAGCCCCCATGTTCGCCGAAAAAGTGTGCTACCAGGTACGCGCTTTTTATGAATCCATCTTACAGATCATTCACATCATGATGCAGTGGATCCTTCGGTTCTTCATGATCTACAGGCGCATCGAAGTCTTGATGAACCTAATAGGAACGGTTTACATTGATTTCCGATATGTCCACTTCTGAAGATACAACCGTCAACATTATGAGTATCTCTTTGCTCCTCAAAAAAACACTATAGTTCAATCAATTCCTTGTCCAATTTTCTCGACTTCACATTCTGTTCCTCGTATATTTACTCTAATCAACACCATGTGTTCTCTTATCCTCTTCTATCTTCCACTTCATTTCTGTGTCGCTCCGGAGCTTTTTGGCATTTTTACCCTTCATACACTCTTTTAGTTTCGATATATCATTGTGGAACGTTGTTCACTGTAATGCTGTTCTTTCGTGTGTCAGTACGTTCGACGCATAATGCTATAAACCTTGCTTTTTCGCAATAAATCGCTGTCACTCACCAATCGCGATGTATGCAAGTATGAATCACGAGAATGTACCAGATGGATGAGAGTGATGATCTCGACAGATCTTCCTGTTTCGCATTGCTTCGCGGCCAAGCATCCGTAATGCAAATGTGTAGACGGTACTGTAGCTCTTTGACTTGATTTGTGAATGCTGTTGTAAACCTGGATTAACGCGCACTGCGCGTCTTATCTCAACTTTCTTTCCGGGAGCAAAGGCCCTGTTCTTAGTAAACACCTACAACCCCGAGCAAGACAGTATTCAGAGATATATAAGAAATACCTCCGTCAAAGACGGGGTCCCACAAAATACTCGATCCTCGTCATTCTCCAGTATTGTAACTTACTCCGTACACTCTTTATCAAAGAAGTAGCATTTCATCACAACTTATATGTCTCTGTTACTCCGACTAAGAGTCCCGTCAGAGCAGGTATACTTTTCGAGATTCGATGCCTGCACATCATACCTCAATACTTCGGCAACTTTGTTGTTAGCAGTTACTAAAGTGCACTCACACTGGACGTGTCCAAGCCACTCGAGCTCGACTCTTCGGAGCCCATCTGACTGAGCATAATGTGCCTGTTAGTTAGACCCGCTTCGGCATCGCCCTGCGATTTTACTGTGTTGGCAAAGCGTATGTCCTCCATGTTGGAGACTGTCGTGTCATCCCCTGAACCACGAATAAAGTGTCGGGCATTCAAGTTGGCAAGAAATGTGGAAAAGTAGATGGAACATTGCGGGTATTGTGCAATCGCAGTCCAAAAGTCCGTTCCGCTAGCGGTCTCGTCCTTTGTACATCTAGTAAGCGACATATCATTATCGCAGGTGTAAAAGGAGACTCGCAAGGATGAGGGAAATAATGGTCACGACGGCGGTCACCAATCCAGTATTAACAATAGTGACCGTCAAGCGGCGCATGATTCTCGAGATCCTAAAGATAATCGGTAAGTTTGAATGCACCTTCTGAATGGCTTGAATTGGGCTGCTCCGTCGACAGAATCAGTGTCTTTGAGGAGCATGAGCATGGCTACTGCAATGACGAAATCAACTACAACGGACGCTACGAGTCCCACCCTCTTGAGATCCTGAAAGAAGCATTCAACATTAACTGCGAAAAAATTTCTCAAGACACAAAAACCAGGTTGATCGGGATGAATATATTTGGCTTGTTTATCGAGAAGACGCAGTAAGCCATAGACCAGCCAGCCAGCCTGAACTCAGAAATCGGAAACCTGCTCTTCACACCAGTTCCATAACCTCTCTCCCATCTCTAAGTTCTGTGCATGGATACTGGGAACCTGCCGTCGCGCCCAAGCAGTCAAGTACTGTGCGACAGATCGTCAGCTTTTATCGAGAATCATTCTTATGAATAATGTTACCTCTCCATTCATGTGCAGCGCTGCCTCCGAGGTTGCCGCGTACAAAGTTGTGATAATACCCAAAGAGACAGGATAAATACGTATCTTCTCAACTATCCAGGCAATAATAGGATGCAGGTGACGCAGCAGTTCTGACTTGACACCGCCTGAACAAAAATCATTATCAGATGAGGGTAAACATCACGCTCGAGGCACTATAACGCGCCTGGATGCAAGGAGATAGCCACGACACCCTGATCGCCGTACCGTCGTGCGAGCTCGGAGGAGATGAGGACCACGCCCTGTCACGTCGCGGAAATATCAAACTATTATAGGATCAGCATAAGCATACCAGTCACACACCAGTTTACTTTGGCCATATAAGCGAGTTCCTGTAAGTTTTTTTCCGTGCCGGCGTTGCAGCATCCCCCTTCTGAAGCGAATCCCAAACGATGCCTTTTTTGGGGGCGGTCATTTCGTGCGCGTCCGACGATACAGATACCACACGAACAGGCTTTGGCGTCCCAGATATCTCACCATTTGCAGTGCGCAGGAGCGTGGGCATCAACAGTAGGGTGAAGAAGTAGTGTCCTACGAAATGTAAACTAATCATCACATGCGTCAATGAGAAACGGTACCCAGGACGTGCACTCCGAATTGAACATCATAGCCCTGCGCAGTTTGAGGACCAATGCCAGGAGAGTACAAAAACCACTGCAGCGAAATGTCAATAGGGAATCTTGATCCGTTCATGATGTGTACTGCTCACGCATTATTAATGAGGACATGTAGTTCCTGCTCCATTGAGATGTATTGTTCTGCAGCTTTCCTGACGGAAGAGAGGTCGGAAAGGTCAATCTTTAAGAAATGAATGTTTGATTTCCCAGTGCTCCGACAGATATCGTCTATAGCTGTCTGAGCTCTCTCTTCCGAACGTGCGGCGAGATACACCTTAGCATTGCGGGCAACCAATATCTATTTGGAAGGTTCAGTTACAAGCTATAAGCAAAAGAAAAGAGTTGTCGCACACGACAGGTCTCCCTTCCAATACCGACGTTGCCGCCTGTGACCAAAAATATCTGGCCACTCAGGTCGGGGACATCTTCTGGGGCCTTCCACGTTGGCTTTGGCGGCCACTTCTCGCTGAAAGATCCAACGCGCGCAGGTGGAGGGAGCTTTGACACAGGCATGGCAAAGATAATTCTTCAAGGAAACTCAATTCACAGGTGCAAGTTTGTGATTCGAAGTTGGTGGGAGAAGTGCTGAGAATTTGAAGTGTGTACAGTACACTACTAATAGAAGCTTCGATTGATTAGGAAAAGATGATACTTGCGTTTGCCATTGCCGAAGACTGTTACAATTGATCTCCGAGGGAGCAGTACAGTCGCCAGTTCATCTTGATGATCAGTAGTAGATGGTAGTTTGTGCTCAGCATTTTGAAAGATGCATGTACATAACAAAAAATTGATGGCCAAACCCTTTTGAAAAATAAATCTTGAAAGCGGTCCGCACGTTTAATGAGAAATATAGATTACATTGCAGTGTCTAGCTACAGGAAAAAATATGGTGTTAAGAATGCTAATGTGTAATATACATTGTCACTGTGTCAGGTCGTAATGATTATTTTGGTTCTGAGATCATGTTAATTGGAAAGCAAGCAGAACCCGAGTTTAGGAAACAACGACGACGAGAACGGAAGGGTAGAGGCAAGCGTTAGTTGGAGAAAGTAAAAAGTTCAATACCCAAAGCCCAATCATCTAGTCTACTTCCTCGACGGAGGGCCCTTCCTCAGCTCCTGCACCAGGGAAGCCACCTGGTGCACCGCCAGGGAATCCTCCAGCTCCAGGGAAGCCACCTGCATCAGGACCACCAGCAGCACCATACAGTTTTTGCATGATTGGGTTTGCGATCGCCTCAAGCTCCTTCTGCTTCTCTTCGTACTCCTCCTTCGATGCCTCCTGGCTCTCGTCGAGCCACTTGATGGTTTCGTCAACATGGGTCGTAAGCTTAGCCTTGTCTTCCGGACTGAATTTATCGGCAAGCTTCTCGTCGGTAAGGGAGTTACGAAGATTGTACGAGTAAGATTCGAGACCGTTCTTAGCAGTGATTCGGGCAGTAGCAGCCTCGTCCTCGGCTTTGTATTTCTCCGCCTCTGAAACCATGCGTTCGATCTCTTCCTTCGTAAGACGGCCCTTGTCATTGGTGATGACGATACGGTTTGACTTGCCGGTACTCTTATCAGCGGCAGAAACATTCAAGATACCGTTGGCATCGATGTCGAAGGTGACCTCGATTTGAGGTACACCACGGGGAGCAGGTGGGATACCAGAAAGCTCGAATTTCCCAAGGAGGTTGTTGTCCTTAGTGCGAGCACGTTCACCCTCGAAGACTTGGATGAGCACACCAGGTTGGTTATCGGCGTAAGTTGAGAAGGTTTCAGACTTCTTAGTCGGGACAGTGGTGTTACGCTTGATGAGTGCGGTCATCACACCACCAGCAGTTTCAATACCGAGGGAGAGGGGAGAGACGTCGAGGAGAAGTAGATCCTGAGTCTTCTCAGAAGTGTCACCGGATAGAATCGCAGCTTGGACAGCAGCACCGTAGGCAACAGCCTCATCGGGGTTAATGCTCTTGTTGGGCTCCTTACCATTAAAGAAGTCGGAGACGAGCTTGACGATACGAGGAATACGAGTTGAACCGCCGACAAGGACGATTTCGTGCACATTGGCCTTATCAATCTTGGAATCGCGAAGGACCTTCTCGACAGGATCGAGAGTGCTACGGAAAAGGTCTTGGCAGAGTTCCTCGAAACGGGCACGTGTAAGGGAAGTGTAGAAGTCAATACCCTCATACAAGGAATCGATTTCGATCGAGGTCTGAGCGGCAGAAGACAGAGTACGCTTAGCACGTTCGCAAGCGGTACGGAGACGACGAACGGCACGAGGGTTAGAAGAGAGATCTAGAAAACGGAGTTAGGGAACGAATTACGTACACGATAATTTTAAAAAAAAACATACCCTTTTTGTTCTTGCGCTTGAATTCTTGAATAAAGTGGTTAACCAACCTGTTGTCAAAGTCCTCACCGCCAAGATGGGTGTCACCAGCAGTGGCTTTGACTTCGAAAATACCTTCTTCGATCGTCAATAGGGAAACATCAAAAGTTCCTCCTCCCAAATCGAAAATCAAGACATTACGCTCGCCAGACACCTTTTTGTCGAGGCCATAAGCAATCGCCGCGGCAGTTGGTTCGTTAATAATACGGAGGACATTCATTCCGGATATGGTTCCGGCGTCCTTGGTTGCCTGACGTTGAGAGTCATTGAAATACGCGGGAACGGTCACGACTGAGTTAGTGATAGTGGTGCCGAGGAATGCTTCGGCAGTTTCTTTCATTTTGAGGAGGACCATCGAAGATATTTCTTCAGGTGACTAGGTAACATGACAATCAGTAACTCATAAGATAAAATGGGTAAAAGAACACATACAAATTGTTTTTTCTCGCCGCGGTATTCAACCTCAATGTACGGCTTCCCCTCTTTTGAAAAGACAGTGAAAGGGAAGTGCTTCATATCGGCTTGAACTTCAGCGTCATCGAATTTACGACCAATGAGACGCTTGGCGTCGAAGACACTGATAGGAAAGTGTCAGTGAAAGAGATCGAGAAAGATCAGTCAACGGACATACGTATTATGAGGGTTCATCGCGACTTGGTTCTTTGCGGCATCACCGATAAGACGCTCTCCGTCGGTGAAGGCGACATAGGAAGGCGTCGTTCGGTTACCTTGGTCATTGGCAATAATTTCAACTCGATCGTTTTGCCACACACCGACACACCTGTAAAACAAAAGATCAGTTTTAATCGAGCATTGAAAGAAAAGAAGCGCTTACGAGTATGTAGTGCCGAGATCGATACCAATAGCTTTTGAGGAAGACATTATGCGCGAAGTTTTGGATGGGTGAAGGGAAGATGGATGTTGAAAATATGTGATCTGATGTGATGAGAACCTGGAGCCAAATTTTATAATTTCGAGCGATTACTCCTCGAAAGCTGGAGAACCTTCCAAATTGTTCGAAACAGTTCTACGTGCGTCTGTGGTCATGTGATGTTTGAATTAAAATCAATGATATGACCTCACCGACGGTCACCGACTGCTATGAGCTTATGCCACACGTGTCTTTTATGAAGAGTGCAGGTCCCTGCTCGAAATCTGGGGATAACTAATCGATTCGATCAAGATAAGAATGTTGTTCAGTTCTTTGTGGAATCAAGATAGCCAGGTAGAACCAACAAATAATATTTGCATGAGCGTTCACGGTACAGTAGAGTATGTACAAATCTTGTACAGATGTCCTTCAGTTCCATTGAATTTGAGTGCACCCGCCAAAGTTGATCCCCCCGCTACAGGCCTTGATATTTTATTTTCCCCGGCTTTTACCACAAAATTGGCACTGGCGAAACCGTCTAGATTAGCAAATGCTAGGGGGAGGTCAATCGCGATACTTCAATCCCAACCTATGAACCAAGCGCATGAATACTCACTGATGTTTTTCATCGCATAATAAGTAGCATTGAGCACTTCGGGGCCGATGACAAGAGTAAAGAAGCCCCGATAAGAACCCTCACTCCATTGTAAGTCCAAATTCGCGGCAACATACTGTTGAGACTTCACGTCTGCTGCAGCAGGTGAAATGTCGGTACCAAACGAAGAACCAGAAGTGACCGCAGTCCCGGCGAACTCCACGCCAATCGCACCTTGACCGGTTAAAGGGTCGTACCTACGAAAGAAAAGAGCAACAAGAGAGAAGTAGTAGGAAAAGGAGGAGATAATGGTTACGCGGTTAGATTGACATGATTGTGGAGAGCTACAAACGTAGTTGAGTCATTAGGATCTGCAGAAACCGTGTCAATTAGTCCTACGTATGGTAACGCAATAGGAAAGATTTACGAGCAAGGTCTGACGCCCAATTCGCATGGCTATCTCCAGAAAGAACAATTGTGTTGTTGATCTTATTTTCATATAGATAGCCCAGGACACGTTCACGATTAGCACGATAGCCATCCCATGCATCCTAATATTAGTAGTGGATTGATCATTATAGAGTTTTCTTCTGGAGGATAGTCCCCTGACATACCAAATCGACTAGAAGCAAGGTAAAAGGTTCCGAAAGTGAGCCTGCATGTCAGAACCACCAGTTCAAAATTGAAGCAGGCAAACGTTTGACTTACAAACCCCACTCTCGTTGAGCTGCGTGAATACTATTTGCTGTCTGTGATAATGCGGAATGTAGGTTGGAATTCCGAGCCTCCAATGGATGAGTACCTACCCTACCACCCGCCATGCGGCTCCGCGATCTTGAGATTGAGAAAGCGTGTTGAAGAACCCTGTAATGAGAAGATCACCACAATGTCGGTCACCCTGCAAGCGTCGTTAAACATCGGAATTGACTGACATTTTTCTTGTTCAAACCCCATTAACGAACGGTTAGGGTAGGCCGCCAATGTGTTGATGACTACGTACATAGGTAAGTACAGAGCTGGTGAACTAGAACGCGTCGTTAAAGCTCACATTCTGTGGGACACGGGATATGGTCACAATCGTGAACCGGGAACTGGTGTAATTGGCTGTCAATAATATAAGCATACGTACCAGTATTGTAATAAAGCTGTCGAATATAATGCATCAGTTGAACGTATTCCGTGTAGTGCACCGTATCAAAGGCGATACTTACGTCCGTGATATCTCTGTCATACTGGCCTGTAATCGATGATATCAGTACGACTCCCTGAAGGGAGTTTGAGATTTACGCGTGTCAAGCATAGTCAGATCCAATAGCTTCCCAATTTCAAAGTTTCGCCAAATCCGCAGTTTATCATCGACGGTGACTTGTCTAATAGGCATCCATTCGTGGTATGCACTACAAACAACAAATGAGTCTGAAAAGAATGAGATAGCAAACAATGTGGGTCTACTCGCCGAACGGCTGCCAACTTCCTGTCCGTAAAGCATGCGCCTGAGGGTGAGAATTCGCAACCGATGGCGCTGTCGGCGATAGACGGTAAGCAAACATCCCGAGATCGGGAATCGGGAATGCAGATACCTGTCGTTGGAGTCTGCTGTTCCTGCTTTCCACGACTGGTCTGCTACCTAAATCACGGATCTATATTGAATTTTATTCATGTTATTCGGAATGTACAGGCACCCACCTCATGATCATCCTAAATTCCTGACTTTTAGCAAGCTTATTTCAATGAGGTAACTCATCTTACCCTAGAAAAGCATGTTATTGTATTGTCAATTGAAGAACTCGGAGGCCAAGGATTAACACAAACCAAACTGTAATCCAAGGTCCACTCAAATGCGCCGCGAGAAGCCCTTCATCTGTACGATACTGATTGAGACGTTGACGATAGTCATGCACAGTAGCAAGCTCTCGTCCAAGTGTTTGTCGACCAATAGAAGCACCGTTTCCTAGAGATTCATAAATCTAAAATCTCAAATCAGTATAGCATCTGGGTTAGAAAATATTACCACTGCGGAAGACGGTACGTACATAATCTCCTAGGTGTAGAAAGATCTCCGCACTAGTACTGTGTGCCGCATATCCATACGCATTGAACCAACCTACCATGAATAAATCAATGAATTTGAGCGTTTCATTGGAAGAAACTGCTTGCCTGCTTGATACTGCGAACATGAGAATACTGCCAATGTGATAGGGTTACCTCCATTAACTTCCTCTGCGGGGGCTTCGAAGAACCAAGATCATAGTTTTAAAATTCTCAATGGCCTACGGTTAATCAGCACTTACTGTCCGGGGAAGGAAGAGTTCTGGTTGTCCCAACCGGGCTCACACTAGAAGAATTAGTGCAATCTGAGAATTGGAAAAAGTATTTGGTATCGGGAGTCAAGCCAGTTGCCTCTACTTTGAGTGTCCAGTCCACATCGTAGCTAGTAAATGCTTCGCCAGTGTCTATAGGTTCTCCTTGCAGATCCGGAGAAGTCGATATTGCGAACGAAAGGCAAGCGGGGACGCTTTGGTCTGGTAGTTGCGTGGTATTGGAAGGAGAAACTGGGACTGCGCGAGTCCAGAGCAAGACCGACGTATTAAATGGATCCCCCTGCTCGTAATCGTGATATTACTTTCTGTTCACGAAAAATAGCTAGTACACGGGTCTTACACTAGCCACTATGCCATTTTTTGCGGTGAGAATACATCAAAATGCGGAGAAGTATACAAGCGTACCAGAGTGCGTGAAATTCAGTCCACCCTTCCAGATCGTAGGGCTCTAAAACTGTAGTCAGATGTCAATGCAGTTCGTCGAAGTGCGCCGCTATTCACGTTGCTGAAGTCGCCTCCGTAGAAGGTGGGATAATGTTTATCCACAAATGGAGACGCGTCTTCGGTACTAGTTTGGCGACGGGCATGCGCGATATGTCTTTTGGCGATTTCCCTGGTATCAATGGCCGACTGGGAAGCAAATGACTATTCTGTTGCTGCCCTATTCCAAAAGAGTCCACATACCTGAGTGTGCCCAGAAAAGGGCGAACCGTACGCCAAGTTTCTATCCAGCAGAACAGTGGTAGCCCTGCAGGATGTAAGATGGAAAAAAGTCAACAAGAGGAACACGGGGAAGTTTATCATTATGGCTGTAAGTATTGCTGAGGCAGTTTCGATGCTCTTGGAATCACACGAATCCTTCTTTATGGGCAGCATGTCTTTATACAAGAGCCAAATGGTGCGTCACAACTGAATTTAATCTTCATGTACGCAATTGTACGCAATGCGGCCCCTTGCAAGTGTATGACTAGCTCGACCTTCGGGCCCCATGACAACACACGTTCGTTCTGGATATCGCAGATGTGAGATAGATATATAGGGATTTGGCGAGCATCCACGAGGGCAAGCCCGCCACTGCATGAGGAACCTGAAAGAATTTAGAGTAAGGTTGATTTACATCTCACATAGCGGAGAGATGTGTGGTGCTTAGTGAGGCCTAGACGGTGCTAGGAGAAAAAATAAGTTCTCACGGTTAGGTTCAGCACTAGAAATTTTCTTCACTCATCGTGAATATTTAACTATCCTATCCTATCCTGGCTCGCGAGAATAGTCTAACACTATGGGTTCTCGGTTAGAGAATTACATGCTCTTAGATACTGCTCCAACTCATAATTCGAATGGTGCGGACCTGACCCTCAGGAAAATCTTTGAACGTACAGTGCTGCCAAAAACTGCCAAAAATAAAGCCATCGCGAAAACTTCGGACAATGCACTGAAAGCACGGATTCGGAATCTCTCTTGCCATGCATAAGGTCCAGGATACACTGGCACGAATCGGAACAGTGAGTTTGGTTTACTGACACTATCCTTCACGTGCAGCTCGACTGAATTCTTCCTCTTACCGTTAATGTTGAAGAGCGACTAAGACGCATCGTCGAGTTTTCTCACAGTTGATTTACACAAACGAGCCGAATCTCCGTGATCTATCGGTTTTGTTTGTAAGCTAAGAGCTTTCAATGAACGCGCATGGCATGTAAGTACTATGTATTGGGACTACGTTGGAAATACATCAAAACATATCTCTTCCCTTCTCTATTCCTTCCCTCACCGCTCTTTGTAAAGTCATGAAGTCTGAACATGGCTCTACAGAAATCCCCCCACCCTCGATGTCACGTTCTGCATCCAAGTCGATAGAAAGAGTTAATACCTTTAGGTTCCGGCCCACGGAAGACAGTGATAGCGGAGATGAAGTATCGCGCGCTCAAAGTAATCGGAAATCTTCCTACACAACAAAATCGTGCGTATTCCTCCAATACTCTTCAACGACTTCTCACCGATTCATCTATATCAGCTCCGGCGCTTGTGTACACTGCAAATCACTCAAAGTCTGTATGAACGCTATCACTCTCTTCTATAGCTCACACTCCCTAGGTCAGATGTGAATTTGGTTCGGGCGAGAATGCTTGCCGGCGCTGTCAAGCAGGTAACATACTTTGTCAATCCCGTTCACGGAAGAAGCGCAAAGCTGCTCCGTGAGTTGATACAACAATGACTACTGGTAATGGATACTTGACTTGTCATCTAGAACACATGAAGATCTACAAGAGAGAGCGCACTCGCAAGACTGTCAGATCCAGTCATTGCTATTACAGCTTGATCAAATGAGAATGGAGAAGAAGATTCAAGCGTTGATCGCTCACGCTTACCCTAAATCTTCTTCTAGAGGATCTGATGATGCATCGAAATGTGTGCTTCAAGCTTTAAAACTGCTTTATTTACTGAATACATCGACAGATATACAATTGAAACGGGGAGTAGAAAACTCTCCTGAGCTAGTTGTTGCCTCTTATTTTTCTCCAGGTTCGTCCTCAAATTGTCCCTGATCTAACTCTCTTCTCAAGCATTTTCAGACCGCTCGATATCAGTTCTATCTCCCCCTGACATCGTCAGATACTGCTGCTTATATCCAAGAGATATAACAGAGTTGTTTACAATGTGTGTTCTCACCGCATGATCTTCACGGAAATTGTTCTTACTTGTCGCTCTTTCAAGTTTCTTTGAAAAAATCAACGTATGTCCCCCTCGTTCATCGTCTCATCCTTCTCACCCAAGATTCATAGCCATTTTTTTCGATTCTGGACCCAGAATTACACACGCCACAGAATTTAATCTGGACATGTCCTTTTCTTTTCACTGTCAGTAAGTGTTCAAAGCCAATCTCTTTTTTGGGACTGGGTTCTATCTGCTTTTGCTAGTTTGTGCGACAGCGTCACGATACTGTGCCTCCAAAGCAGCCTTGTATTCACTAGCTAAAGATTTTGCTCGAGAGGCTGCCGGCCAAGCACTCGTTGACGGTGCAAAGAAGATAGACATTTGTCAAGCTTACCTTCTGCTCGGTGTGTATCCATCACCAAAGAAGAAGTGGGTGGAAGATAGGAGTTGGCTACTCATGGGTGTCGCGATCAGGTATCCGACTTCCGAAAACATTGTAGTTCGAACGCTGGTGGCTCATTTTTGCATAGAATGGCTTTAGAGCTTGAACTAAATTTGCCGCCACCATCTGATTGTGACGAGCGGGAGGCATTAAACAGGACGAGAACTTGGTTGAATTGCTATTGTGTAGATGGATCGCATGCAATTCAATTCGGGAAAATGCCCATGCTCCGTCTTGATGACTATATGGCCCGCACATCACAGAACTGGTACCGGTCGTCATCTATGAATACGCCGTACGATGTCCATCTTGTTGCTTACGTTCAAATACTTATCATCATGGCCCAATGGAGAGCTACTGTGCAGCAAGAAAATAATTCTGAAAAGGTGCATGTTTTGCTTATCTGTACTCAACGAATCTGAACGCTTTCATTAGAATCTTGACGTAGTACAGTTCGCAGTGGAAACGGAGAGACAGCTATCTAAAGAGTGGTCTCTCTGGTTTGCCCGATATGAAGAAGAATATGTTCGCAACCGTGAGTATAACCATCATATATTCAATGAGCCATTCTCAACGCAAACAGCCTTCATTCTCTGCTACTATCGTGCCAACACAACGGAAATGTGAGAAGATTCTATTTTGACTTTTTAAGTACTGAATCAACAACAAATGACCCAGGATAACAGCATACCTCAGACTCGTTGTTTTAGCTACTGGCTTTCAAGATGCTTTCAAATCAGGTATCTCCCGGGAGTCAGGCGTCCTCAGGAGATCAATAGATGCCGCGAGGACAGTCATCCAGATAATGGTGGATCGTTTGTATCCAACAGGCTATCTTAAGTATGCCATGGAAGCAAACTTCTTGTATGTTTCATTTTCTGCCGCCTATTTGCTCAATGTAAGTTCTGTATAGCAAGCTCAGGAAACATTTATCTTTTAACTGTTGTTCAGCTTCTTCGTCCCAAGCTTTTGCCCCTAATCGATGAGAACCTCCAGGAAGAGATCATCCTTACCGTGAAACGCTTAATCCATGTTTTGGGGTCTGAAGATGTTGCATTGGATGGAAGACACACTCCTGCTCTCTATTCTAAATTTCTAGTCAATCTCTTGAGCAAGTACAATGCCCGCTCGAACAGAAGATCAGAAACACCCCCGGATGGCATCCGTTTTCATCCGCAATTCAATGATGAACGTCATACTTCGCCACCAGGTTGGCCAGACATACAACAAGTTGGAGGTCTTACAGAAACTGGCGCTGGCCACACCCTATCTGAGTACGAGCCTGGCATTGTCTACCAGCAGGCTGGTGATGCGGATATGGACTTCAGCCTTGGACATTTTGGTATGTCGTGTTCAAATTTATGTGACATTTTGAGTCCTGATTTTTGACTCGGACAAAAATATTGTTAGTTCGCATCGTGTCTGAACTCCCGGTCAATCAATACAACTTGAACGCAGATCCCAATGTATGGAATGAACAGTGGCCTGGTGTTAGTGGTTGGTCGCCACAATTCAATTGCTAATTACATCGAGTCCTCTATACCGTAGGATGGTATCAGTTAGGATCTGAGTAGAATTGCCATGGCGCAACGAGCATTGTATAAATTTGGTTTTGAATCCACCAGGGGTGAATGCACAGGCGTAAGCTTCCACATCAGGACTGCATGTAAGTTTTACAAAATTTAGAGCTAAGGTTTCATTGGGGACTGACAAGTTTGTGTGCTGAAGTATATCAGGCTGTCAATTTTTTCGCGCCTGTTTCAATTTTGGGACGATACTGACGCGGCTCATGTATGTAATTTCAACCCCCAATGAAATCTCAGAAATAGTGTAGGCAAATTTGAAAAATGCAATATAATTGACACACAAAAAGGCTAGGGCACTAGAGAGCACTGGGAATAGGAGGGCGTAAGTCCAGCCACTTTCAGTCCGTCAACAATGACTGGATCGGGGTGATCAGGGGTGATCTTGATCTCAAACAGTTCCGGATTTGATTCGGACGTCGAAATTGTCGGATGAATAATCGGACCGCCCCGAGTTCGTTACCTCCATTTGCAAGCTAGGTCTTGCTTTGGCATTTGACTACTACACGTGAGGAGTTCCAAATATTCCTATATAAGTTATTAGTATGTACTTGACATGAATTATTAGCTATGTAGTACTGTATCAGCTTCGGTCAGGAACGTAAGAGAATGTGATTGCCACGAAGGATGATATAAAATACTGATAAATATGAGTAGGTTGCTTCAATAAATAAAGTAAGAGAGTGTCACTGATGCATCAACAAATGTGCTCAAATGTCCTAATGAAAACAGGAATGGAGCCCTCACGCATTATCCTACAGACGGATAGAAGTCAGTGACATTCCTTTGAGACAGAAAATTGAAAGAGATACCATGGTAAACAAACTGAAGAGAGCCACAGTCTCATCGGTTCTTTGTAAGTCGGAAGGGAACTCGATGCTAAGGAGTAGGGGGGTTGTGACAAGTTGCTGGCGACTTGCAGAATTGGTTTCCATCCGACTACAAGACGTTAATCAATTAATAGCAATTATTTTATTTTATTTCAAAACCCACAGGTAAGTCACCGCCGCTGTTGTTGAACCAAAGGTTCTACATTCTCTTCGTGAGCATGATCAAAACAAAATAATGGAGGAGAACTTACCCTACGCCTTCCCCGCTAAGATACGCAATATCGCCATCATCCACAAATTGCAAGACAAGATGAACCTCGGTGTACAGTGCGCTGTTTTCCGAAGAAATAATGCCAAATTCACCGCCAACATAGCTATCGTTGAAGTAGTTTCAGAAAATAAAAATAGGATACTTTAGATAAAGCAGCTTACGGGACTATATTGGCAACCACTTCGCCAGTAGTCGGGTCAGTACAATTGCCACTGGAGCGGATCAAGGTCAGATGAAGACTTGCTCCAAATGAAGAGGCATCAACCACATGTATCCACTTACCCAAGGAAGCCGATGTACTCCCGTTCACCGAATGGACTTTCAGTAATGTGTCCATTGGCATCGGGGACAAGTAAAATCATGGCGTCGTAAAGGCGGGTGAATGTGGGAACCGCGGGCATAGCGTCACGCCTGTAAGGCTGGATTGCTTTGGGCATAGCAATCGCCAAAGCTCGATATCCGCTGGTTGCCAGGGAGAGGATGGCGAAAAGAAAGAACAGGCGAAAAGTCGAAGTAGACATATCTGGGGGATCGGAAGACTAGGAATCAATCGGAGTTGATAACAACAGTTAAAACTAGAGGAGAAAGTGAGGGGTTCAATACTAAAAATTGCGCTCAGGATCCTGATCTTAAATACTCTCGCCGGTCGCAGCAAATACTGCCAGAGCCCAAGCTGTGCGCAGCTTTAATTTTGCCGACATTGAAAGTTTCGATAATAGGCTGCCAAAAACGGTCGATTTAGCTGGCGAGGTAGAAAATCAGCAAGGTGACTTTCGAGGCAGGATGGGATATTGTAGAACTGTCTGCTTTGCGAAT
The DNA here is from genome assembly GCF_021015755.1 of Lentinula edodes. Taxonomy (NCBI): domain Eukaryota; kingdom Fungi; phylum Basidiomycota; class Agaricomycetes; order Agaricales; family Omphalotaceae; genus Lentinula; species Lentinula edodes. The sequence continues at coordinate 427,383 of NW_025764315.1, forward strand.
GAGATTGAATGAGAACAACACTCCAGTTTGGCCGGAACACACACACTGTTTGGCACCGAGTGTTGAAAAGCACCAAAATGAGGGACCTTAACCTGACCTAACCCAAAGCGAAGACATTGAAAATTTCTGAGGCAGAGCGCTATCGACACGCCACGGGCATATGTAGACATCGGATTCGCTTAACGAAAGAGATGGAACATATTTTCAATGAGCTCGTTCGGGCTCGGCATGACGCTTGCTAAGAAGTACACCGAGTTACGCCACACCAGATGTATGCAGGATATCTATTTGAGGCTCCCGAGCAGCCCTTCCTGCAAAATGCAGTGGAGGACTACATATAGTTAAAAATAAAAGAGGTCCACAGTGCTCATCGACAGACAGAAGTTTCATCTCCCGCACACTGGCTGGACCAACTCGTATCCACTAGTTAAATTGTACCCAGAGTACGCGTCCGCCCTTGGGCTTGCTTCGTCGAGCGCACGCGATACGAGCGGCAATACTTTCGGACTCCTAGGTTATATGCAAGTATAAAACCACTGTTATGCAGTTAGAAGAGCCTAGAAAGTACTATCAATAGTAGCCAGTTGTAAAGGCACAGGCAGCCACCCACCTCCTCAAACACGTCTATCTGCTTCCCGTTTCCCCGACGCTTTTAAAATTGGTTGATTCCTGTCACCCCTGGAGATTTACCTTGACGTCTCTATGGTGCATTGCTGTGGTGCGATGCACTGTATACGTAGCGGGAATGGAATCTGTGAAAAAAATCCTCAAACAATAATTTTCAGTTTCGGATATTCGACGGCGAGAAACTCCGTTGACTCCAAGGTGATTGAAGTGTTGAAATGAGACAGCCAGACTCTATAACCTCTTGAAGTTCCAGTCGTATATAGCTAGATCTAGGTAGTCAAGCGTTTGATGTGCATTCCATCCTTTCCGCCGGCAGCAGTTAAAGGAATCGGGATTCGGCGGAGTGTCCTGGAGACTCCCAGGGGATGGAATAACTTGTTGCCCGAAGTAATAACATCAACAATGTTGATGAAGTCGCAATATAGAAACAAAGGAAGCGGAGTCAGCCGACCCCCAAGCTACTCCAAGCCAGAACACTGCCTTCCGCACTTCGTTTTCCAAGCCTAGAAGGCTGTAGGAGATTTGTATTCTGCGATCAGGTAAGTTGAAGTAGGCGTCGAGAAACGGTATCGTGTGTGTATCTTCGAAATTCAAGCGCAAGTCGCAAAAGTCACAGCCACCGGGCGCTTGTTGATTGTACGGTCCGCACCTTCTAGCGATGAACCCAAGCAGGACCCATAGCGCAAAGTTACAGGCTTTTAAGTTCGTCTCAACTTTAGATCTCTCCTCCATTGCAGCTCACTGAACCACAGGAAGGTCTATGATCACTTGTTCCACTCAACTTCATCGGTGTCAAAAATTAGGGATTCTGCGCTCGCAGATCGACTGTTGGACTACACCAATGATTCAATGGAAGTACTTGGTCGCAGCCTTGTTTGGAAGGTGTGACGCCACTGTAAAATCTGCGAATAAATCAAATTTATAATATTGCAGTACTTCCTGATAGCTGACGAACCTTTGAAATCAACCTCTAATGTTGTGAAACCCGAAACCTTGCTTCGCTCTCTCCAATCGTCACGAAAACGTTATGCAGATTTACTTTCTCAAAAGATGATTGCACCCGATGGCAGTTATCCAGAAGGGTTCGTGGTGCCAGGCTGTTCTAGTCCCTCACCTCGACGAGATAATCCATTCCTGGATCTGGAAAGGAATAACCCATTGAGCTTGCATAACGATGTACGGCTAATATCCCGGAGCATCATCTATACACGGCTCATGCATCTGCTCCATAGAACCCTTGGACAGAATGGTTCGCTGCTCAAGAGCTTAGGAAGATGATTGCTCAAGACGTGGAGCGCACGTATGCTTCCTTGTTCATATGGAACGAAAGCTCGTTTTCTTAATTTACCCTTAGTTTCCCTGAGATCGATTTTTTTCGCAACACGGGTGTTCAAGATCAACTAACGAACGTCCTTTTCCTGTATTCGTCCATGAATACCAGTACCGGTTACAGACAAGGTCGGCTCACATCTATCACGCTTCCCTGCTTTCTTTTGTGACGCTTGCTCCTCTAGGGATGCATGAGTTACTAGCTCCTCTGTATTATGCCGTCGACGTGGATTCATTGCTGGATACCCACGAATCTCACCTTATCTCAGAGCTGTGTTCAAAGATCTGGGTTGCTGCTGATGCTTGGGCCTTATTCGAATCTATAATGTGTTTTGCTTCACGTTGGTACGAGTGGCGGGAAAACCCATCAACTTACGCTCTACCTTCTCCTTTGTCCAATCATGTTCAACTGAATCCCGACGGTCAGGCTCAAATTAAGCCATATATAGCACCGATTGTACAAGACTGCAATCAAATACAGGCCACACTTCTCCATACAACGGATCCTTTGCTTTGGAAGCATTTACAATCTAGTGGCCTTGAGCCACAAATATATGGAATGTAAGTTCTATAAAATTCATTACTGTTGCTAGGCGTAATTCCTTTCGCAGTCGGTGGTTAAGACTTTTATTTACGCGGGAGTTTTCCATGTCAGATGCCATGAGATTGTGGGACGTATTGTTCGCTTGTGATCCTACACTCGATGTGGTACCCTGGGTGTGCGTTGCAATGCTGATACGCATACGAAATCTCTGTCAGTCGAGAATATCACTGTCTTCTTTGAAGTATTGACTCGTTTCATACAACTTGCAGTAATCCCAGGAGATTACACAGTCCAACTGACATCGCTTCTACGATATCCAACACCAGTATTTCCCCTTGATTCAACTAACACCGTTCATCATACGTCATTGCTCATACGACAAGCTCTGGCTCTACAACTGGCACCGACGCCTTCTACAGGCGTCAGTGTAGTAGCGGAAAATCGGAACTTGTTGGACATTCCAATGGAGGTTCCCGAGCCACCTTCAACCTCTCGGAGGAAAGGACCACAATCTACAGCTACTCGCAATAGATCGTCACCTACGCATGCGCGTCAACAATCATCTCAGCCTCCAGGTGGGTTACCTGAGATGTTGGGCGGATTATTTGAACGTGGTGAAAGCCTCAACATCAACAAGACATTAATGAGCGCTGTGACTGAACTGAAAGTGAGTAGATCTGTGAGATGGACGTTCCAATGCTTATTCTAAGTTTCAACTTCCAGCGGAACATTCCCGAACTAGCTGCTTCCTTTGTTCGATCTCCACTCCAGTCTCCCTCTATTCCAATGACTGTCGAGAGACAGTCTCAACAGTCGGATGAAAGGCCGCCTTGGGAACCCAAAAGTCGACGGGAACTTGAGCGCGAAATGGCCGAATTACGGGCGAACGACAAACTTCTGGGAGAATCTCTAAGCTGGGTTGTAGACACACTACTACAAGACGAAGACACGTCCCAAGATCCACAGAGACTGAAGAAACGGAAACAAGAAGCTCTTGAATCTTTATCGTATGTGAGGGATGTCCTAATCAATGGAATTACGGAAATAGAGGATGAGAGACTATACGGAGAGGCTGAACTCGCAAATAGAAAGTACAAGGCTCGTGAACCGACCCAAGCAAGAGAAGCTAGCTTGGTGCACGCTCACACTCTGGAAATGCCTAAACCAGCCCCGGCTCCTGTCGCCGATACTCGCCCCAGGATATCGGGTAATAACAGAGGGCACACGACCGCTATCTCCTCGTCTTCTTTAAATGCGCCATGGTCTCCGAACACAGCCCGCCTGGCGCCTTGGAACTACACCAAATCCAGTTTTTCCATCGATGGGTCCCTTCCAGCCACCACTCTACCACGACTTCCACCGCCTACTTCTGATAACTTTCAGCGGAGTCACATAGGTCCCGGTCCTAGTCAGGTAATCAGTTCACCTACCAAAGCACCACCCAAGCGAGACAGAACCCCCGATCCACTAGGAGTTTTGAAGTAGCGCTTCATGCATGTATACCATAACAATGTACTGTTAGAACCAGGTTAGAACTTGTAGCATGAATTAGCATACATACATGTAATCATCAGGAGCACTAAACGACTGATATCAATTAGTCGAGACTTTAGGCTTATATGCATTTAATTGCGTAGAAGTAATGAAATATCTATACTCAAGAGTCCTAGTCAAGAGTGACGAAAAATTGGCAGGAATGAGCCAAAGGGTGGCATCTCGGCATCTGGCTAAAATATTTGATCGGACTTCAGCTCGCTTGATCGCCGCACACTGCCCTCCGGTCGGCATTCCATTACCCAAATGACCGGCTTGTGATTGGTTGGCAGAACATCGGGATAGCTCGGCCTCGGGTTCATATATCCTTTCTCTCAACGTCGACCTCTCGAGCATGTTCCGCAAGGCTCTTCCGAGAGTCATATCCCGCTCTCGACGCTCTCTTCATTCTTCTTTGCCTGCTCAGAAGGTCGTTTCTACAAATCCTGTCAAAGCTCAAGAAGTCCCGGTAACCTTCATTTTGTTCTCCAAATGTATATGAGCTGAATCGGTCCTTCAGTCATGGACATCTGGAAAATATCCTTTAATTGAGCATGAATATGATGCTATTGTTGTGTATGCACTGCCTGGTTTCTCTCTCTAATCGTGCTAACGGGTTCTCGATAGTGGTGCGGGAGGAGCTGGGTTGCGAGCAGCGTTCGGTTTAGCAGAAGCTGGCTTCAATACCGCCTGTATCACCAAGTTGTTTCCTACTAGGAGTCACACTGTTGCTGCGCAGGTTAACTTACACCATATGTCGCGTTCTGTCTGTTTTTCTAACCGTTGGCTTTTCAGGGAGGGATCAATGCAGCCCTTGGAGTGCGTTCATTCAGGTTCTAGACTTCATTATACTAAAAAATGGCGTAGAATATGACTGAAGATGATTGGAGATGGCATATGTACGACACGGTGAGCTTGCGAATGTTTATCTCGCATACATACATTCAACCTCATCAAACATAGGTCAAAGGATCTGACTGGCTGGGTGACCAGGATGCCATTCATTATATGTGTCGTGAGGCACCACAGACAGTGATCGAAGTACGCAGTATCATTTACGATATGTTGTACTGCTCAATTCTCCATAGTTGGAACATTTCGGTGTTCCTTTCTCTCGTACCAAGGAAGGGAAGATCTATCAGCGCGCATTTGGTGGCCAGTCGTTGAAGTATGGTAAAGGCGGACAGGCATATCGATGCGCCGCTGCTGCTGATCGTACCGGACATGCTCTTCTTCACACCTTATATGGCCAATCTCTGCGACATAACACCAACTTTTTCATCGAATACTTTGCTTTGGATCTTATCATGCAGGATGGAGAATGTGTTGGAGTTATTGCTCTCAACATGGAAGACGGTACCCTCCACAGGTTCCGTGCCCACAAGACTGTTTTAGCAACTGGTGGTTATGGACGAGCATACTTCAGTTGTACCAGTGCTCATACTTGCTCCGGGGATGGCAATGCTATGGTCGCTCGTGCCGGACTTCCCTTACAGGATCTTGAATTCGTTCAGTTCCATCCTACAGGTATTTATGGTGCCGGATGTCTCATCACTGAAGGTTCGTGTACTCAAAACTCGGTCATGTAATTGTTCATGTCATCCTGGTTGTTACAGGTTCCCGGGGTGAAGGAGGATATCTCCTCAATAATGAAGGAGAACGATTCATGGAACGTTATGCACCAACCGCTAAGGATCTTGCTTCTCGTGACGTTGTATCCCGTAGTATGACTATTGAAATCCGAGAAGGTCGTGGTGTCGGACCCGAGAAGGATCACATCTATCTTCAACTCAGTCACCTTCCTCCTGAAGTGCTTCACGAACGTCTACCTGGTATCTCCGAAACTGCGGCCATCTTCTCCGGTGTTGATGTCACCAAAGAGCCTATCCCTGTTCTACCTACGGTCCATTACAACAGTATGTCATATACTTCCACATTCCATCCTTTTCTCACTTAGACTTAGTGGGTGGAATTCCTACCAAGTTCACCGGTGAAGTCATCACTGTCAATGAAAAGGGTCAAGATCAGGTCGTACCCGGTCTTTACGCTGCTGGAGAGGCTGCATGTGTTTCTGTACATGGTGCTAATCGTCTTGGAGCAAACTCTCTCTTGGACATTGTCGTTTTCGGTCGAGCATGCGCGCATCATATTAAGGAGACCTTAACTCCAGGTAAACCGCACAAGGTTATCCCTGATGAAGCTGGCATGGAGAGTATTGAATTTTTGGACAAGATTAGGTATGTCGCATGGATTTCCGCTGCAGTTATAGTTATGATTTCTCTTTTCAGGACTTCCACTGGCCCAGAGCCCACAGCCAAAATCCGTTTGGACATGCAAAAGGCTATGCAGTCTGATGCTGCCGTTTTCAGGTATGGTATAGCTGTCATCTGTCGAGTTTTCGGTTGGTGAGTTGTTACGAATATTCCCATTATAGGACACAGGAATCTCTGGATGAAGGCGTTCAGAAAGTACGAGACATTTACAACAACTTTGCCAATGTTGGTATCAAGGACCGAAGCATGATCTGGAACTCGTGAGTTTTGTATATTGTTACCCCTGGGATAACGCTAACAGTGCAGTTCGTAGTGATCTCGTTGAGACGTTGGAACTACGCAATATCCTGCAATGTGCCATACAGACCATCACATCCGCTGCTGCTCGTAAAGAATCACGAGGAGCACACGCTCGTGAAGATTATGCTGAGGTCAGTGTCGTTTTTCATGTGCAGAGATGGCGTTCGCTAATTTAGGCCTCCATAGCGTGACGATGAGAAATGGATGAAGCATACTTTGTCTTTCCAAAAAGACGTCAACTCTCCCGATGTTGAGCTCTCATACCGCGGTGTTATTGACACCACCCTGGACGAAAATGAGTGCAAGGCTGTTCCTCCATTTAAGCGTGTCTACTAGATAGAAATGCATCACAGTTCCTTTAGGTTCTCTGTACCACCTTACGCACATCACAAAATTATATCTTTGCATTGAGTCGATAAGATGAATTATTTCATAGGGTACAGAAGGAAATAACAAGGTTTCCTACAACGGGGAATCGAATGCTGCCATATCATATAATTGTTGGGGGAAATACCGAGCTCGTATAGAGCGCCCGCCAAAGAATCGTCCGTCAAACTCATGCACAGTTTTCCATGCTCCAGTGGGACCCGCAAACTGAACGAAGACACGTACTGCCTCAGCCGGGTCTACAGCAGAGTTCATGAGATGAATCAACACCCTCTCGACAGTACCGTTCTTAGCACATTCATCCCCTGATTACGATATGAGCAACTAGTGATCCAAAGCAACAAGTCGAACAAACCAATCTCGCCCCGCAAGTCGTCGTCATCAACATCTTCAGGACCGACCATGTTGGTGAGCAGTACAATTGGGCTCGGCTCCCCAAATCGAGCTTGTTCTCGGGCTTTCACATCCTCATTATTGTTGATAATTTTGCCTCTGTTGGTCATCCCGCCGCGAGTAGCTCCAGGACCCTTGCCTCCTTTGACCTGTTCAACTGTGAGGGCGTTGACAATGCCAGATCCATCAGCGCCCAACCCTTGTCCTTCTTTGTGCCCCCACTTGGCCATGAGACGAGCGGCAAATCCATGAGGGTCGGGTCTGCGATAAGATATATAGTGTCAGTAAAAAGCAGAGTGAAATCATTGTAGGTAGCAAACCGTTTCGATTGCTCCTCGACTGGCGGCGGGGCAGATTCAGTAGGCTGAGGAGGTCGAATAGCTCCTAGTTTAGCAGCTATGGCCGCTGCCATCCTAGCTCTTTCGTCCAGAACAAACGACCCGGGAGGTCCGGGTGGTGGAGGAGGGACAACAGGAGGTGCAAACGGATTATACGCCAGTTGAGGAGACGGTTGGCGGGGTGGTTGTGGCACGGACGGTGGTTTGTCAAGTGCAGGGGGCACAGCAGTACTCATTGCTAGACGTCGAAGATAGGCTTCATCGCCAGTTTCGGGGTGAGAAGATGAAGGAGGTTCGTATCCAACCGTGCTACTCAGACTTTGGCTGTCAGCGCTGTCCCCGTCATTGGCAGAAGGGGGAGGTGGTTGAGTAACTGGAGGGAGAGCAGGTCGAATCCCCATAGACATTTGCAACCGCCGTTGATACGCCTCATCGCCAGTAAGGTCACGGTCGATTTGAACAGGCTGAGCGGTAGCAGGAGGGCCTTGAGAACTATGTTCAAGTCCCCGTTTTTCATCGTCCGCTCGAGACCAGTGATCAAAGCTATCATGGTCGTTGAAACGACCTGGTTGTTCTGTGAGTTGCCGTTTCTCGTCCAAGAAGAAGTATGTATCAACGCACCACTTTTTTTACGTGGCGGGCGCTCATCCCCAGAAGACGAGTAATTACTGTCGGAGTAATCACTGTATCGAGATCTTTTGCGGGCTGCGTTTCGGCGTTCTTCAGCAAGCCTTTCACGACGGTCGATTCGCTCTTTTTGCTTCCAAAGTTTGTACTCGTTGTAGTCGTTAGGCCTAAGAAGTTCGTAGAGCTCCATGGGATCCCAGGCAGAGACAACAGGTGCATTCCGATTCTGCAGATAAGGATTACATGATTGAAAGTGTAGTGTCAAGAGATGAACAAAAGTACCTTTTTATTCTTTCCTTTCCCGACTTTTCGTTTTTGATTGGATTTGAACCCATTCACGTCCTCATCGAGGATCATAGAAGGCGGTTTGACTTTCTTTCCCCATCCTTGACCTTGTGGCGCATGTGCGTCGTCCACGACAAGAGCCGGTTCAGATTTTTCAGGATCTACCAAGGAAGGTGGGGCGAAAATGACTGCGGTCGAGGAAACCGAAGCCGTCGAAGAAAGTGAAGCGGTACCGGTAGCAGAGGCAAGTGCAGCCCCCACTGGCAATCTAGGAGCGGTGCCTTTAGCCTTCTGGTTTGGATTTCGCCTAATGGGAGCAAAAGCGAGTGCAGCAGACCATCCTTTGAAAATTTCGCAGCGGAGAATATGGAAGGGAGCAATTTCAATAAAGCACTATAATTTCCAAGTGGCACAACAATGAATACCGGCTGTAAGTTTGCCTCCTGAAGGGGCAGGTGTTCCTTCAATCGAAGTTGTGGTAGCACTAGGAATCGCTGAAGCAGGAGGAGCTGAACTGAGGGCTGGTACTGGCTCTGGCTTTGGATCAGCAGGCGCAGGACGAGTTATAGTAGGAGCAGTAGAGCCAGAGAACTGTATTCCTCCGTAGAGACCCCCCGCTCGATTCGACATGTTATGGTCAGGAATAATTCAGGTTTATTACGTGATCGCATTTGTCTGCAACTGGCAACGCAATTTTTGTGGTAAAGAAGGATCTTCAAAATGATACATATACAATACAAGATAAAACTAATATGGAAAAGGGTACGGTAAAACAGCTATTTTCTTCGTGAAGGTACAGTTATGCCCATTGAAATTTCATGCCTTCCAAAACATCCTTACTTGTTCTGCCCTGCAACCATCTCGTATGCTTTGTTAGCTACATCTGTAACCTTAGATGCTGCAGTGGAAGTAAAGTTTTCCGTTGTGCGACCTGGCTGTTTGGTGGCATTTGCCCATCCATCATCTAAGAATCAGTGTGACTAAATAATTGCACATCAAAGAACTCAAACATACCCTTATTCGAATTCTCGTTCAATGGATGGATGTTTGAGGATTCGATAACACCAGGCCTGCCCTCGACAACACCGGACGTCTGACTAAAGTTTCGGGCTGCTTGTCTGTCGCCTTCAAAATTTGCTCCTGCGCCAGCACCGCGCTCCTCCGACGTCGGGTCTGTGACCTACAAAAGACGATTATTTTTTGTGCGGACGTTTGGACAAAATAAAACATACAAAGTTGTTTACCATAGGATTGCTGGTATCAGAGGATGATGTCGGATTCGCGACACCAGGATAGGTATCGACACCGACAGCGCCTCCGACAGAACGGTCATTTACGGACATTATGATGAAGTATAGTTTTTCAAAGTGGCTGGTACTAGTGATAAAAGTCGTAGGGGGTTTCAGGCAATTACCTGGCTTTAAAAATGAGAGTAAATGATATTTCTCATGCACATGACGGAAAGTACGTCAGAACCATATCATGGGTGGAGCGAGCAAAAACACGCAGTGCGTCAGAGTGTCGATGGAGCGTACAGTAGGCGTAACAAAAATCCATTGAATTCATGCTCTAATAGGATTCGTTAAAATACCTTTCTCGTATACCCTTGCTAAGGACGTGGACAGCAAAATCACCTCCATCGACCAAGGCCCATCCATTCTGCATTCGCCTCCTGGAATTTGGTGGAAGGAGTAGAGGTGGTTGAGCGGTGAGAAGCTGCATTGATGGACGTTATTAGTTAGAAGCACATCGGAGGAAATAACTATGATGCATACAAATTTCCTAACCTGTCTTGCTACAGATTCAATTGCACCTTTGCTCTCAGTACCTTCTTTGACCTACATGAATACGACGGATAAGCAATCAGAGCGTGTATTGATTAACACAATGAACAGACCTCAGCGAAAACGACCCAATTCCAAAGAGAACCGGGAATGTCAAAAGCAGATTCGCCAGGGTACGTTCCGCCTCTTCTCCGTCTACCTTGAGGTGCTCTCAGAGGAAGTGGGTCCCCGAGTTCTCTGGATACAGCACGGCTGACAACCAATTTGCCCTGCTCAAGATGAGGAGATTGGATAAGCTGAGAATGCAAATCACGAAGGATTTTTGGTGTATCTTCAGGGACTGGGGCAGCGCGAGATACACGGTTCACATGAGAAATTTCCTTATTTTCTTCTCGCTCGACAAACCATGGCGTTGAGGACAGCCATCGTCGGAATTTAAGAGAAGTTGGCCGTCTAATTGGAGAGGACAAAAACATGGGGAGAGGTATTAGGTAATTTCAGCTTGGGTTTTCACATGCCAAAAGATTCTTTTTCCAGCCAAAGTTCGGCTTAGCTCTCTCACCTCTTTCACAATGGGTGTCAGAGCTGCTGTGGTCGTCTGTGTTACCAGTTTCTTGCTTGGTTGGCTCTCTTCTCATCGGCGCTCTTCTCAGCTCACTGAATTTCTTGTTAGGGTCTCTATTTACCCACTGGATCGCGGATTCATTGACGCTTTGGAAGTCTCCTACTAATGACCAAAACCTTTGGACGGCTGCCACGTACTACTCCATCATTGCCAATGGACCTGCTCAGATACAATATGCAGTTGCCGCTGTGGTTTTACTTGGCGCAACAACAATACTGTGGAGTCTCAAGGACGGAAGAGCGGGAAACTTGATGTTTGACGGAGGCAGCATTTGTAAGAGTCCATCTCATTTCATCCATGACGAATTCTCAATACTATCCCCAGTTCTGTTCTGTACAACGATCTGGATGTACTCGTACTCTGCCCTTCCCAGTACGCGTTACGTTAGACATCATTTCTCACTAATACTTATTCGTTCACAGCCATCTTCACAGTGTTCAAAGATCTTCCTCCTCATCCAAAAACAGATGCTGTACCACAGGAGTTACAGTCAGCCATCTTTGATCTTGCATCAAACAACTTAGTTTGCAGCGTTGCGCTGACGGGGGTGCTCGGATTACAGGCAGGTCGGTTCTGGGCCGAGTCTGCTGACGACGACGACGAAATAGAGTCCCTTAAAGCTACACCCGCCCCTTCGCGCGCAAAAACACCTCAGACAGAATGAAAGACACGACAACGGAAAAAACGCGTCTGCGCTTCCGCGCATTCTGCCGATAACGGTGGACTTTTTTAAATGTTGGGACTTGTACTTCCCCTTGCTATGTATTTTGTTTGGAACGCATTCAACTGATCACACAACTACATGCACTTCAAATTATATCCAGCTATCTATTTTGTCTACTGGATCCGCGATGTATAGTTATTGTACGTACGTACTTACGAGGCGACATATCAATACACACATGCTCCTTCGCCTTCAACATTAGTGCACTAGTCTTCTTGCACAATATCCTCCTTCCGTGGCTTTGAGTTTTTGATTTCGCGGCCCTGCCCGATGAGGGATTGGGCATCGTCGTCGAGAACGATACCTATACGAGAGTCAATAGGTATACGATACGTTCGGAAAGGCTCGGACACCGCACCTAAACCTTCCTCTTGCACGAGACCCAAAACATGCTCCAGTTCGACAAATCCATCTTTATCCACATCCAGTTTTTGTATAACCGCTTGTCCAACTTCGTCATCTGGTCTATGTTTGATTACCGCTAAAGCCTTTTGAAGATCCTGAACTGGGATACGCCCTTGGGCGTCCTGGGATATCATCTGTAACGAGCTACCGACACGTGAATCGTACTCTTCCAGTTGCTTGTCGATCTTCGTTAACATGGTTCGGATACGTTTCGTCAATGCACCAGAAGGCGACTTGGGATCCTGAACATGGTTATGTTAGACTATATACTTACTGTGATGAAGGATAGGGCTTACCTCTTCGGCTTGTAAATTTTCATCCATGAGTGCACGCAGGTCGCTTCGTTCCTTGAGTACACTAGATCTAGTGGATAATACAGAAAGAGCTTCGCCGAGTTCCTTAAGCTGTTCAGTGGTCATACGAGCGTCATCCCCTTCGGCTTTGACACTTTCCGGTACCAGCTATATCATATCATGAGTCCGTTTCTAAACAACAGTCTCGTGATAATTTGAACATACCTCAGTATCAGGTAGGAGCGCTTGTGCGGTTTGGGCTTCCCGTTCTTCTGCCTCTCTCTTAGCACGACGGGCATCCTCTTCCTTTTGCTCCTGCTCCTCTTCATCTTCAATCAGTTCCTCCTGTTGCTGAAGCACCTCCAACTTCTGCTTGTAACTAGCTTTATCTGAATCCACCTCCAATTCTGCTTCATTAAGCTGGAACGCAGAAAGTAGTCGAAATCAGATACGTGGAGATGAAGATAAAATTGTACAAACCAGGTTGTCAGGTAGTCCACTGAGTACTGATTCCAAACTTTTGATCACATTCGTCTTTCCGTCTTCATCCTCTCCCGTCTTCCTGTCAAAATTGAAGGCACGTCCTAGAACGAGAAGAACACCGGAGACACGATTATGCAGATGTAAATTGATCCATGTAGACAGTTCCTCCCTTAACCTGGCTGGAGACACGCCACTGGTGCGAATGCCGCGAGATTGACACGCGCCTTGTAGTTCGGACGTGGAAAGAGAGTCGACACCTTCTGCGTCAATAAGCTGATCATCGCGTCGAAGGGTGAGTAACCGTGAACGAAGGGCGCCTCGCAAGAAATTATCCGTTCCAAATGCATTCAAGTCCATATACCTGCACATCGATACCAGCTGCGGTCTGGAAAGATTGTCCAAAGTGAGGTCATCGTCGAATAATCGTGCGACATTGATAATATCAGACGCGGATGGTGATTCTCCAGTTGAGCGAACCTACACAGACGAAAATAACGCGTCATTCAAGTTATATGTGCAAGTGACGCTGATAATATACTTTGAGAAAGAACGCTTTGAACGCATCGCTGCCAATAATGTGAGCATTTGCTTTTAACGGGGATTCACGAAGCGTTTCTTGTAGGAATTTGGCCATTTCAAGTCTGGATCTAAGTAGCTTTCTCTGTTTCTCCTCCTGTGGATCATTTATGAGCATAAGACAGTCGATGCATATGCTGATAAGTACATACCGCAGCGAATTTGTCTTCGAAAGTCGATGGAAGCATGTTGGGGAATAGTTTGAGAGCAACGGGAAGTAAGAGTTCCATGAAAGGGACAATCACGAAGACAGCAAAAGGAACAAGCCGCAGAAGATCTTGCGTGGTTCGTTTCAACTGTAAAATATGAGAAAATGAAAAAGACTGGTCTATTCGACGCACCTGTCTCCGCTCACGTCGAGTAAGCTGTTCACCGTGTAAAATCTTCCATTGAAGTCTAGCAGATATGCGGACTTCGGATACCAAAAGTTTAGATCCATGCCAGTAATGGGCCGCTTCGTGTTTGACCTTTTTCCAAGCTCTACTCAGTAGAGGACCTTTGGGCGATTCGGCAGTAGCAGGAGGGGAAGGTTTGACTTCCGCAGAAGTATGCGGGTCTACGGGTACGGTTGGACCTGACGGCTTGGAGCCCAATGGCTGACTACTCTGGAACCGACGGGACGGGTGAACATTGAAAGCACTAGGATGAAGAGAACTCGGAGTGCGTAGTAAGAATACAGAGTAAGAGCGAAGGACGTATTGTGAGCGACTATGCGAGCGAGATAGAAAGGCAGGCGTCGGCCGCGGAAGCCATATTAGGGACATAAGAAAATAGTTGGATTGGAGCCAGGTTGAAGCACAAGAGACTGACTGTAAATAAGTAAAAGATTGAAGAACTTGAAGCCGGAATGCCACAAAATTCCTTCGGCAAAGGAATTGACGGAAGACGTAAGGCTGCCTGCCGATAACAAGCGCCGAGAACTATGAATGATTCCTCCAGTCAAGCCTACAAGAAGGCTCGTAGGCAATATCTGAAGACTACAAGAAACAGAGATCCCAATATTGACAAAGCTTGGACTCCATTCCGTGCGGCAGAAAAACATTTCAAAGCTCGTTTCCCTCCGCCAGATTTCGCCAAAGTTCTTGACCTCGCCACACTAGACGCGAGTAGAGCCCCCGAAGTGGCAGCGGGAATTTGGGCGGGAAAGTCAGATGCGGTGGAAACAAGAACGTTCGTGACAAAATCTGGGATTAAAGGGTATGATTTTCCCAGTATGCCAGGTAAATCGCTACACACCTACAAGTCAGCTTGGATTCTATATACGTATCCTCAGGACTGATATTGCTACCTGGTTTACTGTCGCCCGAGAAGCAGAGAGAGCTGATACGATGGTCTCTTGTGGAGCACTCACGTCAACCCAACGAAACAAACCTTGATATCCATTACCGTCTTCCTAGCGAAGGAATATGGAATGCATATGTGCGAGATGGGAGCGCCATGGTCCATCCACGTCCGATCGAAGCAAACACAGATTATATTAAACAGGATTCTGGTCCCAGAAAACTCATTGATAACATCCCAGCCGATACAACTAATTTCGAATGCCTGAGTAATGTATCCAAACCTCTGGCGCCTCCATCATCGACAATCCAACCTGCCACTTGTTCCGACTTGCTGCCACGCCTTCGGTGGGCAAACATAGGCTGGTTTTATCATTGGGGAACAAAACAATATGATTTTTCGAAAGGCAAAATACCAGTCCACGATACTATTCGGAAAATTTGTAAAGACGCCGTACAATCGGTCGACTGGAAGGAGATTTTTTCGTCGACTAATTTTGATTGGGGCCCTAATGGACCGGACTGGATGGACTGGCAGGAAAACTATGGTACATAACGTTGACAAGTCTTTGTCCCACAACTAATCTGATGCTGTATCGCATTAGAACCCGATGCGGGGATCGTCAATTTCTACCAAACAAAAGTGCGTTCTTCAGACTCATCTGAACATTCAAAGTGGGCTAAAGCCTTGTATAGGACACCTTGATGGCACATGTAGATCGCTCTGAGGTCTGCGCTACCTCTCCTCTCGTTTCCATCTCGTCGGTGTTCCTTCACGACTCATCAATGTATAGCGACTGATCATGCTCCCTAGACTCGGCCATGCGGCCGTGTTCCTTATAGGTGGTCTGACTCGGGAAACCGAGCCGATTCCAATCCTCCTCCGCTCGGGCGACGTGGTGATAATGTCTGGGCCAGCATGTCGGAGAGCATACCATGGTATGTCATGTGTGAATGTGGAGAACTTGCGTAGTCTTTTGTCTAATTTCAATGATGACAAGGTGTCCCGCGCATACTCGAAAATACACTTCCGCCCCACATGGCAGACGTGGTAGATGATCCCGAGTGGTCCACCTATAAAAATTACATGGATTCGACTAGGATAAACATCAATGTCAGACAGGTGTTTCCGAAAGACTTTGATCCTGTCTTCTAGTCTACCCCGTCCGCGGCGGTACGCTTTCGTCTCTTAAAGATCGTCCCTCGGGATCTCTCCTACCTTCTCCACCACTCTCATACTCGCGGGTGTGTTTATATTTATACCAGGGCCTACATTCATTCCTATTCTAAATGAACTCGGTAAAAGGCAATGAGGGAGCACATTCCAAGATAGAGAAGACATGTAGCAGGTACTGTACATAATATGGTTCAGACATGTTTAATTTTGATCTCAGTGCTCATACGTTACAGATATAGAAAAAGCAATCTTGATCGAAGACTCGTGGATTGCAGAGTACACTACACAAATACTTTTCACTGCTTCACACCAGTAAATCCAAGGATGGGATCAAACGCAGACTCCGTTGCATTCGAGTTAGTGATTGTGCTCGTGCAAGTACCCAAGCCTTCAAGACCCACTTCGACAACATCACCATCGACCAACCAGACCGGGTCAGCTTTCCCTAGCTGAACACCTGATGGACTGAAGCATACAAAAGTCAGAATACGACCATGCAAGTCAGAGAGAAACCGACTTACGTTCCAGTATAAATGATATCACCAGGAAGCAAAGTGATACCCATGGAGAAGAACGAAACGAGGTCTGCAACGCCAAAAAGCATGTTCGCCGTTGTATCGTTCTGCATTGTCACGCCGTTGACCTTTGCAAAAATGCTGAGGTTCTGAGGGTTCGGAATGATATCTTTTGTGACAATGGCTGGTCCCCAAGGGGCCCAGCCATCAGCATCTTTGCCCATGGAAAACCTGTAAGTAACAATCAATGTAGGGTCAACTTTAAAGTGAGAATTGGTTTAACTGAGGCTGAGGCAATCCTCCTCGGTCAATCTGCCATCCTGGAATACATTCAAGAGATGCTAACATGAGTTCAACGTTGTACACAAACCTCTGTGTGACACATCATAGCCAGATGCATAACCCAGGACGTGGTCAAGCGCTTGGTCTACGGTGATGTTGTAAGCAGCCTTGCTAATGACGACGACAAGCTCGGATTCGTAGTCCATTTCGGAGGTGAAGTTCCCTTGAGTTTGGTATCCTTCCGTAACGGGAACCTGGCCGTTGGGAGGCGCAAGAGCGGTCCACGGTTTGAAGAAAAGAATCGGGAAATCAGGAATCGTGATATTTGCCTGTAGGGATCACAAGTAAGTGCTTTGAGTCTACATGGTGGCTGGATGTACGCGTACTTCCTCGGCATGAGCAGCGTAATTGAATCCGACACAGCGAACTGTCCTTGTCTTCTCTGGTGCTATGGGAGCTAACAAAGTTGTGATATTCTGTGAAAACAATATCTGCATACATTCAAAAAGTCCCCAAAGGCTTGTTACAAATACCTTGATCTCTTGAGTGACCGTGAAATTGCTAAAGATGTCTCCTTGTATGACGCGAGCTGAAGTACTCTTAGATGCATCGGTTGTTCCGTCAGATAGGATGGCATCTCCTGTATAAATCTGACCGTCGTCTGAGATGAAGCGCACGAAGCGCTCCGCAGACACAGACATAGCAAGAGCAAGAACGGCCGGAAAGACACGCATTGTTGGTAGAAGTTGAGCATCTAGTCTTTGAAGTTCCTGCTATAAATACGCGAAAATGTGTGTGTGAGGGAATACTAGTAGCAGCCTGTGTGGCAGCCGTAAATCCAAAAGCGGTGCATGACGTTCTTCGCAGTGTAACCAGGTCCATGGAATTAGACTAGGGGTTCAGAAGTCAATCTTTCGCGGATGTAAGGACTGGATGCATCAGACTTAGGAGAAAAATCCCAAGCGGAGCCACTAGACCCAGTCAAATTCAAGCAATACTCGTGATAGTGAGTCTTATTGACGGGCAAAATCGACGTCTAGAATTCCGTTTTTCGGCGGAGCCGTAGGATTGAAGGCGCAAGTGACCGCACCTCTATTCAGCGGTATGCTACATTGCCCTTCTGACCTACTGTTTTACTGGGAGACTGATATTTCTTTCCCAAGGTTTTATAAGTAGGCTCCCTCGGAGTCCCATGGGTCGATCACTAAATAGATATCTGCAGAACCGATGTATCAATCGCGGCGTTGCTCACTGGAAGGAAATCCACTGGATCGGGTCACAAAGCACGAACTTCGAATTTGACTTTCTCAGCCAAGCTTGCAACGACGTCTCTTGCGTAATCTCTGATAAGATAAGATAATCTACATACGAGTCTGACTTGGGAGACTAGCCAAGCTGGAGCACAATAAGTACATATTTCAACTCGCCTTCAAGTGAGGAATGCTCTTAATGCAAATCTTACATATTCTAGTATCGAGCAGACCCTGAGCAAACCTTAAGTAAAGCAAATCAGAATAGCTCATGATTTTCATCCAAAGTACGCAAAAAAGAACGGCCTGTAACTTGTCTCTCCTAAACAACAACTATGAGAAATCCTTCAAGCGCACAATGGATCTGGTAAGTACAGGGTAAGTATCATGATTAGAGCTTATTAGCAGCAAATTTCGAGGGGATTTGATTGGTTGAGAACAGCTCCAACAGGCTCCAACCAATTCAGTTCACGTCGAAAAGTGATTTTGCTAATGAGCTCTATTCATGTAGCGATTTTTCGTCGGGGCCCCGGGCTAATTTTTACCGCTCACGTGATACTGTATAGCTCGCTCGAACGTTCTCACGTTAGCTTAATTTCGTCCCTCCGCCCTCGTAAGCCGAAAAACACAATCAGCAATGGAAAACGACCAGGTGCGTATTCGCGTTTATCTGCTCGAAGCTGCATGTTGAGACACAAAATAGGGTGTTCTCGTCGATCTCTACGTCCCCCGTAAATGTGCGGCAACAAGTCAGTATGGGATTTGATTACAAGATTACACTACCTGACCAAATTGCCAACTCTCAGACCGTTTGATTACCTCCAAGGATCATGCGTCGGTTCAAATTGCCATCGCTGACGTTGACGCTAACGGTCGCGCATTGCCAACTACCACTACCTTCGCATTATGTGGTCAAGTGCGGTCTCAGGGAGAAAGCGATGACTCTATGAACCGACTGGCAACCAAGGCTGGCTGTGAGTCCTTGTTCTATCTTCCTGCGATTATTATTGATAGAAATTCCAGTGCTCCGCAATGTCTGGTCATACCAAAAGTAAACTGTAGACACTGGCTTTGTTCAATCTCATCTCGCTATCCCTTATTCCGCCCCCCTGTATTACGCTTCTTGAAATCCATTTAGCAGTTGCCGCTTCAGCGCAAGCGGTTGACGCATTACTGCATGATTTATGCATGGAATTGTCTGGCAAACAAATCTCATCAGTCTATCATTCCACCACTGGCAGTTGGGTTGCCCTAGTAAAACTAATATTGTAAGGCCTATGTATGTACCTTGTATACGCGTCTTATAACCTCGTTCGTAAGCCAGTCGACCTCGCTCGTACTCAGACTCCCGGCTAGATAGTTTGTACTTGCACGT
The DNA here is from genome assembly GCF_021015755.1 of Lentinula edodes. Lineage (NCBI taxonomy): Eukaryota > Fungi > Basidiomycota > Agaricomycetes > Agaricales > Omphalotaceae > Lentinula > Lentinula edodes. Next base: position 446,788 of record NW_025764315.1, read on the forward strand.
GGAATCCCATCTGACTGTAATTGCGTCATCGCCTTCGGAACTCGACCAGGCTCGACCGCAGCAACGATGAACGAATATACATTCTTTCAGCATTCCTCACCATCTGAAAGCACTATCTCTACTTCTTCTGTGTGTTTTGAACAAAATTTTCTACTACCAACTCTAATTAGCTATCCAGACAAATTCCATGGTTGAGATCAAGCGAACCGATCCTCCGCAACCTTCCGCAAATGAAGATTCCAAATACCGTCTGTTGTACACAAAGTCCAAAGTTTATGTTAATCCCACTGCATATGCTAGAGATAACATTCCTGGGTTCATCTCTCTTGTGAAACGGGTAAGTTTGAGTGATGATTTCTTACCGTTGGAACATATTGACATATCGTAGGATGCTCCAAATCCATCGTATTATCTGGCCTGGATCCCAGAGACTCTTTTAAACGAAAGAGGCGCTACTGAGTGGGATAAGTTTGTCAAGGTAGAAGAGAAAGCTGATCTAGACGACGAAGATAACGGTTAGTTTTGTGAAACTACCCCAACCGAAATCGTTTCTGACAACGATGACAGACGTAGTTTTGATTGACTTGCCGACACAAAGACCAGAATCGTATGCATTCTCTGTTTCTCTTACCCAAATCTACTCTCTGCTTGTATATCCCCCTTCATTCTCATCCTGGCGTATGTATGACTCAATTAATCGTCCTCTCAATGTCCTCTTACCCCATTCCAATAGACGGATCGATACACATCAATCTTTATAGCGGAACGACGCTACCAACCCTCTATTTCCACGATAACGAATCGCACTCTTTCACGATGCCTCTACCGAAATCTCCACAAAGTCATACGGGATCAAGTATCACCGCTTATCCTCCACCACCGTCTCTGTCATCGCCTATAAATTCCTCCAGCTCTTGGGGTGGCGAAGATTTTATCGCGCGCTTGAAATGTTATGCTCACGTATTGCGGTCAAATCTACAGCCTTCCTTATTTCTTGTTGACCCGTCACGTTCAGACATCGAAACTCACTCGACACAAATATTTGATGATGATGCTGTCGATGATATATTAGCCCAGTCATCGTACGCGAATTCTCATTCACCTGTCCCAGCACATCGCAAACCTCGACCCTTGAGTTCTCCTCCTCCGACATCCTCCTTATCTCCAAACCCTTATTCACATCGATCTTCTGTTCTCCATCGTTCTCTCGGGTCAATGTCCTCTAATGCACAATCATCATCCCAAGCTCGGATGGCTCTGCTCCAGTCCTTCTCAAATATCACGCGAGCGACACGTCATGCAGCCCAAAACATTCTCTCCCATCCACTTGCCAAGCCTATTGTTCCCCATTTACCAGATCCTGTCAAGAGTCTTGTCAATGTCAACGGAGATTTGAAGTGGGGGAGCTGGGTTGAAAAGGGTGGTGTGGGAGAGTTTGAGAGTGCTAGGGTGTATCTGGCGCGGTGGGCAAGGATCGTGGCGGAAGAAGGTGAACGAGCTAGGAGGCGCGAATCTCAAGCTGTTGGGACCTCCGTGTCTTCGAGTGTGACGGAAGAGACATCTTCTTTGGGAGTATTCGAGTTGCTACATTCTGCATCCAATCTTCCCACTCCGACTACGTCAAGAGACCCAGCTCATCCAATCGACCAGAAGTGCTGGTTCGATTGGTTCGGAGTAGATGGTCGACCAAAAGTGAGATTGGAAGAGATGAAACGAGAGGTGTTCAGAAGGGGCGTTTCCGACCAAGGCAGGCTGAGGCAAATAGTATGGCCATTCATTTTGGGCGTGCTGGAATGGGATGTTACAGGAGAGGAGAGAGACGCCAAATGGGAAGCGAAGAGGCATGTTTTCAGATTCGTTTCTATCGTATCCTTCTCACGAATAAGTTATACAGAAAACAATATCATGCCCTCAAAGACCAATGGTGTGGCGTTCCCGAGGTGTTTGAAAGACCGGATATCATTGATGTTAGTTCTGTACGCTCTGTCCTCTTATAATACCCTAGCTAAATAATTGTCCCGTATAATCAGGAACGACATCGCATCGACGTAGACTGTCGTAGGACAGATCGGACGCAACCACTGTTTTCTACACCTTCCGAAACTCTTCCCAGCAAATCATCAGAAATAGACGATGAAAAAGCGCGTCTTCAGCGATTTTCCATCATATCCCCGGACCTAGTTGACATAGGTTCACAATCACCGAGCAATGAGCATATCGACCGTCTTGCCGGAATCTTACTCACATACAATCTATACGAACGGGAGCTAGGTTAGCTTTCTTGTATTTGTATTTCCCACCTTCTGAACTTGCATCAGGATATGTGCAAGGCATGTCAGATCTTTGCGCACCCATTTACGTTGTGATGCAAGCGGAGGAGGAAATGACCTTTTGGTGCTTCGTGGAGGTCATGAACCGTATGGTAAGTAGACATTTTTCATCTTTGTACAAGTTTAAAAAATATCTATCGAAATGACAGAAACAAAATTTCCTTCGAGACCAAAGTGGCATGAAAAAGCAGCTTTCGACGCTCCAGCAATTAATAGAGGTCATGGATCCTGAACTTTATCGACACCTTGGTATGTCGCACCCAAAGTATCACGACGGTTGAAGATTCTAACATCGTGTTCACGCTATGCAGAAAAAGCCGATGCCCTCAACCTATTCTTTTGTTTTCGGTAAATCTCCTCAGTATTACTTGGGTATTTGAATTTTGGTTGATTCCTTTGTTTTCTGAAGCTGGGTGTTAATCGCATTCAAGCGAGAATTTCCTTTCGACGAAGTACTGAGATTATGGGAGGTCTTATGGTCGGATTATTACAGCAATTACTTTGTCCTATTCGTTGCGTTAGCGATCCTAGAGTCACATAGAGATATCATTATCAGATACCTCGTCGAGGTGAGTATCACAGTGTTTATCTATACTGTACCTGAAACGCATGAACTACTTCTAGTTCGACGAAATCTTGAAGGTTTGTCTGACAACATGTCTCTCTTCGCTTCAAAGATTGATTATCTTTCGTAGTACTGCAACGAACTCAGCATGGCAATCGAACTCGACTCAACCTTGGCCCAGGCGGAAGTGCTGTTCCTTTCGTTCGCTCAACTCGTGGCAGATATCGATCGACGACAGGCTGAAGAATCATCATCATCCTTGCGAGGACTTCGTCATCGCGGAACCGACGTCGCGGGCGAGCCTTTCTCTTCATCGACAAAGATAGTGTTGTCTGAATATTTGAGGGATCTGTTGAAAGCAGGAAGGACTTGATTTTGTATAGACGCTAATCGTACGCCCGCTTGCATCTTCAGTAGAATATGTAGTACTAGTAGTAGTAGCTGTAATATTGGTGCCGATTCAGTAAGGTTCCCGACAGAAACGTCTATAACCTTGTAACTATTTTGCAGGGAAGTGTCATTAAGATGCATTCGGCGCTCATTATTCGTCACGTCGCACGGTCATTCGACGACGGTTTGTGATTACATAACATAAGTACAGATGTCAAATCTCTTCATTCTTCGAAATTACGCTCAAAAAGTGCCCTCTACCATACCTTCATCTATCCTGTTCTCCAGCTCTTCCAAATCTCTCACAATCTATGATAGTTTTCCCAAGTCTATTTTTCACTTTCTCGTCCTGCCTCGGGTGCAATCAGGATCATCGATAGACATAGATGACTTGGAGAGTCTCAAGACTCTGTTTGCGCGCGACAAGGAAGAGGCCAAAACAATTTTGAACGCACTCAATGAGGATGCACAGGGGGTCAAGTGCGAAATTGAGCAAGAGATGCAGACACGGTATGGATTCAAATGGTAGGGGGTTCGAAATTCCTTCCAGTCGGGAAGATAGTATTTATGGAATGACGCGTAGGCCTATTTGGATTGGCTTTCACGGTGCTCCCTCAATGCAGTATGTGTTTCTCTTTGTGGGATTTCCGATGTTCGTCACGTTGACCTTCAAGCTAGCCACCTACATCTTCATGTGATATCTTCCGATCTCTGCTCGGAGAGACTGAAGAACAAGAAGCACTACAACTCCTTCCATCCGAAATTAGGCTTTTTCCTTCACATCGATGATGTACTCTCTTGGTTCGATAGCGAACCTTCCTATTACCGAGAGGTACGTTGACGGAGTTTTCACCTTAGTTCAAAACCATATCGCTCTTATTTTAGATGGTTCAATTAGACCAGAAAGCATACGAGAAGCTTTTGAAAGAAGATTTGGTCTGTTGGAAGTGTGAGGCCCCGATGAAAAACATACCGACATTGAAAGCACACTTACAGGAGGAGTGGAATGAAGTATCCAAGCGAGAAAAGCGGAGGGCGGAGAGGAAAAGAAAACAAGAAGAGAAACAGTTGCTAGAAACCGCTGATGACTCGACGAGTGAATTCGAACGCACTGAGAAGAAAGTCAAGCTAGACAGCTGAATTACTATCATCGTAGCGGATACGCATGCATGCAAGATGGTTACTTATGTACGATTTGGTACACAGTGATCTTTACACAAGTTCTTTGGGTCAACTTCTGCGCTTGTCTACAAATGATAGATACTAATTTACAAGCATTTCATAAAATTTAACATTTCTAGTAGTAACATCTCCTGTTCAATTCCCTTAGGTGGCTTTACGACTAGCCTCTAACTTAGCAGCCCGAGATTTTTCGCTGGCCTTACGAATAGCCCAAGTCAGTTCGTAAGTCTTCACAGCATCTGCAAATGATCATCAAGATAAATCTAGGCGGATGAAAAGAATGGCAAACCCTCGTAGTTGGACAAGATGCAAGCAGCATCTGGGTCCTCTTCTATATCCTCGATGATGTCAATCAAGTTCGATACCTCAGAGAAGAAAGGATCGTCATCAGGGAATCGGTAGGTTTGTTCGTGGTCGTCCCCGGGCTTACGAACGTACAGAACAGGCTGAACATACGGATCCACGAGCCTGAGAAAGAATTCAACAATGACAACTAAAACGAAAGGACATTCCCTTACCTAAGGCAGTAGCCGTCGGCGTATACCTCCAGCTCACAGCTGTAGTTGGTGCCTTGCAACGCAACAACGTGCGTGAAGGTTCCAACCGCGCCACTGTCGTATTTCCTGTATAAAAGTTGGCAACCTCCGAAAAAGAAAAAATGTAAATGTAGACAAACCATGTAGCGGAGGTGACACGCGGGATACGGTTTTCCGGTGGAATTTTGCTTTCATCAACTTTCATTGCAGAGAGTTGACCTGCGTTTTCATCCCATTCAAGAGAATGGGCAACGACGCTGCTGTAGTCAACTTCTCCACCGAAGTAGCGAGAGAGATCGCAGAAATGAGTCCCTTGCTCGATAACTGGACCAGCACTGAAGGAAGGTCAAAATGAGAACACCCAGGAAAGATACCATGCTTACCTTTTGGACTTGTCCCACCAATCAGGCTTGGCGATGGCCTCATACGCACATGCATAACGAGCAATAGTGGTCATCACAGTCAGATTGTTTTCGTCAATGATATGTTTCATCATCTGCACTGCTTTCAGATAGCGGAGCATGTATCTAGGGGGATAGCCTTAATGCGGGCAATTTCGGAGTCAGAGGAGTAAGTATACCCGATGGAGCAGATGGTTTTGCTTTCCTCAATTTGTTTAGCAATTTTGTAACCTTCTTCGATTTCTTCAACGGGACCGGTCGTGATGGGTTTTTCAATGAAGAGAGCAACACCAGGATAGTGCTTGAGGATCTGGACTTCAATGTCTCTGCCAGACTGGAGGGTTCCTCGGAACATTGGGGGGCTTCCAACAACGAACGCACGAGGACGAAGGCTCTTGGGAAGATTTTTGTGAAAATCGTCAAAATTTTTGTAGATACGAGTATTCTCGTAGGCGGATAAGACGAAGGAGTCGCATTTCTTCCTGAGGACTTCTTTGGCACGCTCGGTAGCAGGGTCAATGAGAGCAACGACCTTGAGACGACGACCGAGTTTGCTGAAGAGACACTGTTAGTCGGTTGATAGGTGTCGACATGTTTGAGGAAATACGTACTGTTCAAAACGGAAAGAATGGTTCCAGGGACCTTCCTCGGAGCCTATTAGATAGCAAATCGAGGGTCAGAGAGAAACATAGATAGTCTGTGAGATATCTATATCCATCGATAAGACTGACCAAACATAATATTACCAGCACCGACGAAGACCACATTGAAGTCATCGGTACCAGAGATATGGGTCATTCTGTAAAAAAAAGAGGTACAGAAGACAGCAGCATTGAGCGATGTATTACGATGGTTTGGATCAAAGACAGTACTTGTCCATAGGCACGAGTTTCCTTGGGTCGATCGAGTCTCGACGAGAGAAGGAGGAACCTCGTCTGTCCGAGGCACGGCGTTCTGAGCCTCTGCGATGAGTAGGAGACATCGGGTTCGACATGTTTGGGGGTTTGACGCGAGAAGAAAAGTTTCGAAAACTTGTTGGATGGTAGAAGGAAAAAGACGGTTTTGTGTTGCAAGGTCCGATAGGGTGGAGGTTAACCGAGAAAATTGCAACACGTGATCTAACGTCATCCTGCTAGCCCAGCATCTCAAAATCTTTCACTTCCAGTGAGGGTATATACTGGGTATATAAAATAATTAGTTTACATTTGTTGCTTCGCGATCCATGTTCATTCTGAGGGAGGTTCTTTCATAGCCTGTTTCTTCCGAACCAGCTCCTGTCTCCTGCGTTCTGCCGCCTCTAGTCTCTGAGACATCGCCCGTAGTTCCTCCTTCAGCTTTTCGTTCTCCTGCGCGAGTTTCTGCACATTTGACGCACGTTTGTTTACTTTATCCATCCTATAGAGTTTGTTGGGTATTAAAGACTTGTAGTACGGTAAACGAAAGGACAGCGCACTCTGGATCGCCCGCTGAGATGATCGAATGAAGGTCAAGACCAAAGTCGGTGTCAGGACTGATCTGGGGAAGTAATGGTGAGGCATCTTCTAATGTTGATCTATCTGTGGTGTCCTGTGTGTGTGACGTGGCGGCAACGGGCTCTGAGGATTCTGGTCGGTCTGCGCCAACGAGACTGCTGCTCCGGTAGTGATATATCAGAAACGGAATGAACAGTGTGAGCATTGAGATGTATCTGACCCAGATGGAGCATCATGCTCGCTTTGAGAAGGATCCAAATTGGTGGACATGGTAGAGAACGAAAACCGGTAACCTGCAAAGCTATAAAGTACTTTACAACTGGGCGCTTCCGGCCCGATACGTCTCTTCCTCTGAACTTACCTGTCTTCCATGGCTTGCTATAATGTCTTCGCTGATCTTTCGTGGTCTGACTTTACTGAAGCGCAACAGTTAGATTCTGCCAATCCACCTTCCTTCGTCGACCACTTGACAAATGCAAACTTCCTCAATGATCCCTTTCTTATTGATTTTCCTGATCTGGCACTCCCGCTTAACTTTCATCAAGGATTCTTCCAAGTTTCAGACTCTCCTAGGACACTCTCTAAGCTCGAGGAAAATACGTCCATGGCCACCTCGCATGAGTCTATCACCGTTGAAGATCGCCAGATTTCCAACCTGGGTGAGGTCGGTACACAATTTTGGCATTTGAATTCATACTATTTATTGAGTGACCCATTCAAAGAAGCACGAGCTCAAAGCGCACACGGATCTCTTGCAACACATATTCAAGGCAAAGCCATTGGGCCAAGACGATGGTCACAAATTACGAGTCTCGGGTGATGTAAATACCACTATCTGTGAATTCAAAATCAATCAAGCAGAGCTCGAATACGCTGAACGCCTCGGAGATCCCTCCGTTGCTTTATTTTTGGAACATCATCTTGGTTTCATGAAATGGCATATCTTCATCGAAAATCGCGTCGATAAAGGGAAATCCTCAGAGCAGCAAAAAGCTAGTATCATTGATTTTCTAGTCAAGACGGAAATTATCAAGGAAGTGTTCCGCAAGTTGCTTCCGTGCGTGCAGAATCACTCTCGTGTTTGCTTCCTTCTGACACTGGCATATATTCAGGCCTGCGTACAGCGAGGTCAATTATGCCGTTCATACCTGGTCCAAGTCGCCCAACGGTAGAATTGTCCTTACTCGAGCAAACGTCTTTACACTTTCTGGTAAGCATCCCACGAACGTAGATTCTCAAAGGTCAAGCATTATGCTATGTATCTAGGCTGGTCTAAAGCCTTCTTTTCATACTGGAGTCGTCGTGCGGAACACCTTGCCTTATTCTCCCTTCACGACGATCGCTTGCGCATCATTGGCTCAGAGCTTGAGCGACGCCTGTCACAAGACTGTCACGACCTTGACTTCACTACCAATACTGTAGTGCAGTCTCTCATCCAAATGACAACTAGAAAGCTCGACGCGGTGCTCAAGATGACAAAAGATCGTACGGGTCTGAATCCCACAAAGCTGCGAGGGAAGCACTCTATCCTGGATGCGTATGTGGTGGCCAAGGATCGGTTCCTAGCTTCAAATCATTCTACATCGCGTTCCAGTGCTGCTTCTCCGCTTGGACACACCAGTGATAGTCGTCGATATGATCCTATTTCTTCAGTTATCAATCCAGTCTCCCCTAATCTGTCTGCCCATCTCGAATCGTCTCTGGTCTCTTCCTCAAAAAATCTACGTCGTAATGCAAAATCTACTCCAGGGCGAAGCGTGTTTAAACTTCAGCATACCGTCGTTCCAGCTGTGGAGGTATCCGAAGACCAATTAGATTTTCAGTTCGAGTGGCAAATGAATTGAAACCTTTCCATACGCCTTACGTCCAACCGGTTTCATTTTCTGTAATACGTTGTTTCGCTCGTTTATGTATGGCCACGTATAATCTTCTGAGCAACTCAAATCGTGTTGTACCTATGTGTCTTTTGGTGCACAGTTTGAATTTTAGAATCGTGTGAATTCTGAGATTTGCGCGTTTTGCTTCCTTACATTCATCTCGGCGAAGACACGACAGCTTGTTCCCCGTGACTCCTTCCTTGCAAAAAAGCCTTAAATGATATCGCTGAATATCGGTCATTTAATTATCGCGGCTACAGCAGTCTTCTTTGTTATTGCAAGCTATTCCGTCCTATTTAGCGCTTTTCTTCCGTTCAGAGGCAATGCGGTAAGTCTAGTAAACACTTTGACTTGCCCCGATTCAGTCTTGATAGCACTGTTTTCCAGGTCCTTGATGCATTAGCAGAAGATACGCATTACAAGTACTTTGTACTGCTCATCATTCCTACTGGAGCGTATTTTGTGATCGCTAACTGGGTTGGATGGCAATACTATCGCAATTCATGAGTAAAATGAATCCAATCCAATACATTTTCGAATTTCAGAGTCTTAGCGCATGAATTTTCCAGAAAATGGAGGGTATTCTTTCAGTAATGAAGCTTAATGAAGTCCATTACATATATATCCGTACAATCTACATATTGAACATAAGTACATAGTTATAAAATCACATAGAAACGGCAGTCCATAGGATGTAATAGATAGATAGATGATAAAATATAGGTAGTCTGGAAATGCAACGTGAATCGTCAAGGTGGTTTTCTGGGAGGACGGGATTTTTCTGATGGGGTTTGTGACTGTCTGCGCACATCTTGCAGTTCTTGCCACAAACTACTTCGTTCTTCGAGGCCCCCTGCTGAAGACGGAGGAGCTGCTGGACTGCGATCTCTCATATACCACGCCGCAGGAGCTGAGGACTTGCTTGACCGAGCCGGGCTGGAAGCTCGAGTCCGAGGTATATCTGAAATGAGAGTGCGGGTGGGGCTAACTTCAGATCTGGCCTTTGTGGGCGCTTTGAGGCGATTTCCCAACCCAGTGAATCGCGGAATGGACAGAACATTGCTCGGAGCAAGTGTTTCTTCTTCAGGGCTAATAGATCGGCTTGCCCGGCGGGGGAATCTATTTCGATAAGCGCTGTTTCGTGGGGCATAAGACAAAGGAGGCATGAGTGGTCGAGAGAGAGAAGATCTGGGAGTAAGTGCAAGTGCGGTCGGAGCAGGGAAGTATCTCGCGCGTCTGTCCAAAAATTGAGGATAGAATCTCAGGAAGTTGCATGAATAACCACTCACGCAACGGCCTTAAGAGAGAGCTTAGTGCGATACACTTGTAACCACTTGCCAAGGAATCTTTCTATGAAGAAGACAACATAAAATACCGGACACAGATCAATAACATTCATTTACTCACTAAGGATCGCCTTCCTGTCAATTTCCCTGGCTGTTCTTGCCTGGAGAGCACGAGGCATAATATTCATCCAGACTTTCCAGTACTTAGTTTTCACGCGTTTGGAATCAAAATGAATGGCAGGAAGTGACTAGAATGTGAGTTATCAGACATGAGAGGCTCGGTAATAGATAGATCAATAGTACCTGAGTCCTGGAGAACCACATCGCGAAAGCACGATATTTGAGCGCTTCTTTATTTCGAAGGAGAAGTATTTGTTCCTATATTGCATATAATGTCGGTCATTTTTTGATCACTACAAGGTTCCAAAGTATAAGACTCACTAATGGCTTGAGACGTTCCTCTTGAAATCGCTCACGCCATCTGTCCCAACCTATTTCTATTGTCCTAAGCTTGACTTCTTCCTCCTTTTGTTGCAGGACCCCACGACGATGGCGAGCGGTGCGGGCGACAAGCAGCCATTTGTTGAAAAATTTGCGCGCATTTTCTGAAATCGAAATTGAAATTTCCATCATTCTATGTACCTTCAAAGCTCACCATGCCGCTTAATATCCTGATAGCTCTCCATTAGACCCAACTCTTCGACATGCCGCGCCTGAACACATTTCCATTTCTTGAAAGCCGAACTAGACAGCCGGGCTTATGATGTTTGACTGAACAGAGAACGACTTGGGCTTACATTAGAAGAGCAGTCTCATTACGTTGTGACACCTCTAGCTCTCGCACTTTCATTTCAATGACGCGATTGGTCCAGTGAGTCAAAGACTTGCTCAGAATTCTCTGTGAAGAATTAGTGTTTTGCCAAACAGAGATTAGCGGACACTTACTCGGCGGACTTGCTCAAGAATTAGCTCTTCCGCTTGACGCTGTTGTCGCAACTTTTGACTGAGTATTAACCAGACTGAAGAACGTCAAAATTGAGACTCATATTTATCGATTTTTCGTTCTGTACGCTCACCATCGAAAATTTTCTTGACCTTGGATTGTTGAAATGATTGGAAGTTCCTTTCGACGACTCGCCCGTGATACTGCTCCTTCATATGGTTCCACGATTTGTGAAGTACCAAAAACTTTTCAGCTATTCGGGCTTTCTGGGTCAGTTTCAGTTTGACGTGAAGTTGTAAACGCCATCGAAGTAGTCCATGACGAAGAGCACGCTCGGAGTAATAATGGACTGCAAGGGAATGCGCATTCTGACGAACTTTTAGGATTTGACGCCAAGAAGAAAGTGCGTCTTTGGCATTACTCGAATTTAGACGTGTGCAGAATTGAAGAGCAGAGCCTAAAATCAAATGATGAAGAAGTGGAAAAGACAGCGAAAGTAGAGCCAACTAACCTTCAAGTAAGCGTTGATGATCCACTCGAACTTTCCAAACAGCTAAAACCGTCTTTGCCATTCGAGATGCTTTGACTTTCTCCAAAAGTTGACCACGTTCATGTGCTTTCCAGACACGCATTACAGCGCGCAAAAGAACATCATCTTGTCGGATTATATGCTTATCAGCACGAATTTCTAAGTTCTGCCGGAAGGCTTGAGCGTCGAATCTGAAAACAATCAAATAACTCACTCGTATCCGATCTCGGGCGGTCTTCCACGACTGAAGGAATTTTTTGGTGGTGTTCACATTGTAGAATACTTCTGCCCTCTGTACGTCGTACCTATAAAGTTTGAAATCACGATTGGATGTATGGGCTGCAAGACGCGAGACACACACGTTTTTTTCTTCCATGTGTCGAAAGCCTCGAAAACGATTCTCAAACCCACCCTCTCAGACACGACCTTCTGAATACGAGAGAAGTCGGTAGATGCTCGCCAGTGATCCCAGCATGATTCTACAACTTTGTCCATGCGATTGCAAGACATATCATCTGCAATAGCCTCCTTCTCATGATTTTGTCGTAATCGCGTTCTCCAATGTCGAAAAAGCCGCACAACAAGCTGTTCGTCAAAATACTGGTCTGCAATAACCAGCTTGTGAGATCGCCCCCACTTAACCCAAGCCTCTTTTGAGATTCTCTCATCCCGTCGTTTCCGCACAATCTGTATTTTCATACGCATATCCTGACGCCATTCGCTTTGCTGCTTTTCCTTTGCTCGATGTTTCATACGTTGTTTCCAGATCCCGAAAAACGTGCGTTGACAACGTCTCTTAGCAAATGCGTCAACTCGTACATACATGTTGTTATGGAAAGTAGCTCGTTGATGCCAGCGTTGAAACAGTTTTCGAAGGAGTAGATTGTCTCGGGCATCGTCGATTTGCTCGTTTGTGGTCTGATATCAGATGCATAAATATACGAGCATTGGGTATATGAAAATACATCTCACTATTATCCACCTAAATCCCTGCCTCCATACATTGAAACAACGTTCGATGAGTCTATCCTTTCTGAACCTATCGGCTTCTCTCTCATCTTGAATCATTGCAACCTTTTTCCAAGCGTCTTCGTCGTTAATAGCGCTATTTCTGCGCCTGGGTGCAAGTGGCAGACTTTCACTCTTCATAGAGAGAGTCTCGGAAAATATTGGAGATTTTGATCTTGTTGGAAGACCTCGAGTAACGACACGATGGGAAGGTGGTGTGGACGTGATAGGTTCTACAGTATCATGATCCAACGGACGAGCAGTTCGTCGAAATGGAGCATGCGAGGATACGGGGATAGAGAATGGTCGTTGAATACCCTCGTCCAATTCGAGACCCAGTGAATTGTTGGTTAAATCCGAAGGACTGGGGTCTTTACGAGAAGAGAAGACCTTGGAAAATGGAGGCTCATCGACTACAGAGCCATCTTCAGTATCCGATACTTGCGATTTACGAAGTCCAGAAGAGAATAGGTCATCGCTCAGTATTGTCGAAGGTCCTGGGCGAGAATTTACGATGATACCAGATCGAACTTGTGGATGCTTAGAAGCAACGACGACCTTCGATGGCACAAGAAAATCCTGTAGTGCCGTGCCATACCCATTTTGGACTTTAATCGCGTCCCATTTCTCTTTCCAGCTGCTTCCTTTGAGTGTGCCCAGCTTCAACAGCTTTCCGTAATATACGACCTCGTGAGGATCCAAGCCACGCTCAAGGAGGATGTCGTTGTATGCTTTGAAGACCGTGAGGAAAGTAGTCGCCGTTGGACCAGCCCGTTCTATAATAGCTTCTATAAGCTCGACTTCTTCAGTTGACATCCCTGCAAGCTCAGGGACCGTTGAAAAAGCCGAAGAGCGGGATACATCTTCGGAGTTGGTTGATGCTTGCAGGCGCTGCTGAGGAAGGGTGGTTGATTTCGCTGGAGAAGAGGACCGAGCAGGCCGGAAGGCAAACATACACTTGTGAGCGGAGAATCAAAAGAACTAGAAGACAAGTCAAAACTTGAAATCAACAAGTCGAGAAAGTCGCGTGAAAACATCATCACGTGATACTTACACGAGTTCATTCAACTATCAACACTACAAAAAATTATGTGTTTGTCCCTGCTTGGTCCAATCATTCCGATTGGCTAGACAAATTTTGTCTTAACATAAATGCACGTGCTATCTATATCTAATAAGTTACAAACGAACACTGCACGGGCGAAGGTAGCAGCGAGTGGGCGGAGCAACGCGACGCCCTGAGCGGAACTGAGCTTCTCATTGTGCATCGCACGGGTCACTGCTATGTAAGTACAAGTAGCTACAAGTTCAGAAGTTACAAAACGGACTCGAAAATTATGACTAGCTATCAATATATATCAATCATAGATCTGCGATACTTTGATATTATTTCGTCCGCCTTCAAGATAACTCCGGAAGCCGCACGTCTAAGATTGGCACCTTGCTCTCCTCCCCCATCCTTCAATTTAATACCATCCTCTAACCGGGAGAAAACGACTGAAGCCCACTCACTGACACTCATCAACAATGTGGCCTGGTCCAGACTGAGCGAGCGACCTCCGTCTAACTGAATACACCCATCAAGGACGATGAGCACAAGCTCTAACGCGGACGCTAGCACTGATGCCTCTTTCGTTCCTTTTTCAGCGGTGCCAGTATCCTCAGTTGAACTATCCGCGATAGATATTGGTTTTGTGCCTAATGTCAAGGCAAGCTCCAAAGAATCGGGAGCCAGGAATCCCAGCCATTCTGGAGTGTTTTCGGATGCATGTACCAAAACGGTCAAGGTGCGTAGGAAGTGGGTCATAACCAGGGAGTTCAAAATCAGACCCGTTCCTGCGCCATGGTACTTAGTCCGGCCTTCATGATATGCTGTTCGCGCCTCTCGCGTTTGTTCGTCTCGAAGGAAAAGCCAGAATCGGTTAATTAGAGGAGCCACAAAATAATCGGCTGCGACCTCATTAAATGTCGTTTGTTTATGTGGGGAATTGCGCGCTGTGAGTGTCGATGAATCCACTTCGGATATACGTTTAGTTCGCTGAACCCTAAATCGCCGTTCGCGTACGATTTCGGGGACTTTGTCTTCTGTGGCCTCTTTACCTCTATCGATAGCTTGTCGTGTGATCCCGCTCAGAATCTGAGGCAACGTTGCGGACGAAGGTAGGTATTTTCTATGTAAAGGTCCTGGTAAACGCTTGCTAGGGAAAGATGTGGAATCACTGGAGAGACTAGTAGTTTGAGTAGGTAGAGAGGCCAACTCTCGAGCACCCAAGGCTAGAGCGTTGAGCATAACAAATCTTTGCTCAGTCGAGTATTGGTTTTTGAAAAACTCTTCAATTATACACCTATACACCATTGTCAGATATAATTATGGAAACGGTGATAACTCACGGTGCAGCCTTACGAGGGGAACACGCGACTAATGCATTCATTGCGTTCTGCCGCAATTCATTGAATCTGTCAAGGTTGTAGTTGTCTTGTAAGCCTGCCAGGCCATATGCCAAATTGACAGCATTTTCCTCTATTGGGTCTAAGGCCCCTTCCAAATCGACACGGAGGGATTACGAACCAAGTTCAGTCCCATAATCTTTCTTCTTTCGTATGAGTTCTTCTGCATGATTCAGAGCTACTTCGATCCTGTCCGCATCTTCAGAGGGATTATCCTTTGCCATCCCACCCATACTCCTCAGCATAGCTCCTAACTGAGCTAGATAAATCGGCCTTGGTATTTTCTTCTGGCCAACATTGAGGGACGGGTCTTTTTCGATTTCTTCCAGCTCCGATGGAGTTGGGGAGTTTGAACGCGAGGATGGGGTAGAATCATACCCTGTTATAGAATTGTCGGAGTCATACTCGTCAGATTTGATTGTAATGGCAGATTTTTTTTTGGGCTCTGAGTTCTCCGCTTGGGCAGTCCCAGACGAGATTACATTGTATAAGTTATCTTCTTCGTTCAACGCGCGCGCATCAGCATCCGCGTCACGGACCACCAGTAAGGCCCGCAGATTCCGTGCCCACAATTTGCCACTATCGTCTCCATCCCAATCCCTGAAGTCCAGATTTCTTCCTGCACGCTGTGCGGCGACTTCCGCGACCAACATGCCAAAATGGCGGATATTATTGTCCATACTGTTGATGTATACACTGATTCCATTTATAAAACTGGTGGAGAGAACCAAAGAGATTATTTCTGGAGACGAAGACGGGAAGTATGAAATGGTGAGAAGAAGAATTGAGGTCACATCTAAGAGCAGTTTCTGTCAGGCGAGTATCACAAAAGGGAGATGTAGTATTTACAACGATGACGGGAAAGTAGAGAATGTTTGATATGATCCGGATTTGACCAGAGTGAAACAACGTTTTCGAGAAGAAGATAGAGAACTACAAATGGCTCATTAGAATATTAAGCAACAACGATAGGCAGAACGAAGAACCCAACGTTTATTATCTGCCCACCAACAAACGAAAACACGACTCAGACTTTCTTGCCACTCGCGGCCAAGCATTACCGCAGAGACCGCCTGGCAAAGTTCAACGTCGTCGGCTTGAATAGGGCAAAGCCTACTCATGAAGAAGGCTTCGTGTTTTACGGAAACTCTTGCCAACAGAGAACCATCTGTACTAAATTCTGGAGACTTTAAACAGGTGAAGAGAGACGCTAGCACATGCTGCAATACGAAGGAAGACTCAAACCCTCGAAAGATACGCGACCACGATGCGGAATATGAATCCGTGTCATCTTGAGAAAGTCTTGATCGAATGACAGGGAGAGTCGCATTGAAAAAGGAAGGCTGGGAGTCTGAGTTGGGTGACTGTGGGGGAAAGACACCGAGCTTAACGAGCTTCGTGAGAAGATAATTTATTGAGGCTGAATGTTCTAAGCCACAATGAATAATTTGAATGTTGCGGATTCAGAGATTGGCATACCTTTAGAGGATGCCCATATTAAGCTCTCGCAACGAACAGATAAGTTATTGAAGTAGACTCCGTGCTCCAAAAAAGCGGGGACATTCAACTTTCTTGCCCCACAATAATTGCCTACTTTTGCAGGGACTGCTACGACATTCCGAATGCAGTCTTCCCACTTCTGATTTGACTTCGCTGAAGAGTCATTCAGAGAAAAGATGGCAGTGTGAAGCCTATCGACTGGGTATTCTTTAGACAAACGGGCCAATAGGCGAAGGGAGTGATCTGTGATGGGGAGTGAAACGAGGGTCGCATACGCGAGCACAGCGACTTCTCCGGCCATAGGGGAAGCAAATGAGAAAAGATCTGGACAGAAGTACTGGTCGAGAAGCGTCAAATCTCCCTGTTTCTCCAGTTCCAAATCCCAATTGGGTAGAACATGTTGAAGTAGAGCGCGCTGTAACAACGGAACATGAACAGAAAGTCTGATAGAGCCCGATGGTAGAGAATTAATATTGTAGCGCCGATAAACGGGTGGAAGGAGGGACAGACAGTCTAGAGGAGCGGCTATGAGAGACGAGAGAGTAGGATAATCGGATACAGGATGTTGTAGTTCGTGTATGAGGTTTCTTACTTCGGATTCAGAAGGAACGTCCATACCAGGCCCATGAGCATTAGGTCACAATCACGTTCGTTCACCGTCACTTACGTGTCACAATCACCCCTTTGTTCTAACTTGAAGACTACATACATACAAAGTTCAACGTTCAACGTTCAACGTGGACATCGAAAACCAAGCTGGCTTCGGTTTTAGCAATATATCTTAGATCTTGCCGGCCTTTATTTTATGTCTTTGTTACCAAACCGGCCCAGAGCCCGCAGCAGCTCAGCACGTCCCCAGTCCACTACTTCCAAAGAGAAAACGAAAAGCAATTTAGCATCTACTCCTCCCGACGTTATCGAGCTCACAGACTCAAGTGACGAGGACTGTGTCACTACGAAGAAATCGTCGCGCGACGTTACCCGATCTGGTCATACCCTACCTCGAACACAATCGACTCCGAAGCCACTTGGTACTTCGGCATCTGCGGAAAATATCCCTTCATCCTCCGCTCAACGAGAATCGAAAACGAAAATGTTCCCGCATTCCTTGCCAAGCGACGAAGAAAACGTTCCTCCGTCGCGAAATTCCAATTTGCCTTCCATTATCGAAGACTTCGTCGTCGTTGATCTGGTGCCACTCAAGCACCTCGAAGGTGACCATGTTGAAAAAAATCAACTCATGGAAATGCAGGCAGAGAAAAATGCTCAATTGTCAATGCTTTCTCAAGTGTTAGAGCTTGTTCCCGATGTGCAACCAGAGTATGCTGAGGAACTGATATTGCAGCATTCCACTACTCGTCAGGGTGAGGTCTTGGAGGCAGTCATTCACGCACTTTTCGAAAACCCAGCATATCCAAAGATTGACAAGAAAGGAAAGCGAAAGTCAACAGAACAGCATCACGATGAAGGAGGCCACAAAAAGCCCCGTTTAGACGAGCCGGATTATTCGCGGTTAGACCGAGAATACAAGGGTGGTGTTCACTATTCCGACTTGAGCATCGTTAGTAGTGTTGTCCTATCCTTTCGTGCGTTTAATGATTCCGTGGTTTTAGGAGCATCTCATGGTCGATTTTCCGGATATTCCTAAGCCTTACATACGGAAAATCCTTTATGCCAACAAGAGTCTGTATGCGCCTGCTCATCTGTATCTCCGTGAAGAACAGCAGCGTGGTCCACCTTTCGCCTATGTTCCGAAGAAGACACTCTACAAACCATCATCCAAAGGGAAACATCGAGCGTTAGAAGATGCTGAATTTGAACAGGAGCGGGCTTGGCTGTTAGAAAAACTGAAAGGAGATGATGTCAAGATGGATGGTGCTGTTGCTGAACGAGTCAACCAGCAAGAATACGAGGAATGTGGAGATGGTATAGAATGTGGATGCTGCTTCACAACATATCCATTTGTATGATACCTCTTCATCCTGCTCACATGTCCACTTATCGGTGTTTAGGACAAGATGATTCAATGCCCGGATGCACATCTTTTCTGCTCGGATTGTATGAGCTCTTATGCCGAAAACTTGCTAGGTGCACACAACATCAATATCATCTGCATGGATCAGTCGGAATGTAAGCTTCTGTTCCCAGTCTCAGAGCTTCGTCGGTTCCTTTCCGACAAGCTTCTGGAGCTATACGAACGCGTAAAGCAGAGGAAGGAGATCGAAATGGCTGGTTTGGAAGGGTTAGAAGAGTGTCCCTTCTGCGAATACAAGTGTGTCATCGAAAACCCGAATGAGAAGCTTTTTCGTTGTGGCAATGAGAAAACGTGTGGTGCAATCACTTGTCGACAATGTAAAAAAACGGTAAACGAATATCTTCTATCACCGTCTGCCTCATCTGATCATGACCATCAGGATCATCTCCCAAAAAGCTGTAAAGGTGATACACCTGCTATCCTTGCGATGATATACTTACCACCCTTCTCTGCAGAGATGGAAGAAGACAAAGTTCTTGACGGTCGCCATCTTATTGAGGAAGCGATGAGCCAGTCTCTTCTTGATTCTGTTTTTCAACTCGCTTAACGATCTGGTACAGCTCGTGCACTGATGAGAAATTGTCCTCATTGTGATAAATGTATGTCAATATTTCTTCCACAAACTCTCATTCTCATTCATTACTTGTCACTTTTCTATAGCCTTTGTCAAAGAAGAAGGAGTCAGATTTGATTTGACTCTCCCGGTTTAGATAGCTGATTGTTTTTCCCAGTGTAACAAAATGACATGTCCTCATTGCCACACCCTCTCATGTTATGTTTGCCGACAACAGGTAACAGGTTATGACCATTTTAATGTTCGTCTTCTCATTTTCGTCGTTCAAAATCCCATGTTCACTCTCTGATAGCAGGCTAATCCTAGAGCTCCCGGATCGAGCAGCAGCAAAAAATGTCCCTTATGGGAACCTGTTGAAAGCCGCCACGCCCAGGAGGTGAGCTCAATAAAAACACAAATGCAAGAGGTGGTAATTAACGAAATGAATTAGGTAAAGGCTGCTGCCGAAAAGGCATTAGAGGACTACAAGCGCGACAATCCAGACGTTAGTGAGACTGACATCAAGGTCGATGTTCCGAAATTCCCTGGGCATGTGCAAGCACCCAATGCGGCTGCTGATCCACTTGGATACGGTCTTCCTGGCATGCCCAGAAACAATCCTTACGCACCAATGGCAATGCAACCGCATCTTCAACATGTTCATAACATCCTACGCCATCGCGCCGCGCTTTACGCGGCGGCTCTTCCCCCAGCTCCAGACCCTCCACAACCTCCGGCCCCCGTTCGTGCTGTCAGAGTGCAGCCAAGAGGCCATAGGCACAGATGGCGTTGAACTTAAACAAATAGTTTTGATTCAAGTACGTTCATAAACATGTCTAACATATTCACCATCATATTTAATTGGACGTACTTGATATGAAACTTATTGTTCAACAGGTCATCAGTTTGTAGCTACTTAGAGCGATACGAAAAATTTGCACTACATATTTATGCTGCTGCAATGCTAGTAGTACTCCGGAGAATGGTAATAAGTTATTTCCAAACAAGTTTATTGTGACATAGGAGCCGACCTGGAGTTTACCGAGACAGACGAAAACTACTAGGCCGCCACTGCAGTTGCCTGAAAAATTCTTAGAAACAAAAGTAGCAAACTAAGGCCATACCCACCTTCTTAGTGGCAGGTTTCGGCCTCGCGGTTGCCTTCAAAGATGATTTGGGTTTATCAGAAGCTTGTGCCTTTGAGGATGCATTGCTTTTAGCCTTGGATGCCTTAGCAGCTGGTTTCTTGGCGGTGACCTGCAGAAAGAACATAGAATGGTCAATATCATCTCATCGATACTGACACAATTAGGTTGCCTACTTTTTTGATCGATACTTTCTTCGTATTGCTAGGCTTTCGTGCAGTTGTAGTACTCTTCTTGAGGTGTTTATCGGAGGGTGTGGCCCTGGGATGCGAATACTTTTTGGTGGCGCCATATTTCTTGGTAGTCGGGGCCTTGGTGGTGGGCAGTTTTAATCCAGCGGAGGCTCTAAAAGAAGCTGGTCTCTGTATGACCTTGGCCTTGGCAGAGGGAACCTTCTTGGAAATGCGGTGTCTGGCAGACAAAGCCTTCACTTTCGACAAAGGTTTTCTTGCAGCAGGAGTCGCATTCTAAGAGATAATTGGCAAACTGAGTAATATGCCACCAAGACTCAGAAGGTGCGCCAACCTCTTTTGCAGCGTCATGACGGACTTTGGGAGCCAGCTTGACTTTGCCCGAAGGACCTATATGTGCAATTGTGAGTCATGACTCAGATCAAAGGGCAGGGCACGCTGAACGGACCTTTGGGCAGAACAAAAATACCCTTCTCACTACCAGAGGTTATAGCACGATTGAGCTGGCTAGCTGTCGAAGGATTGACATCTATTCTATATTTGATTTCCACAAACTAGCAGATGATTGTACTACGTTCATTTATGCATAATAAAGCTGACTGACCTTCTTGATAGTGGGGCGCGAGACACCAGTACGAGCTTCTTCGGGATGAGTGACGATGCATTCTGGTAAACCAGAAATTCATCAGGGCAAGCGTTATAGTAGTTGTTGCCAGAAGCTTATATGGATCTACTACTGACCTTTTATCATATCGATCCATGTCGGATGAGCCGTAGGGTGCAATTTCCCGCCAGATGTTTTACTTTTGGTCGTGGAATTCTTCTTAGCAACAGCCATGTGGGATTGGAGTACGAGGAATTTAGAGGTTGAGAGGTACTTCCTGACGATGAGTAGCGTCGTTAGCGAGGGGGGAGGAAAGAATAACATTGACCTGGCCTTATACCACCTGGTACAGACCACACGTGATACTTTGCGCACAGACCTTTCATTCCCCCAGTGACATTGTAATGAATACCTTAGATAACATGCAGAGAGCGGGCAGCATAAGTGCGAGACAAGCATAGTTTGTAGAAATCCCGAGTAAAGTGAGGGACTAGACAAGGACAGCAGAAGCGAAGGGTCTTGGGCGGACGTAGTATTGAAATTGAAAAATCATCTTCATCGCAAGTGTCTGAATGCATCTGACAAGGAGGAAGCGAACATTACAGAGTAGAGGCCAGTAGTCCAAATGAGACGAGGGGCTACCTTTCTGAGCAGCATTGTTACTTTTACCATTTAGCGGGAGGTGGAAGAGACAGAAAGAGATTTTACGCACGGACCATGTTATCGATCATCTCGGCCAAAATGCCGGCGCCGTTCACCAGTCTCACACTAACGCTATTCAGTAGTATTCATGCTACACTTGAAACGAAAGGAGAAAGTCTTGTCGAAACCACAAGTTATCGCTCTTCGCCATTACTTGATTGAGATTCAAAATCACGATCACCGTCGCACCGTAACCAAAAGCTGCTTGTCCCTCCCCAACTCTCTCGCCCCTTCGCCAGATTTCCGCTGCAGAACACCAGAGTCGCCTTTGACGTGCATGTAATCTGGGCCCGGAGACATCACAGCACATCTTCTTGCATTGCATAATCTTCCGCTTCAATTTCCTAGGAACTAAACGACACACTATTCCGAAATTTCCAATACTTCGAAACGGCACCTTTACGGATTTAGCAGCCCTGCAGTATTCTCGACAGAGTGGCTATCTATATGATTTGATCTATCTTTCCCTTGTCAGTGAAACTTTTGTTTTCCTACAACGTGAAATCATGTAACAATCGAATGATTGACTGCTATTGAAAAGAAATCCAATCGTTCAATACAAACTTAAGAAAGACATGCATAAGTTTTTCCGTAATGCTCTTAGAAATAGCAGTGTGATGTACTTACTGGCGAATATGCTTTACCAGATTTGACCACTCTGAATATAAGCACTTGGATAGCTACGAGATCCATGACTAGTTCAACCAAAGGCTTCATACCCTGTCTCATTGTTTTTGAGGTTCTCTTCACTGTTCCTGTCATCATCGTTACCCTCTTCTTCATCATTACCCTCATCGCTTTGCCCTTCCTGTTGATCATGTTCGTCCTCCTCGTCCTCCTCCTCCCCCTCTATGTGATCTTCATATTCTTCGTCGGAATCATCATTGTCATATTCACTCGATGCTTCGTTATCAGAACCAACGTCTTCCTTGAAGAAGTCGTCAAGATTGCTGGCCCATTTTCGTCCATTGGTGGTTGCCAGCCCCGCCGAGGGAGAATTCCCTCTAATCGGGTGGAGAACCGTAGTTGCTGAGCCGGTACTAGATGACACCGATAGGACATTAGAAGCATGAGGAACGGGAGTATCATCCGGTGAATCTCGGAGTGTGGATTCAACCCCCTCCTCATGCCAATCAGGTAGAATCGTATCGCTGAGCGTAGTTTTACCGACAATGACACCAAGGGCTCCAACTATCATATTGGAATGTTCTGAAAAGTATATAGTATCAAGAAGTACTGAAAAGAAGAATTCTGTTCATACGTACCGGCATGTTCATCGTCTGTGACATTGGTTTTGCCATTGAAGAGAACGACTTTGACCTGCTCGCTTCGCAACACGACGCCGCCCCTCTCCTCAAACGGTGTTATTCCATCGTCAGGAGTCAGAACGGGTGATCCGACACCTGTAAGAAGTGAAGACAGCACACGCGCTCTGTCCCGAACATCATAATTGAGATCATAACGAGCCAGGGAAAAGATATATCGAGCTATAAGCCCCAAGGTCTGTTCAGCAGGGTTCAAAACCGATAGTTTAGCTGCAAGCGTGATGATTTGAAGTTTCACCAGTACATCCTGCGATTCTAGTATCAAATCCAGCCAAAAAGTGAATCTGGTGACAGACCTCTTTTGGAAACGTTTTCGCGGTTTTTCGTAATACATCAGGAGCCCACTCCGCTATTCCTGCGGGAGCACGACTAACTTGGTCGGAAGCACAATGCTGTCCCACAAGCCAGACAACACAGGCCCGAGCCTGAGGATGGCGTATGTCGTCAATTTTTCGTGCAAGATTGGAGATAATACTGAGTGAAGATTGAGAAGCATTGACTGCGTTTGCGCCCGATATCTGCGAAAGCTGGGTTTGGACCAGATATTTGAGGACGAGGATCGCGTTGCTGACAACAACATCTGCGAAAACAATGTGAATGAGCGAGGAACATTCACACCTCAAATGATCTGGAGATATCACCGTGGTTATTCTTAATCATTTCCGTAAGCGCCGCCAAACACGTCTGCATTGATTCTGGAACCATTTTGGCACATTTCCCAATGGCTGCGATACAGTCTGCCACAACTTGATCATTGGGGTCCTCAGTATATTCCTAAATAAATGTTAGCGCAAATTACTATTCGAGTAAATCAAACACACAATTAGCTCGCGGAAGATCGGTTGGTGATTTTCAAAGTTGACCAGACAAACGAGGAGTTGGATTTTCTCTGCTTTGGCTTGACGCGAGTCGTCCGAGAGCATGAAGAAGTGAACATAATGTGGGGAAAACAGCGACTGACTACGAAGTTAGTCGATGTAAATCACTATGCATAAACGACCACTTACAGCATTGATCCGAGCAAGAACGAGAATGTAGGACAAAGTAACGCGCTCAACTTCCTTTGAAATGTGGAGTAAACGAAGCAGAGGACGGACAACTTTGACATGCACAGAGGGAGGTCCGGCGTACCAAAAGACGCGTACTACAGCCAGTACTACGGCTGGATTGCGACTTTGAAGAAGAGGCTCCGCGGATGACAACAGCAGTTCTATATCATGATCGACTTCTTCTCCATCGGAGTTGATTATCGGTCTTGGAAGCATCGTCCGAGCGTACCGCAGAAGTAGATTGAGCAAGTCAATTTGGCCCCACTCATCTACTTCCACAAGCAGCTTACACAGGCGTCTGTATCTTTGATGAATGAGGTCCAGACGCGTGGGGCAAACGGCTTCAAATGCCACAGCGACACTGCCGATTGACAGAGGGGAGGTATCGTTCAACATCTTGGTTATAGTTTCGATTAGAGACGGCAGGTGACTGTCGTCTAGTCTGTGAAGGTAATTCAGCAGAGAAATCATGTCATATTTCATGTAACGCACTGGTAGCATTTCGGTATTGCAAGAGCAGCAACTTTTCTCACATAGGGACTGAAATCTGCAGCACATTTCTTGATCGCCAGCACGACTATATTTCCGACCATAGGAACTCTGATCCCGCTGAGCACGCGTAATGCCATGGCACGGATGAATGGATTACTGTCGTTCAAATCTTTCTGGAAGGTGTTGATTGAAAGCAGGGCTAAGTCTGGTTCCTGTTCCGCGTATCTTAGGACGTAGATATACACTAGTTTTCTTATTTCGAGGTTCTGGGAAGCTACATTCTTAACCACTTGGGCAAAGTACTCCGAAACGTTGCGACCTTTGGATATGAGCTGAGAAAAGGTCATTGGAATGTATGCTCCAATGTCGATAATGTGGCACTAACCGCTATCAATCTCTTCATGGCATCCAGCTTTTCTCTGTCACTACTTGAGTCGAGCTGCTTGCGGATGTTTCTACCCTTAGAGTCATCCGCCTCAAGATAAGAAACATTGGAGCGCGCCAGGTTCATCTCTCTTGTATGTTCAGATAATGACTCTTGTATACGCATCCCGAGTCGAGAGGCATTCTCGGTAATCGTGTTGAGATAGTCCACGGACATATGATGATGACAGCACAGGACGAGTATTGCCAAATTTGGAAATCGCCTCTTTGACTTCTCCCGTCATGGGACTCCTCTTTTCCCTCCCTCTTGCAGGCGTTCTTGGGTCAGTAGGTACATCATGCCTAGCGGGCCTTGCGTTTTGCTTCACCTCGACTGCAGGTATGGAATCTATATTAAGAAATTGACCCTTTCTCAATGAGCGATCGCTTAGCGTCCATGTTCTGCAAGTCCTGCAACTGCAATTCTTCTATTGCTACTCGTGTCGGCTTCGCCGTAAGCAGCGGGTAATACTATGATCTTTAAAGTCTCGAACTCTCGTATTCAGATTATATTCTGCATCAATTCCATGCTGGCGTGGTTAATGAGAACAGACTTCGCCATTAAACAGATCGAGAAATGGAGTTATGACTACATCAAGATGGATTGTGCTGGAGATAAATGTTATGGAGTTCTAGCGGTGTGTCTATTTCCTCATCAGATAGCCATGGAATTGACTCTTTTCCAGGTTCATCGTATCTGTTTCGCCTTGACGCTGTTCCACGCAATCCTGAGTTTGTCTTTGATTGGAGTCAAGGACACCAAGGACAAACGGGCCGCAATACAGAATGGGTGCGTCCAAATCTCGCCTAGGGCTTACTTCACCTCAATAGTACCTATAGGTGGTGGGGACCAAAGGTCCTGCTATGGCTGGTTCTACTGGTTCTATCCTGGTTCATCCCTAACCAATTCTTCATGTTCTGGGGCAACTACGTGACCCTCATCGGTGCAACCCTCTTCATCTTGCTCGGACTAATACTTCTTGTCGACTTTGCCCATTCGTGGTCAGAGACCTGTCTTGACAACTGGGAGAATGCTTCAGACGGCTCCAACCTTTGGCAATGGATTCTGATCGGATCCACTGCGCTCATGTATGTTTTTACAATCACCCTTACTGGAATACTTTATGGCTTCTTTGCCGGATCAGGTTGCACATTGAACCGTTTCTTCATTTCCTTTAATCTTGCCCTTTGCATCATCATCACCATAATGTGTGTTCACCCGGTCGTGCAGGAGCACAACCCTCGTTCTGGGCTAGCGCAGTCTGGCATGGTCGCGGCATACTGTACCTACCTCATAGTTAGTGCTATATCGAACCATGCGCACGAAAATTCATCGTGCAATCCACTCAGAAACGGAAGCACAACCGCTACAGGGACCCGTACGACTACCGTGATCCTTGGTGGCCTGTTTACATTTCTGGCAATCGCTTATTCCACAACCAGAGCTGCTACGAACAGCCGGGCACTTGTCGGGAAGAGGAAGAATGTTGGAGCCGTTCATCTCGAGGGACCAGATGAATTTGATGGTCATGCTGAAATGGGAGTTGTCAATACCCAGCCTAGCCGTACTGAATCTCCGAGATATCAGGCATTGCTAGCCGCAGTAGAGGCTGGGTACGTCCTTTGATCTAAACCAAATATTCGTAGTGTCACTCATGCCTGTACGGTATGATCATAGTGCTATCCCAGAATCTGCGCTTCATGAAGAAGAAGAGTCGGATGATGAAGATGAAGTCGTAGGCGATAATCGCGATGACGAACGCTCGGGGACCAGATACAACGTACGTTTTCTTGCATGATCACAACGGCTTGATGAGTCTCAGACAAGCATGTAGTACTCATGGTTCCATGTCATTTTCGTCATGGCGGCGATGTATGTTGCGGCGCTGCTAACGGACGCGTATGTTTTTACTTTTTCGTGCTTTCGTTCTTACTCAACTTCGTTATAAAGAAATGTTGTCTCCAAGAAACCTATCAATGGTCCAACTGACCCTAACAGTGATGTTTACATTGGTCAATCGGAAGTAGCAATGTGGATGCGTGTCGTCTCTAGCTGGATCTGTATACTTCTGTATATGTGGAGTTTGCTTGCCCCTGTTCTCATGCCTGACAGGTATGTAAAATTTTACTGTTTACAGTTTTGAAAAGTTGAAATTTACCATATTCAGGTTCAGCGATGTGTAGAGTCAAGAATACCTGGTCTTTTTACGTTCTATGGACATTTCAATCTCTCATACTATAATCATCACGTCACTCGTGCGACCCAAAGTTTTTTATGTTTGAGCACTATCACCGGCCCATGATGATGAAAACCGCTTCAGCTGCTCGTCATGTTCTAGGATCTCCCAAATTGGGCTACTCAACGCCAAATTAACATCAATGGCCCGTTTGTCTCCGCCTGTCTTCCCTTGCATCTCAGTCGGTAGAGTGTAAGCTAAACCATCCACTAGTGAGATTGACGTGAACGGTGTTGACACCAGGATCGGTTTCTGCCCATCTTCAAAGTCTGTTCCTTCATACATCTCGAACTTTGCCCACTGGCTAACCATGATGCTACCGTTACCGTATCGAAAACCTGAACGAATACGACGTTTGTCGGGCTGAGCAGTAATCCAACGAAGTGTGCTCTTTAAATGTTGCGCATCAGGCACTTCGTTGCGCATGAGATCATGAAGGTGTTTTGCAATTTGCCAGAGTGGGGCGTGAGCGAGAACATCGTGCGAAAGCGAGGTAAAAAGGCAGAGTAAAGCATTGGGAAAGTATAAGGTCGGGAGATCAGGGAATCTATTGCCGCGGAAATCGACGGGGGTCAAAAAATCTGGAGGGGACATTGCAGAAGGGTCATTTTCAAAATATTTCAAGCGAGCTCGGTAGACGCTTTGGTATAGGAGAGCTGATATGGCCTCGAAAGTCGATACCCAGGTATTTATTTCATTCGGATTCGTCGCAAGTGCCTTGAGGGCCTCGAGTTTAGCACCTGAAAAGCGGAGAATGCGGCCAACAACAGGCGTCTGAGGTTCACTAGCAGGGACCGTCATTGCCTCTGAAGGTAGTACTTCTGGTTCAACCACCAGCAACGATGGACGGAATGCAAGAGCTGCCTGCTTCTCATCCAATGTCATTTCAAGGTCTGACATGTAGGGCTGAAAGTGTGGCGGGTGACTAAGTGTTGGAATGCCAGCAGATTTAAGGCCGCGATAGAGCTCTGCTAGATCCCGCATGAACTGGAAGAAACCATGACCATCGCAATTAATATGGCGTAGGCGAACCCCGAGTGCTACGCTACCACACGCAAAGCGAGTGTGTTGCACGGTGAAGAGAGAATCCCGGCAGCTCCCCTCCAAAGACGCGTCGAAGGGGCCAAAGAGGGCCTTGCTACCACTGGGAAGGTCCATGAGTAATATCCGCCCTTGTGTAGATGAAAATGAATCGAGGTGCTCGCTACATTGGGCTACTAGAAGCTCAGCGCCGGCACCCAGACTAGTTACTTCATAGGTACCATCAGTCGCTATATGAAGACGGCCAGTAAGGAGTGGATAATAATCCAGCAAGAGTTCTAATGCTCGCTGTAGGTATTGCACCGGGATGGTCTCCGTGGAGCCGGATTGTTCGTAAACAAACACGACGGCAACAGGTATGAAGGGAGCGACCAGCTGGTCGAGCGGTCCAAGTTGAACTTTGGATAGATCCGAATAATGGTTCTTGTTAGCACACTGCAGTGTGTGGCGCTCAAGTACAACGACGGAAGAATGCGCAGAGGTTGCCGTACTAGTGTCCATAACAGAGTTTGGTGTAGATTGTTTTTCTGGGTTTCTTGGACTTGGATTCAGCAGGCTTTATCTGCCTTATTATATCCGGCATCTCAAGGATTGACTCAAGGACTCCAGGGACCGAAAGGAGATCCGTAAAAGAACAATTTCACGTCTGGTTTTGATCAACAAAGCTATGTAAACAAACAAAGAACAACGCGTCGCGCTCAAACGCGTTTTAGGGTACTCTCATCTTCATCTCCGTTTTTGCTTATCGTCTGAAAATCTGAAAATGAGTCAAGGTGATAATTCAGTTTATTCCTTGATTTTTACTCTGACTGCTACTCGAAAGGCGGCGGCTTCTACCCAAACTCATCTCCTTTCAATCAAAGCCAAGCCAGTCCTGGCGGTGCAAGCGGCGAAACCAAAGTGGGTATCTTTCAAAGTGATCATTGTACGTCCGAGTTGAGACTTCACCACAGAGATCTGAACTCTCGCATTCTGTGCGGCCTCTGACCCTTGCCCAAGTAATCAAAGCCCATCAAGCTCACACCGATGCAGAATGGACTCTTGAAGGGAACGAGGTTGGACAGGTGTGTAACGCGTTTATTATAGTGCTCACTGGACTTTCATGCATTGAAAAGGTCACTATCATTGGCCATGTCGTGAATGTCACAGAGCAAACCACCAACTTTCTTTATACCCTAGAGGATGGGACTGGTAAAGTCGAAGCGCGACGCTGGCGGGAACAAAATAGTGAAGAGGACGCGGATAAATGGGGCGATATACAGTGTGTAATACTTCCATCCGTTAAGTATCATTTACTCAAAAGGAAGTTGCAGAGTGAACCAGGTCATTCGCGTTACCGGACACATGAAGGCGTTTGGGAACAGAAAATATGTCAATGCAGTTAATATACGTCCTAGTGAAGATCCTCATGAAATATATTTTCATACAATGGAGGCGCTCACCGTCTCACTCTCGCTACACAATGGCATGGTACGCGTTATATTTCCTTTACCCGTACACCAAAGTCTCAACAATGAACAGCCTAATGGTCCTCCTATTGGACAGAAATCTCCTGGAAATGCTTCAGCTTACGCTGCTCAATCATCTGGAATGGCAAATGACGACATGGCGGAGTACAGGCATCTTCCTCATTTACAGCGTGAAATTATCAGAGCTCTTCTGGCACAACCAGAGCATGATGAGGGTGGAGTTCATGTCGGTGTCGTTGCAAAAGCTGTCCAAAAAGAGGGTGTAACAGGGGCTTCCATTAGGTATATATCTCTCTGTCCCTAGCTTTTGATCCATTTGACCCATGCATCTCTCAGTGATGCTTTAGATGCTTTAATGGACGCTGGTCAAATTTTCACCACTTCCGACGACGCTCATTTCCAGGTTTCTCGTTGAAAATGTGGTGATGATTGAAAACAGCTTGCTTTGTCTGAAATCATTGTACGTTCCATGTCATGTACAAATGTGCTTTATCTCTGTGTCTCTATATTGTAACTCGGCGCTCAGCCATGGTATTGCTAACTAGGCCAGTCCAATAACTCAAATAATAATGCAACCAAAACCGTCACATTTTTTGGCAAGTACACGTACTGAGCAGCGAAGTTGCAGTAGAGGAGAAATCAGGTGAGATGAAGTAACACCCTGTGTCAATGTTCAATAAAGCAGGAAGAGAGTCAAACTAGCCCTGAAAATGGCACAGAATTGTGTGCAGAGTCGATATACAAAAGTTCCCAGGAATAGCATCTGCAGGGGATGAGTATATAGATTTTTCGTTCAACCCAATCTGGGAAGTCATCTGCGAAGACTTCAACGGGTATATTTCTGTCCTAGGTAAACCGCATAGTTAGTTATTCCGGATAGTTTGCACACAAAGCAATTCTGTGCGCCACTGAGCCCGACCCCGCGTTGTTCGTTTTTCTCACACTCGAAAGTACTTGGGTCTTGGTTCTTTCTTCCTAAAATTTCCAACAGCTATAGCCGGCTGTATCTTCTGGAATGGCGCCCTCCATTTCGGACTTACTCGTCACAGACGATTTAACCATTCTGCTCGGTCTCATTGCAGGGACTGTGTTTCTTCTTCGTACCTTCTATCGTCCTCAACCGCTCGTTCACCCTATCCTTCTTGGCCGGCAAAGTGAGGTTGCAAAGGTCAGGAACCCTGGGGAAAGTGCAGTATACAGGAACTATGGAACTGGCTTGATGAATCGAGTAAGTTCGTACTTCAATATTGGCATATTTGTTCACCTAATTTCTGGCTGCTCTAGTTTCCTCTCAGGCCTCATAAAGACGTACAGGTTCTTACTGACCTTGTGCGCTCCGACATGGAAGCCCCACGTACTCTTTGGAACACCAAGGTGGCAGACTTGCCTCTTTGCGCACTATTCTTGTACTAAACGCATACAGATAACCAATGCTGCTCTTCAAGACCGTGTAGCTTCTTTCGGCACTGGTCTTCTCCGGCTGGCTGACCTTCAGAGTCAAGAATCTAATGTCTTGCTCTTGTTGAACGACTGTATTGGTACGCTTTTGACATCCACTCCACGCAAGCGCCTTAATCCTCTCTTACAGAGTTCCTCATCGCTGATCTGGCGTTGTCTTCGCATTCAATACCCTCCATGACTTTGGCAGCTGCAAACCTACTTTCCCCTGTTCTCGATACACATCCCCCGTCTGCCATCATCACGCACGCCGAATTCCTTTCTACCCTGTTGGAACTCATATATGACGCAGGCGAAGAGGGCCGGCACCACACCATCGTGGTTGTGGGTGAACCAAGCTCTCGTGTAATGGCCAGTGTTGCTAGCAAGGTCAAGGTTCTGCTTTGGACGGATGTGGAAAGGGAGGGTTTCAAGGTCCCAAAGATCATGACCCCACTACCAAGTGCGCTCCGAAATAAATGTTCTGGCTATGTGTTTACTTATAGGTACTGTTTGAAGAACCTTCGGATGTTTTCAGCGTCTCCTTCTTCGCGGATAACACAGGCCATGTTCAAGGAACTCAAATAACACACACGAATCTCACGGCAGGTGTTGCCGCAATCCATGCCCTTTTCCCCGTCTCGGCATTGCTTTCCTCCCTTGACACTATAGTATCTAGCCATTCGTTGGGCGGTACTTATGGTCGTGCTGTTGCATACGCTGCTATCTTCGAGGGTACCTCTTTTGCCACCACGGAAAGCTCCAAACTCTTCCGTGTCGATGAAGGTATGTTTATGTCTAAATATATTTGACAAGGATTAAACGGTATGCTTAGGGACCGTAAAGCAGGACGTCGTCGATGTCCTTTCCGCCCAGCTGTACTCTATCCCATCTGCTACGGTCCTTTTCCTCAAGCCAACTCATCTAGACGCTCTTGTGGATGCTATTCTGAGAGAAGCAAAGAAAAGCTTCCTTCTAAATGCGTTCGCTTGGAGACATAAAATTTCCGGAATCAGTGAAGGGTTTGTGAGCAGAGATACATTGTGGGACCGTCTAGTTTATGATGCTGCGAGGGCAAATGTCATCGGTGAAGGTGCTGGGACTGTACGGGCGGTTATAGTAGGCGGAGGTCCGTCATTCTTCTCTTTACTTCCGTGGACAGAAATGGTGACTAAGTATGCACAGGTTTGCTACCTGCGAATCTCCTCACCCCTGCTCGAGTAGCACTCTCATGCCCCATTATCAACACACTGACGCATCCTGCCGTGGTGGGGCCAGTGTTTGCTTTACATGCTCTCGACCTGCAAGATTTCTCAACACTTGAGGAAGACTCAGCTAAATCGTTCGCTCCTGTTGGTCCACCTACTGTGTCGATCGAGGCTAAATTGCTTGGCGTCGATGACTCTGCGGTAGAGGATGGAGCTGATCCCAGCGGTACGCTAGTTGTGCGGGGTCCACCAGTGACGAAACAACTTTCTGGTGAGGAGCTGGAAACTCCCAGCGGCTATGTCAATATCCGAACCGGGGAAAGTGTATCAAGTGGCAATGGGGATGACGAAGATGGATGGACCAATTTGGGCGTCAAAATCCGGGTGCTAACCAATGGAGCGTTCCGCGTTGTTGTGTAGAGGTATTTCTCAAAAGCCCTTAAAATTTGAAATAGTCGATAGCAATGGACTGTGGTATAGACGGTATTGTATAAATTTACTCTTCAGAATGCACACTATGTATCTGCGTTTCCCAACAGCCTGAATTGTCAAGAATCTTAGTCTAGTCTTCTTTTGGCGTGTCCATCTTTGCCTCAAGTTCGAGACTTCCCAAATATCAGTGACCTTTTGTGTATTTCTGCATATGCATGACTTGCCCCGTTCCGCGTTTTGATTTCATCGAGTCTACTACGGTCTCTCGCGTCCTCGAAGTGAAAGACATTATTTGTAGTTAACCATTTCACATCTG
The DNA here is from genome assembly GCF_021015755.1 of Lentinula edodes. NCBI lineage: Eukaryota > Fungi > Basidiomycota > Agaricomycetes > Agaricales > Omphalotaceae > Lentinula > Lentinula edodes. Next base: position 479,914 of record NW_025764315.1, read on the forward strand.
AGTTATGGGCCCAAAGGACTTAGCTAGTAACTGGACATAGTCTGATTATGGTAAGGTAGTGTAGTGTAAGGTCTCTGTAGTATGCTCTGAGTGAAAAACAGGAACGGGCCAGGTGATGCATTCACCTTATATAGACGGCGCATTGTGGCTGTGCGTCTAAAAACGTGTTGAACATAATCAACGGAGACAGATCACCTGACTGGCGCGACGCGACCCGTGACTCAGTCAGTATAAATTCTCAGGGGTTGACACTTATCTCGAGCTCTTTTAACTCTTTCCGCCACACCCATCACTTTGTCCCTACTCCACCGTCCCCACCTTGCATCATTCTATTCGCCCATAAGATCTTCAAATATAAATCGACCTCATCTCCTAGCCTAGGATGTCCGCCTCCGTATCTCCCACCAAGTCTAACCCTACCTCTCCCGCCAAATCGACCGGGAAGCCTGCCTCCTCTGCTGCGGCTAAACCCGCCTCAAAGGCGAGCGGTCCTAAAAGGGCTGTAACTACGAAAAAGGTATCTGCAACTCGTAAGGCGACGACCAGTAATAAGCCAAAAGTCGCTGCTACTAAAAGCAAGGCTATCTCTAACTCTGCCCCTAAACCCTCGTGGAAGGAGATCATCAAGGTACACCTTGTGTGCTCAACGTTTTGATTGATACATATTCACGATGCCGGTTTTAGGAATGCATCCTTCTTCACAAGGACGAGGCCCGCCAGGGTGTCTCTCGTACTACCATCAAGAAGGTTTGATTGAATACATTTCACACAGAATATGTGATTGAACACCTTACAGTATGCTGAAGAGACCTACAAGCTCGAGATGAACGCCTCTCATCTCTCCCAGCTTAACCGCGCCATTACCAACGGAGCCGAAAGTGGCATGTTTGTCTTACCCAAGGGTCAGTGGCACCTTGACTTAACGGACGAAATGGTTTCCGACATTTTCTTTCCTGTAATTTAGGTCCATCAGGAAAAGTGAAGCTTCCACCCAAGACCAGCAAAACTACTGATGATTCGAAAGAGGTTCGTCATTGTCCTCTCTAATATTAGCTGCTTCTTACTGCGCTCTTGACAGAATGCTAAGCCTCCTTCTAAGACTTCGGGAGCGAAGGCTCCCGCTAAGAAGGCCGCAGTCAAGAAAACATCTGCACCCGTATCGAAGAAGGTTGTAACCAAACCTACCACTACCAAGCCCATTGCGAAGAAAGCAACCGCGAAGCCTGCTGCTAAGAAAGTTCTTGCTGGTAAACCAAAGGCTATCCCCACCACCAAGAAGACAGCAACTGCTACGAAGCGTGCGTCAGCCAAAAAGGCCGCTACCGGGACCACCGCTGTTTCCAAAGCCAAGGTAAAATCAAATATAACCATAGGGATCACTCAGTACTGATCATCCTTTAGGCTGCTGCAAAGAAGCCCGTTGCTAAGAAGGCGGCGACTATGACGAAGAAACCAACAACTTCCAGGACCCGCACTAGCAAGGCGACCAAGGCTTAAGTTCTAGACAGTGAGTCTTATATCGCTCATTCACTGCTATCTAACATCTACTTGTGTATCCAGGTCTGGCTCTCTTTTCACACAGTATTACTTGCGCTATTTATCCCATTCAACACTTTCTTCCATCGTCCATGTTCCTTATGACTCGTTCTGTTCTTGTGAGTAGTAACACTATTACATTGTTTGTACTATTATTCTGTCTGTTTCTTACTCCATCTATCCTACTCTTTCACTCCCGTTATCCTTTTTAGGAACAGGTATTTCGCGAAAGTTGTACATTCGTACAAAGCTTTTAGATGTCTTGTGGGAGAGACCGTGGCTATGTTCCTTCCCCTAGTACATCATGTATGTCATATGAGATTTCATTTCTCCTATCTGATGCGATGATTGACATGCGAGTAAATGCCTGCGAACCATAGCTTCCCTAAGCTTCCTCGATTAGTACAGGTCTTTGAGAGGCCCTAATGTTCTAGTATATTGGAGAGTTCGCGTCGAGACAAACTGAACGGTGCTTTCTGGTGATTATTTCAGTGGCTTCGCTCGTAGAGAGTACACTCGAGTGGTCGGTTTCTTTCAATTTCCTCCCAACGCGGGGATCACATTACATGCGGTTCTTTTATGCAATTGAGAAGGTCCTTCTACAACCTAAGTGTTGGATTTATGTCTTCATTTGGAAATTGTAACGACAGCACTTTATGAGCCGATATATAACAGTGAGCATCGTCCAGTGGGTGACCTCTCTTGACAACCGGCCCAATATCTCCAATATCCCGTCGTATTTATGAACCGGATTTTTCAAAATATCAAAACGGAAGAGCGGCGTACGTCTACCAGAAGAGTGAACTTCTCCTTACTGCTCCTGATCAGTTGAAGTCCAGAGATAATAGTTGAATTGATCCAACTTTCACCGATTTCTTGATTTCTTTCTTTCCCTTTGTACTTGGCCTTTGTACTAGTACTGCAGCGCACAGCAACAGCATAATACTCTTGATGACGTTTAACAAAAAGCGTCATTCATATGATTCAAATGCCGGGTCGGCAATCAGCGAAGATATTGAGTAATTCAAATAACTCAGCGGTCCTCGGGGTCTAAAGAGACCCCAATGCGGATAAATGAATGAAGGATGAATCTAAAAGGTCGATCAAGTCTAGAAAGTTTGAATTTTTGATTTCAACTTGTTTCCCTCCCCCCATCTTTCCCTCCGTTTTCCGTTCCTTGGTGAATGGAGCCCCAGCATATAGTCACGAGAACCCGCACAATCAAGCCCTCTGTACGCCTTAGACAGAGCCCTGACCCCTCCAAAACACGCCCAGCTACTACAGAATACCCTATATTTCCTCTGCCACACGTTGCTCTACACCCTGATGACTCTGCAAGCAAGGTCTTGCTCGCCATAGGGAGAAGTTTCATGTCGGTCGATAATAAAGCAATGACAATCAAGGACTTGTCAGAGATGACCATGACTATGGGTTACAATTGCCTAAAGTGCGTGAATCAACTAATTTCACCTGTTCACTTGTTGATATCGTCACAGTGTCTCCGCTGCGTCTCAAGCAATCACGACTTATATTCGAGCTCATCTACAACGCTGCGAAGTACAACAAGATCAACCATTACTGCTTAAACATGTGCTCTCAGGCACTGCAGCTGACGATGACTTATTGCCCGCCTTGTATTCGACATGTGGTGGCGCATCCTCGTCGACTGAGTCTCGAGCCACTAATTTTCGGCGAGGGACTGTCGTTTGGTACTTAAGTCGATCCACAGGCGCGCCATGTCCTTTTGCCCGTGCTGGCATTCGACTTTGCGATTACGTGGACCTTGGCGCGTCTCAGACTACGCTCAAGAAGCACATAGATCCTCAGCAGTGTGGGCAGAAACGAAAGCGTCGATCAACTAGGGAATGTGTTCTGAAGAACTCGGCTCTTCTAGAGCAGTCACGTGAATCGACTCGCTCATTGTCACCGCTCTCCTCCATCGTCGATAGCGAAGTTAGTGAAGACTCGGATGTATCCCCAGACATTGACGAGCCACCTCCAGTCAAGGTCAAACTTACACTCAAACTCCCTCCGCTAACACGTGTTAGGATGGAGGCCGCGCTGGCTAAATCACCTCAAGAAAGTCCAGTCTCTTACCGTCGTTCACCGTCGGTGCCTTACTCCGTCGCTTCTATCGCATCGCCACCACCAGAATCTGATAATGAAGAGGAGGATAGTGGTAGCGATGATGATAATGATAATGGGTCATCAACAGGAAGGGAAATCGATATTTCAATGGATGTCGACGATACATCAGTTGATGAGGAAATACTGCCTGAAGACCTTGATGATGACGAGGCTCAATTTTCTGACGAGTGGGACGACGACAATGATGAGGAGGTTAGCACCACCTGGGAGTCTCCTGGTCCTCGCTCCCCGTCAGCTCAGCCACCCGCTTTTAGAGTTAAAGAAGAGCCGCGGGACGTGCAAGGATTATTGGATCAATGGGAATATGATTTGGATCTGAAAGAGCCGCTTGTGAAATCAGAGGATGCTTCTCTTCCAACATGGGATTGGGATTGGGAATCTGGTTACCACAGTTACATTGCTCCTTCTTCCTCTCCTTCTAATAATTCATCTGCTTCCATGTCTCCAATACAGTCTCGGATCAAACAAGAAGATGAGTTTGATCTCTCCCTCTCTTTCTCTGGACCAGCATTTACCAATTGGAGGCAATCTGCTACACTCTCGCCCACCACCCCATTTGGTTTTACCTTTGGTGACGAGTCTGATGTGTTTCCTATATCGCCTTCTGCTTTCCCTATATCGCCTGCATCTCCTACCCCAGATTATAGAACTCTCCGGCCACGTGCACGTACTGTTCCTTCACTATCCTTAGGCGGATTTTTGCCTGGACAGACTCCAGAAACTCCATCTCGACCCACGGATCCTCCAATTACTCACAGCCTCTCATCGTTAGTCCATTCGTTTTCATTGAATCCTCTGGATGACTGCTCTCCGCTTACGACATTTGTCTTTGACCGGCTCTCCTCGGAACCTGAAGAAACTGAATCTGCTTCGGAGCTATCTACGGCCAAAGAACAACCTCCACCGTGTATCTCCCCTAACGACATCCGTATTGGCTTGAACGCACCAGAATCTGTTGTAGTGAACACATGCGAACCATGTCTCCCCCAGATCGTCGCAACGCATGTAGAAGGTATGTTTGTTTTCAGCTATACGAAGATTTAAATTCATTCACATGCATCCTGTGTATAGGTATTGCTGTTTATCAATCATCCCTGGGACCGCATACCCTGCTCAGACGCATCGATACCGACTTTGTCAATCTCACACCGATAATCAAATATGCTCAAACTCCGTATCCTATATCTGCTATATCGGGCGCTACGACAGTCACTAAAGGCAGACAGGAAGTTCAAGGTGTCTGGGTTCCTCTCGAGGCTATGCGACTCTATGCACAGGATTGTATAACGAACAGGCCATCAACTTCTTCCCCGGATCCTGTTGCCATCCTTGATATCTTTCTTTCTGATTCACTCGTTGAGCGTTTCCCGACCGCTCTTCGGGAATTCGTGCGAACCACCAGGGCTAACCTGACTAATAATGGCACAGTGGGAAAACAGTTTGGTAAGAGCTTTGGTGGTGACAGCGCTTCGTCGGCGTCTCCCTCTGGAACCCCCAATCCTACGGTGATGGCCGCTGCGGCTGCAAAGGACCGAATGCCCATCCACGAACAACCATTTTTCCCTCCTTTGCTGTCATGTGGTATATCCATATCAACACCCCCATCAGTAGAGGTTCCTCTCAGTGCCACTGAGGAGAAAATATTTGACGAGTTCTGCGTCAATCTAGAATGGGAAAAAGCGGAGGAGGGATTTGACTGTCTAATGGATATTGAAGACGCTCTTCGAACCGCTCTGCCACTCATGCGTACGCCTGAACGGTCCACGAGAACTCGTTCTCGTGCTCGACAGGTTTCCTTCTCTCCGTCCTCGTCTCCGCTCTCTTCTTGTCCTCCCTCGCCTGTGCTCGACAACACCGAAACACACTCATCCGCGAAACTTGTTACCACGACTGGGCCACAGGTTGACGCCACTACTTCTTCGCCCTCGTCTAGCTCTTTGAGAAGGTCGAAGAGAGTAGCTGACGCATTGGCTGCTAAATCGAACGTGAGGACTCGGTCCTGCAAACGACGGTCGAAGAACCTTTCTTGATAGCGTCGAAGTTGGTTTGCTGACAGGTACCAATTCCCCTTTCCGTCGATTTTCTTTTTCTCTGTCTCTCTTCTCTCGATGTGTTAATACTGCTATCGTACGTTAAGTCCTCTTTGAATGATTGGGAAATAGAATTTTACTCGTTACACGTACCTTGTATCAGATAGTTCGGGTCCTCCCTTTTATGTTTTTCTACCTACGCTGTTTTACTACTTACCTGTGTGTCTAGCTTGTCTTGTCTTCGTGCCTTCTGTCTCTCGCCTTTATTGAGTGGTTCTTCCACCCACGCCCACTCCGATTCGTTTTCTTCGTACCCACCCGGAGGAGTGTTCTTCGTATGCCGCTTTCCCCAACTGTCGCCAGAACCCAGGGGACTCTGGAAGTAACAAGTACTCATACAACTCGTTTTAGTGCGCCTCCCTTTTTTCATGCTAAATTCTCCTCGTTCACGGTATGGTACTGATGAAGTATAACTCTTTACTCACAACACAACGTGTACCTACATAGGTGCATTTTAACCACTTACATACATAATGCAGTTATGCTTTACATCGATAATATGAGTGGGATTGCAACCTTTGATTCTTTTATTAGCTCCAAACTTTGCAAGTCATAATCTGCAGCAAGTCAGTAAGTCTGCGTTGTACTCGCAGTGGTGGTTTCGACCTAATATCGATCTATCACTCATGCCCAAACAACCAACGCAATGTCGTTCATATATATATATTGATAATTTAGTTGAACAATTTGTAGGAGAATGAAAGTCTGGCCCCATAACGCTCCCCTACGGTACAACCTCTCCAACTTCATCTCTCGTTAAATGAACCCTCCGCTCTACCCTCTCCCAGATTTTGGCGCTCCACGTCTCTGTCTCATTGCTTATTCTCGCACGAAATAATGCAAAGATGCGAGGCTCGAGTGCCGAAAGAGTCAAAATAGTCATCAGGAGACTAAGGAAACCGACATTCGAAAGAATTTCCTGGATTGTGGATAGACATAAGTAACGAGCACGGGTTGAAGATGAACCCGTTGACAAAGGGCCCGGGTAAAGTGAGTCCAGAAAATGTGTTGCTGGAATGCGTAGCAAGCGAGTCAATGTGCAACTCTCTGTTTCCTGTTCACATGTAGAATTGATTTGCGGGCCAAAAGAAGCTTGTGACAGTGTTACAAGAGATGATGGCATGGCCCAAAGGCGAAGACGTTGAGCTAGAGAGGGAGTCCCAAAGGGGCTTCTTGGAGAAAGAGCTCCGTTGAAAACATCTAGAAACAATTCTGGATCATTGACCACAAACAACACGTCATTTGGGCCTCGGTTGCTATTAAGGATCCTAGAGTATGAGAAACCAGGAGGATCGACGATGCCTCCAGCAAGAAGTATCATCCCAGCACTTGGCGCTGTAAGAAGAAGCTCAAAGAATTCTGGCGCCAGTGGTGTTATTCGAAGAATCCTCGTACCGCGACCAACCGCGTTATGAGTCTCGGAGCCTTTTCCGTTGATGGAAGTCGAGGTGGAACCAGGAAGAAACCACTCTTCCGTGTCGATGTCTGGCCCAATTAAGACTACAGCAAGTTCTGCGCTCTGATCTACTTGAGTGCGGAGGAACGCTCTCACATATTCCTTAGCCCAAGAGCCTAGAACACCAGGCTGACGACGGCGGGTAGTGAAACCTGCACCGGAAGCCGGATAAATTTGAATTTCGGAGTTCACGGAATTTTTGGACGAAAGGGCAAAGGAAGGTGGAGGGAGAAACGGCTCTGGCCTTATATACACCTTCAGATCAGATTTTTCATCCCCCCTTCTATAGTGCAGTATACCAGCTTGGTAAAGAATTCTCGGCATGCTCATGAATAGTTCCAATGGATATGACACTAGGGTGAAGAGCAGGTTTCGAGCGGAAGGGAGGGGCAAAGCATTTGTTGCTCGTAGAGTAGCAATTAATTTCGTTTGACCTGGCAATTCAGATTGATCTGCCTCGATATTAGGTTCGCGTAGTTGGATGCTGATCACTGGTTTAGGGTTCCCTTCTATTCCTCTATCTGCGTCGGGAAACTGAGGAAGTTTAATAGACACAGTGTACCAACCTTTACGGTCGTTAAATGGGGAGACATGAAATGCTCGAGGGAACGTCCATTGGTGATCGTACATGCGTTTGGGGGAAGAGTCTTCTTCGATGCCGGGACGCATGAAGTAAACGTGACCTTCACCGAATGTGTTGTGGACTTCGAACAGTACAAGCCTGAGTTCTCTGTTCCCCCTTTCGTCTTCAGATCTGAAGACAGAGGAAGGGGTAGCGATTGAGTAAATGAGGTATACCGTCAACGGATTGATTCCCTCGAATCCGAGATAGCTAGGCATTGACAGAATCCATATCTCACTTGTCCCGTCCAAAACATCTCCACAGCCTCCTTGCTGTAGAATAGCACCAACTTTATCTCTGAATCCCATCTTTCCAATTCCGGAAGAGGGTAAAAGATATCCATCAGAGCTCAAAGAGCACAGCGACCGCCAACGTTTGTTGTAACCAAACAGGAGAGGGGTATCCAACTTGTTGTCTTCTAGAGCAGATATCTCGACGAATACAGCGATAGTAGTGTATTTGAAGGTGTATAGAAAAGGAATGAACCGTGTATGAGAGACAGCATTGGTCAAAATATAGCCCTTTGGATGATTATAGGACATGGCCAATAAATACAGGGGTCATTACATGTACAGGGCCAATAGAATTTCATAGCCCATGGGAAAAAATCACATTTTGAATGGTCGATTTCTCCGCGTTCTCCGCCGATGTGCGAAAATTTGCCTGCCGAAATTCACAGTCCGACAAGACACTCATCAACACTTTGCTCCTTGGTGGGAGCTTCTGCTCAACGTACTAATTTCCAGTATTATCTTCTGGCCTACAATAGCTGTTGGGGCACTTCTTGTCTATCTCCTCGAAACATTCACTGTCTTTGGAGCTCCTTCACGACCCAGGCCACGTCTACCGTATACCACTCGACGTTATCCGCCTTTTTTCCTTGACGGTCTTTGGATATCAGACGAGCAAGCTAGAGCCTTCACACCCACATTCGTAATCCCTAATCTTCTTCACTGAAAAATCATATAATGTCTTTATCCACTTCTGACAACAACGGCTCCTATACGAGAGTGCCTCCTTCTGGAAAGACACCGCCGCCAGCTCCTTCCGCTGCTTTTGCGAAAAGGTTCGCAATTTTTCTTTTTTTTTTGCCAGGTTCAATCCTTTGATTTTGCTTCTAGAGCGCGTGAGCTTCAGGCAGAGCAGACTATAAATGCAAGATATAGACCGCCTGCTCTGCGCGCCATTGCATCTGGTGGCTCTCCTCCAAACGACGCATCTCCTACTGTCACAACTCCAGGCGATGGTAGTACTTTGCCACCTACTAATTACCCAGCGGGCTTTAGAAGGGCTAGGGCCGGCACCCTTCCTTCCAACGTCCAGCTTGCCGCACAGCGTTTCGCTGCTGCCTCCAGTACGCTTGGCAGCACCCCTGCTTCCACTGAATCCCTTCTGGAGCAGTCTCAGCGACCTTCTGTCACGCCTTCCGCCAATCTTGCACCCTCCCGGCCGAATTTACGTCACTCCAACACTGCGGTCACTTCCTCTGCCTCAGTCAATCGACTTAGATCCGAGTCTTTGACTCTTCCTGCTGCTGGGTTGTCTAATAATCCTTTTAGCCACTCACTCTTCTCATCCTCGTGGCTTTCAGGCAATGGTTCAGGAAACGGATACCCCGTTCTCGAGGAAATGCGATCTATGACTTCCGCCGAGGTCGATGACTTTGATGTTCATACACTTGATTATCTCGGTCTAGATGACACCATACGTCCTCCAGCTACCATCTCCGAGCTTCGTACACAGGCTCAGGCTGCTATTGCTGGAAACCTTGCTGGAAACCCCTCTCGGTTACGAGCCAGCACTGTGTCTAACCCTTACCGATCCAGGCCTTCCATTGCGGGCTCGCTTTTTTCTCCAGCCCCCCCAGCCGAGGAGGAGGAGTATGACGCTTACGATGATCAAGCTTTTTCGCGTCAGCGTCTGAGCACTTACGAAACTTCGAGCTCCGATAATTATTCGCCAGCCTCGTACGTAGCCAAAGGTTTCAAGCAAAGTGGGGATCTTCTTTCTGCACCTACTCGACCCCGTGCCATCTCTGTAGGCAATCTTGAAGAGCCTACACGTACGTTTCAGAGACGTGCCACTGTTGTTGACGCTCATCCATACATCAATGAACTCACTCAACAGAGTTCTGGTATGAGTGTCATGTCTAATAATTTGGGCACTCCTGGCATTCTGCAAAGTTCGGATAAATTAGGCTCGGTCCGTGGTGGAACATCCGTTCATTTCCCTAATGGTGAGACCCCTAGCAGAGCTTCAGCGTATTTACTTGCTCCCGGTGCTACTAATCGCTCTCTGTCACCTAAGTCTGAGGGTCCATCGTCACAAATACAAACTCCTACTCGTTCCCTTTGGATTGGAAACCTTGACAATGCTGTGACCAGCGAACAGTTGATTCACGTTTTTGCGCCCTACGGCGCCATTGAAAGCTTGAGGCTTTTGCCGGAGAAGGTCAGTTTCGTTAATCAAATTTTTAACTGGAACGAATCTCATAATATCTCAGGAGTGTGGATTCGTCAACTTTGTTGACCAAGCTGATGCCATTCGGGCAAAGGACGATGTCTTGAACCGGTTGGGAGGGAATATTGGCATGCCGAACGGGCAAACTGTACGCATCGGCTTTGGAAAGGCTGACAGTGCCCCTGTAGCTCCTGCAAAAGGAAATCCTTCTACCCCAGGGCCACTCTCACCTGGAGTCTCCTCCGCAAAGTCTCTCAGTGCGTCTGCCACACCTGGGGGCATCGACGCGCAACTTCAGTCAACTCCTACTAGAGCACTCTGGATCGGCTCCATTCCTTCCACAACCACACCTGCAACCATCCTCAGCGTGTTTAGCCCGTACGGTCCTATCGAGTCAGCGAGAGTTTTGACGCATAAAAATTGCGGTTTCAGTCAGTATTACCATACCTCGTCGCTTCTTTCCTTCGGCTCATACTCAATCTCTTTTCAGTTAACTTTGAACGTCTTGACGATGCCGTTCGGGCACGTAAAGCGTTGAATGGTCGCGACGTCCTGGGAAGTGATGTTGGAGCCATTCGAATTGGTTTCGCCAAAGTTCCTGTCAAGAATGGTCAGGATGGCACTGGCGCAGAGGACATCCCGGGTCCTGTCCAAGGAATCGGCAATTTGAGTGTTGGAGCAACAATCCACGCTCTCCGCGCCGTCAAGGGTGCAATCACGATTCCCGCCGACCAACAGGTCCTCAGCGGCGCTGTCGAAAATTATAGATCCAACTTGTTGCTCAGTATGATTGGGTCGGGCATCCATGACGCGTCGTTTGCTCCAGATGGTCTTGCGAAGCCTCCTGGATGGGTTCCAGCAGTAACTGAGCAGCAGATGATCATGAAGGAACTGAGTGTTGGTAGTGCTGACGCGGAAGCGGATATCGCAGCTCTTGCAGGTTTGTGGGTTTCCATTTGTAATATTATCTCATGTTAATGTTCCTTGCAGACTTCAGACCGCCTACCATGTACTATACGACTATTCCGCTCGTGTCAGATCGGCCGCATAACAGACGTTGGGATGCCTCCAAGCTTCGTGACTTGCGCAAGCGACTGGACTCGGGAACCATGACTGCTGAGGAGGTCGATACTGTTGCGGGTGACTTCCTCGACGGTGAAATCGTCGATCTGGCTTCTGACTGGCTTGGCAACACGGTAGGTATCCCCTTAAATTGAAGTTCACAACTCGGTATCTAAATACTTTTCAGGTTGTCCAAAAACTATTCGAGAGATGCTCTCCCGGACCCAAGTTCGCCATGTTGGAACGCATTTGTCCCAGTCTGGCTATGATAGGAATCCATAAGAACGGGACATGGGCGGCGCAGAAGATCATTGAGTGTGTTGCCACTCCGGAAGAAATTGGACTGGTTGCCCAGAACCTTAGACCATATGCACCACCACTTCTGTTGGATCAGTTTGGAAACTATGTCGTCCAGTGCTGCCTCCGTTTTGGCGCTCCGGCCAATGACTTCATTTTCGACGCCATTGTCGATCGTATGTGGGAGGTTGCCCAAGGTCGTTTCGGTGCTCGTAGCATGCGTGCATGCCTTGAGAGTCCTCATATTACTCTTAGCCAGCAACGTCGCATAGCCACTGCAGTCATCCTGAACTCCATTCCTTTGGCTACAAACCCTAATGGTGCCCTTTTACTCACTTGGCTCCTCGATACGTCTGGGTTCCCTTCACGTTACAACCTCCTTGCGCCTCGTTTTACACCTCATCTCTCGCACCTCTGTACCCACAAACTGGCTTCGTTGACCGTTTTGAGGATTGTCAATCAAAAAATTGAACCGGAGGCTTCGCGGCAGATTGTCGAAGCGTTATTTGCCTCATCGGGTGACCATGTCCTCACAGACGTGCTCGGTGACCAAGTCAATGGCGTAGCCGTCGTCCACAAAATATTGACCAGTCCTTTCCTTGACCCCATGGATAAAGCAGTTTATATGGAAGCTACGAAACGCGTCCTCATCGAGCTGAAGGTTATTGCCACCCAGGCATACCGCCGTTTGATTGAAGAAGTTGGTCTTCCCATCCCCAATTATCAGCCCACTTATACGAATAGTGTTCCTGTAAGTGGGAAAGGCAAGAACTCCCAGAACTCGTATGTCCCAGGTCTTCCACAAGGCTATCCTTCCAATGATCAGGGACTGGCTTCGATGATGGCGGCGTTGCAAATGGGCGGCCAGAATCCTCAGGCTGGACCTCCTCAGCTACACATTGACCCGACATACGAGGTGGCCGGTGGGAGACCTCAGGCGAATCCTCAGAATGTCTACAATCCTGGAAATGATCATTATAACTCGTATGGCATGCGCCAACCTGAAATGACAAGCCCTCGCGGTTCAATTCGTCGTACCGGTAGCCTTCCGGCTGCGGGAACCAACCCTCAAAATGGACAGTATAGCACCCAGAATGGACAGTATGGTGCCCAGTCGCCTAGTTTAACGCAAGGCGGTACGATGCTCCAATACGGTGGAATGCCTGCACAGAACATTCCTGCGCACCTATACCAAACTCCCCAATATATGTACTATGCACAGAACTCTCCTAACATGGGACCATACGCTTGAACGAAGAAAAATTTGATATTACGACCCAAGTTCACGAATGTCATTCCTTTCTCCTCCCGACCATTATCTATCACGTTCCTTCCGCCACTATCTATACGTTTACAAACCGTGTGCACTTGGTTCGGGTTATTTGTGTTATGACCAGCTCCTCTCGATACCCTTCCGGGCAAACAGACGTTATATCTGAAAACTACTACTCAAAAGCGGGCGAGGAAATTTTTGCTGGAATGGTTCTGTCGATCTCTCGATGTGTTTTTTCTTTTCTTTCCCTATCCGCTGCTCTCATCTTCTGTACAATAACGACAGGCTGTAAAACAGTCAATCAATGAATAAGTAGAATTGATAACTTTAGTTACAGTACTCTCTAGTTTGATTATGTATTTATCGACAAAATAGTTCACACTGAATTTGTGTTGTGGAATCATATTTTTCTTTATCTTCATCCACAACCAGCTCACAACATGGGAAATGTAGCATCAAAAGCGCCAAAAACAGCACGGAAGCTACCTAAACGTACAGAACCTCCAACATGGACGGGTTATAACTCGATTAATCCCCAACAACAATCATCTGGTGCGGTACACAAAAAACCATTGGCAGGAGAGAAGAAAGACGAAGGTCAGTGAGCCTCTGCTAAGGGAAAGATGTTGACATTCAAAATCTCGTTATCAGCTATTGAAGTTGACAGTCGGGACCCTCATTTTATGTCCAATCTTTCTCGATTGGGAGTTGTGAAGGTGGACCATCATATGAAGGCCGTTCGCCCCGTGCGTTTCTTCTTCACCCAATTCATAATTCATTGTTGAATTCTTTCCTAACATTATGTTCAGCACCAGAGATCTCGGGACATGATAGAATCTCGTAGACAATCTGAACAGGAGGCTGCTTCCATGCATCCTTCGCGAAATCACGTCCAGGCCTCTACACTAAGCTACCTTTTGGACAAGAGCAAGTCAAACGCGTCTCGTCGGGAATTAACGGAATTAACGGATAAGTACGGAGTCGATATTGAGAAGATCGAGAGCTTGTCGCGGCATATTACAAGTCCAAGTATCAATTCTAACAGCGTAGTTAGGAAAGTACGGAACCAAGATGGAGAAGAAGAGCTCTCAGTGATGGTCAGTCAATATTCTTGGAAATTCAATGCAACCACTCATTAAGCGTCATGTAGGCGATTTGGGTGGAATCTCGGGCTTTGAAGACTTAAAACTTGTTAAAAGTGACCGTGGATTGTTGAACCCTTGTATCGAGTAGTGTATATTATTATATTACAGAGCGCACGGACCTCGTCATAATAAAATATCTCCTGTTTCTCCAACCACAACTGCCATGTTCAAGCTACGACCATTAGGGTCGGCAAGACGTCCGTTGTCTTCTACTGCAACTTCTTCGAATAATTGGCGAACGCAGTCGCGTCAACGTCTGGCTGTCACTTCTGCGGTAGTGGCAGTCTCAGTGCTTGCATATTCCGGTCTGAAGCACACGGTCATTAAAAATGATTCGCTACCTCCTGCCTCCTTTAAACATGAATACAGTACAGAACAGCCAAAAGGACCGCGTCCAAACTCGGATGACACGCTTAACACTCTGGTATGGGGCTCAAATAGGTGCGAACACACCAACTATATGTACTGAGAAATTTAGATTTGACTTCTTGTTTCAGCTCTCAGAAATTGCTACCAGATAACTCTAAATCGGAATTTATACAGTCACCCACTACAGCAAAATGGCTAGACAACGTCGCACTCCGGGATCTTGCGCTACATAAAGAGTATGCAGCTTGCGTGGATGCTAGAGGGGATGTGTACCAGTGGGGTCAGGGCGGTCAACCTTCTCCGGTGTTAAAGGGTCAAGTATGTTGCTTATTTACGCGCTACTTGACGCGAAACTTATCATTTCAAGAACATTGTACAACTTCAATCAACGGATGCAAGAATCTACGCGCTTTCCAGTTCTGGCAAGATCTATACCCTAGAAGTAGACCCGATGCGACGGTCCGAACAAGACTCGATTGCACGGTCTTGGTGGAAAATTGGGTGGATATGGGGCGGAGAAATTATCGGTGCTTTCCAAGAGGTTGTGCCGAGGACTGAGCTGTCGTGGGGCGAAAGGTAAGCGCACTTGTTCATTCAATAAGGATCATTTTGAACTCATCATCTCTATAGGTTCATCTCTATATCTGCCGGAAATGACCACCTCCTTGGACTCACTTCCTCCGGAAGGGCTTTCGCCCATCCAATCACTAACAGTGCAAATGCTTACGGTCAGTTAGGATTTAGGAAATATGACATGTTTTCTCCGGATTCTAAGGAACGTATTCCGGTTGAGCTTGTGCCGAGATCAGTAGCGGATCCGTATGCCAAAGCTTCCCCGTTCAAGCGACGAGACTCCCAATCTGGAGTAACTAGTGAGAAGACCAATACCGCCGTGACCTTCCCGTTCTGCCCTAGTATCTTCGAAATTCCATCTCTCCAAGGCATCAAAGTGTCGCAATTGGTTGCTGGGGGCCGATCCAGCTTTGCCCTAACTGCGACCGGTCGAGTGTTAGGCTGGGGTGCAAACGAATATGGGTACGCCCATTTGGTTTCGCTGTAGACATTGGTTAATGCTTGAGTTCAGTCAGATTGGCTTAGGGGACAATGTCACCCTGGACACAATCACAGTTCCTACCGAAGTCATACTATGGCGTATGGCTCAGGGAACGCAAACCAAATGCGTGAATGTCACCGCAGGTTAGCTTGAATCGTAGAATTGTACAAGAATCAACTCTGAACTCCTTCAAGGTGGAGACTTGACGTGTTTCACCGTTGAAAGAACGACTCAGCCAGACACTCCTCGTTCTTCAAGTACAGTGGAACTTTTACTATCTGGAAACGGGCAATATGGATCCTTAGGCAATAATTTGTATACGAATGCTCAAGGAAGCCCTACTCGTGCTCGGAACGTCAGTAATCTCACTCAATGTCAGTGTATCTCATTGCTCGACACAATTCCCTCCTTGATATTTGCATAGACGATGACGCTACCAAAAGTCTACAACCAATCACTCCTTATTCAATTTCTGTTTCTCCCACAGGACATGTACTGTTGACCTTGAATAGCAATCTGGGACGAGACTTGCTTGCCTGGGGAAAGAATTACAACTATGAACTAGGCAACGGCAAAAGATCTGGTCTGGCAGTGCCAACGACACTGAATGATGCTGATGGAGACAGATTCTTGTTGAGACGGAAGAAGGCCAAAGAAGTTTTAGATCTCCAGGGACATGTCTGGAAACGGGATGTCGAGGTTGAGCAAAAAGCAGTCGCTGGATATAACAGCAGTGCCGTGTTTTGGAAGGTTTCCACGTAGAACCACGTTGGTAAAGTCTAGGTAAAGTAGTGGAGAATAGAGGGGAGTCGAAGATTTCAAGCGCTGTCGCGAGACGTCCCAAGTGGAGACAACATGATTAGATGATGGGTGATTTGACATTCCGCAAGGCAGCAACGAGGCCCGGAACCAGACAGTAGTACTTCAAAGACGACTTTTATAACTTCGGTCTTCCACCCATTCGACTCATCTGAGCTTCAAATTGTTCATCTTTGTCCTCTGTTCAAGTTTACAGCTGATTACTGAAAGTGATAGTGATTTACTCGAGCTTTTTTCTCACAGTAGGTATTACTTTATGAGTAACGACGACGACGATCATTAAGCCCTGCTCTTTCTTTGTAGATGTCCACTTACACTTCCAGTGTTGTCCATTCCTCCCCGACGCTTTCGTCTTCCACCATGTCGTCCTGCGATCTAGGATCTGAATTCCGATCCGGGACCTCGACGCTCTCTACTCAGGCTTTCAGCCTCGTCAACGACGACTCCGACGACGAGATTGTCTTCGATATTTCTTCGGGATCCCATTCCTCAGAAGAAATCTCGACAGAGAGTAGCTTGGACTCCGATGAAGAGGACTTTGTGGTCCTCAGCAGGCCACTTTTACTTCCTAGTCGCAGCGCTACCCCCAATCCTCCGCAGCTCCGTGTATCTCTACCTTCTAGCAGTCCTTCAGGACTTACCTCGGATTTTGCGCGGCTTTCTATGAACAGTAAATCTCTAAAGACATTAAAGAACGTCGCTACCCCCGTCATAGACGACGACTCTCCTCCTTTGACGCCTGTAGATTTCAGGATGTCCAAGAACCATAGGGCTGGATGCAGGGTCGGGGATGAAGCTCCGGTGGTTGGTCTTGGATTTCGCCCAATTGTCGATGATATCTCGGAAAGCAACTTTTCGACTGACTACGAACAGGAGGCCGATGATTCTTATGTATATGAAGAAGCTAAGAAATACGTCACTTCGTACGTTCTTTTTCTTTGCGTTCAAGTATTATTATCGCTCTGCTCACTACTTCCCAGTTTCCTCCAGAACCCTTCTGCATACTGTGAATCCTCGTCCCGACTCACCCTCTTACAATCTTTGATCATCGAGCTTGGTTTATCAAGCTCGTCACTGCCTATGTCCCTGCACGCTGCACAGGCAGTGCTCAAATCGCAAGCCTTCCTCAATATTCGAGAATATCTTGCTGTCCGGGACAAGGGACCAGATGCTGTGAAGCAAGTCATGTATCCCAGCCGCTCAGCACTGATCAAATCGATTCGCAAGCAGCCACGTAACCGTGCTTCCATCAGCTGGGTTAAAGAACATGGTCTGCAGGTCCTGCTGGTTACTGCCTATCATCATTAGACAGCCGGCGCATCAGTTCTTGACACTTATCGATCGCTCTTGCCAATCATTAAGACGACATCAAAATCTAATAATTCTCATCGTATCTGGCCATGGGGGAACTGATAATACTTTCTGCCTCATTTTGCCTTCAATACACTCATGATCCACCTTGTAATAATTGTTCATTCTGTCTTGCTATTTTGTATCGCTTTCAGCGACTTGATATATTTTTTGCTTTGAAACACATCTATGTACTTACATACTGAACTTGTAAATAACCTAATTTTTCTCGATTTGAATGAGCTTTTAGTCGCTTCTTCATGATCAAGCTAACCACCTTGTCCATTGATTTTGCTTTCCTTCAATTACTTCTGCAATCTCCCTTGCAATGTTACGTTCTGTCTGTTCACTCGGATGCAGTTCATCATACCTGTATAATATTTGAACTATAGAGGGACATAATGCAACGACAGGGTGCGCACCACAGGAAACTATCACGATCTGTACCATTGGCTATAGTGCATATTCCAGTGTCAGCCGTCGATTCATTTAGCTGGTACACGCAAGAATGTGCACAGCCAGTAATGTTCAACGCTGCAGTTCCGTTCAAATACGTGGCAGGATTCGCTATCATGTCTTCAAATAGCGAGTATGAATCAAATAACCCTTGGAGTTACAAAATGAGACCCTAAATCATAGTGAATGAGGATATACCTACCAAGATGTGCATCCTTTAGCGAAGGCACAAGAGCTTCAAGCATGAGTTCTTGCAACTTATTTCCCGCACGAGTCATTTCAGACATGAACACATTCCATTCTGTGGTGTTACGCTCTTCAGTCCAGTAAAAATTTGGGTAGGAATTGGCGGAGTAGAGGACCGTGTTTTGGAGGGGTGCCATCTGGACAGTAGATAGATACTATTAAGAAGGACGCGAGACGAATTTAGATGAATTAGTACATACGTTCTGGAACAAAAAGTTCCTTGCACCACTAACATACATGGTTTTCACCCAGTTGACAGCACAACTGACCGTGTCAACCAGGGAGACCCCCGGCGCACCATGACCAGTCAGAAGTGCGCTTGATCCAACATCGTTGGTCCCGATCCACAATGTATACAATGTTTCGTCCGGAGGGAGGTCTGGAAGCGTACCGTTCGACAATTCCGCAAAGTATGTAGGAAGCTGACTCTCGAATACAGGAGGAAACGGGACAGAGGTAAGATTGTTTGAACAAGTAGCGCCCGCTTTAGCAAAAGAGAAGAGAGAAACATTAGCATAGCCTGCAGCATAAGTAGGCCAGGTCGCTCCTCCGTCTGCCATTGCAGTTGTATCAGTGTATGAATCACCGAAAGCAACCAGAGTTTTGATTTGACCGGGAGCAAGGCGGCTGCCACTGACCGCAACAGTGTAGCCGAAGAGACTAGCAAGGGCCAAATGAGAAAGGATCACTGGAAAGGAAGGAGGAGACATTGACGCGAGGTTTTACTACACATTTGAAGTATGGCATCTGTCTCCGAATCCGTCGAAAAATTCATTCCCGTGATCCTTTGTGAATATGAAGCGGTAGTAAGCAAGAAGAAAATGACCATCAGTTATGTTCAAAAATAGGTGGATAGCTTGTATAAAGAACAAAGCTACTCAGATCATGGTCACAGATACATAGAAAGATAGTGGCTCCGTCAAAGACGGGGGTCCCACAATGCCCAAGAGTCCGATAATGCATGTAATAAAAGAATCAATCGAACCGCTAATTTAGGTGTATCATAGTCTTGATTCATCTTGCTCGCTGTCTTCGACCTAACATATTTTTGTTTTAAAACACATCATCTATGTACTCACACACTGAACTAGCTGAATATGTCAACTTCTAATGGGGTGGCTAGCTTCTAGTAGTTTCGAATACCTTCAAGCTAACCACCTCGTCCATTGGTTTTGCTTTCCTTCAATTACCTCCGCAATCTCCCTTGCAATGTTACGTTCTGTCTGCTCACTCGGGTGTAGTTCGTCATACCTAAATAATAGAAAGAAGATTGGTAGCGGTTGAGGAACGCGATGCAATGAAGAAGTGCGTACCACAGGAAACTATCACGGTCCGTTCCATTGGCTATCGTGCATATCCCGGTGTCAGCCGTCGATTCGTTTAGCTGGTACACGCAGGAATGTGCACAGCCAGTGATATTAAGTGCTGCAGTTCCGTTCAGATACGTGGCAGGACTCGCAATCATGTCTTCAAATAGCGAGTATGAATCAAATAATCCTTGGAGTCACCAAATAACAGAATAAGATTGAAAGTACAGCAGATTAGGATATACCTACCAAGATGCGCATCCTTCAGCGAAGGCACAAGAGCTTCAAGCATGAGCTCTTGCAACTTATTCCCCGTACGAGTTATTTCAGACATGAAAACATTCCACTCTGTGGTGTTACGCGTTTGAGTCCAGTAATGATTCAGGTAGGAATTGGAAGAGTAGAGCACTGTGTTTTGGAGGGGTACCATCTGAGCAATAGATATGTAGATATTATTGAGAAGGACACGAAATCAATATTGATGAATCAGGACGTACGTTCTGGAACAAGAAGTTCCTTGCGCCACTAGCATACATGGTTTTCACCCAGTTAACAGCACAACTAACCGTGTCAACTAGGGAGACTCCAGGTGCACCATGACCAGTCAGAAGCGCGTTCGCTCCGACATCGTTGGTCCCGATCCACAATGTGTATAGTGTTTCGTCCGGAGGGAGGTCTGGAAGCGTACCGTTCGACAATTCCGCAAAGTATGTGGGAAGCTGACTCTCGAATACAGGAGGAAAAGGGCGGAAGGTAAGATTATTTGAACAAGTAGCGCCCGCTTTAGCAAAGGAGAACAGAGAGACATTGGCATAGCCTGCAGCATAAGTAGGCCAGGTCGCTCCTCCGTCTGCCATTGCTGTTGTGTCAGTGTATGAATCACCGAAAGTAACGAGAGTCTTGATTTGTCCCGGAGCAAGGCTGCTGTCGCGGACTGCAACGGTATAGCCGAAGAGACTAGCAAGGACCAATTGAGAAATTTGAAGGACCATTGGAAAGCAATGAGGGGGCATTAACGCGAGGTGCTGGAGTAAAGCACTTTAAATATGGCATCTGATTCTGAAGTCCTTCGAGCGAAAAATCTATTCGCGTGATCGTTTATGAGAGAATTGGGAAACAACAAGGAGCAAAGGGACCAACATTTATGTTCAAAAATGGGAGGAGATCTTGTTCGAAGAGCAAAGCTACTCGGGTTATGGTCACAGGACTCTTTCAGCAGGTCCGGCAATGGCAGCGGACCAGGCCGGATCATGTTGCTTTTCTCGATGTCCCGCAATTACGCCGAAAGTCGAGGGAATAGAACAGTTTGCCATGAACCTACGAGGCACAAATTTCGAGCGAAGGAAGAGCGAGCACTTCTAAGGATATCGATACATACTTACGACTACAAACATATAATACACGTGACCGTACCTGGAATGGGCGTCAAAGTGGTTAATACCTAATCCTCCTGAGTCCATATGTCACGTAGAGGGACCACACCAAATCCATTACCTCTCGGCTCCTTTTCCTCACATTTTGCCCAGCTCACATCTCAATCCCAGCCGGTACAGAAGCAGCCTCAAGCCAGACCTAATACTCTTGCACCAAGAGCTTCACCGCTTGCCAGAAGTCCCTCTGGTCTCAATTCAGCAAATGTACTTAGTGTCGAAGAATGGGAGACCAAAGCACCTCTAAACGATCTACAAATAAGATGCGTAGCTGCTGTCAAAAAAGCAAGTGAAATCAAAAGAGTTCCGGACAAAGTTCGTTATATCTATCGTTTGCGTGTCATCTTTCAATTCGATTCACTGGTACCTCCTAGTTTGATACTGCTAGTAATGAAAAAGATTCCCCGTCTCGTCCCTCTACTCCGCTCGCAAAAAGGCTCTTACCATCCGCCATCACACCAGGAACGCCAGGTTCCAGCTCGCGACCTGGAACACCGTCTCGCTTTGGGCCAGCTAGCCATAAACTTCATCCCAAATATCCTTTGCATACTCCCCAGCAATTCTATGATTGGCATGCGCTAATATCGCGCTCAGTCACTCATGCGCAAGAGTCCCATTTTCGCGCACATCTCGATTCAGTTTCGTCTCACATCGAAACATGCGATTTTCTTATTTCCCAAATAGATCAGGTAGAGGATGAGATCACCTCAATGCATTTTCAATGGCAAGGTGTAGAAGATGGCGGTCGAAGCTTGAAGGAATCTAGTGAAGGGTTATTGATTGAGCGCGACTCACTTCTTAAACTGGAGAGTGAGTTAGGTGAAAGATTGGATTACTTTAAAGAGCTGGAGTATGCAACGCGCATGTTAAACGCTTCTGTGCTCGAGGGTTCTGCAGGAAAGGGGGGAAGGCCACTTGTTATGGAGTTTGAATTCTTGGATATGGTGGAAAGAGTGGTCATTTGCATCCAATGGCTGGAAGCGCACAGGCATTACCGAGAAGCAGAAATTTATCTCTTAAGATTTCATCAATGTTTGACCAGGGCTATGACTCTAATTAAAATGTACTTCGTCGGAAGCCTTAGGGCCGTTCAAGCAGATGTCGCACGGAGATTCGGTGATAAGGTATGTTCTTCAACCAAATCTGGCCTGAATCTTCTAATGAAACCTTAGGCTACATCTTCCTCTACGCAAACCACGCATCATCTTTTGTATACGCGTTTCCGCGCTCTGATTTCTCCTCCATCCAGCACAACACCCACCCATGTCCCTTCTTCCCTACGGCCCCTTCTTCTTGAACTTGAATATCGCGCTCGGAGCTATCCTGCGGAACTCGGTGCCCTACTTGGGGAGTGTCACTCTGCTTATCTCACGGCTCGCAAGGCGCTGGTAGGACCAGTGGTACGTGCAGAAGTCGAAGGCCTTGTGAAGGCGGTCGACTTAGCTTCAAGTGCGGGAGGTACGAGTGATGTCGTTGAACTAGTGCGTGTTTTCTGGTACCTTTACCAGATCGTGTAATTCATCTTTCGCAGACAAGAGTTGGGTGTAGCTACGTGAAACAACTCTGCACCGACGAGTTTGACCTGTTCAAGGAGTTTTTTACCACAGGCGAAGAAATTTTATAGTAAGCAAGCGTTGCTGGGTGGACATTTGACCAGTTAATCATCAATGATTACCAGCAATTATCTCGAAACTCTCTGCGATTATCTTTATGACGACCTTCGCCCTCGGATACTACATGAACCTCGACTGACGGCTCTCTGCGAGGTTTGCACCGTTCTACAAGCCTTGATGATTTTGGACGTGCGCGTCGATGACGACGGTGAGAGCGAGAACGACTCTGCAGATGTCGAAGAAAAACTCGGGCTTGACCTTAACCTTGATCCAACCCTTCGCACTCCTGACCCCAACTCCAGCGCGCTTGGACATTTAAAACCCCGGCTCCATATTGCGCAGCTGCTCCAGATGATATTGCAAGATGCACAAACAAGACTTTTCTTCAAAGCTCAAGCTATAGTGCAAAGTGATATTCGACACTACGTTGCAAAAGACGATGATCTTGCTTATCCAGCTAGGTTGTTAAATGCTGTCGGGCTCAGCGACTCTTGTAAGCTCTTCTGAGACCATACTACTTTATTTTGAGACGATGGTATTTCGCAGTGTTGAGGGACAGGGCAAATGAAAAGGAGAGCTTCAGCCAAATGTGGTCCACACAACTGGGGTCAGATAAAGATCACGGAGCATCGTTGGACAACCAGCAAACATGGTTTCCAACATTGCGCAAGACGATACTGGTGTTGGAACAATTGCATGAGTTTGTCAACGTATGATTTCTTCTTATTTTCTCGTCATCAACTGATTGTTCAAACTTTAGCCAGCGATTTTCGAGGATATTGCGGAAGAAGCGATCGTACTTTGCCAATCATCATTGGTCGCTGCTTCTGAAAACATAGTCAATTCTGCTTCCTCTTCCTCTAATCGTCTCGCCCCGCTGTCCGAAACAGCAAATACGGCATCTTTGATATCTGAGCCTATCGCTCGAAGCACTCTGCTGGATGGTTACCTCTTCCTCGTGCGGCATCTACTAATATTGAGGGAAGTACCGGTTAGGTTTGGTCTCATCACAGAGAGTACCGACAATTCTGCGAACACGAACGCCGCACGAACTACAGATTGGGGCGCGCTTTCGGGACCTGGTCCTCAGAAAGTAGGTGTGGGTACATCAAACAGTGTCACCGGTCAGTCTTTTTTGGCCGAGACTGTAGTAGTAGACCGACTATGCGAACAGATACTTTAGCGTCTATTTTCGGAGGTGGTTCTGCGGCATCTTTACTTGCGACATTAGGGGTCCTTCCGAGTGATTTTGGTGACGCTGTAGCTGGTAGGCCAGACAGTAAACGGACGATTGACAATGCTAAAAGGGTAATCGTTTGTATTCTTGTGCTGACGATTGTACTAATAACATGTGTCAAACAGTCGATCAATCAGTCTCTTCGATTAGCATGCGAGAACACTATTGCCACATGTACGAACGAGGTTTGTGAACCTTTGCGAATGTGGGTCGAGCGTGTCGGAGCTTTCAGCGCAACCTCTGTGTCTTCGAAGGGTGACTTTCATACATCGCCTTCAGCCACGATGAATATCTCAGTCTCTTCTTCGAATCAATCTGTGGGATCAAAAGATGTGAAAGGAATGCCGGACTGGGCATCCCCAGCCTCCGCAAGTGAGGTGGATCACAATTTCAAGATGGCATGCGAGGAAAAATTGTTACTGGCCGTACGGAAAATACGGCTATATCTAGGTGGAGTAGAAACAGGAGAGGAAGAAAACAAGAACTTGAATAATATAAATGGGAACATCCACGATGGTGAAAAGCGGCCGGTCTCTTCCCCGAATACATCTGCGCGGGCTCTTTCCAACGTTATCGTACAGCATGTCCAAGAGCGCATCGGGGAGGAATACGCATGGTTCCGGGATGTGATGTGGGGAATGTCTACAGATGCTGGTACGTCGGATAAGACAGGAGTGTCAGCACTGTATACGGAAGAGCAAGTGAAGGAGTTGCAGGAGTTGCGGGAGAGAATTTTGGATCAAAGAACGTTGAAAGCTATGTTGAAGGGGATCACTGAGGGGCAATGACCTCCACTCTGACTAAGTTGGGGACAATTTCATGGATTTGGACTGTGTATGTATGTATGGAGCATTTTCACAGTAATGATATTGTCATTTCGTAGCTTGGCATACTCTGGCATACTCCGGGCTTACTTTATGTACTTGGCGTTGGCATGCAACTGGCATGTTATGATGGTCAAACGTGGGAAAATCGTCAAAAACTACTTGCGGATGTTGGTGGCCGACTTTCATTTCTCCCCAACACTTTGCGCTTACTTTGTTCTGAGTGGCTTCTGACTCTGAGCCTCTAACTCACGTTCTCTCATTCCATTCCTTAAACCTATTGAACGAAAATCATGTTCTCCTCCAAAATTGCCGCTGCTGCTATCATTTTGGCCTTGCCCTTCACCTCGTTCGCTGAGTTCCATGGTCATGCTCGCCAGAATCGCCACCATGAAATTGCCAAACGTGATCCTGGCAACGTAGAGGTGTTCAAGCGGGATAGTTTTACCAATGCTCGTTGGACTTTTTTCGCAGATGGACTGTGAGTGGCATCTTTAACGCAATCTGCAATGGTTGACCCTTGTACTCCCAGGGGTGCTTGTGGAACGACTAATTCCCCCAGTGACTTTGTGAGTACTAAGATTTTGATAGGATGAGTCGAAACTCACGAAAATCTCAGATTGTTGCGTTGAACTCAGAGGTGATTGATCAACGTGTGTCTAATCGATAAAATTGACCTTTCGCTCTAGCAATATGGCAGTGGAGGTTACTGCTATCAGATGATCACCATGACATACAACGGAAAGACCACTACCGCCCAAATCACTGATGAAGTCGGTTTTCAAACTCGATTCCTCTTTTATGACCCCTGAACCTATTTTAGTGTCCGGGATGCCCTTATGGAGGCCTCGACCTTTCAACTGGTCTGTTCGAATTTTTCGCTGACGAATCTGTCGGTGTCCTTTACGGAACTTGGTCATTCAATGACGGAAGTAGTGGGGATTCCTCTTCTTCGTCTTCTGTATACACGCCCACGTCTACCAGTATGTACACTCCCTCATCTACTTGGACGCCCGACTCGACCACTGCGACACCTACCTCCACGACACCTACCACCACTTGGACCCCGTCCAGCACGTCGAGTTCTTGGTCCTCATCTTCTTCGTCGTGGTCTTCATCGTCCTCGTCCTTGTCGTCTTCTTCGTTCAGCTCGAGTTCGAGCTTTTTCTCAACAAGCTCATCCTTCGCGAGCTCTTCTTCGGCCGCCTCTTCCAGCGCTGCTCCTTCAGCCACTGCTGGAACGTTGAACAATCTTGAACAAGTGGTCCTGAACTTTGCGGGTATTATCGCTGCCGGTGCAGCGTAATCCGAGGAAGGGATATCTCTGAATATAATTCATGTTAATGGACCTTTGTTGATGGACCTTTGTTGCATTGTGTTTCGCGTACATGTGCTACCCATCGCCACTCCATTGTGTCTGCCTGCATCGTTATTTTATTGCTTACTGCTTCAATGATACCCTTGTCTCCTGATTATTCTAACGTACCCAGGGTTTCTGTTTATTGCAGTCCAATATTGGGCCTTTTCTATCATTTCATCTGCATTTGGTCCGGATGAGTAAATACATCTCTACGTATCGTTTGCCACTGGGATTTTGACAATGTGATAATATTGCTTGATACTAGTTTGTGGTCATTCAAGCGGAACAAGCAATGGAAGTTACCAAACTTTAAATCCAAAGTCTGTCTGTGCGGAATGCCGATATGTACCTATAAGAAAAAAATTTGCACGAAGCAATAGACTTACTTGTCCCCCCTTCGCCTGAAACTCGATGAAACTTGCAAATGCTTTCGGACTGTGGACGGAGCTCAGCCTTGCCTTGCAAACAGCGTTGATACCTACGATGAAGGATGTATGGAAGAAACCTGCGACTATTTCACATCTTTCGCGGACGTTCATGGCCCACGTCTGGATCGCGTTCGCATCTCAAGTAGATGCGAATGCACGTACAGTGAAGCGGGAATTATTCTTGCCCAATGCTACAGGGGTGGTCCTGGACATCGGAGCCGGTAAGGCAAAGAGTTTATCGAGAAGGGAAAGCCTTTCTCACTCACGGAATACACAGGATTGGGACATGGCGTTCAATACCTCGATCACAGTAAAATCACTAAATACGTCGCTGTGGAGCCTAACATCCGGATGCATCCAGAACTACGAAGAACAGCTGCCGCTGCAGGATATCTGGAATCCAACGGCACTTTGGTCATCTTAGGTTGTGGTGCGGAGGAAATAATGACTATTCTAGAGTCATTAGGCTCTACTATGCATGCTGTTGACACGATCACTTCCGTCATGTCCATGTGCAGTATTCCATCAGCTGAGGAGGCATTGCGCGGGCTCGTCCGCCACGTATTGAAGCCAGGAGGGCAGCTGCTCTTCTATGAACACGTCTTGAGCCCCCGGAAAGATGTCGCTTGGTGGCAGCGTTTTTGGGCTCCGATGTGGCAAATTTTTTACGACGGATGTCGCTTGGACTGTCCAACTGATATTTGGATTGGTAATATCATGGATTCGGATGATAATGGGGAAACAGTCAACATTTGGAGCGAACGGAAGTTGTGGGGGGTACCTGGAGAAACAGAGGAAACGGTATTTCATCACGTCCTTGGAAAATTCGTGAAGCGGGAAGGTAGAATGATAAGTTAGATTGAAAGACCTTTCAATTTCTTACCGCACGTCACGGTGTTCGTATATGTTATTTCTCAAACCTCCTATTTTTTGTTGTTGAAGCTGCGCCACAATCGGCAGTAACGGTCCGAGAGGCTATTTTTCTTTCGGCATTTTACAAAATCTTTGCTCCCAACCACCATTGGATTGAACTGTGCCGGTGAGGCATTGAGCTTGAGCCTTGAAGCAGCTTGAAGCTTTGAAACTTGAAGGTGAATCGTCATTGTTTGATATGATCCCTGATTTGACTCTTCATCTTAGTTCTCTCAGGACTCAGTATATCTTTATCGCAAAGATTTTATTGACATTCACGTCTGAACACCATCATGAAACTTGCTGCCGCGTTTGCTCTGTTTGATGATCTCAGCGCCGCCGTGCGTGTGGCATTTTGGCCTA
This sequence comes from Lentinula edodes, assembly GCF_021015755.1. Taxonomy (NCBI): domain Eukaryota; kingdom Fungi; phylum Basidiomycota; class Agaricomycetes; order Agaricales; family Omphalotaceae; genus Lentinula; species Lentinula edodes. Next base: position 507,771 of record NW_025764315.1, read on the forward strand.
CATTGAAGGATATCTGCCACGATCCTGCTCTAATTTTTCACATTTCGCGTACCTTCATGGCGCACGTATGGTCTGCTTTTGCCGCACCCACTGATGAAAATGGTCGATTGGTCAAACAATCTCTTCTCCTTCCAAACGCCACAGGTACCGTTCTAGATATAGGTGCAGGTCAGACTTCATAACCTTATCAACATACAATATCTTCCAACTCAATCCTTATGCAGGTTTTGGACATACTATTCAATATCTGGATTGTTCCAAGGTCACTAAATACGTCGCTCTAGAACCAAACATTCAGATGCACTCTAGAATCCGCGATACAGCTGAATGTGCAGGATTTCACGAATCTGACGGATCACTAGTCATTCTCTCTTGCGGTGCTGAAGATACTCTTGAGATTCTCAAAGTCTTGGGCGACCCTTATCCTGTGGACACGATTACATCTGTTCTGACGCTTTGCTCTATTCCCTCACCCAAGCGTGTCATTACTTCGCTTGTCAAAGATGTACTCAAACCTGGTGGACAGGTGCTTTTTTACGAACACGTTCTGAGCCCGCGAGCCGATGTTGCTTGGTGGCAACGCTTTTGGACACCTTTGTGGAGCATTTTTTTAGATGGCTGCCGCTTAGACTGCCCTACCCATCTACACATTGAGGAGATGAAGTACACTGATGATATGGGTAATGAGGTTAGTATGTGGGATGGGGGCGAAACATGGGGAAAACCTGATGAGTCTGAAGAAAATCTATGGTGGCATCAAGCCGGACGATTCGTCAAACATGTTCAGTGAATGTATCTGGGGGGCAAACGGGGGGCGGTTTAACCTTGTTTTACTTCAGGTTCTTTTGTTCAGTACTCATTACCCAACATGATTAAAGTATGCTGTGTTAATAAGCACCACGGTCAGGGCAGCTGTGTATGTACTGTAATGCCTGGTGCCATGCCTCGCCTTCCGCGATCAGTACTACACTTCATTGCAGGCGCCTCGGGCGCCAGCACGTACATAAGTTTCGCGTCAAAATTCGGCAAATTCTATCGATTTCCATGGATTACAGCATTCAGTGTTTGCTATATTTGGGGAGAGAACATATAATACTAGCTCTCTGTACGCAATAGAACAAGAAAATACTTAAAAAGTATAGTATGAATTTGGGAAAACGAAATTAAAGCTCCTCGAGCACTAGTTTGTGATATGTGACAGCTCGATTATGTGACAAACGAGGCAGTAACACCGTGTGACCTACACCTGAACAATGATTAATGATGTTTCAAAACAACTTGAAAGGAGACGAAAATTCCCAGAACTTTTCGTGTTTTCAACGTGTTGCTAAGCTTACCTGCATTCAGTTACCTCGCGATTAGTGGGCAGATACCCGTTCCTTTTATAATCGGTCTTTGTTATCAGCACGGCTTTATAGCCACCCCACATTCTCTACCCACAACTTCTAAACAGCCATCACTGAAAACAACTCGAAATGCCCAAATTCTCGCGTCGATCCATTTTCTGCATCATTCTTTCGCTATGCGCGTTTCATCTGGTATCGGCGAGTCACAATCTCGACCCCATTATCCATCGACGCCACACTATGAACGCGAATTTGGTTAAGCGCGAGGCAGCCAGTCTTCGCAGAAAAACTTCCTTGGAGAAACGATTCGATGATGCCCGCTTCACGTACTACGCAGATGGCCTTGGTGCTTGTGGACAGACCAATCAACCCGGCGATTTCGTGAGTTTTGCGCTCTTGATCTTCAAACGCGTTGATTTTAATCTACAAATCTATCTATTCATCTGTCAACGCTTAGATCGTTGCCTTGAATTCAGCAGTATATTCATTTCCAAACTTGTTCGGAATCAACGCGTCCTGATTTTTATTATTATTATAGCAATACAACGGTGGGCAGTACTGCTTCCAAATGATCACTATTACTGTTGGGGGGAAGACTACCCAAGCTCAGATAATGGATGAGGTAGGTATTGAGTCAACCCGCAGACCTTCAGTTACTCATGTTTCTGTCTCGACGCAGTGTCCTGGATGTCCATATGGAGGTCTTGATTTTTCAGAAGGCCTATTCCAATACTTTGCCTCGCTCGACGAAGGTGTTCTGACTGGATCCTGGAATTTCGATTCGGGAGCTACTTCTACCTCTGCGACACCCACCTCGACATATACTCCTCCAACTTCTACCTGGTCACCACCTCCATCCACATCCTCCACGAGCACCTGGACGCCTACCTCTACAAGCACTCGGAGGAGTTCGTCAACTTTGTTATCCTCTACCTCTCCGTCGACGTCCTCGTCGACGTCCTCGTTGACATTCACGTCTTCGTCTTCATCGTTGTTGTCGTTTTCCACCTCCAGTACCGCTACCACAAGCACCACATCAGCCACACCAACAGCCGTTGTCCCGTCTGGGGTTTTCGAAATACTTGAAGCAGCTGTCATGGGGATGGGATTGGTAGCTGCTAGCGGGGCCGGTGCTACGTTTACTGCGTGATATTTTTGAAAGACTGATTATAGCGTATTTTTGGCTTATTGCATGTTTATAATTCTACAAGCACTTTTATATTAAGATGAAGACTGGGTTCTATGTATATATGTATGTACTTATACATGCGCTGTGAAAAACGATCTGTTCATCGATGAGATAATCTATGATCATTCCACCTTGACTTTTGAAGGAGGGTCTACGTACGACGCCTGTGAGTATGTCAAGAATCAATCAGCACTCAACGTATATTGGGCCAGTAGGCAAAGTATGTTTACCGTTATAAATTTCAGAACTTCATCTATTAAGACGACAGGAGCGCTGAAGTAGAGGACAGCTTTCCATTCAGGCCAATTTAATGGTGTAATCGCGAACAAGGTCTGTCGCAGGACAATGTCAGTCAGAGAGCGGAATAAATGTCCAACACGGAAGAGGCTCACAGTGAAGAACGGTGTGTAAAGAATCATAAAGTGTAAAGCCATACTCAAGGCGATGGCGCCTACAAGGAATGGGTTCTTCCACAGAGGAAGCCTCAACAAGCTTTCATTTTCAGAGAGCGAGTTCATAGCATTGAACATTTCCACGGTGACAAGAATTGACAAGCTGATGGTCGTTGCACGCTGAGCCATGACATTTGTGAACATCTCGCAGCCGATTTCAGGGAACATAGTGGAACATTGGTGAAAATGTGTCTAAGAAATTTGTTTTAATTATATCTTCATTGTAGAAAATACTGAGGCCACAACATACCAATTGGTAGAAGGAAATTTGAGGTCCGCCCTCGTAGAATATGAACCACCAAGCGTAGCCAAAGACGGTCGCACATCCAACATATATACCAACCACCATATACCGGAAGAATAACCATGGACCAACAAGAGGTTCTTTGCTGTTCCTTGGTGGTACTCTCATGATTGAGTGATCAGGCGGGTTGAAACCGAGGGCAGTGGCGGGGAGACTGTCCGTTACTAGATTAACCCACAACAGTTGCACCGGAATCAAAGCTTCTGGCATACCCAGAAGCACAGTCAAAAAGATACTGGAAGGAAGCTACGGTGAGTAGATTGTACGAACGACGTGCAGATATGATTACCTGACGACTTCACCGATATTTGAAGAAACTACAGTCAACCGGTAAGTATTCCTTCCCATGGCGCAAGCTCCTAAAGAAATGTGAGACTTACTCAAATAGCGAATAAACTGCTTGGTATTATTGTAGATCAGCCGACCTTCCTCTACGGCCCCTTCTATTGTTGCGAAGTTGGAGTCTGCCAATACCATATCTGCCGCGAGTTTGGCAACATCAGTTCCACTGCCCATGGCTACACCGATATCTGCTTTCTTTAATGCAGGTGCATCGTTGACACCATCACCGGTCTGACAAAATGGACATCAAAAACGAGGAAGATGATTTTCGCAATGAAACATACCATAGCAACAACCAAGCCAAGTCCTTGTAGTAAATCAACTAGTTGACTTTTATGCCCTGGCTCTGTGCGGGAGAATAAGCTAGCACGTTGGACCGCTGCAATCTTTTCTTCATGGGAGAGATCATCCAATTCTCTCCCAGTATAGCTCTTTCCTGTAAGGTCCTCATCTTCGTCGAAGATACCAATTTGTCTGCAAATAGTCTCGGCGGTACGTTTGTTGTCACCAGTGATGCAAACGACACGGATTCCGGCGGCTTTGCAATTTGCGACAGCGGGGCGAACTTCCGGGCGTGGAGGATCCAGCATACCAACTATAGACACAAAAGTGAGATTTTGCTCGAAGCGAGAATAGTCCCGAGTGCTTTCAGATTGATAATGCGCGGCATCAGTATCCTGGACATCGCGGTAGGCAAGTGCGAGATTGCGCAAGCCATGACCACCGTACGTGACTGTCGTTTGCAAAAGAGATTCCTTGATCTCTGGGGTGAAAGGGATAATTTTCTCGTCGACCAAAATAGAAGTACAGCGTTCTAACACAGATTCTGGAGCACCTTTGACGAACAACGAGCCCACTTGATCAGATTTTACGAGCACAGACATCATCTTGCGGTCTCGTGAAAATTCGAACGTGAGAAGACGTTGAATATTGCGTTCAAAATATTCGTTGACTGCGCTGGCGCGAACTGAGTGAGATAGCGACGGTAGAGATTTCATTAGTTCCAAGTCTCTGCAACCAATCTTTTCGACAAGAACTTTGATTGCAGCCTCAGTTGGTTCTCCGACATTTGCATACGAATCCTTCTCCTGTGTAGTGAATGATTAAAACGAACTAAGCGGATGACAACAGATAACTTACGCTGTGGTAAACGATTTTCGAGTCATTGCAGATAGCGCCAATTTCCGCCAATCGATAGATAACATCTGACTGTAATTCTGCACCAGCTGGCTTCCCGCCCGCAGTCAAAATATTTCCATGGGGAGAGAAGGTCGTCCCTTCGACGGTATATTCGCGTAGAGCACCGGTACCATCAACAACAACGAACTAAAGATGTCGTGAGCAATGCTATATATGCAACCAAAACGCGTATGTACATACCCTGGACACGCTCATTTGATTGGTGGTCAAAGTGCCAGTCTTGTCGGAACAAATAACGTTCGTGCAGCCGAGTGTTTCGACACTGGGAAGGTTGCGGACAATTGCATTCTTTTTAGCCATTTTTTGTGTCCCCAAGGCTAAACAAGCAGTGATAACCGCGGCCAATCCTTCCGGAATAGCTGCTACAGCCAATGCGACAGCAATCTTGAAGTAGTAAATCGCGCCTTTGAGGACACCATGATGTGAAGGATCCCAAAAGTGTCGGATGTTGACAAGCCAAACGAGAATACAGATGACGGTTATGACTTTGGCGAGCATATCCCCAAAGTCGTCGAGTTTGCGTTTGAGCGGTGTCTTTTCGGAAATTTGGGAAGTGATGGATTTATGGATATCACCCATGGCGGTCTTTTGGCCCGTAAATACAACGACAGCGGTTGCGGTCCCATTGACCACGGTAGTACCCTGTCCAAATACACGTCAATTTAAGCAATGATATACGGGTTTCGGAACTTGCAGAAAAAAGCATGTTCGTCATATCTTGCTTCACAGCTTTCATATCCGCAATAGACTCGATAGACTTGTTAACACTGGTACTTTCTCCGGTGAGGATCGCCTGGTCAACTCTGAAGCTGCTGGAGGATACCGAAATCACTCTGCAGTCGGCAGGAATTTTGTCACCGACAGCGACTGAGATGATGTCTCCTGGGACAAGTTCGGTTGCGTGTATACGACTGATCTGGCTAGAGCGAATGACCTTAGCTTCATCCGGAGAATATTCCTTGAGAGCCTGGAAATATTGCGGGTATGAATAAGTATATTTTTTTTTTTGAATCAGCGCTGTGAACGCACGTCAATAGCCTTCTCCGCGTTGCTTTCCTGAATCACACCGACAGTAGCGTTGGCTATGAGGATCAAAAGAATGACAGAGGGTTCAACGAAAGCGGTCCAGACGCTGGAGCCTTCGCTGTCTTCGAAGAGGGCCAATACGAAAGAGATGACGGCTGAGGCAAGAAGAATCAGCACTAGCTGGTCTTTGAATTGTTCCAATATGAGCTCCCACAGAGGAGTCGCTGGATCGTCAGGAAGCTCTGCATCGAAATGAGTATCACTATGTAGATACATACATATTTTTGCAACCAACATACCGTTCTTTCCGTAGATTTCTGCATGCTTCGCAGCCTGTGCTGAAGAAAGACCACGGGATGGCTCCACATTAAAGTGGGCAAGAATCTCCTCTGGAGAATTTGTCCAGGGATTGTTCATGAAGAAAGTAAAAGGTGAATTAAGATACTTACGGAGCAAGTGAATAATTTTTGTGCTTTGACTGGAGGCACGTGTCAGATACGTGGCGTCCTCCAGACTGAGAACGTAGTCTTAGCCATTTTCTTCATAATACTCTGCAGGTTTTTGGCAGGTTTTTCACTTCCTTGGAGAAAATGTTCGGCTTTTTAGCTGTCTGAAGGATAACCGGAAGAGAAAAGAGGATTTCGAAGGGTTGAACTTTGTGAAAATGTCGTCATCTGAACCCACGTACTTCAACTCAAATATGAAAATATACGGGCAGCGGCTGTTAGCAGGCGTCGGAAGCGTAGGCGTTGAATAATTACACAGTCATTTACTTTGCTTTGCGGTCTGCTGCAAAACAATATACTAAGACTAGGTGCTGGCCTCAAGTAGAGCTTGTTCCTCATAACCTCTCATAACCCGCTCCAGTAGCTCATTGAACCATGAGAAATCCTGCGAAATCCCGACGCGGTCCGCGTTCGGACTGCTTACGTAGCTTGTTTGGCGTAATCTTCTAACCATAACACAATCAATCCGGCTTACTGACTTGCTTCGACCATCGGTTTAAGCTGTAGTCTAAGAGCCCATGGGCAACTCTTCCTCCTCCTCCTCCCGTTCTCATGATGAAACTGTTGATTTCGGCTTCCTGACCCCTCAAGGCGTTTACACGGGCCCACGAGACTGGAATCAGGCCGTTGTTACTCAGCTCATCTGTGCCAGAAGACTTGCACCGTTTTACCGGCCACTGGAAGACTACGATGATTCTTGGACAGACGACCAGATCTTAGCGGCGAGGAAGGAGCTTCCGGACTCTGAAGGAGGACTGGAATCTGCTTCACGGTCTGAACCTCTTTCGGCCTCATCAATTTCCTCTAAGTCGTCCAGCCACTCGAAACGACCAAATACTCTGAAGGAACCTAGTAAACCGGAAGCAGCAGTGTATAGAGGTGCAACAGAATGCCCTATATGCTTCCTGGTGAGTGTTTTGCAGAGTATATCGTCTCCAGCTCGTTACTCATATTACGTCACAGTATTATCCCCAGTATATCAATCATTCCAGGTGCTGTGACCAAGCCATATGTACAGAATGCTTTGTGCAAATCAAGCGCAGCGAGCCTACGACTACCCATCTAGTATCAGAGCCCGCTGCGTGTCCATATTGTGTACAGGAAAACTTTGGTGTTGTGTATACTCCCCCTCCTTGGCGAGCTGGCATTGGCAGCGAAGGATCTGTTAGTTCCTCTCCGCGTTATCCCATTATCCCATTCCTCTGACACTGCAATCAGCTTTCACCTCGCTCAATTTCACCCAAGCAATCTCAGCAATCACTCGATCATCCCGCACCGACGCATAAACGTAGGCAGAAGAGTTTCAGTGCGGACAGCCCTGAGGTCGTAACGACTGGTTTGTACTTCTTCTCCGATAAGACAGACCTTATCATGATCGATTCTTATATTTCAGATCAAATTCGACCGGACTGGGAAGCCAAATTAGCAGCTGTGCGCGCGGCGGTCACACGACGAGCAAACCGCCGCATCATTATGCGTCAGGTCGGCGACCGTCTGATCCCTGTAGGGGTCACTAGTGGGCGCGTGCTTGCACTTTCCCCTGAAGAAGCTGCGAGTGCTGCTAGTGGTGGTGACAACGGAGGCGGGAGCTGGCGACCACGAAGAAGACAGCAAGGTGGTAATGGCCTCGAGCAGTACCTGGGGCAAGATTTGGAGGAGGTACGTTTCAGATGACTGCAGTTGTCTACTCTTGACTTCATTCCGTTTTCTCATGATGCAGATAATGATGATGGAGGCTATGAGACTGTCTTTGTTGGAACATGAAGCCCAACAACGGAAAGAGGCAGAGGAGAAGAAGAAGGCAGACGCACAGGCCAATAAAGTAACAGACGATAATGAGACTAACGAAACCGTCGCCAGTAGTACAAGCTCAAACGGGGCATCTACTTCGTCCGCTCCTAATCTTAACTCCATAGACCTATCATCGACTTCCCCTCTCTCTTCATCCTCTTCATCGACTCCCGCCCAACAGAAGAATGATTCATTACGAGTTAAACGAGGATCTTTATTCAATCGAAGTCGATCACCCTCTCCTGCTCCTCCCTCGTCCCAATCTTCATTACAAAATACTCCTCCATTCAGCACACTCGGTGCGGCGTTGAGTACGGCATCTACCGCAAGTGCGATTCTCAGAAGCAGTAGTTCAACCTCTGCCTCCTCTGATCCTTCCCCGGAAAAGTCCTCTCAAGCCCCATTGCTCGCGAAAGAAGCAACATCCCCATCGACGATCGAATCTGCTTCCACGAGCTCCCTACCTTCTAACACCTCCAGCAGTACCACGTCACCTGTTCCTCCTTCAATAACCATAGCGCCTGTCCCTCCATCAGCGCCTATCTTTCTTCCTCCTGCATCACCAACCCCACTGGAATCGCATTCAGCCTCGAAAAGGCCTCCATCCATCAATACACCATTTGGCGACAATGATTCCTCATATGAAAACCTACCCTCTTCTCCAGAAGAAATTCCCGAAGAAACGCCATGCGAACCTCTGATTCCGAAAGACGGGACAAAGATGGAAACGGAGCTGAAGTCTGATCCAGAGGCTCCGGTGGGAAGTTCTGAAAGGAATCAATATCAGGAACGCCTATCTGGACCCTCTGCGTCTATATCACAGTGAAGCATGAGTTTGTCTCCCATGTAAATCCGCAATAGTTATTCTGTGGGAAGGGGTCTGACGATACAGAGGAATGCTAGCTATATGATGCTTAATTTGATAGAAACCGTTGGTAGGATCGGTTGGTAAGGTCGGGATACGAGTGTCCCGAAGAAGGGTGGAGACGGAAGAAGCTATTAAGGAGAGCAAGGAGTTGACAAAGACAGCAGGTTGTATACATACACTAATTTGGCGAGGGTTGTGGATGTTAAACCCAGTCTATCAGTTTACTTACATTTCTCGCTCCCCCCACTCAAACTTTGTTCAATAGCATGACATGACATTCATTGTATGTAGCTTCATTAGAATTTCATCGTTCTCGTCCCCTTGTTTAATGATTCGTGGATAATAATTTCGAACGCGAGAATCCGAAACGGACGGTGATACAAATTCTGTGGAGGCGTATGACAACAAGAAAAAAAGCGGGACAGATAGGAAAAGGATGAATCCTTGTTCTCGATATATTGACTACCTGTTACTAGGTTCGTCGAAAACTAAACGATGTTTTCGACGAACCGAGTTATTTTTTGGAGTTGGTATCAGCCCAAATCGGCTTGATTGTGTCTGGATCGACTAAGGTGGTCGGAGGAGCCTAAAACACGAGAATTGATGCTACAAGCATGGAAGAGGTAACATATCAGGATCACCTGAAAAGTAACTTGTTGCTTCATTTCTGCTTCCCTAGCCAGACGTAAAGCTCTCGCCGCGTCCACTTTTTTCCGAATATCCGGTGCCATTCGCTGCAGAAGTTCACGACATGGAAGAAAACGACCAGAGAGCGTTTTTAGATCCAGGTGGTAACTACTTCGACAGGAGCGTAAAGACTGACATTGTAGAGTTCTTCTTCCGTGGGTACAGTTGCTAAAATGTAGTCGAGAATTATAGGTACCAAGATTCAGAGTCGACGCAGCATGCAATGTCTACCTTTCATTAACAGGTAACCGAAGCCCGTGACTGTTCATTCCGAATATCCATTGGCAGCCGTTGAAGCAGGGACAGGCAGAACGAATGCAGTAGGTCAGAAAAACATTACACGGTTCATAGTTCGGGCAGAAGTGAACGAGTGACGATTACATCGGTTCATCCGTGTCGGATGAATGTTAACGAGTTCATGGCGGAAGTAGAAGGAGTTGGAGGGTAGAGTGAGTGAATGAGAGAAACGGCAAGTATGGAATGCTTGTGATCAGACAAGTGTTGAAAAAGGTAAGGTACCGATACGCACAGGTTATCGCTGCTCCTGCGAATCTAAGCCATGGAAAGTGTGACATAGAGACTTCGAGTAGATGAACGAAAGCCAGAAATGGAGGCCCGGCAGTCCGGAAGCGGACTCGCCGGATTACAAATACCTACTCAGAATCGCCATCGAAGTACTGGGACAAAGTGTGCATCTGTATTCAGTTGTATTCTCACTTCTTCGACGAATACAAACATACGGAAGCATAGCGTAAATGTGCTGACAGAACTGAGAAGAATGCGTTCAAGCAGTGATCTGTATATATGGCAGGGTATGGATTGTCTGATGGTACATATGCTGTAGGAAGGTTTATATGCTATTGGAGGGATGCAAGGGCACAAATATGTTGATGCTTGAAAACGACAAGATAAGAAGAATGGAACAAAGGTGTCACATCACAAACCAAAAACAAATGTAGAAGAAAAAATATAATTATGTCTGAACCATGGGGTGTTTCGTGTTCCCAACAGACCCACACCGTGAACCTGCAACCGTGGAAAGAACACTTGGTCTCTTTCTCTTGAATTTAAACCCCAGCAGATCACTCGATCTACGGCTTTTCAGCTCAATTTTGGCAAGTTCTGCTTCCCATTCCCTTACAGCTGCGCTAGATGATTCGTCCTTATGACCTTCAGTGGATTCTAGAGTGGAGCTCCCACTCCCGCTGCTTGTGCTTGGAGTGGAAGATAATGATATGATTGGCGAGAATGCGTGTATATTTTGCGTGGTTTGAATATCACTGCTGCCGCCAATAATAGAAGTCGTAGCAGGCCGCTTTTTGTTAGACGCTGCAGTGTCGAGTGAGGAATTGGAAGGAATTGGAACAGTTTCTAAAGAGACCTTTGGAGTGGAAAAGTGCGACGAGCTTGAATCCCGTGGTCCGGCGCTTGTATGTGGACGACGTGGGATTGAATCCTTTCGTTTGCTGCTGGATGATGTCGGGCTCGGTGGCACACGTGGGTGCGGCGGTGGTTTGAGTCCCGAAGTACTGGTGCTCGGTACAGGTTCTGGACTGTCTTCGAGTTTTCTTCGAGTTCGACGTGGGGATTTAGATTTGGATCGCGCCTCGGAAGAGGATTGAGAGCGTGTTTTAGATATAGCCAAACGGCGTTCTGCGTCATTTGTAGAAGTTGTAAATATCTCTTCCTCGTCGAGCTCAAACGATTCCGTACTATGCGGGCCTGTCACGATGATCTAGAAGTATGATTAAAAAAACAACACGCATGGGAATGAATCATGATCACCTTCACGCGAGCAAAGAAGCGAACAGACACCAAGTCTGAATGAATGGTTTCTCCGATTCCCCATCTGCTACTTGGTTTGGCGCTAGGCCATTGTACAGTCAGAGTTTTGCTCCAGATACCATTTTCTGCTTGAGAAAAAGGACCAGATGACTCGCTAGCTGCGATTGGTAAAACAATCGGTTTACCGACAAGACTTTCCGACGAGTCTGAACGATCTCTTGAATACTGAGGTTGGGGCAATAAGGGCCGAACATCGCTCGCAAGCGAGACGGAAGACGGATAGCCGGACTGAGGCGATGTCATAGTGGAAAATGATCTGGAGGAAACAGGGAAATTTTGTGAAGCAGGAGAGTATGTCATGAATGAAGAGACCGACAGTGTGGGTGAAATTGGTATAGCAGACGATGCGGAAGCAGACACAGGACTTTGGGATTCGTTGAACTGAATACGGCGCTCAACGACTACGGTAGCGCTACGTATCGATATGTTTCGCTCCTTTGGCAAAACATGTATGGATATCGGCAAAAGGTCTGTCGGGCCTATAGGTTCTCTCGGCGCCCATACTGTGTATTGCAGAGCAAGTCCTTTGGGCTTCGTAACAACGCGATCTAGATATGCTGCGGTAATGTGCATATAAATCCGCGGAGAAGGCAAAAAGGCAGGGAGGTCGTAGCGAACGAGTGGTAGGTCAACATGCTTAGTGAGCCGGGTGCCAATACCAGATATATGGGCGTGGCTAATACCTAAGCAGTGGTGAGTACACAGCATATATCGAAAACATGGTTCCTAAATCACGCACTGGCTTCCACACGCCAGACACAGCGATACTCGACAAACGACACCGTGCTGAAGCCGCCTGATCGCGGGGGTACCGTAATTCTAAAAGGACACTCTACTTCACCCAAGTCGAAGAATTCATTTCCATCTGGTTTGGACCATAACACTTGGGTGTAGTCCACAACCATCTTGCTCGAGACAACGCCTCCAATCCGGCCAAGCCGAAACTCGTAACAGCGAACCGATACTGTGATTTGCTTTGCAGGCAGTTGTTTCAGATCTGCATCCAACTTGGTACCAACCACTACAGAGGTATTAAGTAAAATTTCTTTCGAGCTAGCCTTGGACGTACCTCCTTCTACTACAACATTGCTCACACCGAGAAAGCCAGTACAAGGAAAGTATCGGAGTCCATTGTGGTTTTTGGAATACAGTAACAGTTGCATTCCACCCGTACGCAGGAAGGAGAAGGAGAAGGAGAAAAGGGAAGAACGCAAGGTGGTGGATCACATACAGTATATGAGTCTCTAAAGGAATCTTCGATGCAAGCGATCATGGATTTCTCGGGAATGAAGTGTCACGCAGATAAGACAACCGACTTGAGATCTATAAAAACCTGCATACGGTAACATTACACCACGGAATTTCAAAAAAATAGATATATATGGTAACAACTCCACGGCAGTCTCGTCGTCCTGACATACTGTATACTCCAAGATTGTATGTAATAAGATACCAAAATTCCGCGACGCTTCACTCGGAACGTGAAGGTGCGGAATTCAACGGGGCAACTGCATGTTGTCCTTCTGGTACCGCGTCGAATCCTCCTTGGCCCAGGTCTGCCGGCAGCGTGGCCGTCTCATCCAATAAAGACGATGACAACAGTCCTTCCGCCTCTGGATCTGCAGAAGTCGGACCAGTGATTGGTTTTGGAAGACACGGAGGAATTGCGACCAAGTTGTTGAAGAGAAACTAGCACGATTTGAGCACAATCGTAATCAGCTTGACGACCCCACTTGATATCCGGGAAACAAATGTATAGTACATACCGTGCCATAACTGTAAAATGGAGAAAACTCGGATTAAAGAACCGGAATGGATAGGATGAAAAGGAAGTTAACATACACCAACAGCCCGAACCCGAGGACTTGCAACAACGAAATGGGCCACAGGAGCTTCTCCCACCCTAAGCCTAAACTGACAAGCCAAATAACAAGCGTTCTACATGTATCGACAAGAGAACGTGCGGTAGCGCTGACATGCCGCGTTACGCTCAATCCAAAGAAGTTGAACAAGGCAATGCTACAAGCAATTACGACACCGGACCACAGCACAGAAGGTGTGTCCACCATCTGGTGCCATCCACGAGGTATATCGAAGAAGATAGACTTGGATGACACGGCAGGTATAGCTAATATTGGGAAGAAAACAAGAATAGTGATAACACCAAACAGTCCTTCATAGCCTACGGCAACTAGAGGAGGAACCGAGTAATGACCTGTATACAACAAGTCAGGGTTGTCGAGCAATGAGCGAGCTACTTTGTGAGTTTACTGACCCATGATCTTCTCTGATGAAAGGCCCATGTGCATCAGAGGTTTGCATAAATGGTGACAAGAATGTTGGAATACATACCTTCCACGACAAATTGAGTGGCAGTACTGACAACATGTTGCGTTATGGCTGAGAAAGTAATAAAGGATAACGGCTTACAAGACTTGAGCAAACAAGATGAAAAACACGCCTATCAATGAACGAATTAGGATAGCCCATACATAGAACGGAGGTAGAATCTGACCGACAAGTACAGTCGTAGCTTCAGGTGTCTCAGTTGACTCTGGCGGGGGTAGATCGGCATTGCCATTGGCCTTGACCAACAACGAACTTAACGCCTCTTTGACAGTGTCCTTGATGAGTGAACCGCTAAAACCAACCAAAGCCACTCCGCCCATCACGATGATTAAAGAAGTCCATCTACCGCCGTTTAGATATAACAGTCACAAAGAGCGCTTGAATAAACCCAACTGATAAAGCCACAACCGTCGACGCAGAAACACAACACTCAGAAAGCCGACGAAAAGCACAAGAGAACCTCGGGTCATTTGGTAAATGGAGACCGGTGTGTAGAGCAAACCAACATTCATTAACTGTGAAGCAGAAGGAAACGGTGTCAGACAAACTCGAAGAAGGGAGTTCAGCCACGTACCGTCGTTCCAGTAAGATCACAGGCCGCAGGAATCCATAACAAGAGAACGCTCCAGCCACTGAGCGGCCGGGAAGCTGGTACAAGTTTAATATTTGATAAACTGGCTTCAGATGATTCAGAATCCTGTAGTTGGACTGGCTGCAATCGCTTGGAGCGGACCCAAGTATATATGACAGGGAGGAAGCCTATAAAGAATCAAAGACAGTCATTGAGTGTCACAAGTATGCATAGGGTCTAGGACGAACAGAGCATTTCACCAACTATTAGCCATAAATAGTCAGATATGATTTCTTCGGACGATGGAAGATAACGCACGAAACATTTGAAGTGTTTGCCATACCGGCTGTTCATAAAGAATTCTTCGACTAGGGTCGGGATCGTCACAATTCTCGACACATTGCATGTCCTGTGAATGGATGAGAATACTGCCCCAGAGACTTAAAAGCTATACATGCCTGCCATTTGCTCCATAGAGAATTACTGGACCCCTAGAGTGCGCTGTCATTGAGCATGAGTATTTCTAGTAGATAGACATACAGTGAGGATCATCCCTGCAAGCAAAACAGGGATAAAAATTGAGCTGGGCATGACGAGGCGAAGGTAGGGAACGAAGATGATCTAGTAAGACTACGATCTTAATTGTGTGCTGTCGATAACGTAATAATATGGCCCGACGTCACATACACGTGATATTATGTGATATCTCACCGACGTGTGGTCACGTAGTCACAGCCGTTCGCGTTCCCTTTCTGTCGCTTAGGCGTGGACTCTTTGACTGTAGGCCAAAGCCCGTTGAACAAAGAGCCACTCTACCATTTGATAGAGTATATAACCGCTCATGTCGCTGGTATGGAACCCGGGCCCTCTACCAGAAATGCGCAAATGCCATTCGACAACTTTACCAGAACGCAAGGCTCTTTCTCGTCTTCCCTGGTTTCAAAACCGGATACAGTTGTCTGGCAAATGCCGCCTCCGTCCAACCCTGGTCTGCAGAGGCTTATGGACAACGCCAATAAAGATGGTGAAGTATCTCCTCTTCCTTCTATGGATTATCTCTAATCGTCTTTATTGCAGTCAGTCGGATAAATCCACCACCTTCCGAAAGTAACTGGAACTTTCTGCCGTCCGTAGTGGCCACAGATGCCGTCGGCTCAAGTTCACGTCCATCCACCCGTTTATTAGACAAGCGCTTGCATTCCATCACATCATTCGAGATCAATCCAGCAATCGCAAAATTGGTGGATCCTGTAATGCTTAAAGGTGTAGCAGATGCTGCTAATCAAAAGGCGCAGGAGCGTTCACGCACTCTAGGTCTAGTGATGAAAAGGAGAAAGAGCACTCCCAAGTCGACAAAAGCAGAGAAGTCCACCACTGGGAAATCTCGAGCTTCTAGAGCAGTGAATAGCGGTATGATAGAAAAAAGCCGCAATGTTCCCAAACGTAAGGAGAGAGGAAAGACGAAAGAGATCTCAGGATCTTCCTTACTCCAGAAATCATGGACGCGTGAATGTAGCACTTTCAAGCGGCCCGTGTTTGACGATAGCTTCTCTATTACGTCATCATCTACTTCAAGCCCAGAGGTGTTGGACGACTCTATGTCAATCGACGAAACTAATTCACCCGACACCTCTCTTATGTCCCCATCGCCGCCTCTGCTCACAACCCGTTTACCTAATCCCCATACCACCCTATCCCTATCTGCTGAAATTTCGAACGCACCTGCTGTCGACAGCGGGCGTCAACCCCCCCTGAGTAACGGGACACGTGCTCAAAGAGCTCGAAATGCCCACAGCCGAGAGGCACGCTCTGTGCCTATAGTCACTTCGAAAATCCCACCGAAAGCAATTCAAGTCCCGGCCCTACCAGTCGTTCCACCACCGATGTCGCATCCTCTTCCTTCGGCTAATCCCCCTGCATTGGGTATGCGCCGAGTCAACTCCTTCCCCGCAAAGAACGTGAGACTCATAGATAATATTGGTGTTGTCAGAGACCTACCCACCAAACAGCGCCCGTTTAAAACACCGTTTCTTCCAACCACGCAGCGATCCAACACCGGTCAGGCTCTAGCTGTAAATGCGACGTATCCTAAGACGGAGAAAAGTCCGGTATCTCGAATGAATGATGTTCATCGCGAAGCATTTGCTCACACAATCGAGGAAACTGAACCACATGGGATGGTTTGCGATGATGCAGAAACCTCATATGAACACGACTCTTTCGATATGGATGCGTTAGAGGAAACATTGAAACAGTATGATTGAAGTGACGTTGCTTGTATTCTACTTATATCGTTAGTGTTACTCATATATCGTTTAATAATGTTCAAATACTCTGAATGACTTTGGAATCATGAATAAAGAATCCAGGTAGCCCCCGCCTCTTGACAATTTGGGCAGTTCTTCTGACTTGATTCGACAATTCAATTCGATTTGGTACATAGCAGTAGATTTGCAGTACACTTCGGGGGGATAGGGTGTACGGAAATCCTGAAGCATTGACTTTGGGCTCTCCTTCAAAGTGTCGAGGACTTTAAGGAATATAGTTGTGTTTAATGTTAACGCTCGGGGTTTGGGTTTTTGCTGATTATTACCCTTTCACGTCACTTCTCCATCCTTATCACTGCTATGTGGCGGCAGCATCATTGGCTTCCCCGCAAAGACCACGATTATATATATTCTTATGCTAATTTATCATAGCATAAGTATGTCTAGCATCCGACGAGGTAACGCCTCATTGCCTTATCCGGAGTTAAGCGTCATTGTACCTTTGCGTTATCAGCTCGTCTAGTTTTGACTTCATGCGGCCTCAGTTTGCAATTGGTAACCCAGTCTCTAGTTCTCTGCCCCACCCTGGAAGACATGGTCTCCCTCAATCTTTGAGCACAATGCTCTGCATGTTGGACAATTGGTCGTCTATTCCTGCTGGAAATTGCGTTGGTACCCTGGACCGTTTTTTTGACTTGTCGCCGAGCATACTGCTGCCAAGTGACTGAGATATTATGGGGGGGAACTGCAACAAGAAGTTACACCAGATAGCCTGAATTGATATATTATGCAAATTGAGAGAAATGTCGCTAGTACTCGGTGTGATCACTGCATTTCAAAGAACAAAGAAGTCGACCGCGCAATGAGCAAGACATTGCATTCTATGACGAAAATCTACCAGTGAGGGCCACAGGCATCGCTCGTGGATAAAATCCCGTCAAGAGTATCACTCATCGTCACTGTCTAGCTCTCTTTGCTCGCCGGCCTGTATCTGCCTAACGACACCTTCCAATTGTTCAAGCTCCCATCCTACTGATTGCTTAGTCATTGTTGCGTTTTTGATAAGACCTCCTAGACGAGTCAATGCCTCGTCGCTGAATAAAATTGTGAGTAACGCTACAAAAATGCGAGCATCATTTTACCCACCTAGCACACGCCTGCGTCCAAACGCAGAAGTCATCCAGCCAAATCTTACTGTACACATAGTAAACATCGTGATGGTCTAAAATGTCTTTCATCTCCATTAGACAACGAAATACAGTCCGTCGTCCTCTGAGAAGTAGATTGGCAACATCTTCTCGACACTTTTCGGCCAGCGCGAAAGAACGGTACAAGGGAAAAGCGAGGGATCTCCGGTAAGATGGAACGAAAGATGCGGATATATGGTCTGAAGAAAATTCTAGCGTCGGCGAATTGTTTACAATTTCAGAATGGTAGGGAGGTGGATCTAAGGCGGAGAAGGCCGATATTAGTGAGCAGATAGTCCATGCGCTTTCTGGAGTCGGATCATGTTGAGTCGTACGCGCGTCATACGCGTACGAAAACAGCACAGTAGCCAGAGTCAAATAGAGGCTGTACGTTTGATATCTAGTCAGAATATCTTCACTCATACGTTAGAAGAAAATAGTGTAACTGGAACGAGACATACATTCTTTTCGGGGAAGGTTCAGCATGGTGGCGTTTTCTTTTTCCGTGTATGTAAATGTACCATTATCGGACAAGTGTGGATGGGTCCAAAGTATGAGCTCTTGGATGTACTCGTGTTCGGCAAAGTCCGCCCTAGGAGGAAGAAAGCTTAGAATCTCTATATATTAAGTTAGAGCAACCTACATGTAATACTCTTCGTCCCATTTTTCATCCTCGTGTTTGATACGCCTTTGACGGCGTTGTAGACGGGTCAGGGCCTCAGCCTCCGAGCCAAGCTCGTTGACCTCATTTTCGGTGTAGGTAACATTTGTAAAGTAACCGGTGTACATGTCCAGAAACCCGTATTGAGCGCTGACCCTCAGCGTTGGCTGTTCTGCGGGTGGTACGTCTTGGAAAAGCTGCCAATCATTTTTTGCCCCTGATACGAGTCAGATGCACCTCCGCGAGAAGAAAGTTGTCACATCCAGACCTTCTTCTATCTCGCGTTCCTGCAATGAGAGGTTTTGTGTTTGAGCAACGAGATTATCTGGGTCTTCGGCCGTGCTTTCAGAGGAAATGACCTCAATTAACGGCTCATGCACTGTCGGCCGCGGAGCCAACAATTTAGCCAATAGATCTAAATCCTTAAATTCCTGTCCTTTGATTTCTTTTGTAAGTGTTACAGTCAGGTAGCCTGTGCTTGGATCATATTGGGCCGAAGAAGCATCATCCTCGATTAGGCCGTGAGTGAAGTTCAGACGCAAAAAATAAGGGTTGATGTGGAGGGAGAATAGATTGCCGTCCACGTTGACTTCAACGTCCGAGGCCTACTTTATTTGCTGATTGGGTGAAAATTGACAACTGTAGGGAAGCACAGGCTACATACGCGGACTGAAGGGCAATAGATCGAGATGAGGACGGACTCGGCCGTCTGAGAACAGGAGAACCGAGGCGTAATCATGGTTAGAGGAAAAGGTATATAAGAACCAAAATGATCCTGGTAAATCCCAGTTAAAATATGGTTCAAATTGCCGAGAGTCAGGCTCCTTTTCCCAAAATCACATCCATGTCACTGAACACTTCGGTACACTCCTTGCTTTGCATCTCTTTTCGTGCTTTAACGTGTCTTTCGCCAGAAACTTGCAGCCTATCCTTCCCTGGCTGAGGTTGAGAATCTCATCGTTAATGAAAAACGAGGAAACTGTATTCCAGTCTATGTCGAGCTCCCTGCAGACCTCATAACACCAGTCATGGCTTACATGCGGATATCCAAGGACTCCAAGTATAGCTTCCTTTTGGAATCTGTAGTCGGTGGTGAAAGTGTGGCGCGATACAGCTTCATCGGAGCAGGTGTGTAACTACTGCCTTCATATATTATCCCTCACTCATCTAAGCAGATCCTAACAGGATCATTAAGACCGGTCCCAGTGAAGAGATTACCGGAGATCCCATGGTTGCTCTCCAGAAGGAACTTAGTCTCTACCAATTTATCAAGATCCCTGAAGTACCGACATTTACGGGAGGTGCCATTGGTTACGTTGCCTATGATTGCATCCAACACTTTGAGCCAAAGACCGCCTGCGAACTCAAGGACCCTTTGAATATTCCTGAAGCCGTGTTCATGCTAGCCGACACGCTCGTCATCTATGATCACATCTTCCAGACCATCAAGGTCGTTTCGCATGTCTTTATGCCCAGCGATGCCGGGAAGAATAACTTATCTTTTGTCTACCAAACTGCTGTCGATAAGGCGCGTAGACTAGCAAAGGTCTTGATCACATCATCCACGCCTGAGCCCGTTCAGCCTCCAATAGTCTCAGGAAATGAAGCCGTATCCAATGTCGGAAAGCAAGGCTATGAAGGTTTCGTCACTACATTGAAAAAGCATATTGTAGCTGGGGACATCATTCAGGCGGTTCCATCTCAGCGGTTAGCGCGTCCAACGTCACTGCATCCATTCAATGCATACCGGCATCTACGCCAGGTTAATCCAAGTCCCTACATGTTCTACTTAGACTGTGGAGATCTGCAAATCGTGGGTGCTAGTCCAGAAACCCTTTGCAAGGTAGAAAAGAACATAGTGTACAATCATGCCATCGCAGGAACGACGAAACGAGGAAAGACACCCGAAGGTCGGTCAATATGATAAGTGACCGATTCATGATGTTTGACGTGTTTTCAGAGGATGAACAACTTGGTGCCACCCTACTCAATTCCGAAAAAGATCGTGCTGAGCATATCATGTTGGTCGATTTGGCTCGTAACGACGTTAATCGAGTGTGCGACCCAAAGACGGTAAAGGTCGATCATCTCATGAGGCTAGAAAAGTTTAGCCATGTCATTCATCTTACATCTCAAATTTCCGGAAAGCTTAGAGAGGGATTAACAAGGTACCATCCACTTCCCGGAATCTATAGCGATGTTGAACTGCAATATTTCTAGGTTTGATGCTTTTCGCTCTATCTTTCCCGCTGGCACAGTGTCCGGCGCACCGAAAATCAAGGCTATTGAGATTATTTCATCTCTTGAAAAGGAACGGCGGGGTGTCTATGCTGGAGCCGTAGGCCGATTTGACTTTGCAGACGACGAGATGGATACATGCATCGCAATACGGACGATGACCTTCAAAGATGGCGTAGCGTATTTACAAGCAGGTGGTGGGATCGTATTTGATAGTGTGGAAGAAGACGAGTACGTTGAGACGATCAATAAATTAAAGGGAAACGTCAAAGCCTTACAGGAAGCTGAAGGTAAGCTCAGCTATCATGACCACCAGAGGTATATTGCTGACAATTAACCCAGAATATTGGTCAAACCTGCAAAATAACTCGAGCGGAGAGACTTAAGACAGAGATAGTATTATCGTATATTTGATTTAGATGTTAATGTGTATGGAGTATCAGTAATCAAAAGCTTCCGCATCTGACCGCTGAGGTTGGCGAGCATCCTGCATTACCTGCATTTTGTTGAAATCTTCCCAGGCAGAGTCTACGGCCATTCTCATTCTCTGCGTCTCTGCCTCCCGGATAGCAATCCCTTCCCGTCCCGCGATACTCAGCACACCTGCAATGATTTCTGCGGTCCGCGGGCTTTCGTCATTGGCAGGTATCGGATACATAACAATGCGAGGATCGACGTTAGAGTCCACGATAGCAATGGTAGGGACATTTGAGAGGGCGCATTCTTGGATGGCATTCATGTTTTGGATGGGATTGAGAAGAATAACAAGGTCGGGAACGATGCGCTTTGAACGCACAGTTTCATGGCCAAACATCTGCCATTTATTGGTTAGTGTTCCGGGCAGCCATCTATCGCCGACATGAAAGCCTTGAGTGCCTAGACGCTGGGCAGCTTTTTGCACAACAGGACGTATGTCGGCGCGCGTGCCGATAAAAACTATTTGACCGTCATTGGCAGCGACAGCGCGAACGACTTTGGCCGCTCTACGAAGAAGAGGAAGTGTGTGGTCTAGGTCAATGAGAGTTATGCCAGCGCGTGTACCGTAGGCATAAGGCAGAAAATTTGGATTCATCCGTGATGAAGCGTGTCCAAAATGGGCGCCAGAGGCTAGCAAAGCAGACAAAGTCGCGTCTTTGGTCGGTCTATGCAGGGAGTCCCTTAGAGACCACTGTGAGGTTTGTGTAGAACCATACTGGCTCATTGCATCCACTGTAGATTCGTTAACTGTTGGGAAGGAGTACTGTTTTCTGGATCTTACTCAGAGTTTTTAGACTTGTCCTCGTCTGTTGGAAGTCTGTCCAGTCATTTTCTGTCTCTAAAGGGCCTTGGGCCTGTTGCGAAAGTTGTCGAGTACAATTTTTGCAGAACTTGAAAGAAAACCGGACTGGATTGGACAGCCGTGGACGGAGGGAGTGCATGGCAAAGAACGGCAGTTGCTTACAAAGGCGGTTATAATTTTTTCGCCTTCTTTCTCTTGGTCCATCAGCTTTTCCTTCCTTCCCACTTCAACTCTTCTACTACTCAAAAAATGGCTGACGAAGTGTACGACGGTGCTATCGGTATTGATCTCGGAACCACTTACTCGTGCGCTCGTTGTCTTTTTCGATATTTTTTTTTTCCATCTAGGCTGATCGAAAAATTTCAGATGTGTTGGTGTATGGCAAAACGACCGTGTCGAAATCATTGCCAACGACCGTGAGCAGCTTCTATTGCACTATTTTTTTGTGTGCTCATTGATCCTTACAGAGGGCAATCGAACTACACCTTCATATGTCGCCTTCTCTGCGGAGGAGCGCCTGATAGGTGACGCTGCTAAAAATCAGGCTGCTATGAATCCAAAGAACACTGTATTTGATGCCAAGCGTCTTATCGGTCGTCGATTCGAGTATGTGTCTTTTTCCCCAATAGCGGCCATCCATCCCTGATCAGCACACACTAAACTCTGCACCTCGTAGCGACCCAGACGTGAAAAAGGTACCATCGATTCCTTTGTCTATGCCCTTTAACCGTGTATCTCATTCGACTTTGCGATCAGGATATGATTCACTGGCCCTTTGAAGTCACTGAGAAGGACGGCTCCCCGCTGATCAAGGTCAGCTATCTCGGGGAGGAGAAGACTTTCAGCCCTCAGGAAATTTCCTCCATGGTATTGACTAAAATGAAGGAAGTTTCCGAGGCGAAGCTTGGAAAGACAGTGAAGAAAGCAGTCGTCACGTTCGTGCTTTTTTCGTGTTGTTTACAAGCAATGCTGCATATTCATTACCCCGGTTTCGCAGTGTACCTGCCTACTTTAATGACTCCCAGCGTTTGGCAACAAAAGACGCTGGTGCTATCGCTGGCCTCGATGTTCTCCGTATCATCAATGAGCCAACTGCTGCCGCTATTGCTTACGGTCTCGACCGTCAATCAAAAACTGAAAAGAACGTCCTCATTTTCGATTTGGGAGGTGGAACTTTCGATGTTTCCCTTTTGAATATCAGCGGTGGTGTCTTCGCTGTCAAGGCGACTGCTGGTGACACTCATTTGGGTGGTGAGGACTTTGACAACACCCTCTTGGAACACTTCAAGAACGAGTTCAAACGCAAGTCAAAGCTCGACATCTCCGATGATGCCCGTGCTCTCAGACGTCTAAGAAGTGCTTGTGAGCGTGCCAAGAGGACACTATCTAGTGTCACGCAGACTACCGTTGAGGTTGACTCACTTTACCAAGTCAGTTCTACTATCTAGCAACCGCGTCGGTCTGGT
Organism: Lentinula edodes; assembly: GCF_021015755.1. Classification (NCBI taxonomy): domain Eukaryota; kingdom Fungi; phylum Basidiomycota; class Agaricomycetes; order Agaricales; family Omphalotaceae; genus Lentinula; species Lentinula edodes. Next base: position 531,345 of record NW_025764315.1, read on the forward strand.
TCTTATTTTTCTGCAGGGTGAAGACTTCTCGGCAAATATCACGCGTGCCCGTTTCGAAGAAATCAACGCTGCTATGTTTAAATCAACTCTCGACCCCGTCGAAAAAGTACTTAAGGATGCGAAGATGGCGCGTGAGAAGGTCGATGATATTGTCCTCGTCGGCGGTTCTACCCGTATCCCTAAAATCCAAGCACTCGTTTCTGAGTACTTCGGTGGCCGTCAGCTTAACAAGTCTATCAACCCAGATGAGGCTGTCGCTTACGGTGCCGCTGTGCAAGCTGCTGTCCTCACTGGTCAGACCTCTGACCAGACTAAAGACCTTCTCCTCCTCGACGTCGCTCCTTTGTCTCTAGGTGTCGCCATGCAGGGTGATGTTTTCGGTTGTGTCGTTCCCCGTAATACTTCCATCCCGGCGAATAAGAACAGAACGTTCACCACCGTCGAAGACAATCAAACCACAGTCACTTTCCCTGTGTATGTATCCATCCACAAGTGATCATGTTACTATACTTATTTCCCGATCATAGCTACGAGGGAGAGCGTACTCAGTGCAGAGACAACCGTTTGCTTGGAGAATTCGAACTCACTGGCATTCCTCCAATGCCCCGTGGCCAAGCTGAACTTGTCACCACCTTTGAGATTGACGCTAACGGTCTGCTGAAGGTCTCTGCTCAGGATCGCTCGTCTGGTCGTAAGGCATCTATCAGTGAGTCTTTTTCTGAAGTTATACATTACCATTACTTGCCTCTCATATCTTCACAGCTATTACCAACTCTGTCGGACGTCTATCATCTGCCGAGATCGACCAGATGATTAAGGATGCCGAGCAGTTCAAGATGGCCGACAAGGAATTCACTGCTCGTCATGAAGCTAAATCCGACCTTGAGGCGTACATTCAACAGGTGGAGAGCACAATCACCTCACCGGAGATTGGTATGAAGCTTAAGCGTGGTGCTAAGTCTCAAGTTGAGGCTGAGCTTGCTCGTGCTCTCGAGAAGTTGGAGATCGTGGACTCAACCGCAGATGAACTGAAGAAGGCGCAGTTGGGTATTAAGCGGGCCCTGCAAAAAGCCACTGCTGGCATACGGTGAACGTGAAGGAGTCGTTTTGTACCTCACCCTTAAAGCTATGCTTATACGCTGTATCTCGCTGTCGTGATAAATTTTACTCTTACTCATTTTTACTCGATTTATCTGTCACAAGCACGTGTCCCGCGCGCGCTTTGTCACACGGCCGTTGCAAACAATTTTGAGTTTTTGCAACTTTGAACATTCATCCCCTTGTTCTAGACTTCGAATAATACTCTCCCTTTTCTGACAATATTTACCATGTCAATCGAATTTTCAGAAACAACGTATGAGGACCCTACCTATCCCTACGCTAGTCTAATGCCTATTGCACCAGAAAGGTCATCGTGGAAATGGCCGCTATGATGGACCCTGAAGACGATTATAATACCATTGTCGAAGCGGAGGAGAAAATCAAAGCATCTAGAGTACAGAGAGAGAAAGAAATCGAAGAAGCTCATGCAAATATGAAAGGCGCGTCGTCGATCCAAATTCCAGAAAAAATCGCTTACATTCTAGAAGCACTATCCAAAACCCTTGAAGCTGCGAAACAATCAGCGAAAAGGCCGAAATCTGTTCCTTCTGCTGAGACTCATGCTGCCACAGTCAACGAACTCGATAACTCCAAACTATCACTAGCAAAATCTATCAGTGACGCAGAGAATATGCTTGCCAGTCAAGAGGCAGAGCTTGCGGCTTTGAAAGCCGAATGCCAGAGTTTAGAGCACTACGACCCTGCTACTGAGCATGAAAAAGATCTTGACGGAACTGCGTGCGTTGTTGTCTGTCCTGGCTCTAACATTTGTTATTCAATTGTCATCACCAGCCTTCGATTGAAAATTTATAGGGGAATGGGATTTGACATCGCATTAGACGACAAGAATCAAGTCTCCAATGTTCTCATACGTATGTTCTATGCATGTGCTCCAGTTAAATATAATCATCCTTCATCAGGTTCGCAATCCGGAGATGTCCATTCTGTACCGTTGAACATCGACAAATCTCCGGCAGATTATACTCGCCATCTTTGGAAGCTGGCAGCTTCGTAAATATTCCCCTCAAATTGTTTCATGCTGCATTCATTCGTTGTGTCTGTAATTTTTATCAAGTTCATTTCGCGATAAGAGCGTTATTTTTTGGATCTACGTGTACACTGGTACGGGAGTGAAATCCGTGATGTTGGGACAAAGGGAAGTTGCGTTAGTTACCCTGTTTCCAGGCCTCCAACCAGTGGCGGACGTCTGAAGAGGAATGCTGGAAGATTGTAAAATCGCAGTTAAGATCGCGGGGTGTACAGATATGACCCCTATCTCACCTCAATGTAGGCAATTCTTGCGCGAATGCTATCTAAGGATTGTGCTAAACCCATGTGGTATTTTGAGGTGTCCTTGTCCTAACGAAAGTGTCAAGGGAATACGTAATACGTAAGAGCACGAATATCCAGTACGAACTTTGAAAAAAGCATTCATCTCATCCAGGTCTTTTTGTGTGGACAATCCACCGTAAGTCGTCTAGTGGTCATGAATCAACAATCGGAAAGGCTAGAAGGGAAATTACATACCTCAACAAGATATCTCATCATGAATGTGCTTTCAAAACGCTTGTAAAGCTAATAGATGGATGGAATGTGAATCGATTTATTCTCTCCATTCGTGCAGATCTACAAACCTCTTCGTAGTGATCCTGGAAAAAGTGGGTGACTTGCCGTTTGGTAATGTCATTGGATGCAAATCCGCTCAAGAAATAAACGACGTCCTGGTCGCGCGCGCGCTTCAAAGCTATTTCATACGTTTCTTCTATCCTCGCCGGGTCTTTGGACTGGCACATTGCTGTCCTGGAATGATATAAGAGGTCTGGTTCCAATGTGTTCAAAATTTGGTGGCTTACATAGCAGAAATACGGGAAGTCGGTGTGGGTGCTTTGTCGTATATCGCCTTCACACCATTGTACCTTAAGGATGTAAGACGTCATGAATAGCTACCGAGCCATGCAACGCACTCATCTTGGCCTCCATAAGTTACAGCCTACAGGGGGTGTATCAATTAATTAGTTTCAAAGATAGTTGTAAAGACCCACAGCACGGTAAATAGCGCCCTGGAGATCGGCTGGGATAACAGAGTCATCCCCTGTTTTCATATATTGAGCGAAGCGTCCTTTCAATTCGTTTATAACGCTGCACATGATCTGGTCAACTGAAAGAAAATCGACTTCTCGGAGGGACGTACGACTGATCCTTAGCAGCAAGACATTGTCCGATAGCACAGGTTCGCAACTGGGAAATATCGGGGCTGTCGGAAGCGGGATATTCATATCCAAGTTTTTGGACAAAGGGCGAAAAAAGAGACTGCAATTGGCGTTCAGAACGCAACGCAACTCAAGACAATGTGATACGCACAATCCGAAAGGCATTCAGAAGACTACAAATGTTCTCATCCTCCCACCAAATGGCCGCTAGAGAACTAAGATTTGCTGAAATACCATCCCAAACAAGATCTTCGTCGAATGAACATTTTCAGTCGATAGATTATCGACAAGTTGAAGTAGTACTTACACTCCTGTTCATTACGCAAAGCGTCGATGAGGGTGAGTGCATTGCTCAACTTCATTAAAGCGGCTTTGGAAAGTGCCAACGCATCATTAACCAAGCCCATACGGTCCTCAATAGTGAATACGCTATCGGGTTTCGCAACCTCTGCAGCAATCTTGGACAAATGAGCGTCCTCGTAAAGCACCCGATCTGACGAATTTGGCGTTATAACTTCGAGCCAGTGTAGTCAAATGAGTGGCACTCACAAACTCCGTTGGTTCCTGCATTGAGTTTGTAAGGCTTGGAAGTATCCAGCGCAAACGTACTTTCGCGAGAATCCAGGACAGCAGTCTTATCGATAATAGTTTTGCCGCTAGCATCGAAAGTGAGGATACTCAAAGGGATATTCCAGATGGTTTCGTTATCCTTCCCTTCTGCCAAGCCCGTCTCAAGGAAGCGGTCCTGGCGAACCTTGATACCTCCCGAAGTCTCAGTGACGGTAACGACAGGGAATCCAATCTGGAGGTAAGTCAAAGGTAAATCGACTAGTCTCCCATACGTTTCAGGAGTCGGACGCACCTTTTTAACCCAATTGTCCATGAAGTTGATAATGTCCGTGCCAGTGGATTTACTGATCCCAGCCCATAGATCATTCGTGACGCTGTTCGCGTACAAATGTGCCTTGAGATAGAGGGAGACTCCTTTAAGAAATTTATCTTCGCCAACATATGCTGACAGCATCCTAAGGACTTGATTGTGGAAGGAGAGTCAGTCAATGTGACACGATTTACTACAATGAGCAACACTAACCTGAGGCGGCTTTGGAATACGAGAGACCATCAAATATCTGAGGAGAGTGATTAGCTGATCGATGATTGTTGGCGCAAACGGACCAGGTACCTGTCCTATAGATTCAGCATTGGGGCAGGCAACCTCTATGGGGTGAGAAGACAGTTTTGAATCAAGAGCAAGGGCACGATTTAAGTGCACTGTGATAAATTCCGAGTTCGGTTTGAATTCAGGGAAGGCCCTAGGGATGAGTGAATGAAAGCAAATGAGAGCTCGAAGAGTCAAGAGCGAAATTTCTAATTGACTTTTCTATAAGGCTTTGATTAGATATGTACATAGTGAAAATAAGACTAAAGAAGCACCTTCAATGATGACTTCCCCCATCTTATAATCCTCGATTCAGCAGTGAGCTTCAATTAACATTAGACGACAAACCAAGGTTGCAAAACCTGTGAAAAGTTAGGTAAACACGACCATCTGCCCACAGTGAACACTGAATGCTTACCCTCATTGAGGTACAGGTAGTCCCACCTAGTAGGGCTTGGTGAGAGAGAGAACCCAAAGAGCTAGTTGGGACCCACCATTCCATCGTTGTGATATTTCCAAACCTAAACGGAAAGGTGTACACAGCGCTTTCAAAGAAATGTCGGAGAATCGTACCACATATGCGCTACTTCGTGACTTTGTACAACAACCACACGTTTTTTTGCTGCCAAATCAGCTTTCTTAGGATCCAGGAGCAATGCACTCGTTCGACCGGTGATGAGACCCCAGTTTTCCATTGCGCCGGCATCAAAATCGTTAGCCTGCAAACAACATTGTCAGTTGTGACATAGGAATGTGCGACTTGAATTCTATAACACTCACCACCAACGTATCAAGCTTTGGAAGAGGATATTCAACTTCGAATACTTGTTCGTACAATGGTAGGACTTTGGCCTTCACGTCCAGAGCAAACTGAGCTTGATGAATTAAATCCTTGGTGGCGTATATTCTCAGCGGAATTGTACGTCCGCTTAATGGCATCTTCGCGGACGACTCAAGATATTCGAACGGCCCATTGGCGAAAGCGACCAGATACGAAGACATCAGCGGTGTAGTTTCAAATTTCGTGATCTTCCACTCTTCATTCAAGTCTACAAACAGAGTCTTCAGATCGGCGTGGTCGCTAGGGGAAAAGACCTTGTCAGAAGTGATAGGCATGTTGCTGATGTTCACTGTATCAGATTTGGAGACCATCGTGATGGTGTATTTAGCTTTGAGCGCGGGCTCGTCCCAACAGGGGAAGGCCGTGCGAGCGTCGGTTGCCTGCAATCGGTAAGTGTCAAGCTTATGAGATCACGGACAGGAGACTAGCCTCGAACTGAGTCAGAGAATAGTACTTGGTCTTCCCTTCTTCTTCGAAGCTGGAACGATAGTAGCCAGTCATAGAACCCGTTAATTCACCGGAGAATCCGATCGTGATTTTAGCTTGGGTGCCTGCGGGGAGGACGGTCGGAAACGAGAATGAGACTCGTTTCTCCTTTTCATCGAAGGAAGGTTCAGAAGATAGTTGGTCAGATTGTGAGCCAGTCGAGTGCACAGTTCTGGATAGGCAAATAAGATCACTTGGATAAATTCCGGATTTCAAGATTGTACGCACGCCTGGCCGAGTTTGAGCTTGGAACTGTTCATGACAATCGTCTTTGTTTCTTCCTTTACATCAAGGCTACACAATCATTCAGACCCAAATTTACCGACTAACCACATGCGCTCACACACCTCACTGTCACAGAACCATCGAAAGTCAACTTGTCGAGATCGGTGCGGACGGTAAGGTCATAATGAGTAGGCTTGACGTTGGTGGGGAGACGAAATTTGGACGCGGGGGTTTCTGAGGTAATAGTAGACATTGTGGCAGTCCTGGTTGAACTGAAGATCCTTGTATTCTTCAGATCATGTGGCGAACTTGATAATTGATTGGGCCGAAATCCGAGTGCTACACATGCTACCGTGCAGACAGAAAAACGTTTTGCAGAGACATTGAGCAATGTCGGCGAAAGAAAAAACATCAACGTTCGGTTACGTTCCTGTGAATGAAAATTACAAGAAATTGAATATTTACTGTATTATAATTGAGCGCTTACTTATACAGAGTTACTTTTCTCTACATAACTCTTCATCGACCGCAACTACGAGTAAGACTAAGTAATAAGGAGCAGGGGGTATGGCAACTTTTCAGGAACGTCCTTCATTCGTTGGGCACCTTGGATGCTCTTGGATGTGGGTTGCGGGCCAGGTCCTTGTTTGATGGTATAGGTCTGGGTTGTAGGGTCGTTCAGTATGTGTATGAGTAGTAGTGTAGTGAGTAGCGTTCAGCCACTAGCAGTGGCTTCAAAAGAAAATAGGATATTGTGCAATAGTCCTAAGTTTTGTGTTACAGATGGGTGTAATCCTTGATGGTGGTTTTTTCGAAAACCAGTAATAATGTATCCAAATCTTCTGAGTCCATCCGAATGGACCTTCTCCTGCCAGTCTGCTTACTGTCTGCTTTGGTGGTTACCACCTCTTCTTCTAGGCCTTGGGAACTTGAAAGGATATCCAACTCCTTCTTATTACTTAGAGGTGTGTACCTTGGACTGCCGGTTTTTCCTGTTTTTTTGTAAAGGTTCCACTCTCTTCGGGAAATTCAGTGAGATCTCTGATAGGCAGGTGTTCTGTGATACCTTCCTAATCATGTGCTGGAAATCCTCATATCTTGGGAATTCACTCAACGTGTTCTTGGGTCTCTAGTATCTCACTGCAAAGGCATTCAACGTTCTCACCAAGGAGCAAACTTAGAGTAGTCCTCGCCGGTGTATGCATGCCCCACTACAGAGTTACTTTTGCCCATAAGTAGTCGGCCCATTACACATTTTCGCTAGAAGGTTCGCTCCAAACAAACAAACGAAGAGGCACATCATTACGGGCTTATATGCATGACAGGCAAATGATCGTCTCAGCGAAATGTGACCTCAGGTTCCATCGTCGGTCATGAACATTTGAACGGTAAATGTTAGCGAAATTTTCTTACTTCCGGTATGAGACCGAGCTCAGTCAGCACTGAGCCAGGTCAGTGTCAAGTCATTTCCCACCATTGATTATTTGAATGCAGTTGATGTTCTAGTTGATAAAGAAATTAGTTTCTGTGCTGCCCGGGCCCATTCCAATCTACCACCATGTCTTCCCCAACTTCAACATCCGACTTGGAATCACAGGTCCACAAGGGAAAAGAAGTGGTGCAGGTTGTAGAGTTAGGAGAAGAAGAAAAGAAATACGAGGTCGACCTGGAACCAAATGAACATCCCCAACAGCACACGTCATTCAAAAAATGGACCGTCATTCTAGTTGTCGCCACTTCTGCTCTTTGTGTGACCTGCGCATCTTCTGCAGTACGTTCTGCGTTGCATGTTCAAAATCATGCTTATCAAAGGTCTTGCCAGGCATCTTTCACTGAAGCAGGAATAGCAGCCGAATTTCATGTACCACATGAAGTTACAATACTGTCGATTACCTTTTTCGTTGCAGGACTAGGCATAGGCCCGCTGTTGACAGGTCCCCTCTCGGAGGTATACGGTCGGAATATCATATACCGAGTATCTTACATCCTACTTTGTGCATTCACGTTCGGAGTCGCTTTCGCTCCCGATATTGGCGAGTTCTGGCCATACTAATCTTGATAGGACTTACTGAAGCATAGTCATCCTAGCCGTCCACCTGGTGTTCCGATTTCTTACTGGTTTATGCGGCTCCAGCTTTTTGAGTGTATCGGGAGGATCTGTCAGTGACATGTTCGAAAACAAAGAGGTGGCGAAGTAAGTTGCTTGAATGATTGGACTCTCGTGATGCTGATGTTTTCCAGTCCCATGGTAATCATATCTCCACACTGTGGCACGCTATCCGTATGAATAATTCCCTAGGCTGTATATACTCTCAGTCCTTTCATAGGCCCGGTCGCTGGCCCTCTCATAGCTGGGCAAGCATAACTCTCTTCACTTTCAAGTTATGACTGAAGCTTATATCGATATTAGTTTCATTAATCAAGTCCTTCAGACTTATTGATTGGTCAAGGCACGAAAGCTAATCAACATTTTAGAATACTAACTGGCGTTGGACATACCGCGTGTTAATCATATGGTCTTTCATTCAGACAGTCGCTCTGTTCGCGGTTCGTTACTTTTTCTGCCTCGCTTTGTACCCTATAACGTACTCAAGGCGCACGTTCTTAACAGTTAGTCCCAGAAACCTACGTCCCCGTGCTGAGAAAGTGGAAAGCTGCCAAGTCAGTCTTGTGTCCGACCAAGAACATACAACTTATTCCTGTCGCAGGCTTCGAAGATCCACGGGGGACGAGAATTACTGGGCTCCCCTCGACAAAACTAACATATCTTTAGGTGAAGCAATCCTCGTTAGCTGCTATCGACCTTTTGGCAAGAAAATAGTATCTATCTCATACCTAGTACTTTCTGACATTGTTCTCAGAGCTTGTCATTCGTGAACGCATGGCACTTCTGTTGAACATCTGGTGTGTGCTTTGACCTCAAGCTGTCAGTGTCAAATCTTTTTAACGATTATCAGGACATCATTGATACTCGGGATACTTTATCTTGCTTTTCAAGCTTTCCCCGTCATCTTCGAGAAACATCACGGCTTTGATACACAACAGACTGGGTTGACGTTTCTTGGAATTGGACTAGGGATGATAATCGGCTTGGCTACCCAACCATTTTGGAATAAGTACACGTTCAAACTGGTACCCTTCGGCTGTAAAAATTAAATGGTTCTCTAGCTTCATCGCCAAGGAATCCGAGAAGAATGGTGGGATCTGTCCTCCTGAAGCTCGACTATTTGCGGGTGAAGTTGGCGGTGTTCTAATTCCTCTCAGTAAGTAACGGCTTAATTTTGCAAACTAGATCTTGTTAATTTAAACTACTCACAACGTCTATGTATATGTCTCCAGGTCTGTACTGGCTTGCCTTCACTACATATCCATCGGTCCCTTGGATTGTCCCCATCATCGCTTCAATTCCCTTTGGTTCTGGAATTTTCCTAGTCTTCACATCCGTCTTCACCTACCTAGTAACTGCATATCGACCTATTGCAGCAAGCGCAATGGCTTCAAATAGCGCCATGCGGTCGTCCTTCGCTGCGGTATTCCCTCTTTTTGCCGGATATATGTACACTAGGCTAGGAACTGTGGGGGCGACAGCACTTCTGGCCGGAATCATGACATTAACGGTCCCACTACCGTATGTACATGAGGTCTACCTGAAAAATTGCGAGGCTACTGACTGCGCTCGATGTAAGTTTTATTTTCAGACGAATTGGAGCAAAATTACGTGCAAATTCTCGGTTCGCTGCTTCTTGACGGATACATAACTTAGTTCTCTCATACGCTCAATAGACAGCGTTACTCCTCTAACTTTGGGTGTTCACCCGTATTCATCCATACGTACTCATCCATGCTTTGCAACCAACGTTTGTGTTCTCAGATGCGAAGAAAAGCCGCGCTAGATTGACAGACAAGAGCGGTACTGTAAGTAGATCCAAGTATTAGATACCATCAGTTCGAAATCTTCTTGCGACAATCCTTGACATGGCCAGTTCCAAGGCAGCAAATGAGGTGGCGATGGTTTCTTAATTCAATAGAGAGCTTAATAAACAGGCTTAAACTGCCACAACCAGTGCCACAAGCTGCCACAAGGCGACCAATTCAAAGTTGTAAAGATGCCGGCGGCCTCTAATTTGTTCGACGAAATCAATATAAGTAAGGGACTGAAAATAGTAGGACACGGTTTACTTATGAGTGGTTAACTCATGGCCATTGGGCTTCGAGTTGTTGCAAGCAGTGTATTCGAATTTTCCTTGTAATTTTAGGGGGTATGACACGTGTTGTATCTTGCTTTATCTCATTCGACTACAGACCATATGCCATGCCTTTTGATCCTGTAAGAGATGCTGTTCTCAATTCGCCTGCGACAGAAGGATTACCTACAAGTCCATCCCTAGCTCGCCGGGCCACCCATCTTTCCGTTCTCCTCAACTCTGATTCTGAACCTCTTCCTCGCCCCTCTTCGTCTCTTCCTCAAAGCTTGCATTTTGAGCCGACCGACAAGCTCGTTTTCTCAAAGCCTCTAAAAAAGGCTCACGATAAATCTGTGTCCCTATCGAACTCGCGGCCTTCCTCCTCCTCTTCCTTTTTGCCAACCTCAACCGATTTCCCAGTAATGCGTTCATCACCGTTACTATATAATCCAACACACAGGCTTACACCACCTACCTCTATATTGACGCCGATGTCCAAGGCTGAAATGGAAATGTACAAATCCTACGTGGGCAAAGGCACTGCCCGTTTGACCAAACGAAAGCGGCCCAGGGACGATTCAGATACTGCTGACGAACCGCCCGTGAAAAAATACACCGGGAGGTCAGGCGTTGTCGTGGAACATTGTACGTTCTTGAATGTACACTCTCAGCTAGTGTTATGCTTATTCTTCGTTCTGCAGATAATTCCCGTCCAGAAGTCGGTGTAATACAGAGACTGGATTCGCCTATCATCGGCCTCAAAAACTTCAACAATTGGGTAAAATCAGTTCTTATATCAAAGTTTGCACATCCTGCACTGGCTGCATCCAGTGTACGAACACAAAAAAATAAAGGCAAAGTTCTGGACCTTGGATGTGGAAAGGGTGGTGATATAACAAAATGGAGTAAAGCTAAGATTAGCGACTATGTAGGTGCAGGTGTGTTGCCCTCATCGAATCTTTTCCTACGCTGGCTTATCTTTTCGTCAGATATCGCCGCTATCTCAGTCGAACAGGCTCAAGAACGGTGGGAGACCAATCGCAACGCCAGCCGTTTCCAAGCGTCGTTTGCCACTTATGATTTCTGTACTCAAAACCTTGAGGACGTTTTTAACCCTGATATTCTGGCAAAACCTTTCGACGTCGTGTCGTCGCAATTTTGCATCCACTATGCTTTTGAGAAAGAGGAAACTGTACGAAGGATGTTCCGTAATGTCAGTCGCTGGCTGAGACCCGGCGGTACGTTTATTGGAACAATACCCAACGCCGAGCAACTACTTGAGCGTTTACGAGAACTTCCGCCCGAGAGCCAGGATCTTTCATTCGGGAACGCTGTTTATAAAGTTCGTTTCGAATCACGCGAGCATTCTGGCTTTTTTGGCCACAAATATTGGTTCTTTCTTCAAGATGCAGTGCAAGATGTGCCCGAGTTTCTGGTTCATTGGGACAACTTCGTGTCGTGCGTTTTTGGTTTCATAGCGCAAATATCCGCCACTCAACGTTCATCCAGCATGGCTGCAGAATACGATCTGCAACTATTGTATAAGGAGGAATTTCATGACGTTTTTTCCGAGCATCAGGATCATCCCGAATTCGGGCCTCTCATGGTGCGTATGAGAGTAATGGATGTCAACGGAGAGAGTTCGATGGACGAGGACCAATGGGAAGCAGCTAGTTCGTGCAATACCTTCTTTCGCTGAAAACTAACTCATGAACCAACTAGACATTTACATTGCCTTTGCCTTCACAAAACGTTAGTATCCTGGATAATGTATGATATATAAAATCAATTCTAATTAGACCCCGAGTCATGTAGTAAGTAATGATAATTCGGCCCATTGGTAACACAAGCCGTTACCGGTAACACAAGCCGTTACCGGTAACATGAATACACAGAAAATTGGCTCGCAAGGAAAGTTTTGTGAGAGTAAGTTAAAACTTTTTGTGCGAACCAATTTCGAGAAGGCGGATTTATGAGACTGCTATTAATATTTTCGTTGATCAAGATAGCAGTGGGTCACAGTCACCTGACGTGTGCGGATCTTGCGCTCTTACCTTAAATGATACAGAAAAAAATACGAATGTAAAAGGCATACACATATGATGATAAAAATCAAGTTTGTTGAACAAATCAAGTGCATTTACTCTTGGCCGAAGCCAACAGTTTCCCTACGTTTTTAAGTTAGTGCTCAATAAAAAGAAATGGAACGCAGACGTACTCGACTGCAAGAGTTAATTTGTGTTCCAGACTGGCATAGTCCTTATACGGCGGAAGATCAATACGATTGAAGCAGGTGTGGCTCTTGGGCAGCTGCGATGGGTCACCAGATTTTTCAATCGTAAACCGTCTTGGGCCATCGGATCCTTGGAGGTCCTTGAATCCGTTGACAGGTATACGCGATGTACCAGTAGCGAACTGTAAAAGTCTCGATTTGCGCTCGGGTGGCCAGCTACGAACACACTTCCAGAACCACTGGATAACTTCGTCGGTCATTTCGTATCCTCGGTAGTCTGTAAACTTGAGCCAGTCATCACTGCATGCTTCGCTGTTTAACTCCGCATGCCCACATCAATTCGGGATTACTCACACATCAATTTCAGACATGCCACCAATTAGCAGTTCGAGCTCACGCTCGTCGAACACGGTGATCAAGTCCTGAGGAATAAGCTCGCTGAATCCGGACATGAAAGCATCAAACTGCTCCTTGACTCGTTTGGAAATGCGGTAGTCGACGATACACTCGACGTAATCCTTTTTGTTATCCTCCGTCACAGGAATGTCCTCTCCTCCGGGCTTGAGTTCAATTGTCACCATTTCACCGAATCGTTCCTCAGTAGTTGTGAAAGATGTATCGATAATGTCCGTGATATCGTTTTCACTGCATAAGAATGAATCAGCCTTGTTGTAAGAGCGCACTGAGAAAAAAGAATACTGACAGCATCCAGGTCATTCCACGATGTAACTCAGTATCTACTGATTCCAAGTCCGCTAGAGTAACTTTCTTCTTCAAGATCATCTTGTAGAAGCTTACTATGAAGTAGGCATCCAAGAAGCGACGGTGGAAGATACCAAGACCCAGACATCTCCCAATGAACTTGAAGTAGTTCAAATGTTCGGGATTGACTCCGGAGGCAGGATTGATTTGAAGCGTGTAGTTATCGTGAGCGGAATATTCAAATAGGCAGTAAAAGGGATTGAACATCTCGTGCGAAAGCAGGAAGAAGAATTCTCTAGAAACAACGACGATATTAGTAAACAAATCTCGGCGAATACTCTACTTAGACAGCGTACCTGGAAAGACCCCCGTAGTCCAAACCATCCTCTCCGTCAAACTTAATCATGAGTCGCTTCTTCAAATCATTGGGTGTCTGCCTCATTATTTCAGCATAACTGTCCTCGAAAATGTGATTTCTCCTGATTTTGATTTGGCAATTGCCCGGCTGTGCACGCATTGCAGGTTGGCTACGGAAATATATGAGTTTCCTGCGGAAATCACGCTTGTACTGCGGTACGTTGGCATCGAGTGTCGAGGGTAATCGAGGATCATCCCACGTTGTTGTTTTGGTGTTATGATCAACGAAGTAAACTCGGGCGGTGGAGGTAAGGCGCATTTCCCACCCAGAGGGCAAGGGTCCAAGTTGGGAGATGGCTTGTGGTTGGAGACTGGATCCTTGACCATTTGGACCCATGACACGAATGATGGCTTGTCTGCGGGGATCAACCCAGGTTGTTGTGCGCGTATTGTGATCAACATAATATGGGCGTCCCTCCAGAGTAAATCGCTCCTCCCATCCATTTGGCAGACTACCAGACCCGGCAGTTGTAGCATTGCTACCGGTGGTGAGCGCTGCAGGTGCCGGGTTAGCAGTGGCGTTGACGGTAGCAGTGCTATTGCGGAACACATTGCTCGTCGAATTGTTGGAGTTATTGGCTTCTAAAAGGTCATCTGCGAGGATCCTTCGCGAATGCTGATCTCTGGCGGCGTTGGTTTCACTATCCTGGACATCATTGTTAACAGCAGCGCTATCTGATGGTCTATTCCATGTTGTAGTCCGAGTGTTGTGATCCACGTAATACGTACGCCCTAACGGATCTATACGTCGTTCCCACCCCGGAGGCAGTCGTCCGTACTGATCCACATTTGGATTGAAGTTCCGCATCTGATTGGCGTTACCTGCCGTAGCAGAAGGGTTCATGGGGTTCGCAGGAGCGGCGTTATTGGCCGAAGGGTTAGTTCCGGAAATACTGGTCGGACGAGATGACGACGGCGCGGCTACGATTTGAGGAGACGGTTGTTCAGTTTCTGTTGAAGGCGCTGACGAAGGTGCAACAACAGCTGGGCTGGCAGTAATATCTGTGGCTGTGGCGTGAGAACTAGTAGTACGAGATAGGGTTCCGGATGGATTGGTGGGAAGTACTAAATTGGAGGTGCTAGCACCTGGAGAGTTGGTGTTATTGAGCCCCATATCAGCGAGCGCAGAAGATAGACCATTAACTTGTGAAGGTCCGGGATTGGGTATTGGCTGGGTGACATTGGTTGACAGATAGATGATGAGCTTTCCGTGAACAACCAGATTATCGTTCGACTTTTTCAAGTCGAGAGTAAGCATTTCTAAGGAACATTGAGTTCCTGTTCCACCTGAAAAGAGGAGGACAGTACGCACCATGACCACCAAGTTCAAGGTCCAACACATCGCTGACCCTAACATTCACCACACCAAGGAAGCCCTGATCTCTTCGTTTGAATTTCCGTTGGTCAAAAATTTGAACCGCAAGTACTGAGGAATCTTTGACAGTGCTACATGGGGGAGAATCTAGTCTACGAGCACATAGTATGCAAACAAACTCTTACATATCAAAGCTTTCGTTCCAATAGGGATTGAGGGTTTTCTTCATGACGCTAGTTGTATGTGTTTGCTCCGCATCAACGGTGATGACGGCGAAAGGATCTGGGAGCCTGAAAACATCCCGCTTGGAAAGACCATCCGCAGCGACGACTGCAAGATGAAATGAGCACGATTAATTCAGATAAAAAGGTTGGACCGACCTGTGACCCTGATATTCTTCGTACTGTGAAATGGAAATGCAAGCAAGGAGAGTAAGCTGAGTAAGAATGTAGCAGATGTGAAAATAGCGTCGATGACATACAGAACGCCCGAAGGATTGGACATGAGGGCTCAATGCTCAGCAGTTATATTGAAAAATATCAGTATCGTAGAACACCAACGAAGAGGGCAGGACGAAGTAATGTTGTGGAAGTCCTGGGCAACGGTTGATCCTTAGTCGAAGGTATGGTGCTGAGGTAAGATTTACACCAATTTTAGATTATATTCAAATTGATATTTAGCGCCGTGACCTCCTTAACTAGTCTCGAGCTTCGTTACTACATACGCAACGTAGATTTTCATTTGGATACAATTAATGAACTCGGTAAACAGATGCGAAGCGGCCTATGACTTCAAAATATGATTACAAAATTCAAGCCACCAAGACAAACTAGTGGTATGTTTGTAATCTAAAAATGTTTTCGACCAGCAGCGTCGACCCGTGCGATGTACGATGTGCAACCCCATTGTTTTGGCGTATGTACGTACAGCTGAAATTTGAGGTGTATATCGAGCTTAGACGAAAGTCTACGCAAGACTAATACCAGGTGAGCTTAGCCCTCAGTGCGTGTCATACCCACCTGCATGGGTCCGCCCTCCCGAGGTCTACAAGTGAGATGGTTGCTTAGCAGTGCAGCTACTAGATGTACCCCGAACCGGTATGCGAGCTCATCACTTTCGTATTTGACTTGTATACACCGTCGTCCACGTAATATAACCACTTATTTCGGACTTCCCTTCTTCTTTCCCTCTCTTTTCTTGCCTCCCCGATTTTTCTAGGTATGCCTGATTAATATCCCCTACAATACTGCACATAGATCTTATATTCACCTCTCTTTCATTTACTCACCGATTATTCTAGTACATCGTTTATCGTCGCTAACGCACAAAGTGCCATCTATCGAATCTAAATTTATATGTCCGATGACCGACAACAACAGGGGGAGGGAGCTTCACTCTCCCCTGCGCTCCCCCCAAATGGGTCGAGCACAGAACAAGCAGCCATATTTGTTAATGGCGCCTTGCAGACGATCTCAGATAGGGTCAACGACGGGCGTCTCACGCCAGAAGCTGGTCACATCACCATGCGAAGATATCTCGAGACAGTGTTCCGCACTTTCCAACTGCACACGGAATACAGCCTCGGGGGCATTCTCCAACCTTGGCTCGAGATCATCAACAACCACAAGCAGCGCCTTGCCCACGCAGAATGCGAGAATCATCAAAGGGAGCCTAGATCAGTCCAACTACCAAGCATCAAAGAGCTCCTTGCTGGACCGGCTCGCAACGCAACCCACAGGGGACCTCCAGAATAGGGTGATCCAGGCCAACAGTCACACCCAGGTGTCATCCTCACCCCAGCACTCAGAGAACCTAGAGGTGAAAATGCCGGGGTGCGAGATCGGAGAGAGAGCTTCAAAGAGGAAGACACTCGAGCCAACTCCACAAAGAGAGATTGCCGAGACTCGTCCGATGAAGGAGTATCGCGAGCTAAACCTACAAAACGCGCCAAGCAGGACAAGAACCTCTTTAATTGGACTGCTGATGCATTTGTCAAGCAGTCCATACTCTCACCGAAACACCGGAGGATTATCAAAGAGGTTGAAAACTTCAGACTCAATCTGGGCAACGCCATTGAGAGCATCGAACAAAGTGGAGTTAACCCCATCTTCCCGAAGAAGCTCTGGAAGTCAGTTCTCCGTGATGAATACATCGAGCTCTCGGAGGTACACGCATTGGGTGCCACCGACTACGTCCCAAAAGCACCACAACCGGCCTCAAATAAGTTCGCAGCTCTCAAATCTTCCACATTTGCCAAACCTGCATCCACAAAGGCCATTACTGACCAGGCTTCATGGCGCCGAGCCTGGAGAGCCACAGCAGATGCAATCTCCTTCGCGTTCGCCGACCGTTGCAACGAACTTAGTGCATATGAAGAACATGTGGGTCGACTCTTCGACGACAACCTCCCTAGCTTCCACCATAATGTCATCAACTACGACAAGGCTGTACGACAACTCATCGGGTCGCGACGAGATATCCTGTTTGATGAGTTCGAGCACTCCGAAGTTGCCAGGATCAGAAACATGTACCTACTCCCTACTGGAACACATTTCTCAACCTCAACCTTCCCTGCGCCCAGAGCAAACCAAGCGAGTTTGCACCCTCGCAACAGAGCCAGAGAGATATGCAGGAAGTTCAATAGAGGGAACTGCGATGGCTGTGAACGGAAGCACATCTGCGCTACATGCAGCGAGTCCGGACATGGGTCACACAACTGCAGAAAGACGAGCTGGAAGTGATCAGAAAATGACTGAATCCTCGACTAGCCGTTCATCCCTGGCCCACTTCTGGAAACCTGCAGTGGATTTCGTGTCAAGTTTTTGGGGGGAGTACGGAGAAATTGAGGAGAGGAGCGAGACTGAGGGGGAGAGTGTATGCAATGGAGAGAACCCATCTCTTCCTCGTTTCATACGGGGCTTTGGGTTCAGAGATAACGTGGGGTTGTTACGCAGTCGAACGACAAGTTTCACCGAGTGCGACGATCCACTCCCAAGACCTGCATCGACAGAATTTGAGAGCCCGGCGTGGTACAATATCCAGGAAAATCCTCACCTGTTCCGTGTGCAAACTCCTATTAACGCGGACCGCCTGGAAGCCCTATCGAAAGCTCACTCGGACCAACCCTTCCTGAAATCGGTAGTTGTTGGGTTGAAGGAGGGCTTCTGGCCTTGGGCATCGACGCGTCCTCGCGACGACTTCTCAATAAATTGGAAAAACTTGTGGGCGCCTCTACCATCTGAGGAAGAACAGGACTTTGTCAACACCCAAAGAGAGCTTGAAGCACAATTGAGAAGGCACTCACAACTTTTTGGACCTGATTTGCTCCCTGGGATGCACTCAACACCAGTCATTGCTGTTCCCGGACCACACTCAGAGGCACTATGTTTCGTAGCTCACCAATTCACCGGAGAGTTCTGCCAGGACAACATGGTCGACAAAGGTCAGATAAAAGGGAATAAATTAGACTCACTAATCGTGTTCCTACCACTCCTACCGGTGTACAATGAACTTATTGCTGTTTTCACAAAAGTTGGCGCCTCGGTCACACGCTTTACTTTTTGGCTTCAAAATGATACCGAACGAAAACATCGATATCTCACTCGTTCCTCGACCGATTACTGTAAAATTTAGTGCGTTGACAAGCTGTAGTATATGCTCAGAGCGCCCCATGATTATTTCTTCCAAAATATATAATTTTACAAATCTCAGCTATCAAATGGTGTCAAATGAAAACACACAGATATCTTGCTCAATCCTCCACCAATGACTGTAATTTTTAGTGTGTTGACAAGCTGTAAGGTATCCTCAGAGCGCCCCATAGTCGTATCTTGAATGGTGTGACCCAGGCAGTAGAAGTTGAGGAATGTCACATATGGCCGGAAAATGACCCTGAACTATCAGGCGACTCATTCCTTGCTGTTTCTTTTTTCATTGTCTCAATGGGCAATAAGAAGAATGCTAAAAGAAGGCAGTCTGGAAGCCGCAAGAACAAAAAATCAACTCAGGAAATAGAAGAGGATCAACTGAGCAGTGATGAATCACTCACTCCCGATGCTCCCCTTCGACCACCTCGCCCCACTCCAAAACCTTACCACAGAGGCATACCAGCTTACGATGCATGTCACAGCAATTTAGGTGCTGAGATTGATGATACCGCTGCCGCTAGATTGCTAATGTCTTTTCCCGGAGTCTCTCCATCCGAAAGTCAGGCAACACCAGCACGTACTCATCCGTATGGTGTCCATCTATCAAATGAGCTTTCATCCACAAAGACAAGTTGCGCAGCCTGATATAAATGTGAATATGTTAATTTGAACTGTGCTCGTTTGAATTCATCTTGTTCAATTGCAACACGAGTAAACTGTGATATACGGATAAATGACGAGAATGTCAGTCGAGGACAAGATATCGTACCTTCTTGAGCTTGTATCCAGTTTGCCTAAGTGTCCTCCATATTGTTGTAATGCTAACCTGTGTACCTCGTCGCTCCTCTAACTGTTGCTTCAATTCATCAAGGTACATGTCCGGTGTGTGTGCAAGTAACCCGTGAATAAGCTGGTCCTTCCATTAGTATTGCTTCCATACACAAGCAAAAGAACAACATACCTTCATATCCTCGATGCTAAATCTTCCATTTTCTCCTTCGAAGGTCAGTGGTAAGAAGTAGAGTGCCTTGGATGTGTTTCCGGTGTTGAGACAGGATGCGTTGCAGTGTCCGACGTTTGCATGCTGATTTTGTAACAATCTCATCAAGAGACACACAATTGCGATGAAGGTTGATGATTGTGTGGCGAAGGTCTTCAGATAGAGGCTTTCCGCGAGTCATACTGCAGTGAGATGGGGTGTAACGTCAAGAAGGCAGCGCAAAGGATAGGACAAGCAGTAACAAACAGCTTCAAATTGATTTCGCTCTACCACATACTACAACTATGGGGCATTTTAAGGATGCCTTACAGCTTGTCAAGGCACTAAAAATTACAGTCATTGGTGGAAAATTGAGCAAGATATCTTTGTTTTCATTTGGCACCATTTGATAGCTGAGATTTGTAAAATTATATATTTTGGAAGAAATAACCATGGGGCGCTCTGAGCGTATACTACAGCTTGTCAACGCACTAAATTTTACAGTAATCGGTCGAGGAACGAGTGAGATATCGATGTTTTCGTTCGATATCATTTTGAAGCCAAAAAGTAAAGCGTGTGACCGAGGCGCCAACTTTTGTGAAAACAGCAATAAGAAAAAGGCATGTCGAAAAAACTGCCACTGTGCCAGTGCTTTGTACTACATACTAATAGATTATTAGTAGTTTGACCACTGGAGTACGTACTGTGCATGAATACGTAATGATCAGGGGTTCTACCAGACCATAGACGCCCAACCTGAGCCTCATCCATTGACATCTACTTCTAGTAACAATAATCCGAATTCTTCTCCTATGTCTCCTCACATTGAACTGCCTATGAATACGGTACCTCACCATCCTCAATAACCGATTTTTCCCCACTTAGCTGGCACATAGGCACACCAACACGCAGCAAACGCCGAAGATTACATGAATAGTGGCCTGCTCGTTCCAGCCTCTGAGGAACATTTTAAGGCAGCAGAAGCATATACTGCTGCTGTGGATTGTACAGAGGATGCATCAGTTTAGCTCACTTCTTTCATCTAACATAATGCGGTAAATGCTAAACCCGGAATTACTAGACGAAGCGTACGCTACAAATGCTCTGCAATGAACATAGGAGAACTGGCAAAGAGCTCTTAAGGAAGATTGCGAAATTAGAAAGCGAAGGGAAAGATCCAACTGAACCTCAGAAGAGTAATCAAATCCAAACCAACTCCAACCCGCAAATAATTGCTGGTTCATCTCGTATAATCCATTCAGCGCCTCCACAGCAGCACTTGACCGATTCTCAAGTTGCTGTTGATGAATCATTTATGCTTTTAGCCGGCCAACGAGTAAGTTCTTGATACATTTGTATCATTTGCACCTTACGTCGAATCCCCAGTCGGACCCTGGTGATGCCTTCAATCAATTCTGGAATATTATGCAAGGAATGCTGGACAATTTATCCCAGCCTGTTGCTTTTGCTACTGTACCTCTGGGTGTTGAAGCAATTCCCGGGCCGTCGTCGCCACGTCGAGATTCGAGTCTCAGTAGTGATACAGAGTCCGAGGAACCAATAGTTTCGCGACTAACGCGCAAACTGGGAATGGGAAGAACTACCTCGGCAATGCAAAGCAAAACGTTATCCCGGTCATTGAAAACTCCAATTAGCTCAGAACTCGAGCTAGAGGATGATGATTTCTTTGATGAAGGTAATCTTGGCCTCCACAAATCATATTCTAAAGCCATAGTTGATATACATTGGACGATCAGGCGACGATCTATCGGGCTCATTCTACGTTATACCGTCTGAATCCACCATGTCATTCTTGAAGAAAGAGAATGTCGCTCTCAAAGCCGAAATAGAATTGACGCAGAAACGTCTGGAAGCATCTGAGCGAGTACTACAGATGAGGAAAGAACAAGACATGCAGCTCAGGGAAAGTATAGTCCAGGCTTCGAAGGAGGTGAATCTTCTCCCCGTCGCTATTCATCCACGTCATGATGTTTTATTCCAGGCACAGCGTGCCATGGGGGCTTCATTTGTTGGACAGCGGGGCCAAATAGCGCCTGACTTTGCCTCTGTCAACCTAAATGTTCCTGCCTCCGCCCTACCGATCCCAGGTATTCATACTGCCCGCGAGGGCCAATACATGAGGAAAGTGAAGGAGCTCGAGGAGGAATTGCGATCACTGCGTAATGAAAATGAGAAGAACGTGAGGGTATTGCATGTATCGAAAAAGCTTTCCTTTATTCATCTCTTCTATGCTACAGAAAGCTATGATTGTCAAATTCCGAGAACGTTGGGAAAAACTCAAAGAATCTGCCAAACGCAAAAAAGAAAGCAAAGCTGCCGCGGAGGCTGCCCAGGCTGTTCGAGAACGTATAGTTGAAGAACCGGAGACTGAGGATGAATTGGATCGCGGTGGTGCGAGATAATCATAATAATATCCTGGTGGTGTCCACGTTTATCATATATTCTCTGTGCGTGTACTGCCTGTAATAATGTGAGTAGAAAAGTGTAAACAAAGGATCTAGCATTCCTACGTGTCCGAGGGAATGGTATCTTGAACCACATGTGGAACTTTAGAAGAAAGTGCCAAATCAACGGTAGCGGGATGTTGCTGTGTGTTTGAGATCTCGGGAATTCGCAGTGATATCACTACACTGCTTCACGAAAATAAGTAGCCGTGGAACGATTCGCGGCGTAACATGGATGAACAACGAGATAAGGATCAACGGTAAGAAGTGTGAATGGCCGCACATGTCAGAGGACAATTGGTTGGTGATTATAGATATTTAGTCTAGGCAAAGACACCAAAGTCTTCGATACGCAAAGATCGAGAAAAGAGGTCAAACTGTGCCTGCGCCTGGTTCAAATTTTCTCCTTGCACTGCTCCACCGTCCTCCGATATGACTGGAATATTGAACGTAACAACTAAATCAATGCCATTGCTCACGACCCGGTATAGAGCCATGAGGACCCGAACTTCATCAGGATTTGTCTTGTTGAATTTTGGGACTCGTTGAACCCCTGAGAGTGTGATAATAGATGGTGTGGCATCTCCTCTGTCGTTGGGAATGACGTTCACGGAAACGACTTCACTCGTCACAGCATCGTTATCGTGAGCTAATGAGTCGAAATGAAACCTAGTTGGACTGAGAGTTTGGAAGATATTATGGTAGGAATTTCTTACTTAATTGCGTCTTGGTTATCATTTGGCTCAACTCTCTGAAGGATTTCTACGATGATGCTGATGCTCGAGTCTGGGAATAATAGCACCTCCTGGGTATCGGGGACTTGTCGGATTTCTCTTCATTGGACTTAGATTAGGAATGGACAGCAAGACGAATGGGACTTACGAAGCATCGAGCAGATTAGATGGAGCAACTGCTGTAATCGCACCACCAAAGAGGTGTAACGGCGTG
The DNA here is from genome assembly GCF_021015755.1 of Lentinula edodes. Lineage (NCBI taxonomy): Eukaryota > Fungi > Basidiomycota > Agaricomycetes > Agaricales > Omphalotaceae > Lentinula > Lentinula edodes. The sequence goes on from NW_025764315.1 coordinate 554,257, forward strand.
TCAGGCATGAAGTTTCAAGAGAGCTTCGCAGTTAGATACGTTCAAATACTGAATAACATGATGAGTTATTCGGAACCGGAGAACCCCACTTCTGCATCACGTGACACCCGCGACTGTGACTGACGCGGTTGTGACAAGTCTATCAACGTTTATACCAATTGAATATTACCCGCCATGAACGACGCACGGAGGAAATCTACCTTGACATTCTCGAGTGACTTACACGCGAACATGCGCTCTGGGATCCCTCTTCCTTCGACGGCAAAAAAGCAAACAAACCGGATATCGCTTGCTGGTCCTGCAATTCGAAACCCATATCCTGCTCCTCCCAGTACAAATCCACGAAATACAATGCTTCGCTCTCAGAACACTAGCTCGCTGCTTAGCAGCTCATCAAAGCAGGTCTATGGGAAAACTCCGTCGAACAAGTGCGTTCAAATTCCATGATCTCCTACTCTGTTAAACTTCTTTCTCCTAATAGTAATCGACGTATATCATTATGGGCTGGTGGATCTGGGACTACCCCTTTGCCTGGTGGGAGTCAGTCGCAGAAAGATCCTCGTCCTATCAGAGAGCGTCCTTTCCAGAGCAAGGAACGGTCAGATATCCTCAACTTCTGCCATGATCTGGGTTTGGACATCAGCATGGCTCAACTGCTTAACATTCAGAGCAAAGACTATCGCATCATTTTTGAATTTCTCGTCGAACTACTGGATCCATGTTATCCTATCGATACAACGGAGAAATTTGAGGAGATATTCATCCCTGCACTTAAAAGCCTTGGGTATCCTTACGCACACTCTATAGATAACAAATGGCTTGCATCTGTAGGGAGTCCTCATACATGGCCTCATCTTTTGGGTGTATTACATTGGTTGGTGGAAATGTGTAAGGTGAGTCCTAAGCGCTTAGGTAGCTAAGGGTTGAGTCGAGGTTGTCCCTCTAGATGAAAGAGCACTACTCCGGAAGCGGACATCCGACACTACAAGATCCAGACAATGTGCTTGAGGAATTCCAGGATCCCTTCGATCGCCGTACTCTTGCCTTTGACTATTATAGCAAATGTTATGCTTTATGGCTAGATCACATTGACGAATTTGAGGAGCCAAATGAACAATTGGAGGATCGATATGGTCTGTTATCTTACCATCACACAAGATGTATCGGACTGACACTGAAGACAGCCAAGAAGAACCAACGAGTCCAAAAGGATGTTGAGATTAAGAACCAGCAATTGGATGAGGCGAAAATCGAGTGTGATATATTGACAACTTCCGCCGTTCGCCATTCTGCTCCGAGTATAATCTGTTGAACCCTGATTATCTCCCTCTCACTAGGCCCCCGTTATCTTACTTAAAGAAGAAAACGAGACGCGCGTTCGCGACGCCGAGAAAATGCAAATAGTTCTCAAACAATGGGAATCTCGAAGAAAGAAACTAAGTGTCGCAATCGCGACAGAGAAAACTGAACTAGCTAAGAAAGGTATACAGCACATATCTTGTCTTAATTTCAATGTTCATAAAGTTTGCAGAGGAATACTTGGCAGTGTTAAGGTCGGAACAAGAACAGCTCGATAGCGTTGTCAAAGAGCAAAATTTGTCACCAGAAGAAGCCACCAGAATGACAACGGAGTACGAAATGTTGTCTCGCAATATCGAGGACTTGAAACAGAAGATCGCAGATACAGAACAAACGGTCATGTCGCTGGAAGTAAGCCTTACGAACCGTATTTCCGGGACCGAAGAGACCCTTCATATCTACAACGTGGCACTCTCGACATTAGGCTTATTGCCGCCTCTACCCCCTCCGCACAACGATATCGATCTTACACTGGAATTGAACACTGCATCTTCAGATCATAGCCAGCTTCTCTCTGGGTTGGACATCCGAAAGGTCATCAAACCCACTTTGAACTCCATAGCAGAGTCCAAACGCTCGACCCGCGCCGAAGTAGAGAACGAAAGAATCAGGGTTGACAACGAGATTGAACAGCTAACATTGGAGTGTGATACTGGCGAGGACGAGATAAGCCAGCTGGAAAAGCAAGTCGCAGCAGTGAATGAACAGGCAATCGATCTTCATAATGTATATGTCAATTGAGTTAGTGACGCTCGACCGCTCATGTCTGCATTTAGGCTGCACAACGCGACGCTCTCGCTTCCAGCGCGACTGCGAGGCACTTGGAACAGATGGTCGCCAACGCTAGGACAGCCGCAATTGCGAATGGAATGGGAGCCAAATCCAGATTGCATCAATTACAGTTCGAGTAAGTACGGTCTTACCATTCCCTATCATTGCTCATATCATCGATCGAAGTTACCGTGAACAGGTCGAACGGGTGAACAGATTGAAGGACGAAACTGTACGAGCCATTATCAAAAACAGCTCTGATATCGCTGAGTTTCGGGGTGAGGTTACGAAACGTTTGAGAGAGCTGCGAGAATGCGCAGAAATGGAATAAACTACGGTTAAATGTCTCCTATCATCTTGGATATACCTGTCGCTCATTGTTACATTGAAGGATAAATTTGTGGGATCGTCTGTACTTAGGGTTGGCGTTTCTACCAATAGCTTCAATAAGTCACATGAGATCACCCGGGATGATCTTAGTCTATTTCTACATACCTCACATTGCATGATGTCGCTTGCAATGTGCATGTCCAAAGTTCTGTGATCTATCATGTATGAACGTTCTTTGTTTCGGTATTGTTGACTAGCTGGTACCGAGACTGACTCTTTGGACTCTAGACCAACTTGACTCTCCATACTGAAGTACTGATCTCTTGTCTATGTCTGCAAGGGTTCATTGTGGGACACTGACTCCGGTAATTGAAGTCTCAGCTTAGATACAGACAATTGTTCTGCGAGGAAGAGACCTGTTTTGGTAAAACTTTCGACGTGTCGTTCCATGCATTCTGAGACTTGCCATAATGGGACTCTAATTTTTTTTAGTTATCAGTGCCTCGTCAACTTCCAATTGGTGCAAAGTGAACGACCCGACGTTCCTGTTCCCTTCCTACTCAAGTTATGATTAAAACCCGAGGGGACGGAACCCTTATGGATATCAATACGGCTCGGTTTCGTTACCGGAAGCCTTCCAATGATTTGGTCGAGGGGGGTTCAGTGTATCTGCAATTACCGGGATTTCAGCCACCCTCGGGCACTGATAAACCGAAGATTGTTCCATTCTCCTGGGACTTGTTGGACGCTAGCGGTAAATATTTCCCTTCTCCTGTGTGTCTTATCTTTTCTGTGTTGCATCATCGACTCTCGAGCTTTAAGAGGAGATGTTGTCTTGATATTTCATCACTGTCAGTTTTCCACTCCCTTCCCCGCTTGCTTAACCATTACTGCGGTGCGCGCTTCGCGATGGCGACAGAACTCAAAATTGAAACAGAAACGGCATATGATGACCCAGAAAAAGGAACCACCGATGCTGTCGTTCCAGCGTATCCCCGCGACGAGAAGCCGCGCGAGATAACCCCTCCGCAGTACCTTGAAGTCAAGAAAGGTGAGGCCAAAGATGCCCCAAGAAAACCGACACCGAAACCGAAGAAGAAAGTTTCGAAGTGGATTCTTCTCAAACTCTGGTTCAATACCTATCGGTACGCTTAATATTTCCATCGCAACTGCTTGAATAATTTTAAGGATACTTCTCCAGGAAATTCTTTTGCTTTACATTCGGACTTAACATGATCGGTCTCGGTTTAGCAGCTTCGGGTCATTTCCCCTACGCTGTCAGGCAGTCGGGCGCCATGGTTGTTGGCAACTTGAACTTTGCGATATTGATGAGGAACGAGATATTTGGTCGAATACTGTACTGGATTGTGAACACCGCTTTTGCTAAGGTAACCTATTTGTTGCCCCTTCAAGGAATCCGCGGTCCTGAATTTTTGTTCAGTGGACTCCTCTATGGTGGAGGCTAGGATGTACATCTGTTCTTCAGGTGAGTCTTCGGTTTCTAGTCTGCTTCTGAAAAATACTTACACCAGGCTCAGCACCTTGGTGGTATACACTCTGGATGTGCTCTTTCGGGAGTTTTATGGCTGCTTCTGAAAGTCGTCAACGCTTTCCGCGCCCATCAACTGCAGCATGACGCAGTCCTTGTTATGGGGGTAGTCACTAACTTTGCAGTCATGATCAGCGCTCTGAGTGCATTCCCTTGGGTTCGAAATACTCATCATAAGTGCGTCCTCCGCGGTACTAAGCCTGACCTACTGTTCTGATCGTATGAAGTGTCTTTGAGCGTCATCACCGCTTTGTGGGCTGGATTGGTCTCCTCTCTACTTGTGAAACTCCTTTAACTCTTCATCCTATTAGGAGTATTTATTTACCCTTCTTTCTAGGGGCATTCGTTATCCTGGGTGATTGCTACAATGGCGTAACCAGAACCTGGGATTTGAGTGGGGTGGATCTTATTCATCACCAGGACGTCTGGTTTACAATCGGAATGACGGTGTTGTAGGTGGTTCCTGTATTTTGTCATGCATGTTTTCGTTGAATGCTTTATATTTCAGCATCGCTTTGCCTTGGATCTGCGTGCGTGAAGTCCCGGTTGATATCGAATTGGTGCGTCCAATAATTATCGGGAGTGGCTAGTGTTTTCAGACCGGTTCCAGCCTTCGCCCAAGGTCGCTATAATTCGGTTTGAAAGGGGAATGCAGCAAGGCCTTCTTGGTCGCATCAGCCGCTCCTCTATCATGGAGTATCATGCTTTCGGTATCATCTCGTAAGAGCGTCCTATTAACGACTGCTTTGAAATTGAACCTCTTTCATAGGGAAGGCAAACATGCTAAATATCACTACATGATTGCTGGTGTACAAGGTACACATATCTATACAGATCATAATAGGTTCCTAAATCTTATCTGTTTCCTCCAGGGGACTTCACGAAAAGCCTCGTCAACGATCCTCCCAGAACCCTATGGACCCGCGAAGTGAAGGTGGGTACCGGTTCCCCCTCAATGTTTTGTCATGAAATCATATTCAACGATTTGTCGTGTAGTTTGCCGGGGTGTCAAACACCTCCACGCTCTACAAGCGTGGCATTCGTATTTGCACGGGAACTGGTATCGGAGCCGCGCTGTCCACCTGTTTGCAGTCTCCAAACTGGTACGTGGTTCATTTTTCACATCCTCCTTACTATTTCGCTCACACGGAAGTAGGTTTCTGATCTGGATCGGTCGGTGTGGATCACTTCCTAAGGAGCGTGCTTTGACTTGAATATTTGAAAGGTTCTGATCAGGAAAAAACGTTTGGGCCTACCATCGCGGGTCTTATTCATCGACACATCGAACCGGAACGTTTAATCTTATGGGACAGTAAACAGCGGGGTGGTCGACCTGACACCATGAAGATTCTTAAGGAAGCGTACCACTCCTGGGGAGCTGAAGGTATGGTAGTCTATTGCTCAATGTAGATGTTCTGATTGTGACGGATTTGAATCATACAGTTGTCTTCATTACTTCTAATTACATTGGTAACTCAGAAATAATGGAGGGGTGTAAGGACGCAGGTATTCCCGTATTCGGCACGCTATGGGACTTCGTGAGTGTTATTTTGTAAATAGAGAATGGTTCTTCGCCCCTGTACTCATATTTTCATTCAGTGACAAGTTATTTTGCTCAGTACTTAATAAGCACCATTCTATTCTGAGTGATATACCTAGAGGAAACTATACGAATGCGGATTCACATTATAATATACGGGGACTATTGTCATACTCAAGCTTTTTCCACGACTGTATCTCTTTTTCGAATGGGAGAATAGTCTTGATAAGGTACCCGGTCTCTCGTGTGATCCCGAGGAGGATGATTGATTGAAGACGAGGGAAGATAGGATTGAAGCTACAATCCCACTGGTAGATTAAATTACTCAAAGAATCCCACATGCCATGAGGTGCCACGTTGCGCAGTGCCGTGAGCTGTTGCACGCTCGAATACAGTCTGTCCTAGTCTGTCGAGGCTCCCAATTGGTCAAATTTATAGCAAAATTTGGCCGGATTTACCCATCCAGCTCCAACGACGATTGGGATCTATACGAGTGTTTGGTTGTAAGCGGATATTTCGACGCGCACATTCGGACATTATTCTTGAAATATTCCGAGCATCCTGGAAGAACAAATTGGAGTCCGTGTGTAAGTGGCGCGACATGAAAAACTTGAATGGAACTACGTCTATGCCAGAGTGTTTCCGCCCTTGGAATGCAGGAAGCCCGAGAACTCGAAGCTGGGAGCTTATATTCAAAGATGGCCGATTTGGATGATTTCGGGCCTGTAAAGTGGTGCAGTGAGTTCAAGAATTGGTATTCGACCATACGACGTACAAGCATTGCTTTCATTTTTCGGCCTCGGTAGTTCTGCATGATTGACCAACTTGTCACCATCTTTTTCACGTCAAGTACGTCCCCTTTTAACCACGACGGCATGTCAATCTGGAGCCTTGTATCAACTCAATTTGACATTTCCAAGGACGTAGTGGGATTACCTTTGAAATAAAACATTGCTTTACAACAAAGTCTCGGACGTCGTAAGGACCATCTGAACACCAACAAAATCTCAATAAAGGTTCACAACAACCTTCATCTAGTACGCCGTGTTTGACTAAGAACTGGGATACAGACTCCAATACTTGCCCAAAAGTCGGGGCATTATTTACCTGTGACTATACATATACTATCAGGTGGCTGAGCATACCACATATCCGAAAGTAAGGCATACCTGGTTGATGCCGGTAAGTTCTTTGCAAAATCTACTGAGAGTTGGCCTCCAGGAGGGTTTGACGAAACTGCGGAATTCATCGACGACCACTAGTTCATGCCTTTGCTTATCATCCTTCCATCTCATGAGGCACACAGGGAATTCCTACCGCATTCAGTTCTATTCAGAAAATTGCTTTGCAGCAGGGGATGATGCATACATACTATGATTTCATTGGGGTAATCAAAACTTGAACCAGCTTCGCACGTTCCCTCAACATCGACGACGAGGAATACATCATAAGGTTGTCTGGTTCGAGCTGACTCCTGAATGTTGAGCTCATCCCCATTATCTTGGATATCGCCGACAGGGCTTTTATCAGCAGCTGTTAGCCAGTTTCAGATAAGAAAACAACGAGGACTTCTGGAGTATTCACTGCTCGAGTTACTTAAATCTTCTTGAACGATTAATCGCTCTTGCATGTCCACGGTTCGCCGAAGTCCCGGGAAAAGTACAAAGCAGAAGAAGAAGATCAGCGCCACGGTAAAAACAACGGTCAAAAGGTCGGTGGATCGCAACATAGAAGCTTTCTGGGGTTGCTGTTCAGATGTATCTTGTCCTGATTTAGTGGGCGTCTAATTAAAGGGCTCGGACCGTCACCCGTTGCACTTTTCTCTTCGCCAGTACTGCACCATGACAATAGTAGGAGGAGATGACTTGGATGAACTCGTGCTTGAAGAAAACTATCTGGCCATCTCAGATGACGAGCTTGACGGACTTGTAGATGAAGTCGAAGACTCACCCTCCCAAGAGGATCAGGTTGCTGGACTGTCCACCGGAAATGATGATGCTCGAAGAGCAAAGAAACGGAAACAGCGAGAGAAAAACAAAGAACGCAAAGTAAAGGTGAATATCCATTTCCAGGTCGCTAAACTCGTTCTAAACGCGAAAATAACTAGCGACAGAAGCTAACTGATTCTGCAGAGTCAGACCAACCTCAGTCAATCACTGAGCGGCCACCTCGAGAGTTGGCCGATTATCTGAGTGCAATGCAAGCCAAGACTTTTACCAAATCTACCGATATCGAGTTAGAAGACATGCGAATACCAGGCACAGATTTTTACATCTAATGATGCAATTATAATCATATTTACTATACTCTGCTGTAGTTTCTTCCATCGCGGACACAACCTGCTGGACTGGACCTAGGACATTGGATCATTTGTCCGACTTCATTATCAAGGGTACGATACTTTCACATCGTCCCTAGAATCACTCATAGTCTAGCCCTCCTGCTGCAGCACTGCCGAGCCTTCATACTCGATTATCACAGAAATCCAAAAATCCAGGATCACCAACGCTGCTGTTCATCACAGGAGCGGCTCTTCGAGTAGCGGATGTCACAAGAATCCTGAAAGACAAGCGGCTACGTGGAGAGAAGGGCGGCGAGGTGGCAAAACTGTTCGCTCGCCATTTCAAGCTGGCAGAGCATTGCTCGTATTTGAAACGCACCAAGGTTGGTGCCGCGGTTGGAACACCTGGGCGTATTGGGAAGCTCTTGTCTGAAACAGGTATGCCTTGCAACCTCAAAGATTTTGACCGCGCTCTCAAAATGTGTAGATGCTCTTACCATATCCGCATTGTCACATATCATGTTAGACGTCTCTTTCAGAGACGCCAAAAAGCGAAATCTGTTGGATATCCCCGAAACGAGGAATGAGGTGTTCAAAGCGGTATTCGGTGGTCCCAAGATTTCGGAGGCCATTCATTCGGGCAAAATCAAAGTCGTTTTATTCTAACGTTCAACCACAAATCAGTTTATGTCTCTACGGGTACAAACTAATCATACAAGTATTGTATTGATTCCATTTTATCCAATTGCTTTGTGGACCCGAAGAGCTACCTCGAGTATCCAAAGTTCTTCGTCTGCACCATCGCAAAGGGCCTTGTCCGCCTCAGCAAATATGAGAGCGCAATTAGATTTCTGTTTGGCATTCAAAGTGGGATGTGAAACCACCGTGTCATGAATCTGACCATGCCGTGGGTTAGTAAAGTGGTCATTAAAGGAATACAATAGTTTCACTTGAGATAATATCTGTGATGCAGAATACCCTTCCCGAATTATCTCCCTCACTTTGCCTCTGATACGGTCGAATGCAGGCTTGCCAACTGCATCGACCTGCATGTCTGTATCCATCTCGATGCCTAGACTCATCACGAAGTCCCTCATTACACTGTCTGGTACAACACCTGCAATCTCTTGAATATCTTGAGGCGTTATCTGCGTTGGGGGCTGCGTGGATGAGGAAAGCCTATGAGCGGATTGAAGGTAAGTTATAGCACGTCGCAAGTCCCCAGCAGAGGTATAAATCAGGGCCTCTAGGACAGGATCATTGATTTGTATTTTTTCTTCGGACGCGATGTGAGCCAATCGATAGGACGAGGCCGAATGGTCTAGAGGTGTGAAACGAAACTTGGAGCATCTCGAAGCCAGAGGTTCAATGATCCTGGAGGTCGCACGTGAGCTTTAGGGCTTTTTCTCATTGAAAGAGTCAAGGGACCTTGTCACGTAGTTGCATACCAAACAGAACCTCGTTATTCTTGCATAAGTTTCCATGATCCGACGCAGAGCACCCTGGGCATCCTGTGTCATAGAGTCCGCTTCGTCAAGAATAATGATCTTGTAAGGCGGACATGGATATTCCTTTCCATCAGAAGAGATAGCCTGTGCTCGAGGTGTTTGGCGAGCAAAATTCTTGATTTTGTCGCGTACGATTGATATACCTCTTTCATCGGAAGCGTTGAGCTCAAGGACACGATTCCGAAAGTTATCAGGCCTATAAATATGCAAATTAGTACGGTAGGCTCATATAGACGACTAGCGCGAACCCGAAAAGCTGCCTAGCCAAAGCTAAGATGGTCGACGTCTTTCCTGTACCTGGAGGTCCGTAGAAGAGCATATGGGGAAGCTGCGTACAGAAATTAGCTCTTGCAAAAGGGTTGACGCGTATTCCATACATTTGTAGAAGACAAGGTTTTGCGCAACACGGCGACAGTATGGTCCTGGGCGGAGACATCGTCGATTGTCTTGGGACGACTGTAGTGTGTTCAGTGTAAAAGCATGGGGTAAATAAATAGCAGTACTATTTTTCGACCCAAGGCTGTAAAATTGGATCGACGACGTGTTTTGGCGTCGATTTGGCAGTTTGAGGTTGTGGCTTGAAGAAAGAGGCCATAACACCGCGTGACCAATGACCTCGAGTGTGACAAAAGAACTTATGTCTGTTGACTCTGTTCCCCTCACGTCGAAAAATCGTTTGACCGGCATGTCCAACCCCTCAAGCAGCAAAGGTGAATTCAACTCCTGCTTCCTGTCAGATCATCCACTGGAATGTCTTCTTTAGCTATCAACTCAGGTATTGATTTTCGAAAAAAGCGCGTGCATCGAATTAAATAACGCGTCAATAGAGGTATTGGGGAAAGCATCTCTCGTCGAGTTGAAGAACGGAAAGGTTCTGTTCAAGCAGAAGCCTCTCTCGTTCGAAAAACACTCGGAAACATTGCAAGGTCCGTGGCCTACGCGTTTCTATTCATGATTTGCCGTTCACCTATGATATTAGAGTTGGTGAATTTCAGAGAAATGATCCAAGGGCTTATAAACAACCATGGATCGGCTCTAGTCAATATCTCAGACGAATATAAGCCGCTTATCGCGAAATTAGTGCACGAGAGGTGCGCCTGGACAATCCTTCCGTGTTATCAAGGCTTACCAAACCAACATTGTAGCGACAAGACCCTCTCCGCTCTAGCAAAGCACCTACACTCTCAACTTCTTCCCCCAGACGATGATGGTGATGAAGGCGACGCGCATTCGCGTGCTCTTCTACTCCCTTCATCTATCATAGAGGTTGCGATCCAGACAGTAGCGCAACGCAATAATTATGGAATAGAAACTGATCTAGGAGTCAAAGCTCCAGCCTCGACTTGTGTTTGGCGTTGGGAAGTGAGGGAGTCGTATCGACACTGGTTACCTAAAAATGCACAGGAGAAAGCGTCGAATCGATTAGCAGAGAGGGTCAAGGTGCGTTCCCATCGCTTTTATTGTGTTAGCATGTGTTTTATTCAGATATGGTGTGCAGGCGAAGAACGATCTGATGATAATCTTCAGAGCTATACCGGAGGAAGAACAACGTAGCATTCTTCATCTTAAAGCTAACATCAAAGTTCAAAATAATGACAAGGGTAAAGCCGTTGTTATTCCGACAACAATGCAAAGCCCGGGACAAGCCTCTAGCAGTACTCATAGCCTAGACCCACCCGAGGCTAACGGGACAGAGAACGGGGATGTAAGTTCTTTTTCATCCTTCAAAAGTTCTTTCTCCTTAATACATAAATGGAGCAGATCAAGGTAAAGGTCGGTAGGCCAAAAAAGGATGCAGAGAAGGTATAGATTTCCTTCCGCAGACGTTGTGATTTTTGCTGAATGAATAATAATAGGCGAAGAAGGAAAAGGATGCTCAAAAATCTCTCATGAGTAGTTTCTTCACCAAATCCAAGTTCAACCTCAAGACATCATCCAGTAAAGTATCTGTATCAGCTATCGCTGGACCTTCGACTAGCTGTTCGGACTTTGACAAGACCTTTAAGCCCTTTACACTGAAGAAAGGTGCTCACTTGGCTCCAATAAATGCGTTCCTCGAACGCAAACCGACCGCAGGAACACGCGACGATGTCATTATCGTAGACGAAGATGCGAGCCCTCCGGTTGCATCGACAAACGCCGATGCCGTCAATACGAGTGCCCGAGGTACGGATTTTTTCACTAATCTTAAACTCACCGTCGCCCACTCATCATTCAACCAGAACGTCTATCTCATATTCTTTCAGCGTTACCGCCACCCGTTTCAAAGACGTGGAAGCGTCCACCCAAATCAGCAACACATGGAATGAAGACCTACTGCCCAGTTTCCGTGCGAGATCTCATGAAACAACTCTCGGAAGTAGAAGTCTTTGGAGATACGTCGTCTGTGCGAAAGATACACAACAAGCTTTCCGATCGCATCCTTATTCCTGGCAAGGTATTCATCTTTGATGAGGATTCACGACCAGGATACTACGGTACTTGGACTAGAAGCTCCCGATTGATAGGAGCTCGGACTCCATTTGCGAAAGACGTCCTGGAACTCGATTATGGATATGACAGTGGCGAGGACTGGGAGGAAGAGCCAGCGGGTGATGTCGATGATGTTATGGATGATGCTGAAGATGATGCGGCTACTGAGGACCAAGACTCGGATATTGACGATTGGCTCGTAGAAGACGACGAAGTTGAAGAGGACATTCCTGCTGATGAGCGCGCAGGCTCGCCAATATTCAATCCATTGCCGAAACGCAGGGCCGATGATGCTCCTCCCCAAACCGTCAAAAAGCGCAAGGTTGTTGTCCCGCTTGTCCCTTTTGCGAAAGGTCCGTGCTGGGAAAATTCCATCGGCCAAAATGAAAGCATGTTCGACCCATTCCGCATTCGTCTTCTTAACGGTAATGTACCATTGTATTTCGGTTCGATTCACCTTTAACATTGCAAATCAGACACTCCTTTTCCCATCGATCCTTTTACTTTCGTTTCTTTCGCAGCGGAGGAACAAAAATCAGTCAGAGCATCCGAGAAAGGTTTTGCCGTTCCTGCATTACCAAATCACATTGTCCAGGCTAGCACAGCGAAGGGATCTGATACTGGATCTTCGCCAGCACCCGTCGTTGCTCCATCAGGACCAAAGAAGCCCGCATTCACTCCCAAGACAGCTTTCCCCGATGAACACCTACCCATACTGCTGTCTAAGATCAACACTGCTCAGGCTGCTAACCTGACGGTACTCGTTGAGGCAGTCTCACAGGAGCTACGGGAACACAAAGTGAAGAAGAATGCAATTGAAGCTAAGATTCGGGAGGTAGGGGAGAAATGTAAGGTCCGGAAGTTTTGGGTGGTAAAGGAAAATCATCCTGTGGGTATTGCTTGACTTTTTGACATAGATGTCAAACTAACTCGAGAGGTGGAACAGTCGAACAAGGCAGCTTCTGCCCGGATTTGAACTTGTAGTTGATAACTATTGCGTACATTGGATGGGTTTTTGTATGATTTAACGCCAGATAGACATCGTGATTTATTGCTGCAAAACGCGCGCCTGGCCAGCCACATATGCATTCTGGATGAAAACGTATCCACCCACGCGATCTGCTGCATTACCATCCCAGCTTGTTAACACCTCTCCTTCGGGTGTTTCCAGTCCAGCGGATATCTTGTCTCCGTGAACGACGAGTCCTAATGCACCTGCGGGTGTGCCAGTAAGTATAAGGTCCCCTTCCTGTGTCCATACAAAGGTCAGAGAGATACATAGAATACACGAAATGCGATAATGCCTGAAGGGTCATAATACTTGAGCAGTGCCGTATGAGCTCAGGGATGTCATATCTACAAAAAATGTTGGAAGATGTTTGAGCTAGAGGGGGAGGGGATGCGCACATCATTTCTGCGGTGTTCCCCCGTTGCCTTTCTTCTCCGTTTATCTTCCATGACGTCGGAGATGAGGTTTCTTCAATGATTTTATGGATGATACTCCTGACGCACCTTTATCCACAGAACGAGATTCATTGGATCCTTTATGTTCTCCTTTGGAATAAAATCAGAGATAGGACAGAATGTATCGAAGCCTTTCGCGCTTGTCCAAGGCAAAGATTTCGCTTTGACAAGTTGTTGAAAGTTCCGGGCGGTCCTGATAAATGTACAGTGATCTGAACGGCATATTGTTTTTGAACAACTTACATGTCGATTCCGAGAGCATATCCTGCAACATCTACAAGATCGCGATGAGAACAACGATAAGGCGAAAGACAGGAACGAAAGTTTCGTACACTGGTCCCAATCCTCTCTTTTGACATCCTTGCCATCTTTCCCAATGACCACACCAAGTTCAATTTCATGATGCATCTGTACACCTTCAGGAATCAGAACGGTTCCGCCATTCCGCAAATACGAAGTGGTGGGCTTGAGGAAAAACCACGGCTCGGCGTTGGGTGGGTTTCCCAACTCTTTGATGTCTATAATAACTATCAAGTTGGTCGATTCTTGTAAGGAATCTTAAAACGTTACGGGCGTCATAGTTTCTATGTATATGTAGACTAAATTTTGAGCTCTTGAAAGAGAAAGATAGACTTGCCTTCCGATAGCAAGGATTTTCTTGCCGTGTTTGACAAAATTTTGTGCGATGGACATATTTCGAAGACCTCACAGTTATGGCGAGTCAACTGAGATTTTATAGGTTCTGATTTGGAACGATGATTGGCCAACGTTGTTTTCAATGAGACCACAAAGGAAATATTCACGCGGGAGTCGCAATCAGCGATAGTCACTGTATGTCGCCCGACGCCCTCTCTGCCCATTCCGAGGGAAGCCCCGCCTACTGTAGTAGAATATGTAGTACGGCCGTAGGAAGCAAGAAAGGCAAGATTTGTCAAAAAAGCACATAAGTTCAGGAGGATTCGAAAGGCCAATATAGATATGCACTTTTAAGTAGTGTGGTTGCTCGGAATGTGCCAATGTTCATTACCATAATATATACCTTGCCCTGCCAGTCCTTTCGTTGGCTCGATGCACGCTCATCATTCTCTTTCTCTATCTCAACCCAGGTTTCACAACTTCGAATATAAGAGTAAATGTAGATTCGCCATCGAATGATGCAACACCCTCGACCACATGATCGCCTTCCCTGCTCCAAGTAAGTTAAATTGAAGATCTCCATCATCATGATCCCTGCTCTTTATCATAACTCTATGCGCTCCAAAAGGTCGTCATTTCTGTGTAAATCATCGCGGCACAGCTCCACTCAATAACTGTTTCTATGTCCTATTGCTACTTTGCTACCCATGATGTCAGAAGCCAAGAAGAGGTTATAAAAGGCCCTGCAGTTCCCTCAATAGCTACACAACGACCAACCTACCTAACGATCAATCTACACGACCTTCTATCAAACAATCTTCAAATTTCAATGTCTTCTGGCAAGTCTCCTACTTCAATTTTTTATTCTGATGCTCACCGGGATCACTGTTCAGCATCTGAACAGCACCAACATCACGTCGCTGGCGGCCTCAAAGCCGCACTACACAACCCAAACGTCTCCGAAGAGGCTAAGGCCAATGCTCAGCAACGATTGGAGAATATGGGCTCAGCTACTGAAACGGAAGCTCCGTCTTATGACGAAGAAACTAATAGAGTGCTTGGTGGCTATAAAGCAACGCTGACAAGTAAGTTAAGATTTGTACTGTGTACAACGCGTTTAGATTGACTCTTGTGCAGATAATCAAACTTCCAGTGCGGCTAAGGCGCATGCGCGAGAGGTTCTCGAAGCTGCTGGGATTGAAGTCGACCTTGGACATACATCAGATGAGCATCAAACAAGAGTACTGGCCGGTTACAAAGCTGCTTTGAACAGTGTGTCTATTAATTCTATTCGAATATCTCTGGTTCTAATGGTGTTTCTCAAGACCCTAGAGTTTCGGCAGAGGCCAAGGCTCATGCCAGGGAGTTCCTTCGCGAACACGGTAATGATGAATCTGTGTAGACGCGAGCTCGTTACTGATGTAGCGCGTATATAATGTAAAAATAATCATTGACTCGGATGTATTTGTGTTTTCTTTTCCATTGCACGAATCTGATCGTCCATAAACTATTAGCAGTGGCACTATAGAATGGCCATCCAGGGCCATCCTTGGCTGAGCAGGGCTAAATCTTTGGCATATTGTAACCTGGTCTGAGCAGCGTACGTATAATCTACATTTTCTCACCTTGGTACCATACCGAAGACAGAAACGTTGGATGCCTATGTAGCTTTCGAAGGGTCAACTCGATTTATTTTGAAGGGATTGACGGATCCACGTATTGGAGTCTAAAATTAGCTCACGAAGCGGTACAGAATCGAATTATTAAGAGGAAATATTCAATATTCCACATATTCAGCCTAAGATTGCTAATGCCGCTACACAACAACTACTACACAATAACCTCGTCCATATCATCGTCGTCAGAATCATCAACATCGTGCATCGGAATGATTTCCTGCGTCGATGTTGATGCAGACGAAGACACTGTGGGGACGTGAATTTGACCATTCGGCGGGAGGGCTGCTACTTCTGATTGCGCTTCAGAGAAAGAACGAGCATCTCGTGGTGTCTCCGGCGGCGCCGCTTGTGGCAGCGTTCCCCCAGTATCTGCTTTGGAGTTGGGTCGATCTGAATAGGAAACGGGGGCGGGGGATGTGGCCAATAACGATTGTGATGATGCATCACCATACGAAGCACCCTCATTCCCGGCACTTGTACTTGCTGTTATCAAAACGGCAGAGCTTGCGCTGGTGATTTCGGAGGGAACACTGGCCATCTCCGAGAGTTGCGCCGCAAGAAGTACTAGTTGTACTTGTAGCTCGGCGCGAACACCGTCTGAATTCATTCCGCCTGTAATAGAAGGATTCGCGACATCGACAGTCACTGCTCCTGTTATTGATTGCGAATTTGGGACTGGCGGGGAAAATGTTGAGCCCGCTTCGGCTTCCTGTGGGACTTTTGACAGATCTACACCAAAGTTGAGGGCTTTTAAGATATGCTGAGCAGCCTCGAACGCATCGCCGAGGTCAATCGCTGGATCGTCTTGGGAAGGATGTGTTTGGATAATGCTTGGGGGAGGAGGGGTGGAAAACATGTAGGATGATTGTGAGAACGTCGGCATTTTGTTGGTAGAATGCAATGCACCGGTGAACGGATGTTGTAGTGTTTGATGAGGCGGAGGTGGTAACGAGGTGGAAGAGTGCGATTGGGGGCGCCGAGTTGTTCTTCGAGTGGTCTAAATGGCAGATAAGGTTTGGGAACCAGTATTCCATGAGTTGAAAGACGTACATTACCACCCTTCCAATTAGGATTTAATCGGTATTTACCAGAAAGACTCTTTTCAAATCTCCCGCGCTTAAATGCTTTCTGTAGCGCTTGACTTGCAGACGGACGAAAATTTGCTTGCACGCGATAATGATTGACCATCCAAGTGTATATGTCCTTAGGCGCGAGGCCCTCCGGATCCTGAACGTCGTTAAGCGCCTCAACGATCATGTCTTCGTACCCGGGCATCTCATCGGACGACTGTGCTTCCGGATATTGAGGTTGACGATGTATCGGAGGAGGAGGTGGTGGTGCGTAAGGTTGTGTGATGCCATATGGAGGCTGTGAATACGACGACCATGAAGTCTGAGGATAGTACGGTGTGTGTGGGTATGCAGGTTGGTTTGCGAAAGTAAAACGTTGTGCGGGATGAGGAATAGACCCGAAAGGAGTAGAAGTAAGAGACGAGGATCCTGGAGGACCGGGTGCTTCCGTGGCGATGTGAGATGCGTTGGAGGGATCTGACGACTTGGGATTAAGATCTGCCGATGAAGATGTATTTAGCGGAGGAGTTGACTTTTCATCGAGGGCTTTCTGTAGAGCAGCTATGGCTTCATCCAGGTTTGCAGGCCATACTGTAGCCTTGACCGAAGCAGGTATATGTATGTCAAATGTCAAACATATTTCGATGACTTGTGGTGGTGGCAAAAATGATAGATAACGTCGTTTGCGCTCTTGGTCGTCGGCAGCTGGATCATAGATCAAGTTAGTATAAGGGTTATATGGTGGGAGATCATAGCGCTAACCAGAAGCAAGTGCATGAACTTGCTGATGATAATGATGATGTTGGTATGAGGTAGATTGCGAGGAAGCTCCAATCTGCATCGTTCCGACTCACGATAAACTGTACAGTTCAAGTTCGTAAGGAGGTGGCTTGAACCGGCAGCTGTGAGCCGCTTACCAACCCTTACCGGTGATAAGATTAGATTTAGTCGCGCTTGCTGAAGGTTTCCTCTCATCCACCATGGCCGGCGTTATTTGGGCTGACATGAGGTCAGCTTTCCAGAACTTGAAGACGAAAACCAGGAGGCGCCATGAACTGAAGCCCGTTATCAGCAAGCTATCTTCAATCTTTGTAAAGCTTGTGAGGAGCTTTTTGATTTCCGGATTTTGAAACCTTGGGTGACTAACTCGCGTCTTCTACAAGGAATCGTCTTCATTGGATCTTCCATTTGTCGCCGAGACATGCGTATATTTCCGGAAAGAGTTCACGCTACTTTATAAAACTCTTCTTCTCGAAACGTTACAATTTGCTTGTGCACTGTTCGACTGCATACAATCCCAGAAACAATCCCAGAAAGTTATCAAGAACAAGTTTTCCATATTACAATCTTGGGAGCATGTTCAGAAATCTATCCTATCAGGAATACTGGTGTGCTCATCTCAGAATGTAGTTTTCGGCCTAATAATATTATCACTGTAGGACTATCTCGAAGAAACTCAAGATTCGGATCATGAAATCAACAAATCCATTGCAGAATATATGTTCCCAGTTCTATGTCGACATTTTTTTCCTTCTGACCCAAGCCCGAACTATGAAGAGATCGATTTCGAGCTCAAGACCACTGTTAGTGCATATCGTCTTACGTCTAGTCATTACAACTCAATATATGCACACTCTATGATCGTAATAGGTCTATATTATCCTTTCCGACACCGTGAAGAATCATAAAATCTTGCAGAAAAGGCTTCGTGACCCTAAACTTCTCGGAGGGTTCGTCTCTTACCAAACTTGGAAATTGTTGATGACTTCTCCCTCCCAGTGCACGTTTTGGCCTGGAGATAGCAAGGGCCAGAGGTATGTGTTTCCTTTTTGCAATTTACCCATTATAACACTATTTTGATTTTGGCTTCCTAGCTTATCTTCATCTGGAAGCACTCTTCGAGCTGTTTGAAAAACTTTTGCCTGAGAACCCGGACGAATGCAGCCTCTTTGTCGATAGCGTATTCAATCCAGCGCTCTTTTCGCGGCATCAGGAGCTGAAAGAAATCATTGCCTCTCTGAAAAATCAAACTTGGGAAGACCTTTTTCCAAAAGTAGTGAAAACTTTTGCTCAAATGAGCGTCAGATTGTGGGTTTAATTCATCGCTCAATTGCATCTTACCTGATGTATAATGCTCACCTTAGCCCTCAACCAATTTCCATTCTCAATGCCACACTTTCAAATAATTCTCCTTGTCCATCGGAGACCCTTTTTGTGGACCAACGTGGTTTGACGTACAATAAAGATGTGGTACGTTTTATCGGACACTTTCCAAGAGTATCTTCCTCAGCGAGTGCCTTTAGGGCGACGCAATCGATACTTGTCATATAGTGTATCATAACATCGTCAAGATTCGATACTCTCGATATTCGCAGCCTTCGATATTAACAACTACTTTCAATTTTGAACTCACTGCTCCTCCTACCGTTGGCAAGGACGTTCCTGAACCTGAAGCCGTTACTTTAACGGTTGATGTTCCACGACACGAACGTGACGATTTTCTGAAAGCCCTTGAGGCGAGAGGTCTAGTGTGTTTGTTTGAAATATCACTTGAGGATGGTTTTGACCCTTCTTTCAGGCATCTCGGTTTGATCAGACTGAGCGAAAGATATCACTTGCAGTTTCAGATGGCCCATTGAATTTCTCAAATCAGCCTGAAGATCCGCCACGGTCATTTCCTGTGAGTTTCGCTAAGTCGTCCTAAGAGCATCATGTTAACCCGCTTACATTACAATATCAGGAAAAGAGTCGACAAAGTAATTCATGTGGCATTTGTCGAAGATTTCATCTACTCATTCATGATTCTATGTCAGTCCTCAAAGAATTGACACCTTCGGACACGATATTGGTCCCGTCCAGCTCCCCGATCCTTCCCAAGAATGCACTCACGGCGCAGGCATTGAATGTTGATTTACAAGAACCAACCCAAGGTCCCGGAAAGCCGCCCAAGAAGGGAAGAAAGATCGTTCAATCAGACGACGAGCTGGAGGATGAGCCGTCGCCGAAGAGGAAGCCTATACCCCTCCAGAACCGTATCACTGAACAAGCCGTTGTAAAGAGCGAAAATAAGCTCTCCCCTCACAATGAAAGTCGTAAGAAGGTGGACCACAGCAGTGGTAAGGAAAACGGTGAGTAAAAGAACAGACCTATGAATATTGATTTTGATGTTCGTGTCTTGAGACCTGTTGACGAAGCGCAAAGAAACACCGAACCTTCATTCGAAGAAATCTGGATTCAAAAGGAAAGCGCCCGAGATAGACAAAAACACCGATCAAGCATTGAAACGCGCGCGCCTAGACCCTGAATTCAACACAACTTCTTCAGCTAAGACGACGCGTCACGCGAAGCGATACGGAAGGAGAGAGCGGGGGCGCACATCTTCACCCCCTCTAGCTCAGGACTCTCCTGATGACGACTTGGATTCGATTCCGAAACCGATCATAACAAAAACGACCGCGAAGACTCTTGGTGGTGTCACGAGACCTGGGATAGTGGCTGCTGCAATGAAAGGGAGGACTGCAAAGAAGGATGTGACGGTGCCTACAACAAAGATGAGACCGAACTCAAAAGGAAAGGCCCCTCGTGTGTTGATTCACCTTTGGAAAGACTGTTCTTTGTAGCTGAACAAAATCCCAGAGAAAACGACGACAAGACCCAAGCATGAATCGGTGTGTTCAAATTGTTCCCTCAACTTTCATCTCAATTTATGATGGACGCCCTCCCATTCAGGTCACTGTCGAAGATGCCAAGCCCACTCGGCGTTCTGCTCGTGTTGCGGGTAAACAAGTGAGCTCAACTGCATGCGAAGACTAAAATTTAGCGATAGTCACTTACCTTCGTTAGACCAATGTGGATGATCAACAAGCTGAAAGTGTTGACGAGGCGCAGAATGAAGGACAATTCCGCAAGGCGTCTGCCAAGGTATTTATCGATTTGACAACTAGCAAGATTTGTCCATTTCCTTACCCATTCCAGATGAATAACAGTAAGGAGGAGACAAAGAATCCTCAATCTAGACCCAAGGCAATCCTTAACAAGAAGGTAACGTTGATCATGACTTCACATAACAAGACGTTGATCCTTAATACTCTACCTGAAGGCTCCCGTTGAAAAAATTGAGGCGCATACGGTACCCATATATACGACGCCGTCGTGTCAAGAGATTGAGGTGTGTACTTATCACGTCTACTCCTTGCAACTTCCACGAAGCGCTTTACATTTCATCTGCAGTCTCATCCACCTGTAGCACCAAAGGTGAGTGTTTTACTTGAACCTGGTTTTATCAGAACGCCAATTTTCCAAGGTCACGAAGGCCAAGAAAGACAAGCAGGCTCCCTGGGAGATGTTTGATTCCAATAAACAACAAGAGGATGATACGAACTTTTCGCCGACGAACCCCGACTCCGTCTTCGGAGGACTTGAAGAACCTACTTCCGGCATCGACTTGCCTGTACAAGTTCTACCTTTCGAGGACTTCGATAGCGGTTATATCGATTTGGAAATCCCTCTCAAAGTGGTATTATTTGTCCAATCTCATCATCACAAGTGCTCACCATATTCTATGTGTGTAGCCTGGGCCGGATGAGAGCTCGGATTCCGATGATGGACCCAACCCCGATTTACATAGAAGCGCAGATCCCCTTGGTCCCGAAATGATAGATCTTACTATGGACTCCCCTTCCCCGAAAACTGCGAACTTGTCTACTACCCCTTCCCATGATCATCAATCGAGAGCTGCAAACTTACCTACTACCCCTTCACCGTCAATAACTGAAGGACCAGAGCCACTCAAACCCACATCAGAATCAAAGCCTCGTAGAATCCATAACCCCCAAATGACTGAAAATCCTCGTCAAATGCCACCCTCTCATTTCTTAGAACGCGATACGCCTGTTGCCAAAGAAACCCAAATCCATTCTTCTGCTCCTCTCGTTGCTCCTGCTGTACTCACTCCACTTCAAACTTTCAAAGCTATCGCTCTGCCGCGGCGCACGCATTTCTCAGATTCTGAACAAGTACCATCAAGTCTTCCAAAGCACACAGATAAAGATAGTGTTCCTCTTCATCACGCTCATTCGAAACGTGGAAACGGGCTTGCTCTCCCCAAGATCTTCCCTACTGTTGCCTCATTGCCCCAAACAGCTTTGGATACGCAAAAAGATACTCAATATTCAACTCCTTTACGCTTTGCTCTGGAGAGAACGCCGCTTGCGCCACCCTCCCTCAAGAAGCGTGTGCATCATCAACAGCACGTCGCGTTCTCACCTCGGCCCCAGTTCCCTCTTGAAATGAACGTTCTTGACGGACGCTGGGAACCGGAGAAACACGATCACGGTAAAATTATGACATCATGCATCTTACTTGTTTTAAACTATATCTTGCAGTCCGCAAACTTCGTGATGCGGCTAAAAGCAATGTAGATTCTGTGGTCGGCTTTGCTCCTCAGAAGCGTCGTACTGACGGGGGACCACTTCGAGACGAGAAAAATGCTGAGATTAGTGATATTGTTGAGGTGAAATTGCACTACTACTAAGTGTACAAAGCCCTTACTGACTTCTTATTAGATACTACACGATATTCAAGAGGTCTGAACGACATTCCCGACGCATAGATCATGTTGAACGAAACTGTTGAATTCCTAGGTATTGATCACGAAAATCTCGAATCGGTTTGACAGCGTCAAGAAAGAAGTTCGAATCGGTCGAAACAGCATCCTTCGCGCCGCCGCCGCCGATATTGACAAGATGCGGGCTGAGAGGTTCGTGTCATGACTGAACCTCATACTTGCGGTCATCCTATAACATGATACGTAAAAAATAGTGCAGGACATTTCAACGCCATGGTGGACCTCGAAGCAGAATATGCATCCTTTCGCCGTTATGTAGTTCAACAGTTGGAAGATCTGTGCACCATCGACAAGGACGTAGTCGGCAGACTCACTGAAATCGTTCAACATCATGATCGCCATGGATTGTCGAAGAAATTTCCCAAGTCTTTGCCAGCAATCCCTGCTTGCTTTTTGAACTTGAGTTAGTAGATTACAGCTTGTTTACTTGAAAAATGGTGTACGGTTTTACTATACATAGATTTGGTTGTCGTTTTCATTGGACGTGAGGGTATGATATACGTTGTGTAAATACTATAACATGAGAAAGGAAGCAAACGGCAGAAAATAGCATTGAAAGAATTTGACATCGTCAGTAAAGTCCTGTTAGATAACTTGACCATCAACTCAGATCTACTCTCCAGCAAACAACCTGACAACCATGTACGTCGTGGATCCCACAAAACGGACAACTGCAAGGACAATCATAGATCAGTACGAATCCGTAACATAGAACGTTCGACAAAACTGACATGCTAAACCAGCGACTGAAAACAACAAGAACGTTAAGTATCCTTTCACGGAATTATTTGCTCCAGAGTCCGATGCTTTAGCGTTTGCCTCGACGATGATAGCAGCGAGTAAACCCTGCGACAAATCAGTCCAGCGCATCGATTATGAAGCCGAGAAACTTACATTGCTCAAAGTCCAAGCTAATAGGACATTGGTTCGAAAAGTGCGGTAATAATCCTCTTGCTTAGTCGCTTCGTCCACTTTTTCTTCGGCTTTAGGGGCCTTAGTACGAAGAACATGTAATCTAGCAAGAAATGAGTACCCTGAGTCAACATCGTCCATTTGAATCTTGACTTACGCGTCCTCGTACGCAGCGTTGATGTCCTTCTCTTCTGTGGGTACGTTCACCTCCACCATTGTCTTCCCGTCTTTGCCGTCTTTCTTCACCTCCACGACACCCAGGTCTGTAGACACCTTGTTATCGCCCTTTGTACCCCAAGAAATATCATGCACGTTTGCGAATGCATAAACGTTGAGTACAGCAATGTAAGAAGGGGCCATGAGCAGGTATTGGATGAAGGATGTGATCATATGCCAAGGTTCAAACTAGAAAGAAACACCAGAATAAGATATTGCGGGAATAAAATTAAGAGAATAACCCACGAATAATATACTAGCAAAGAGGTAAAGACCATAAGTAGCCGCCAAACTAATTACAATATCTCTGAAAATGGCGTCCGTAAACAGGCTGTTCAAGGTGATAGGCCCATCAGTGGAAATGATATTTTCTATCCCCTTGTACACCAATAAGATTGCGGAGGCCTTGAAATATATGATAAGTGTTGAGTTGATGAAGCGCATTGTCCAGGACGTACCGTCATGTATATTGTAATGATTCCAAAGCCAATGAGTGCTATGGTGAATGCCCATTTACTACCTTGTGGTCGATTGCCCAAACTTAACAAGAAACACATGACCAGCAATCCGAGGTAGAAGTAGTTGAGGATAATGTTGACGATATTGATACCTTTGAGGCCGAAATCCGGGTCCTCTAAAGAATCTGAAAGCACGGTGAAAGCGATGTAGTAGTTTGCCTATGAAAAACTCAGGTGAGTCGCACACGTCTGGTAGGACTATACTGTGAGCTCACCAGTGCAAACCAACTGAAGATTAGATTGAATGTTTGATACACCATTTCTACATGAATCCAGAATTTTCTCATGAATGAGTGTGCGCTCCGATAAATGTAGTAAAAATGGAGCGTTGAGTGGACACCAGCGAAGAAGGAACCGTTCAACCAACGACGACGCTGGGAGATGAGCTCCGGAACCTGCGGAAGCAGTTAGGGGAAGAGCAATGTGATATTTAAGTAATCATCGTACTTGGTCTGGAACATCTGTGACACCATACGCGCTCTTGACATAGTGCAGAATCCAGCTACCGCCTCGCTTGGATACAAGCTCCCAGCAAAGAATACGATCCTCGGCAAGATACATGTTTGCAGTGAAGATATCAGCATTCGCTCCGTGCTTTGAAGAGGATGAGAAACGAAATAGCATGAACAGAAAATCGAATCCTACCATCTTTTCGCCCAAGAAATATTTTGCCAACGGACCCTCTCCTTTGGCATCATTCTGCAATGCTATATATCGATATGCGGAGAAGGCACCTGGCAGCACTGTGATATATCCGAAGACGGATTCCAACGGTTTATCGAGAATGTTGGACATCTTGTATTCGAAATTCTGAGCAGCGACTGAATATCCCAAACGATCAGATCTATGAGGATAGTTTGCTGCCAAAAAAAACGGACCTAGTGGATTGAGCAAGTTGACACCCAGCTTGCCCTTGAGCGCAACAATTTCACCACAGGCCCCACCGACATTTGAATTGATGTCGAACGCCTATCGAGAACGTAAGCGATGAGCAGAGCATAACATGCAGAACTAGAACTTACCTTCCACAAGTGATATATACTTGTTGGGCCAGGCATCGTTCCGACGTCGATCAGCACACAGACATTGGGGTTCAATACGGAGCCGAAGGCATTGAAGAACCACCGATGAGAGTTAATCTGTACCAAAAGCGTGTCAGAAGGATGTTATAACAGCATGCGAAACTCAAACCTTCTTTTGGTTCTTTTCCTTCAAGCAGAATATGACCTGAACTGGTACATGGTTCTTCTCGGCACCTTCAATTTTGAGTGAAGGAGAGATGGATACTACAAGGACATTAGTTGTAATTCGCGGAGGCTACTGAAACCTTACTATGTGTCGTGTATTCGTATACGTGAGCTTGCACAGGTATACGGTTGACCACATTCTTCGCTACCCCGTCTTGGTAGCATCCCATTCCCGCAAGGACAGAAAGGGTTCGCGAATTGATCTATAGATTTCCGTGAGTGCGTTTCGGGAATGGTTTTGGATGGAAAACTCACTTTTCCTCGACCATCACTCACAACGCAAACGACAACCTTCTTCCACCCATCTTTGCCCCAGGTCTTACTCCTGTCACGTTTACAAAGGTGTGCGATATTCTTGAATACACCCTGCATCGAACGCGTGAAAAGGACCTCGTCCTCATTGTACATTGTTAAGACGATAAACAACTCGGTCCGACGCGGGGGATCGTAGTGCACTTGACGGAGGGTAAACCTAGGGAAGATTTGATTGTGTCAGGGAAGTCCTCAGATAGAAAGTTGAACGAAAACTCCTACCCGCTATCCTTGAAATCGTTTGGATCACAAGTGGCGGCACTGTAGCGCATGTGTGTAAATTCCCTGTCCAAGTTGGTGGTGTCCGTAGGGAGACCGGAAAGAGAGAGAAGCTTCGAAGGGACAGGTGAATCAATGACAAAGTTGCCGTGAAAGAGTCTAACACAAAAGTCAGGAAAGCATATCGTCCTAAGTTATGGTTGGAAGGCACTTACTCGACCTTCTTGATAGTTTTGTATCGTCGAGGAACTCTTTGAGGAATTCTCCCATATCGAATATTGTTGCCATCTCCGCCTTCTCCATCATTCCAATCCCCATTATAAGCACCAGGTATTGGTGCATCCACGTTTATGAACTCTCCACCCAAACCACCAGCGAACTCGCCCCCAGTAGGGTTATGATCTGGAATTCTGATACCCATACCGCTCCCTCGTGAATCCCGTCTCAAAAGAGGGATATCGCCATCTTCGTCACCGAGAGATTGTCTTTCGTCAACTGAAATCATAACATGAGGATTTGACGAGAATTTTAGGTGAGTGACGTACCATCTCCGTAGTTGGGCCGAGGTGTAAAACCTTCATCGCGAAGACCATATGAGGTAGGGTAAGCATTCTGGGGAGGCGGAGAGCTTAGATAGTCGTGTACAGGAGGTGAATGGATTGGAGCACCAAACGGAGGCAGAACATTAGGTGGTGGTGGTGAGGTAGGGTGGTAACCTCCCGGAGGAGGTGAATGTATTGGTGCACCGTAAGCATCTACAGGGCCTCCGTAGTAGTTTGAAGCTGCTGGCTGCTGTGCATAAGGGCCTGCAGTGGAAACTCCATATGGATCGAATTGGGAAACTTGAGTCAGAGGTTGGTCGTAATGCTCATAGGGAGAAGGAGTCCCGGATGTATGGGGCAAGTATCCGTCATTATAGTGTCGATGTTGGGCTTCGTCAGCCTGCAAGGAGAATATTTCAAGCTCATACGACACTTCTGTGTGTAAGAAAACACACCTCTGGATAATGTGACATTTCCTATCTTCGTAAATTCGCGTTCTCTGAAACGAGAAAAAAGTTCAAACAATCGAATTCAAAATCACTTGTTTTTCTTCTTCTTGGACTGAGTTACTGTGAAACAGAGCGACGAAGCAATCGCAATAGACCTGGTTCTTGGTAGTCAAGTAGTGTAGCTTCCCAAAATTGAATTGATAAGAAGAGAGGTAGGTGTGGAGCAGTAGAGCAGAATTCGTAGTCGGCTGAGGGCGTGTAATGACCGAAGACAACCGAAGAGCAATACGATGAAAGAAGAAAATGATCAACAATGGTTGTCGACGTTAAGTACAAAGTGTATAAAGTGTGCCTCAACTGCCGCCAAATAAATGATCGCATAAGAATCTTGAGCAGGGCTGTGCTGTTACATAACTTCGCGCCCATGCAGCGCGTCGGTGTCTGTCGGTCTGAATTTTCTTTGAATTCTGCTCCCTTCGTTGATGAGAGCTGGAGACTGCTAGCCTGCTGCTAACTATGCCTTTCTCACCGGCTCTTTTCTTCGATATATGTAAGAGATCTCGAAATTCTACAATTCTCAGAATTCAAATGACCTTGAATGGCAGCTAGCTGTGCAGTGACCGCAGCCCTGCCGTGTCGTGCCCGCAATGTACTGCGCTCTTACAGCTTTACCTGGCTCCCTCATACAGAAGCATTTATCGTAATCACACGAAAACGGAATAAATCCCATGAAAAATCGAGAGAATGGCAGACGTTGATTTAACCCCGGATGGTAACTCCATCTCCTAAACAGGACGGAAGGCAGCATCGAAGACCCTGATAGATACTGGATAGACAATACAAGATCCTTGTACTATAGATGCTCGACCTTGAAATCGTTGGTATCCGCCCTCTTCCGCTTCCGGACCGCGCATCGCAATTGTCACAGGTAGATATCGTATTTACGCGCATCGAAAGAGACGAAAATCAGGAAATCGAGCATCTTCCTGTATCTCCAGGCTGGAGTTCGAGCCAAATACGTATCTTCCTTCCTCGCAAGGCAAACTCCGGAGTTACATATATACCAGCGTTAGTGTCCACTTTCCAAATGACCACCTCCGTATTGGACACAGTAAGGCCTAGGGTTTGCCACTGCGGCTTCGATAAAGGATTTCGAAAAGTTGTATTTCAATAGCAACTGTGAACATACACAAGCTATAGCTATATATGTCTGGCTGATCGCAGGGACTCACTTTCAAGGCATGTGCATGAGCTGCAGTCCATTTCACAGATGGAAGTAGACGAGCCCCCGTCTCGAATCAGGTTTTTGGTACTCAAAGAAATTGATATTAGGCGTACACTCCTTATATGACATGTGTACATAGATTTACGTAGATGATACAAAACTTACAGTATGTTGGTTCAATAACGACCATTAAATTAAAATAAGTTAATGTCCTGAGTCCAAATGCAAGTTTCTCGGAAGTTCCTATGCCGTTTCACTAGTGTCCATATTAATTTCCAGAAGCGTATAGCTCATCGAGACGGCATTTATATGCCTCTTCGACAGCTTTTCTTCGAATGTTACCCTTCGAAGCGGTTCGTGGTAGAGTGCCTTCAGAAGAATGAATTTAGAAACAAGTCTGACTCATGATATCGTGTGGCTAAGATAAATACCTTTGGGGACTATGATAATCATCCTCGGAGACAAGATGCTTTCGTGGATATATCTCCTAGAATGAAAATGACGGATTTTGCGGAATATTTCCCTCTTCAACTTGGATTCATCCAATTCGGAGTTCGTTTCGACAAAGAGAGTAGGAGATGGACGACCTGTGCCAACGGCAATACACTCTGATATGAGTGTGCCGCACATAGCGCGGGCGTTGTCTTCGATAGATCTATGAATGTCATCAGTAAGTATAATCAAATACAGTTCGATAGATGTCCGAGGAACTGACTTTGTGTCACATCTCAGGCTGTTCTCGGTTTTGATCCAATCGTCGTCCCTGCCAGCAAACACGTAGCTACCTAGTCCTACTTCTTGGAATAAATCTCCGGTGTGGAAGTGACCGTCAGATTGTCGTAGAGATACGTCT
Source organism: Lentinula edodes (assembly GCF_021015755.1). Lineage (NCBI taxonomy): Eukaryota > Fungi > Basidiomycota > Agaricomycetes > Agaricales > Omphalotaceae > Lentinula > Lentinula edodes. The sequence continues at coordinate 583,035 of NW_025764315.1, forward strand.
GGGCAGTCTCCAGAGTCCGACAAAACGATAAATTCGAATAGGCGAGCTGTTGACTGATGTTCCTCGGCGGTAGATGCTATAGGGACAAAGGCATATGATAGACCCTGGAGGGGGCGAAGATGATGGCGGGTAGTGGGATCGTTGCCTCCGATTGACACAAGTGTTGTCCCTCCACATTCTGTGCTCCCAAATATATTCTAAATTGATCAGGATGATGAGTGAGATGTCAGCTGAAACTTTGAAAAAGCTCGTACCTTCAATTTTATTCCCGATTGATACGCAAATGCCTCATCTTCTTGAGATAGTGCCATACCACAAGTCGTTACCTCTTCGAGACTGACGAGCAATGAAAGCAGTTCAGGATCTTTCCTTGCGGCTTTGAGATGTATGGAGAAGAAGGTGGCGAACTGCCACAGACGATTGAGGTTTCCGAATTTGATCATCTCGATGAGCTCTTCTGTTGCACAGGGAATTCGCTTTGGTTGTATGATGCATGTTCCATACTGCATCAAAGAGATAAGCACTGAAAGAAGTAGAATCAGTACAGCTCTAAAGATACAACTGAAGCATACGTACGAGTTGTCTGACCTATGTGACACATGCTTCCACTGGGTAAAACGTCAGTTACTGAGGATTCAAGTATCAAGATCAATAGTCTAACTTACAGCCAGGTACTAACATCCTGTCGATTAGAATCCCGAGGTACGGCTGTCTGGCTAGCCTTTCGTGCTACTGCGTCTAGCCACCGATAATTGCAGGGCACCAGTTTCGGGCTTCCAGAAGTAGAGCCACTGGTGTGGAAGATAAATGCACAGTCAGAAGGCCCGCATGCAGGAAACAATGGGGCAGGTTCTGAGGATAGAGCGAAGTAGATGTCGGTGAATACTGGCGTATGTAAAACGGGAATTGGGCAATTGCCATCAATAAAACCGGATGTTAATGAATCGCAGATAAGAGCCGACGCGTTCGCCTTTGCGAGTAATTCGTAAATGACAACTGGGTTAGGCAAACGAAGACTGAAAAGCTGGGGTATATATCCCGCCCTTGAAACCGCGTATATGTGCAGTACATCAGAGTATGTGAATCCCCCGATCCTTCAAACAGTTTAGCATTGGCACAAATACGAGGGGAAAGGAAAACAAACATACCACATCCCTACGACTGAATTTGAAGGTACTTTGGAGCCAAGCTCCCGAGCCCAGTATTTTGCACATAATTCCACGTCGTCGTAGAATTGCTTGAATGTGATTGTCTCCCAATGAGGGATACCGGTAGATGTTGATTCCTCTGAAGGAATCTTGAAGACTGCACGATTAGAGAACCGTTCGCTGCTATCCTTGAGGATGTTAAGATGAGTCAGGAGTGATAAGGCCATTGCGGTTCAAAGAAAAGAATTTGGAAGATAATAATTGAGAAATTCATGCCCGTATATATACATGTTCACCTCTTCAGCCAATGCGAGCGGCATCGAAATCAAAATTGATTCATGTTTGCGACCACAGAGTCATTAGTCCGTAAGCGGGAAGTGTTCAACAGCAATAAGCGTTTCGTTGTTAGATTCGGGACTTTGGCTGAGCATCTTCCGACAGAACAGAGACGTCACAACCCAGTTTGCTGTGATAAAACAGTTTCTGGAGCGCATACGGAGATCATACCCAAAGAAGCTGTACAAAATTCGATGGAAGAATTCAAGATTTCTTCATCACCGTAGCCTCTGCGGAAAAGCGGACTAAGGTTTAGAGCAATTGTAAGTCGACCTGGCAAATAGATGTTTTAGAAGTAGATGTAACCGTCAAGCTAATTGAAAAGAGTTGGACGGGTACAGCTTCTGTATACTTGTTGATTTGCGTACGAGACAAAGTGAAAACAACTTCAAGACCGCAAAACGCGGGAGGTGTAGGGAGGTGTCCAAGAGTGGCAGACTGCCAGCAAAATTCGCTTTGATGCAGCACGTGGAATCCACGTGAGGATTTCCGTCGCTTCCGCCATTTCACTCAATGTAGGCCGTCTGGGATCATAGCGACTCATTTCTATCTCCCGCACCAACCTAGAAGAGCTTAGAGCTGTGCAAAAAAAGTAGAAGAGCCTGCGCTGGCGGACCATCGAAACAGTTACAATCTCTCCAAGTTGAATACCAAGTGAAGGTACAAGCAATCGGACGATACACTTTATCATAATGATCAGGCCCCAACCACGACGCCCTGATGCCCCCCAGCGCCCCCCCTGTAGATTGTTCAAGAGTTCATTCCTGTTCTATTGCACAAAATCTTCTTAGTTGATCTGATTCCCCTCTAACTTCTCCTGGGTCTTGCAGTTGTTCTGCTCTTGGTAACTCAGGGTTGAACATCTTCTAAGTCTAAATAGGTCTAAATTCGGTACGATAAACTCGAATAGCCCTTTATCCGACTTGGGTCCCATATATACACTCCGATCCTTGTAGTCATATTGGTTGTGACGCTTCCCAAAGTTTCTCCAGGTTTCTCCCTTGTTCTTTTTGTGGAAAATGAAAATCAATTTACCTCGAACCTGCACCTTTCCTTATATTCTCCCGGGGAAAATCATCAGTGGTTGCAACTGGCTTGCAACGGATCTACGAAACATATACCCAGATCCTCGCCTGTTCATTGTCGGTTCCTTTCCTATACAATCCCATACATCTCGATCTGCCGAATACTTAAAGCTACTTAAAGGTGTTCTTGTTTATTATCGGGGAAATCAAGGGCAATGTTCGATCTAGTTCGATGCTTCCAAGTGCGGGTCCCCGCGCTTGAGAGTGAAACGCACAAGCCATCAAACAACATCAGTTCAGAGGAATAGTCACCTAGGCTATCATATTTATCCTCAGATCTTCCATCCTCCATGCTGGTAAAGATTTGACAAATGACATTTGCCATCGTAAATAAATGCTCAACAATAGACTTGCCACGTCGATGGAGTACATTATTGGACGGGAGGTGGAGGTCGAACGACGAATATATAAATAGTTAGTTACTGTTACCCATGTACTGTACTTAAAGACCGGTTTGAAGATCAGAGATAGCATCGCCAAATGCAGCGCTCCACGTAGTCTCCAATTGGGTGGCCTGAGCAACCACCTCTTGCTAGCAAAACGATTCAATGTTCGAAGTGTTGTAAAACATTATATGAAAGAAAGGGCCCTTACATCAGTGATGATGTCGCCGATTGCAGCGATTAATCCTGTGGCTGCGGCTCCGAGAGTAGCCAAATCAGACATGATGGCCGACGTTTCATTGATACTGGTAAAGTTGGCTCCTTTCACGGCAATTTGAGTTAGCCCACCAACGAGAATGGTAGAAGAGTTCTCTATTTGACCGAGGACGAGCAGGCCGTCCATGTCAGTGGAGAAATTCGAAGTAGCCTATGGATTTTTACAGTCAGGGTAATTTAATGTGCTTGGAATTGTCGAAGAGTATACCTGGGTATCTGTAATAGCAGTGTTGAAGGCTGACTCCAAGGCAACACTGTCGTCGTGAATGGCCTGCAATTTTAAATTCGCAAACGATTCAATTTCCTCTGGAGTAAATATCACATACGGCAGCTCCGTCAGTAGTACCGGCGAACGCGTTGACGTCGTTATCCCAAGTTACAAGCAGCGACGAGATGTTAGTGATATCAGCTTGAATTGTTGCCATGTCTCTCTTTATGAGTGGCGTCCCCATTGCAATAGTCAAAACTGAGGCGAACAAGAACACAGCGGTGAGTTGGACCATTGTCGACGATGGGCTGGCGTATAACAGAACTCAAATATTCAAGCACTGCTTGTATACGCCTTTATAGGTGTTAGTCGTGAGTTCTTTTTGCGAGCATATGTGTTGGAAGAACAGACCTATTTTAAGACCTTGCCCTATTCAGAAGACACTCATTCTTCCCATGATAAATTTGTTCTGCACCACTCGGGAGTAAATAGATGACCTTACAAAGGGAAGAATTTAGTGTATTTGGATGGATTTACATCGCGACGTCAACACCCAGGATTTGGTGCGAAAACTCGTCCTGAGAGAACCAGTATAAACATTCAATGATTCCCAAGTTACTGGCGATGAAGAAATTATTAGCATGCAATGGAGAGGGAAGGATTGGGAAACAACATATTCGGTTAATCAAAACAGCGCAGGAGGGTTGAGAATGCAAATATCGGTGGTGTACACGCACAGAGAAGGGTGTCGATTCATGGTGAATGAGAAGGTGATGATTTGGCGCGACAAGGCTAGCTGGTTTTGACAGAACGACAGGAAAGGACATCCACACATGGATCCATTCACATTGAACTGCTATTGAATGCGCTGAAATTGGACAAGTAAACCAACATGAGCGAGCCGGGAAGAACTGTACGGTATGGTCTTTTTGACACGATACCGGGCGATCCCCCAAGGCTTGACATGGCGCGCGAGCTGCACCAGACGTGAATAAGGAAGACTGCAATCCCAAAGTAATGTGATTGAGTTTTAGTAATTGGCGCGCAAGCCTAAGGCTTCGTAACCATACGTCTGCAAACATATTAGGAAGGAGTAGGCAGGAATGCGACGAAGTCAATTCCAGACACCCAAAACAGTCTGTTAGTTGCAGGGGAGGAGAAAAGGACGCATCAAACAATCGGGCTTGCCGCGTGGACGGAGATAGTTAAACGGTCACCGACCAAGAAGGACAAAGCATGTGTATATAACCCACGCGTCTCGTTGATTCTTGCTTCCACAGCGGATGTAGAGGACTGGAAGAAAATTGCTATTGAAAGACGCACGTATCTAGGTCAAACACGAATTCTGATGCCTTGGTCATATTATAGCATAAATATAGTTGAGGGCTATCCACTGCTATCCATCACGCCGGGTGACAATTAGTTAGTACCTGTTAGAACATTATCGCCGACCGTCTTGTATTATCATAGTATGAAGAAACTTATTCCTCGTATAAATTAGAACATGTACCTACCGTCGGGAGGGTATTACTATTCGCGACATTGTTAACTAGCCAACACCAGCTATGTCCTCGCGAGGCTGCGGTTTCTCCTTGAGACTCGCGAACCTCCGTCCGGCCTGAATACACCACCATACGAAGCTTACCGTGGAAAAGTTGAAAATTTTTTCTCAACCGCGAAGACCGCCTAGAAGAACGGAGACGTCCATTTTAGGTTGACCGAGGCGCGTTCACGTCGGCGTTGACTACGGCGAGAGGTCCTGTGGCCTGAGATTCGGCATGGGAAATTCTCCGGTATGTGAGACGAGAGAAAGGAGAAAGATGACATCAGTTATTTTGCCAGTAAGTACTTATCGGCTTCATTGAGAACGGAGACACTCAACCGTAACAGAGAAGATACGGGAAGTATCCAGTGCTGTAAAATGATATCGAAAAGAAAATTATCAGGGTATTGTCGGAGCGCCTACAGAGATCAATAGACCATTGTGGACATTGGACATGTCGGACTATGTCGGATTGGAACTTGATTCTCAGGTGTGATTCGTCTGAGTTTTGGAGAATGCGATGCGGATAGCATTGAAGAGGGGATGAGGCAGCCAAACATGTACTACAACAGTAGCAATACTGCCACAATGCTCACTCGTCGAACGGCAAGCTGAGGATACAATAGGGATACATTGTCCATTACATAAACAGTCGCGACACAATACCAAAGGATTTGATTGGATCTGAGCCACGTGCCACAGCGTACAATCTCCTTCCGTTTCTCCTTCGTCGTTTTCGTTAATGTTTGCAAGACTTCCTCGACAAGTCTCTCAAAGGGCTCTTGCCACAAGGAGATCAATTTCCTCAACATGCTCTCGCCGCTCTGATGCCTTGTTCGTTGTAAGCACAAATTGCTTAGGTCAATGCCCTCTTCCGACAATTTCATAGCATCGGGACACACCATATAACAATCCCAAGGTTAATCAATCCAATAAATATATGTCTGGGACTCGTTCCTCAATTTATGACAGATTCCTTTCGAATTCGATGCTCCCAATCTGAAGCGCGCAGAGGAAATAATCAAGCGCTATCCTCCACAATACAAAAAGGCCGCTGTTATTCCTCTTCTTGATCTTGGCCAGAGACAGAACAAAGGATGGACGAGTATCAGCGTGATGAACTATGTCGCCAGACTCTTGGAGATGCCTCCCATGCGGGTCTACGAGGTCGCTACTTTCTACACCATGTTCAATCGGTATGTGTCATTATTCTTTTTCGAATTCACCACTGTGGCCTTATAGACCGCATAACAGTGAACCCATTGGCGAAAACTTCGTTCAAGTTTGCACGACCACCCCGTGTGCGCTCCGTGGTTCTGGTGAAATCTTGAAGACTGTCTGCAACGAATTAGGTGGAATCAAGCCAGGAGAGACGACTAAGGATGGGAAGTTTACTGTTATTGAAGTTGAATGTCAGGGTGCGTGTAGCAATGCACCTATGCTTGTTATCGGGGATGATTTCTACGTGAGTAGAGATTCTTCATCAGACATCGCTTTGTTTATGAAAAACCATGCGTTCGCAGGAAGACTTGACTCCCGAATCTACGAAGTCCATACTAGGCGCCTTCGCAAAGGGGCAGAAACCAAAGCCTGGGCCGCAGAGTGGCCGTCAAACTAGCGAGAACGCTGCTGGGCTTACTACGCTTACAACAAAGGTGCATAGCAAGACGTTTTCATGCTTCACTGTAGCTGATCATTTTATTAGCCTTATGGTCCAGGAGAGTTTTGTTTACCCGAGTTCCAGTAGTCACTATATACATCATAAATCATTCAAAGACAGGATATTGCATCACAGTTTATGAGTATTGTAAAGGTCACTAGTCAGTGAGTTGCTAATCATCCCCTTCTCCGTCGTCGTACCCGTATATTCCTTCCCCTGAGTCTGGAAGTCTTTCAATTATGTACCTGCGAAATGTAAGGAACAGGGTGTGACAAGCAAAACCACAACGTACAAGATTTCTTCTTTCAAATCGTGGCAGTAGCGGTCTGGACGAATCTCCAGTCAGTAAACACGCTCCACGCACAATTACTTGCACTACTCACCAAGAGGCAGATCGCTAGGATCGTTACCTAGAAGTATGGATCAGCATCGTCTGTTGAAGCTCAAGAAGAGAGGGTACTGTACCAAAAGGCATCTCAATCTCGTCAGCTATACCTTCTATTCCCATGAAAGTAAAAGCTACGACTGTAACGATTGGTACAGTCATCCACCCGAGGTCGTTCACCAAAGTTAACGGGAGAGCGAAAAGATATAATGTAACACATTGCTTGAGATGGATACCGTCTGCAGGGAAGAAGGTAGAAGTATCAAGTGGTTCGTTAGTTAAGCAGATATGCAACATACAAGATATAGGAATTGGAGTGTTGGCCACTCGTTCCATGGCAGTCATATTGTCAACCATACTCTGAACTCTGATCAACGTGTCAGGAGATAGAAAGGATGAAGTGGTATGAGGAGTAACTCACAATGCGTTCATGGCATTCATTCCCGCAGGACCTACAGTTTCTAACAAACCCTCTCTCCTGAAGTAGAACAGCAAACGCGAGATCTCATGAGCAATACTGGAATAGAGGTATGGTAAGTAACGCACGTATATAAGAGACGAGAGAAAGTCATTACATCAAAGGTAATGGCAAAGAGTTATCATCTGCGAAAGGCCGAAACTCTACTGTTCGATGGGTCACCGCGTCTGAAAGTAAAGGTGTAGATTGGCTGGGAAGATTTTGTTTGCTACGTTTGGGGCGAACTCGTTTGGTTGCATCACCCCGCCCCAAGTCCGGAGAAGACCTCCCGCTAGACTTGTTCGAAATGGTATGATATGAGGTTGTCAAATCGGATTTGGATTTTTGGTAACCGACTTCATCGAACCGCGCAAAGTTCTTGGGTAGGACATCATGATAGTCGCTCCAATTAAGACCGTCTTCTCCACGTAGGTAATGCTTTAAAGCAAAAGGGAAAGCAAGACAGAGATGTAAGGCCTCGGACTTGATGCGATGGAGCTGAGAGGCAGTGGGTACTGGAGCTTTGCCTTTCTTGCTGGGGGTATCGTCTTGATCTGAGGGAGGAAGGGCGACGTTGACCCAAATCTGACGAGAGAGGTTGCGGACGTTTGAAATGACCGTTGCGAAACACTTTCTTCCTTCCCAAAATCGATCATAGGAGCTCCTGCATAAAATATCACCATGAGAAGCTGTCATTCCGGTTCAATTGCTCCTCGTACCCGTTTCTACGATGCTATTTAGTTGACAGTAAAAACAAAACAAGCAGAGACCCACCTGAAAACCAGGATCAAACCAACCTAAACAGATTGATTGGACTAAGGAACTATGGTGACTGACTGCCAGCAATCTTACTCACCACCACCGAAAGTAAGGGCACGACAGAGTTCGTCAGCATAATACGATATCCATTGTGCCATGCGTAGGCGATAATTGTAGCAAAGAGCGTATTCGTGGTGACAGGCCAGAAAATGCGGCTAATAATCTGTGTATAGTCGAAAGAGATATTCAGAAGCGCGCTATTCATGGAGTTTATAGCGGGTACATACACTGCCTTTGATTCGGAACACATCTGGAAGCCAGGAGTACTAAAGTAGAATGAAAGGTAGGTCAAGATTCGGTGTACGTGGCTTGCTGACCTTTCGTAGATGCTTTCGTTTTGGCTGACAACAGAAAGTTGTAATTCAGGTAAGGAAGGTACTATTGAATAGATGCTCACCCTAAGTGAAGGGAGGACGGAGGTTAGTGTGCGTTTCGCACTTCCTTTCGTGCCTATATCAGACATTTCAAGTGGAAGGCGGGCCAAAGGTGAATGCAACTGGCAGAGTGACTGGCACTGGATCCCTGCCCAGTGGCAAATGGTAGACGCCAGAGATTTGATAAGCGCTCTGCCAATCTACATATCTCGGAAATTGTCGGCCCGTCATTTCTTCGTCTTACCGTACTTACCAAAAAATTTGTCACGTCCTCTAATATTCCGAAGTGCTCAAGGCGTAATAAATTTACAAGAGCCTTTTCAAGGTAGCAGCTCGTGGCCCAAGCTGAAGCCTTTGCCCGAGTCCTCAAAGCCTCAAGCTCGATGATTGACATCTTCAGCTGACTTTTGTGATTAGTCTGCTATAGTCTGCCTCATTATTGATGGCAGTCGCAATTTGGATGCACTGAGGCATACTGTTTTTCGGAAAAGATAACGGTGACGCTACAAATGACATAGAAAATATATGTATCCAGGTCAGGTTTCAAACGTTCATCGATGCCTCGATGGAAGCTGCGGAAGCGGGAGTTCAATATGCTGCGTGGTTGGGGTAAGAGAACTCCAAGGAACAACATCTCTATGTATGTACCAAGAATAATATGATGGAGAACAATAATGACGCGAATGACGAAAAGCGATTAAGATCGTTGCAGATCGTTGCATTGCTGTCAAGGTCTACCACAACAACTCAGGTTATTCAAGAAACTCGGAAATGACTGAAGTATGTAGTTGCTGCAGTGAAAGCAAGTCCAAAATATGAGGGGACTACGTTACAGTAGTACTTATCTCTGTACTTACACAGAGCCTCGACTGATTCTGAGGAATTCGGGGCATGTAGGCATTAAAAGCGCGTGGTAAGTACGTACACGCGTCTTTCTATTTTGAGAACACTTTATTTTCATTCCTCTGAAATGTCATGTCGTCATTAGTGAACCGTATAAAAACTCATCTGTGTTCAGAGATGGACTACATATTTCCTTCACTACCATCATGGCTCTCTCCAAGGTCCATCCTTTTTTCTTTTGCCAGTCGTTGTTTTGCTCACCTCTTTTGTAGCATATCAATGCGGATCGTCTCGTTCAAGATTCTCATGTATCATCGTCTTCTTGACCATCTCGTCTAGGGAAAGAAAACCTGATTTCGTTTCTATTGTAGGACAAAAAATCGAAGCATCACAAGCTCACTGGTATCGACAGCAACACCATCCATCACTCTTATGGCGCTCGGGTAAATAATCTTTTCCTCGCAGCTTGCCTCGCTGACCATATATCCTGAACAGTATGGCACACAGCCCCTTCCTAAATATCACTTTTCTTCCAAGGGTATCGATGCGGAGTCCGCCTACCAACTAATTCACGATGAACTCGCCCTTGGTAACCCTTCCTCTTTATTCTGCTTGTATGCGCGACACCTTACGCTTCTCACATAGATGGTTCGCCTGTCTTGAACTTGGCGTCTTTCGTCCACACCTGGATGCCCGCTCAGGCCGACAAACTCATGCAGGAGAATATGACTAAAAATCTGATCGATACCGACGAGTATCCTGCTACACGTCTGTTTCGTTTATCATTCTTCAATGTTTCGAAGGTTGAAGATTTGTTACAGAACATATTCATACTCGCTGTATCTCCATCCTCGCCGATTTGTGGCACGCACCTTCCGCAAAGCAGGCCATTGGCACGGCCACTACTGGCTCCTCCGAGGCAATTCAACTGGGAGGTCTTGCCATGAAACGTATCTGGCAGGAAAAGCGCAAGGCTGCTGGTAAGAGCATCCACGAGCCTGGGTATGCGGATTCTTCTCGTCAGTTGTATCGCGCACTCAATGTCATATTTCTGCAGGCCTAACATCGTCATGGGTGCCAATGCTCAAGTTGCGCTTGAGAAATTCGCCCGTTACTTCGAAGTCGAATGCCGTCTTGTCCCCATTTCGGTTGAGAGCAAGTATCATCTTGACCCCAAAAAAGCTATGGAATACGTTGACGAGAATACCATCGGTGTTTTTGTGATACTGGGTTCAACGTATACTGGCCATGTGGGTTTCACAATTCTAAAGACGGCCCATAAAGCGGAAAATTTGACATGAATTTATAGTACGAACCAGTCAAGGAGATGTCCGACCTGCTTGATGAGTAAGTCTAATTCAGGTTCAGCTTCAAGGGCAATGCTTACATCTATTCTAGGTATGAAGCTAAGACAGGTTACTCTGTTCCCATCCATGGTGAGTTGCTGTTCTTGGCTGAAGACGGACGCAATGAAACCTGAATTGTGTGGCAGTGGATGGTGCTTCTGGTGGATTCTTTGCCCCGTTCGCCACGCCTCAACTGGAGTGGGATTTCAAGCTTCCTCGTGTGGTCTCCATCAACACTTCAGGCCACAAGTTTGGATTGGTTTACGTCGGCGTTGGCTGGGTTGTTTGGAGGGACCAGGCACATCTACCGAAGGATCTGATATTCGAGCTACATTATCTCGGATCCGTCGAGTACTCGTTCTCTCTCAACTTCTCTCGTCCAGCTGCACCGATCATTGCACAGTATTTCAACCTCATTCACCTCGGTTTCGAAGGGTACCGCAACGTTGCCCTTGATGATCTGCGCAATGCTCGACTTCTGAGTCGAGCTTTGGAAAATAGTGGTTACTATACGGTTCTTAGTGACATTCACAGGAAGCACAGTAGCGCAGGCGCTACTATCAAAGACGTAGTTGGTATTGATGACGATGTGACGGTGCGTTCGTTGCTCATTTATGATTTATCTTTGTTTGAATACATTTGCTGATCAAAAAGTATGCTGTTTAGGACTACGAGGCAGGATTGCCCGTAGTTTCTTTCCGGTTTTCTGATGACTTCAAAAAGAGTTATCCCGAAATTCAACAAAAATGGATTCAAACTCTGCTTCGAGCTAGAGGATGGTACGTCTTAGAGACTCGCTCATCGCTTGTACAACACTCAATGTGTGCTACCAGGATCGTCCCGAACTACGAACTTGCTCCTGATTTGCAGCAAATTGAGATTTTGCGTGTTGTCGTCCGTGAAAATATGACTGAAGTGGTGAGTTCTTGTTTCATCGACGCGATGTTTGTGGGTTTGACTGATTGTCTAATCAAGCTCGTTGATCGTCTTGTCTCCGACCTCATGGAAATAACGGAGCAGTTGACAACTGCGGACTCCCCAATGCATGCTCTGAATGACCTGGGCCATGGCCACTCTAGTTCATCTAAGACGGAGCATACGCACGGCAGACTGGAAAAGGGCGCGGGAAGCACTTCTTCTGGAACGTATGCGAAGCAGTGTTAAAAAGCCTGTGCAGAAGAAGAAACAAGAATGTACTACTATGAATTCGCTCGTATATGGAAAGGGACTGTATTACCTTGTGGACTTGGGCGATAGTTTCGTTGTAAATACTCATGTATGATTGAACGGTTGTTTTCCGTCGCGTTGAAAGTAACAAGGATGAAAGCGCCGTTTCGCATCGATCGATAGTGTCCATATACAGCGCGAAATGGGTAGGCGAGCAAAAACTACAATAAATGTTGGAGTATGATACACAGTGTTCTACTGACTGAGGATTGTGCGCACAAATGATTCGTAGTTGACATTCCCGTCACTAAACGCGCACATCAGTGAAATATTTTGGCCATAAACGAGCACATAGAGCTTACGCGCCAATCTGAACTCCTTTCAGCAACTCATCGACCTCCTCGTCCGACATCTTTTCCCCTAGCTGTGTAAGCACATATCTCAACTCTCCAGCGCCAATGAATCCATTTCCTTCCTTGTCAAATACCTGGAAACCGCGGATGAACTCCTCTGTTGAATGAAGAGTCAGATGCACCTCAGGTCCAACGCCCCAAAACAGATCGCATACCGGGAGTTCCAGCAGGTTTGAACCCGTCTGGACGATTTAGTATTTGTAGAAAAACGGCGTAGTCCACTAATGTCGTTAATTAGATATCAGTGGGTCCTGGAGGTAGACTTGGCGCACCATCTCTTGGAGCTGCTGCAACGATCTCCGCAACTTCTGCTTGAGTAGGATTTTGACCCAGTGCTCTCAAGAGGTCTCCCAGTGTCTCCCTTGGTACCTTTCCTGTCCCCTTTTTATCGAACAAAGCGAAGGCTTCCTTGTACTCTGTGCAACTCCATTATGATTTAATGGACGTGATCTAGGATATAGATCTTCACCTGCGTTATCGCTCTATAGTCGATGAGTAGTGATCTGATAGACGTATACAACGATAGAGCTTACCATGATCGTTGATACGAAACGTCTGGTGGTCGTAAGAAAGTTAGAGGATTGTGGTTTGTATATATGTGTTGTGTCAACCGCGTTTGCTTCTTTCCTTCCGAACCTCCATCAATCCGTTCATTTCACCAAGTGAAGTGTTTACAGCTCAGCGTTTGAAATGGTCAGCTTAACGCTTGCAAGTTCTGTCCGAACTCGAAGAATTTAAGAGTTCCTAGGATGTTGATCCCCTTGCCGACTCTGCCCCGCCGCGCTACGCTATAGAGTCAGACGAAGAAGATGAATATAATCCATTACAAAAGTTGTCCTCGGAAACTTCGTCACCGCTAGAGCTGAAAGTGGTTGGTGATTTATCATCGAATCGTCCTTTAATCGTGGTGTCTGGGAATGCAGGCAAATACTGGGCTAAAGGAAGCTCGCTCGGAGAGCAGACTGGGGCAGTATACGTTAATGATACTCAAGTATGTGGAAAAAATCTTGATTGCACAATCTCGAATCGAGGCTGATGTATCCGCTAGGTCGGTCTAGTTTTTACTCCATCCTGGTCGAAATCGACAATAATCGTATCCGAGACGTTTGCAAGACTCCCCGTTGTCAACATGCACTCGTATGCCGAAAAGTTGGTCGAGCATTTGAAGCCTTCCAGGTAATTTTAGACTTGCAGATTATCGTTGTCTCGTAGCTACATCTCCAAACAGCATCGTTCTTCTCGATACGTATCCAACACCGATCTACGTTACTTCACAGCCGATTGCACTCCAGGATGCACCAATCCGCTATCTTTCTACTCATCAAGTCGATCATACAATCGTACGTGTGTCTGTCCCCTTCCCATCCACCTCTCATTCACCCAGTAACCAACTACGACTTTCCAGTCATCGTTGGCTGAACGCTTCTCGCCTCCAAATTTTGTGCATTCCACAACCTCGGCTGCTCTTATGTCCTATGTAGCATCAACACCCCAGACAACGTCGCGTCCCGACTTGAAAGCAACGCTCCTACTTTTGCCTTTCCCGAGGATCCCAACGCCTGCTCCAAAAATTCTTGGACGGTCCGATTTCTCTCACCTCACTGAGGACGAGTATCAATGGTCTGAAGTTATGATGAATATCATACAGAAGCTGTTATTCGTCGCGGTTGGAGAGAAGTCTGATGCTTGGCACACACCATTGAACAGTAGCAGTAGTAAATCGTCAGTCAATGTCTTCGTCAAAGCACAAGTACCTATAGACGACGGCATGTATATTTAATGTAAAGAAATCGTCATTTGGGTGATTGATAGATAAATCATCAGGCAATCTGCGCGACCTGAAACCTCTTGAACCAATCTTGAACTTGACTCTTTCTTTCTCCGGAATGACGAAAGATTCATGTCACTTTTCTATGCGTTTTCTTTAATCTCCTTGTTCTGGGTCATCGTACACATTGTCCACCGTCTTCGTAAACCACAAGCGGCTTTATTGCCGACGTTGAACAACATCCCTCGCGCCCGGAGCTGGGCGGATAGTTCCACGAGTGTCATAGTCAACAAGGTCCTATTGAGGATTCAAACAACTGCCTTCAACGCAAAACATGACGAACTTGCGGGGAAGCTCAAAGATCGGCGGTCGAGGTCTCTAAGAAAATGGACGGCAGCGTTTTATAGCATTGGAGTTGGAGCAGGCATATGTGGCTTGGTCATTGGTTTTGGTGGCCTCCTCTGGCTCACAGGAAACTCTCTTTTCTTCCAAGTGTTCTCGGACTCCGAGATCCTACCTAGTCATCGGAAACGGGACCTCAGTAGTCCTCAGCCCGATGCGAGAACTTTTATACAGCCAATCGTGAGTCGATTCGTTGGAAAGTTTCTGCTCTCACTAAACGATTGCAGATACCTGGGGTGACAGTCCCTTGGGCACACCTACCTATCATAGTTATCGCGGTTTGTCTTTGCCAAATTGTACATGAACTGGGACATGCTATAGCTGGGGCACTGTAAGCAATATCGGGTACGGTGCTGCTTCACTATCCCGCTGACCCTATTCCAGCTACTCTGTCCCTATCACTTCCTTGGGAATGTCTTTGACGCTCGTAATACCCTCCGCATTCGTATCTTTCCCGACGGGGTTCCTAAGTTCATTAGACGTGATATCAAGGGCACGAATCATTGCCGCAGGTCCTTGGCATAATCTTGTACTGTGGGTTTTCCTTGCAGTGCTCGGAAGAACGACCGACCTTGTAGAAAGGGCCACTGGTGTTGGAAATATATTGGTTAGTCTTGGCTGGGAGGATATGTCAAATGTAGGCAGAGTAGTTGTAGGTCTTGACGACGTGAGTCAGTCCGTCATCTTCAGGAGTCGGACCTCTTATTATTTCGTGGTAGGACTCACCTTTGAATAGTGTGTTGAAGGTAGGCTCTGTGATCACCGCGTTGGACGACACATCCCTAGCGGACGAGGAAGACAGATGGTCTCAGTATCTCATGCCTCAAATTCCTTCCGACATTCCATGGTACGGCTGGTGTGTTTCTCGGGAAATAATGCAAAGTGAGCTAAATTTCGAATGAACTTCTGAAACCTCTGATTGATAGCTACTCAGCCAGTTCTTCCGACTGTTGCAGCGAAGTACATCCCACCTTGGATTACCTCTGCTTCGACTCGCTCGGATACGGTAAAGGGTGCCTCAATCCGATACCCATACTTTCCATGAGTAACGCTCAGTTTCGTTGTCAGCGAGGAAATGACTGTGATGACAATGCGGTTTGCGCGCAGCCAGATAGCTCGGCGTCGATACTAAGGCTCAGCGTTCAAGGGCAGGATCTCATTCTGTGGAACGGGCCAAGGAAAGAGATCTGGGAACAGGGTGCGCCTTTATTATAAGGCTTTATTCCTAGAGTAACTGAACTTGCTTTCTAGTATCCGTAGGTCGATACGCTCCAAGATTTTGGTTCATACCTACAAATACAATCGGGATACTGAGAGACTTTTGGAGGTATGCGATCATATACTCCTCGTCAGATTAATTGTATTTCGAATGCTCGAAAAATTCTAGCTATCTCCAAATGGCCACCCTTTCACTTTTCGTCTTTAATCTTCTACCCCTTCCTTTTCTGGATGGCGCTCAATTATTAAATGCTCTTTTGGATTATGTACGACCTGTGTCGGAGCTCGGTGTCGATGAGGAATCAGGTATCTCACAAAGAGGTCCCGCGGCATTGTGGAAACGACGTTTCGAGCGATTGGTACAATTCGGTACCCTTGGTATGATCTTGCTGTCAGTGTATATGCTCTTGCGTGTAGGCGGGACTTCAGTGTGATATAATTTTAAAGAAAACAACGGTCCTTTGCAACATGTGAAGCAGGAGTTACACAGTTCTTCCTCGTTGCACGGTATGTCGGTACATACATACCCAATTATGTAAATATAAAGAATGCCCAGACCAGCTAAAGATCAACCTTGTACAGTTCCTGGTAGACAATTGACCGCCCTTCAGATTGTGTCAACATGGATGGTGTTTCTTGATTTATTGGTTCTCTGATAAGTAAGTCACTCCGTCGGGCATACTGAGGCATCGTCGCCCCGCTGAATCAGTTGTCTCTTTTTTAGATATTTTTCTCTTCATTAGGCACGTGGAGCTGCAACCTGATGCAACGACTACCTAGATTGTCGCTACTCTGGCCCGACTCCGTTCCTTGGTTTTGGTCATGATTTTATGAGTTGCTTCAAGCGTTCTGTAGGTTTGAGTGCAGGCGCAATTAGAATTGCGAAACGGCCGTGAGTCGATTTGGATTCCCAGTGGATGACTTCCCGTAAGGCGAGCGAAGCCATATGGGGAAGGTCCCTGTCGAATGCAAAACGGGTAAACAAATATGATGTGTACTCTTGTGTACTGGATTCGGATGATTTCCCGTAAGCCTTTGGCCCTTTGCCCAATATATATAATCTGAGTAAATGATTCTTGAGCCGGTCTGATAGGGTCTGATGCGACGGACAGTCGATACGCTGTTCGCTTATTCC